>NC_133666.1:618236376-618836376 GCF_037893015.1 Macrotis lagotis | reverse complement strand
TCACCCCCTAGCTGGCCACAGCAGGGATAGATTTTTGGTCAGGACAGGTCTTGGAGACCATGGACTCAGAAGGTGTGACTAGCATCTGTCACAGGTGACAAACACTTCAAGGAGATGGAAAACTTTTGAACTTTACGGATAATAGTTTCTATTTCTGTAATTGGTATGACGTTTATGGTAATTCAGGAAAAAGAACGATGACTAGAAGGAAAGAAGGAAAAGCAAAAAGAATGCCTATTTTCTGGTGCCCTGCAAGCCTCTCCTGTCCCCTCTCCTGGGTAATTGGAAAACTTGGTGAAGAGATTACTCTCCTTTTCCCATCCCTTTGCTAAAGCCCAGAAATTAGCCCTCCAACCTAAGACTTTATGTGGTGCAAAGAGGAATGGGGCCCATCACTGCACACATCATCTGCCAAGTCAGATGGGTAAACACCAGGTGAAATATGATAGTCTTGCCCCCCTGCCCCCTTCCCCACCTCCCTCAGTCCTTTGCTGGAGGAGGTTGGTGTGTGGAGAATTTTTCCCCATCCTCTTTTCCCCATTCCCCCCACCCCAGTCCTTCTGATCCAACTTACTCCAATGGTCCTGGATAATCAACTGGGCAACTTGGAAAGCTAGTATAGTGCCCTCAGGGACAGTCACTGTCTTCACTGTGTTTAAATGACTTTGACCTTCACCCTGGGGAGACAAGGAAAGAAGGAAGGAGTCACAGATCCAAAACTGGATGGGGCTTAGAGGTCAGCTCATCCAGACCTTTCTCCTCAGGAAATCCCATTTGAGAGTGATGAAGAGACTTGTCCAAGGTCACACAGTTGGAATCTAGACTCTGGTCTTTTGACTAAATCCAGGGCCCCAAAACTGCTGGCTTACAGCCCCGATCTAAAGATTAGGGAGTATAGGAGAAGGAGGAGAAATTGGGATGGAGTCTGGGGAGGCGTCAGTTCCCAGTGCTGGGCAATGGGGAGAGAGAGGAATGAGAAGAAATAGAGGCTCTGAGGTACAATCTGAATTGGATCTTACTCTTAGTAAATTGTAGGTGTCCTCTAAATCATTTTCTCATAGCTTTTCTATCAAAGACTGGCTCCCCATTAATGTTTGTGTGTGTGTGTGTGTGTGTGTGTGTGTGTGTGTGTGTGGTTTGACTTTCTCATGAAAGGAGTCTTGGGAAGAATCATTAAATGTAAAGGAGCTTCTTGGGAGTCATAAGAAAGGGAATGAAGCAGTTTACTGACTTGCCAGATTACATCCCAAACCCTAAGTAAAATATCTTGGATTAGTTGTTTGTGGGATGACTGAGAGATGATTAAATCACTAACCCCAGTACTTGTTATTTTTAATTGATATGTACCAAACAGGGGGCAGAAAATGTATACAGACTTTCAGAGTCTTCAGGCCTAGAGCAGGTCTCTACCTGCCTGCTAGGAGTCTCCGTGGTTATGGAGAGGTAAGGCTAGAAGGTTATAGCCGAAGTATGAGGTCTAACCTGGAAATATGGGGCCAAAGGAAAGCTGATTTTCCCAGCACCTTCCCTGTTTCTGGACTTCTTTAGAATTGCCTCTTTCTGCGTCTTCAAGGCTTCTGTCACAACATAAAGGTTCTTTCCCTGTTTCCGAAGCTGTTGAATGATTGAGGGCTCTGGCTTCTTCAATTTCCTGTAGGAGAGGATGAGGGAATACAGCAGGTAAGGCATTTGTGATTCCCTCTCCCATCCCTCTCAGTTATGCCTTTTCTCAAGGTCATCTCCAGGGAACAGCATAGTTGGATTTCACCATTCTTGTGCCTTAGGGGAGTTTGTATGGAGTTCAGTGGTGCTTTGGACTCAGAGGATAGTTTGTGTCAGTGTTTGGAAGGTCTAATGCTGTGAACAGAATCAAAAGGATCTCTGTCTACCATAAAGTCAAACACATTTTAGGAGGAATATCAATGAAGAAGAGTTATCCAAAAAGGAGCTACTAAGAGGATAGTGAGTTTGAAAAAAAAAACAAATAAGTTGGATAGGAATAGAAGGAACTGGGTTTCTTTGGTCTCAAGGTGAGAGAGTGTATAGAGAACGTAATGTTCCTTGACTTAAAATATATGAAAGCACCAAACAAAGGAGTGCTATAAAGAGGACTCCTTAATCAGACAGAGCCTGACTACATTCCCCGCTCCCCCCAAATCCCATGCCTTCTCAAAACTAACTATCCTGTGGCCTTTCCACTGTTCCCTCTTGAGTCTTCTGCATTTTATCTGCACTAACTCCAAGCCTATTTCTCTTGGTAATCTCTCTGGCTTCTTGCCAGCTAGGGGGTGAGTTTCTCTGTAATGATCTAGGCTGGCCCTTAGACAATGGACTTAGACCTCTACTCAAAGCCTTTCTAGCTTCCTCTTGTGCTTAGCCAGGGTCTGGTACATTGAAAGCACTTGATAAACTTTTATTGATTGAACAATTTATAGTCAAACCAGTTTAATTAAGTGTCTGTTCAACTGCTATCACTTCCAGATTCACATTTCTCAGTGAGAACTTCCCATAGCATTATTTCAGGAGACAACATGTGAAGAAGAAAATTCTAAATGAAATTTAAGCCCACTTCATTTATATTTTTATAAAAAGTAGAAACAAGTGAAATGTCTTCCCAGCAATTTATTTCTTATAGATACACCCTTCAATCTCTTTCCTGTCCTTGTAAAGTTTTTGAGGATGCCAGTCTTCATATTCATATTTGATCAATAGACTTTTATTAAACACCTACTATGGGTCAGTTGAGCAAAAGACAGTTTCTGCTCTCAAAGAATAAAACATGCAAACAATTATATATCAAGCAAGCTATATAAAGGAGAAATAGGAAAAGTTCCCAAAGCAACTTGGGATATCTTCCTCCAATTCCCCATCTATGTCTGCTGAAGTCTGTTCTCATTTAAAGACCCAAACACCACAAGGTGAAGCCTTTCCTGCATCAGCAGAATAGAATATTTCCCTCCTCAAAATCCTCCTAACACTTTATCAGAGAATCTTAGATTCAGATCTGGAAGGGACCTTAGAGGTCCTCTAGTTCAACTTCCTTATTTTACAGATTAGGAAACTGAGGTTCAAAAAAGTTATGTGACTCCTCCAAACTCCAGTAGTCAGAGAAAGAAGATTGAAACTCTGGTGCTCTGATTGCAAAGCCAGCACCTTTCCAACATGAATATGAATACAATAAGAGGTACAATGTGATATGTACAAGAGAAAAAATGTACTTGAAAAGTTTTTTAAAAAGATTTTTTATTGATATCTTTCGCTTTTATATCATCTAGATTTCCTTCCTATATTCTTCCTCCTCCTCTTTCCAGATAATAATCAATTATAATAAAGATTTTTTTTACAAAGAGAAAGAAAAGAAAAAAATTCAGCAAGTTCAATCAACAATTTTAAGAAAATCTGACCTTATATGCAAGCTTTCACACCTTTGGTTCTCCATCTCTGCAAAGTACCAAGGAAGATTTACTTCTTTGAAGGCAAGTTTGTTTCTTATAATTTCACTATATATAATTGTATTTATTTTATGATTTTTTCCATTTACAGGATTGTAGTTATCATTTTTAGAGCAAGTTGATGGTACAATGGGCAGAATGCCAGGTCTAAATTCAATATGGCCTCTGACATTTACTAGTTATATGACCCTGAGCAAGTCATTGAACTTGTATTACTCAATTTCCTCATCTGTAAAATGAACTGCCAAAGGAAAAACTACTTCAGTATCTTTGCTAAGAAAGCTGTGATTTGGTTCAGTCTTTCTGGAAAATAATTTAGAATGATGCTAAAATATTCATCTCTGACCTAGAGGTCCCACTACTAGGCATGTATGCCCCAAGGAAGTTAAAGAAAGAAGTTCATAATCATACTTGCTCTTTTTTATGGTAGCCCATACTGGAAACAAAGTAAATGCCTAAACAAATTATGGCACCTGAATGTATGAGTATAAAAAATGAAGAATTTAAAAGCTACAGAAAAACATGGGAAGATCTTTATGAACTTAGGCAAAATAAAATGAGCTTAAGCAAAGGAAAGAATATATACAATGGTTACAAGGGTGCAAATTAGATCAAAAATAAAATTTAATATTGAATAATTAGAATGGCAGTTTGTCCTTGAGGAATTAAAGGTAAGGAAATGAGACTTTCTCCCTTTCTTATCAAGGAGGACAACTATAACTTTGAAACATTATATATAGAGATAGATTCAATAGCTACATTGGCTAGTTTTGCTGGCTCATTTTCTCCCTTTATTTTATATTCTTTGTCACGAAGAATGGATTTCTACCTGGGAAAAGACATTTAGTTATGGAAGTGACTGTTTTCTATTCCAGAATTGTCCTTCTTCACTCTCTTAACCTGTTAGCAATTAAATCTTATCACAAATGTCCCTTCCTCCAATAAACCATTCCAGATCTCATTCTATTGGGAGTAGCCTCCTTCCTTGGATCTTACTTTATATGTTCCTAGTACAATTTCATAATACTGTAAGGGCATCTAGGTGGCACAGTGGATAAAGAACAGGCCTAGAACAGGCCTTGGAGTCAGAAGAACCTGAGTTCAAATCCAGCCTCAGTCATTTTGACACTTACTGTGTGACCTTGGGCAAATCACTTAACCCTGAATGCCTTGAAACCAGAGCCTTCTCCAGTTGTCTTGATTCATATCTGGTCATTGGACCCAGATGGCTCTGGAGGAAAAAGTGAAGCTGGTAACTTAGCAAAGCACCCCCTCATTCAAATACAATTCATGTGCTTGTCATGGCATCATCTCCTTGATTTCATGGTCTTCTTCAAGAATGATAGACAAACAAAAATAATACAATATTGTGAATTATCGTTTCAATGTATTGTTCTCATCTTCCACTAGTCTAAGAGGGGTTAAGGACAGGGTCTTAATCATGCCTCAGATAATACAGTACATTTGTGGTTGTTAAGATGAAATAAAATCAACCCCCACAGAAGGAAAATTCTGATAGTATATTTTTCTGGGGTTGCCCTAGGACACTTTCCCTTGCTCCCACTTCCTCCTTCACCTTCTTCCATGACCCAAAGCAAAATCATTAGCATTCTCAGTTCTTCTTGTCTATTCCTCTCACCTTTCCTTTTGTAAGCAGTCCCAGATGGTAGGGGACACGGTGAGAGACTTGACCTCGAGGATAGTTCCATTTGACACTGAAGTCTGTCCTGAAATCATCACCTGGCCAGAGGCAGTCGGCTCCAGATTGCCAGAAGCCTGCCCATCCACTTCATCAGTAAAGTGGAATGGTCCATGCTGGGTCACTTCTGGGGAGGAGAAAGGCCAATCCTTAGCTAAACTGAGCATTAAACCTGATTGTGCAGCAGGGACCTACATGGAACAAAGTAAAAGCATCTGGGACCCCAACTTTGTGTATAATTCCCCAATCATAATGATTTACAGTTATATAGCACTTTAAGATTTGCAAGGTGCTTCCTGCACAAACAGTATGTGAAATAAGGAATACAAATATGAACATTCCCATTTTACAGGTGAGGAAACAGAGGCTCAGAGTAGGTAAGTCACTTATCTGAGGTCAAATTTCAGAACAGGTAAGTTATCTCTCCTCAGTCACATATCAAGTAACCTCAAGAACAAGAGCTCAAACCCAAGTGTCTCACTTGTTCCATGGCTCTTCAGTGCCTCCCCAGTTCACCCCAACCTCTATTTAGGTGACCAGAGAGAATATTCTGGACATCCCTGATATAGGATGCCAAGGGCCCATGTAGTAGTCTAGCCAAGTCTGCTGAGCCCATTTGACTTTCAAAGCCCATATCTCAGTAATTAGCTCCTTCTCTTGTCAACTAGCCCTAGCAACACCCACCCTAACCCCACTCTCCCAGGGATGGTACCTGGTTCTGGGGAGCTTGGATCCAGAATGTCCTTGAGAGTTAAATTGAGAGAAACATACTCCGACCTGAGAAAAGAGAAAATCTTGGTCTTCTCCCGGACCAGGTAGTAAGGACTGAACTGGGTGGAGCTCATGGGCTTGTCCACAGGGATCAGCTCCCAATTTTTACTCAGCTCTTGGACCACATTCTTGGCAGCTGACTCAAATGCAGATGGCATGGTTCTTAGGAAGCACAAGGGAAAAGAGAGGGGACAGAAGTTAGTCTCTCTCACTCTTCTTTCCTGAAGGGATGGAATAGTCAGTTTAATGCTTAGCAGGTAAGGCATCAGACTTAGCAAGTCAGTCAAACCATTTATTATGCTGCTGTGTTCCAGATACTATGCTAAGCTCTAGTCATACAAAAAAGATAAAAGTCCCTGTCCTTGAAGAATTCCCAATCTAATGGAAGAGATAATATGCAAGCAATTATGTTCTATCTATCTGTCTGTCTGTCTGTCTATCTACCTATCTATCTGATAATGTGGAAATAATCAATAGAAAGAGAGGCTACTAGAAGAAAGAGAGATCAGGAAAATCTTTCTAAAAAGATTTGAATTCAAACCTGAGAAGTCAAGATATGGAGATGAAAAAGGGGAGCATTCCAGAAACTGACCTGAGCATCATAGAGTACAGGTCAGGAAGTAAAATAAAGGAAAAGAGAAAGATAGAAAGGAGCTAGATTATGAAGGACTGCCCCTGGAAGTAGTAGGGAGACACTGGAGTTTGCTGAGTAAAGGGGAGATGTGGTTGAATCTGCTTGATATGAATGTTAGCTTTCCTCAGCATCATTATCAAGATTATTCTTCCTTCCTCAACCACAGCTGGGAAAAAACTTTCTGTAGTTGTTGCCTCTACTTCACTTTTTATTCTTTAACCCTTTGCAGTCTGTCATTTGTCCTCCTCCAAACTGAACCTTTACTCTTTAAGGTTACCAACAATCACTTAATTTGCTAACTCTGATGACTTTCTCAGTTCTCCTCTTTCCTGAATACTCTGCAGTTTCCCCCTCTCTCCTCCCCACATTCTGTGTGTTCTCTGCTCTTTCAGATTTCATGGCACTACAAGGACTAGCTATATAACATTTATATAGCTCATACTTTGCAAGACACTGTGCTAGGTTCTTTCAAATTACAATCTCATTTGATCCTTATAATTATTCCAGGAGGTAGGTGCTATTATTTCTACTTCAACTCAGAAGTCAGGGGTGAAGTGAACTTGCCAAAGGTCACACAGCCACTAAATATCTCATGTCTAATTTGAACTCAGAACATCCATATTTCAGTTCTATCCACTGTGCTACTTAAATTTATTTATAAATGCCAAATTAAGAATCTTTGGGACAAATGATATTTCAGGGTCAGGTGGAGTTTTGTAAAGGAAGGATTAGGTCAGAATATGTTTTTAAAGAAAGCTGGGAAGTAGCAAGCTGATGAGGAAAAAATCATGAGAGAATAAACAATGGGCAAGGACTGGGAGAGAAAGGAAGAGAACTAAATAGCCTTGGTAAGGAAAAGAAACCTGAGAAGTCAGAGACTGGGACAAATCCCTGAAGAACTGAGATCCCTATACTATAAAGCCTGAGGTTCAGAAGGCAAATTGAAAGTTCTGGATTATTGTTCTCTTGGGGGACTAAATGAATGACACATTTGGGGTATCCTAGGACTAGTGCCAATCAAAATGTCTGTGCCTTAAACACAAGGCTTACAGCAATAGATTTTAGTTTGGGGAGGTTTCATCTTGGACTCTGCATTAGGGGCCCTAATTTTAAATACCACGTAATCTCTAGGCCAACAGAGTGGGTTCAGGCACCATGGTCTCTTGGGTATTAATGTCTGGGAGATGCAACTAGGGGATTCTGGCTGCCCCCAAGAGACAAGTTTGGAGGAAGGCTACACCTAACATTTTCCTCTTTGGGGTAAAGGGCTGGTCTGGGAAAGGAAGTCCAGTCCCATTGCTACAACAGATAGCAGGGTTGGAGAAGGAACAGGTTATGGTGTAGTCTTGGAAAACAGTTCTCTGTAAAGTCCTAGGGTCAAGGTAAGAGTTAGGGAAACTGGTGATGTTGCCTCTTTTCTCTCAGAGTAGTTTTAACTAGGGAATCCCACCAACCTAGCAGTTCAGGTTTTTTAGATCTCCTGCCTCACCTAAGAAGGGGAGGCAGAGGGAGCAGGGAATGGAGAAGTCAACCCCTTACTTGTGTAGGCTATAAGCCCCCTAGCCCGTTCTTCCCCAGACTTTTTCCTAAGATGCCTTCCTTCCAGACCCCCTCTCCTCCCAGTTTTGCTCCCTGGGGCAGCTTACCTTAGCAGCTGGGTCCTATCTGTGAATAGCTCTGTGCATTTGCGATGGGGCTTCTGTCTCTCCCTCCCTAAGGTCTTTGTTTCACAGAGATATTCTGGGAGCTGTTCTCCTGCTCAACCAAAACTGAATCTACTTGGCTTCTCCACTCATGTTCCCTATTCTTACCCCATTTCCAGGAGAGAAGAAAATCAGACATAAATGTGAGAACTGTTGTTTTCGGTCTTCAGTCCTGTCTTGCCCTGTCTGACTGATATTTGGTAGGGGACTAGAAAAGGTATAGGGGAGAATCACCAGGCAGGCAGTCAAAACCACCCACTTCCTCTAATGGACCCCTTCCCTTTCCTCTTATTTCTCCTTCCTCCCTCCTCCCCCTGA
Source organism: Macrotis lagotis (assembly GCF_037893015.1). Lineage (NCBI taxonomy): Eukaryota > Metazoa > Chordata > Mammalia > Peramelemorphia > Peramelidae > Macrotis > Macrotis lagotis. The sequence goes on along the minus strand of NC_133666.1, from coordinate 618,827,799 downwards.
GTTCCACATTTGACCACAAAGGTAAAAAGCAAGGAAAGAAATCTTTCACTTATTATTTATTTCTTGAATATCTACTGCATATAAAGTTTTGCTCTAGGTACCATTCCTTTAGGAAGTAAGGGTGAAGAAATCCCTGCGCACACTAAGGACAGAAGCACATGTGGCTGAACCAAAGATTTCCTGCCTTGTCAGCAACTGAAACAAAGTTGAATTTTCTCCTAATGTTGTTTCATTCTTCTTCCTCAGGAGACCCTAGACAAACTGAACTAACTTCTGTCCTTGAAATACAACCTTATGTAATGCCCTAAACATTCAGCAAACATCAGTTTGATGCTGACCTAGTCACCATTTGATGTGGAGCACAGAGCCAGCTCTGGGGAGATAACAAAGACATTCCCTCTCCTAGAGCTGGGCTGGGAAAGATATCCATGTTGCTATAGTGACCAGTGTTGCATAAGAAGGACAAAATAAAGGACTAGGTCATGTCTGTAGCCAGGGGAAGGTCACTACCCAGATCAAAGTGCCAAGGAGAGGATATTTGAGTTGAACTTTTAATAGGAATTCACCATAGGAAAATGGAGAGAGAGATACGGGGAGTAAAGGGAAGAAGGCATAGAAGCATTGGGGGTCCTGAGTTTGGGGAAGTTATAGAAACAAATGGGAGAGAGAGGGGCAACTAGGTGGCACAGTGAATAGAGCACCGGCCCTGGAATCAGGAGTACCTGAGTTCAAATTCAGCCTCAAGACACTTAATAATTACCTAGCTGTGGGGCCTTGGGCAAGCCACTTAATCCCATTGCCTTGCAAAAAAATAAAAATAAAATAAATGGGAGAGAGAGTTTGTCAAATAATATATCACAATGATAGAGGAACCTAAGATCTGTTGCCAGCTAAGAACCTTTACAACATGACAGATGGTTATCTTACAGCCCCTTCTAAATCTGAGATACAGTGCGTTTTTCCATTTCAAAATTTTTCTTGTAATAAAAGTAAGTCATTCAATAGGCATTAATGAATGCTTATTATATGAGCCATTGTGTTAAGCACTGGTGTTTAGGCTTCCACATTATAAAAAGGGTATAGAGAGCATTAGTTCTCAACCCTTCTTTAGAATTACACCTTCCCTGAATACTGTGAACATTTCATACCTTTACCAGTCCAACCATATACACCCATCTATTCTTCATGTTCTCTTCACCTCTTTTAGGAAATGGTCTTTTCCTACACTCTCCCATCATAGAATTTCCAAATATTCCAGCATTTTTACAGACCACAGGGTCACAACTTTCAATTATACTAAAACAAGGGCCATTTCATCTTCTGAGTGTGTGTGATAAAAATCCACTTAAAAAATATAGAGACTCCTCTGAGCAAAAGGAAAGCTTATTTTGGCTTTTCTCAAGAAAAGGGCATACTCCAAGTCTCACAAAGGTAGTGAAGATCAAGGAGCCGCCCCAAGGTGACAGTCAAGCAAGATTATATGGCCTAGCACAATTCCCCACTCCCTAATCCCCTCTCCTCCAACCTGACTGGTTAAGGTTTTCAGAGTTACAATCTACCCAGCAACAAAGAGAAGAATAAAAGATTTTCAAAGAATATTACCTCACCACCCAGATGGAGAGTGTATCAGAAGAAGCTTTCTAATGACCTTCTGTTAAATGAATTAATGTCTGAGTATGCAAGGTCTTCTAAGGAACTCTACTATCTTCTTAGTTTAGTACTTATCAAACAAGAGAAGGCAGACTACTGTTCTCACAGTCTATTATCAAACAGTTGGCTAACTAAGACTGCAAGGTCTCTTCTCTGGAAGAGATTATTTCCCTCCCTAACAGATTCAATGCAAGATCTTTCTGGAAATAGGCCACTTTTTCACTCCAAGCAGAATCAGGAAGGTGTCTGACTGAGAATACAAGGTTTCTCTCCCTCTTCTAAGAATAGTCTAAGAGTAATAGTCTGTCTTTGTTTTAATGATTTTTTTAACCCTGAGAGGACTTCACTAGGAATGTTAACTCTTAAGAGGGAATATTACACTCATGGGTATCACCAGAAGCTAACATGGGGTTGGGAAGAGTAAGAAGACCTAGTTTTGAGTCCTACTGTTTTGCTATCTGGAAAATTCTTGGAACATATTATGAAAGTGATGGTTAGTGAATATCCAGAAAAAGAAGCAATAAACACAAGAGCCATCGTGGTTTCATAAAGAACAGGTCATTCCAGATTCACTTCATTTTCTTTTTGAACAGGGTTACTAGGCTGGTAGATTAGAGAACAGAATAGGGATATTTAACTTAGACATTGGAGAAGCAGTCCATCAACAAGCAGATGTTAGTGTTTACTATTGTACCAAGCATAATTCATTAGGCAAAATCTGTATTTTTTTAGGGACCACATGGAATAATATATCCTTGTTTTTGTTTGTTATTCCCCAGTCATTTCAGTAGTACCCAATTTTTTAACAACCTTGGAAATGAACCTGAAGGATAATTCAAATTCTTTGAAGGGAAATTCAAGGAGAAAGGCTTTGAAATAAGGTGATGGGGGAGGGGAGGGGTGGCAGTGATGGGACTTGTAAGAATAAAGGAAGTTATGAGATATAAGTATAAATTTTTGAAAAATCCAGTAATTCAGTTTTACTGAAATGCAGAGATTAATGTGAGGTAATGTAACTTAGGGGACTGGACATGTTTACTATTACTCAAACATAACACTCTTATCATACAGTTTTGTCTCACTTAACTGTCTGTTCCTCTATTCTGAAATGCTCTACCCACCTTATTTATGTCTTCTAACTTTCCCTGCTTTCTTCAAGGTTCAGTTCAAATCTCACCATCTGCAAGAGGTCTTTCCTCTATTCTACCCTTCTTTAATTTCCTCCCTCCATTCCCAGTTTCCATTTAAGGTTACCTTCTGTTTATAATGTGTATGTTGTTCATGTTCATAGTCATTTGTATACTAACTCAGAACATGGTAGACCTTCAGAGCATAGTAGACCCTTAAGAAATGTCAATTGACTGACTAATTGACTGAGATAAATCTAGAAAGTAAATAGCTCAATTCTGGAGGTTCTAAAATATCAGACTGTGGAGTTTATTTTATCCTAGAGACACAATAAAGGATATGTGAGAAAGGAATATATTCCAGTTGTGGGAAACTAATGGTACAAAGATATGGAGATCAGCATCCCTCCCAGTTGAGCCATGGTTCTGCAATCTTTCCCTCAGAAGCCCCAGATCCAATGACCTTGGTCTACCCATCACCAGGAAGTCAAGAAAGTATCCATCCCTATTCCTTTTGCCTTTCCTAAGGTGACAATGACAAGTATTTTAGCCTCTTTCCTTTTACTCTATATCCTCTTTCTTTCCTCTCCCCCCGGGTTCTCTCCAGAGGGAAGGAGTCAGGATGCTCCAAGGGAACTCAGTAGTAGAGAGCTATTTTATAATTTGGCTCTAGGAAATATTTCCTGCCTGGGTTTGACTCTTCTGACCATTTTCCCCTCTTCCTTTCCCTCTAGCCCCCATGACATCTTCTCCCCTGTCCTCTCAGGTTGGTTCTTGTCCTTCTTTATTGAAGAAGACCAAAATGACATCACTATGTTTGAGACAAATTACAGTGTGTCCGATTGTGGCTGATGAGATCAATATGAGTTAGCAATGTTCCACCACAAGTTAGGCACAAAGAGTTCATGTGTTCCTCTGAGCTGCTTCAATTCTGCCTTCCTCATAGAGTGCAGCACCCTTACTGATGAGGACATGCCAAGCTGGGCAGTCCTTTGTCACTGTCTCATATGCTACACAATCAATTCTAAAGTTCTTAAGAGAGACCTTCAGAGTGTCCCGATATTGTTTCTTCTGACTCCCTTTTGAATGCTTGCCCTGGTGAGTCCTCCACAAAATAATCTGTTTGGCAAGTGTACATCTGGCATTCTAAAAATCATCCCAGCCCATCATAGTTGCCCTCTCTGTAGTAATGTTGGCATGTTTGGAAGTTTAATTTGAGAACCAACCTCAGTGTCTGCTATCTTATCATGCTAGGTAATCTTCATAATCTTCTTAAGTCAATTTAAATGGAAGAAATTCAGTTTCCTGACATGATGCTGGTAGATTGTCCAAGTTTCACAGGCATACAGAAATGAGGTCAGCACAACGGCTCTATAGAACTTCAATTTGATAGTTAGTCTAATACCTCTTCTCTTCCATACTTTCTTTCGAAGTCTCTCAAATACTGAGCTAGCTCTAGCCATGAGAGTGTCAAGGTAAGTGTACCTGTCCATAGTACTAAAAACTTCTCCATTTGCTGTAATTGATGGTCCCACATATGGATAGTGTGATGCTGGTTGATGGAAGAACCTGTATTTTCTTAGTATTAATTGTTAGACCAAAATTAGCACAAGCAGCAGAGAATCAATACCACTTTGTTGCATCTCAGCTTCCAAGGTTGCATTGAGTGTACAATCATCTGCAAACAGAAGATCATACACCAACACTCATTCCACTTTGGTGTTGGCTTGTAGCCTTTTAAAATTGAAGAATTTGCCATCAGTGAGGTAGCTGACCTTGATGCCATGTTTGTCCTCAGTGAAGGCATTTGATAACATGGCTGAAAATATCATGCAAAAAAGTAAGGAAACACAGAGGACACATTCTTGTTTCAATCCACTGGTGACCAGGAAATCTTGAAAGTATTGTCTACTATCTAGAATGTGGGCAAGCACACCATCATGAAATTTATGTACAATGCTGATTAACTTCTCTGAGCAACAAAATTTTGACCAAATGGGGGATAAGGGTAGAGTCAGGTCCACATCATGTACTTTCTTCCCCATTTGACCTTTTTCCTCTATTGAGTTCACAGCCCCACCAACAATCTGTGAGTACAGAGTGGATATTAGTTTTTTAAACACCTAAATTCTAAGAACTTTAAAAACATAAGGTTAAAATAACATAATGAGAAAAATATAGATTAAACATGAAGGGATTTACCATCAAAACCTATAGTTTTAGAGATCATCCAAGAGGGTCACCCAGAACTGGGAAAGAAATCAGACTTTATACCATTTGATAATAGGGAAAATAATCAACCTCCTTAGTAGCCTAAATATAAAAGTTGCACAATATTGCTATTCAAGATGGTTCCACAAAGATTATCATTTTTGTAAAAGTTCTTCTCTTGTCTCTTCCTGGGAGAATGATTTCTTTATATCCTGAGGATTATTCTCCTAGATTTGTGATTAACATGGCAGGGGCAGAGATATTTCTGGAGTCTTAATTTTTAACTAGGGAACAAGGTGACCCATATGAAGCCTAATATTCTCTAAAGGGAATTAATCTTCTATCAATATATAGTTTTTTTAAGAAAGATTTTATTTTGAGTTTTACAATTTTTCCCCTATTCTTGCTTCCCTCCCCCTGCACCTCCCACAGAAGGCAGTCTGTTAATCTTTACATTGTTTCCATGGTATACATTAATCTAAGTTGAGTGTGATGAGAGAGAATTCATATTCTTATGGAAGAAAAATAAGGTATAAGAGATAGCAAAATTACATAATAAGATAACGAGTTTTTTCCTAAATTGAAGGTAATAGTTTTTGGACTTTGTTCAAACTCCACAATTCTTTCTCTGGATACAGATGGTATTCTCCATCACAGATAGCCCAAAATTATCCCTGGTTGTTGTGCTGATGGAATGAGCAAGGTTGATCATCACCCCCATGTTGTTGTTACAGTGTACAATGTTTTTCTGGTTCTGCTCATCTCACGCAGCATCAGTTCATGCAAATCTTTCCAGGCTTCCCTGGTTTCTAATAGAACAATAGTGTTCCATGATGTACATATACCACAGTTAGTTAAGCCATTCCCCAATTGAAGGACATTTATGTAATTTCCAATTCTTTGCTACCACAAATAGGGCTGCTATGAATATTTTTGTACAAGTGATGCTTTTATCCTTTTTCATAATCTCTTCATACTGCAGACCCAGTAGTAGTATTGCTGGATCAAAGGGTTTGCACATTTTTCTTGCCCTTTGGGCATAACTCCAAATAGCTCTCCAGAAAGGTTGAATGAGTTCACAGCCCCACTAACAATATATTAGTGTCCCAGATTTCTCAAATCCCTTCCAGCATTGATCATTGTCCTTTCTGGTCATATTGACCAGGCTGAGAGGTGTGAGATGGTATCTCAGAGATGCTTTGATTTGCATTTCTCTAATAAGTAATGATTTAGAGCAATTTTTCATATTACTATGGATCACTTTGAGTTCCTCAACTGTAAATTGCCGTTTCATATCCTTTGTCCATTTGTCAATTGGGGAATGGCTTGGTTTTTTTGAAAATTTGACACAGTTCTCTGTATATTTTAGAAATTAGTCCTTTGTCAGAAATACTAGTTGTAAAAATCGTTTCCCAATTTGCTACATTTCTTTTGATCTTGGTTACAGTAGTTTTGTCTGTGCAAAAGCTTTTTATTTAATGTAATCAAAATTATCTAGTTTGTTTTTAATGTTGTTCTTGGTCATAAACTACTTCCCTTTCCACAGATCTGATAGGTAAACTACTTGATCTTCTAGTTTGATTATAATATTGTCTTTATGTCTAGATTTTGTATACATTTTGATCTCATCTTGGTGTAGAGTGTGAGGTGTTGGTCTAATCCAAGTTTCTTCCACACTAACTTCCAATTTCCCCCACAATTTTTATCAAAGAGAGAGTTTTTAACCCAATAGCTGGACTCTTTGGGTTTATCAAACAACAGATTACTATAATCATTTCTTGCTATTGCACCTAGTTTATTCCACTGATCCACCACTCTATTTCTTAGCCAATACCAGATAGTTTTGATATCACTGTATAGTTTTGAGAAATTATTATTCTTTTGCAATCCCCAATTTGATCACAGTTGACATTATGTCAGCTATAGATCAAATAAAGAGGTGTAGAAAAAGTGAGGGGAATATTGGATGAAGAGATAGCATCTTGTAGAAACCTAAGTCACTAGAAGAAGGAGAAGGCAAAATTAAGCCAATCTTAAAAGGGGAGGCATAAAGATGGACTACATATTTATAGAGTCAAGAGGAAGATTACAGAGAGCAAAAGAAAAAAGGGGGAAGTTCCCTCTGATTAAATAATCATTCAATAAACCACAAAAGGGAGAAAATAATAACATAAACTTCTGATTTGTTCCTTTTATCTTTTGAAGTTCTGTGACTTCAGATGTTGTTTCCAGAGGTCCCCTTGCCAGTGTTTTTCCTTTCTTGTAGAATTACTAGAGCTTCTACTAGCAGTATTATTGTACTGAAAAGAACAAGTCCTGAATAGATCATTGTATACATTAAAAGCAACAATGTAAGATGATCAACTCTGCTGAACTTGCTCTTCTCAACAGTATAATAATCAAAGACAATTCTAAAGGATTTGTGATGAAAAATGCCATCCACATTCAGAGAAAAAAAACTATGGAGTCTGAATGTAAACCAAAATTTACTATTTTCACTTTTTAAACCTGTTTTATTTTTTCTTTTTCTCATTTCCCCCCTTTAATTCTGATTCTCTAATATGAAAGTAGTTTAAATATCATTATACATATATTATTTTTAATATTATTATACATGTATAACCTATATCAAATTATTCTCTATTATGGGGAGAGGAGAAGGAAATAAGGGAGGCATAAAAGATGTAATTCAAAAGCTTACAAAAAATGAATGCTGACAACTATCATTGCATATAATTGAAAAAATAAAATAATATTCAAAAATGGACAAAAAAGATAAAGTCAAAATGAAGAATACAAATAAAAATGGAAACAGGAGAAGGAAGCAAAGTGGGAAGAGGGAATAAGCATTCATTCAACTTCTACTATGCTTCAAGCCCTTTGCTAAGCATTTTACAATTATCAACTCATTTAATCCTCCCCAAAATGCTATTATCCCCATTTTACAGCTGAGGAAAGTGAGGTGGATAGAGATTAAGTGACTTGCCTAAGGTTACTTAGAAGGTGGTTACTTATAAGGTCAACTTGTGTGTGAAGTTAGATTTTAACTCAAAATGATGCAAAGCAAAAAGAGCAGAATCACTGACGTAAAGTTTGAGAAATAGAAGGAATCTCAGTGACTATCTAGCCTAATCCATACCTGAAAAGCTTAAAATACAGTGAACACATTAGAATACTATTATAAGTGTTGCCCATTTCTCCTTTATAAAGCTTGTGTTGCATATAGTTGTTTGATTGTTATATTCCCCATTAGAGTATAAGTTTTGTGAGAGCAGGAACTAGCTTTTGCCTGTCTTTGTATCAAAACATTCAGTCTCAATTATTATTATGCTTATTATAAAGTAGTAATAAGTATAATAATAATTAACACAGCCACCACCAACAATACTGCAAGGCTGCAAGGTAGAGTGGCTACACACTCAGTCTCAGAAGGAAGATTTGGATTCAAGTCAATATGATAAATTCTAGGTCAGTCACTTACCATATCTCAGGGTCCTATACAGTGCTCTAAGACTCTGCTGGTTTGCATTGGGAAAGGGAGTTCCTCTGCCAAAAGATCCTTGTATTCATGATATCCCAGAACCAAAATTAAAAATAATAATAGCTGATATTTATACATTATAATGCAGAGATCTTCATAAAATGATTATATTTGAGTCATAAGACATCTCTGTGAATTAAGTGCTATTATTAATCTCCATTTCCTAAGTGAGGAAACTGAGAATCAGGGAATAGAAATGACTTGCCTGGGGGTATCAGAGAGCTCCTCAGTGTCAGAGCTGGGATTACAAACCCAGTTTTCCCAATCTAGGGTATTTCCCTTTACACTATGTAGAATTTTTTGTTATGATAACTCTCTTACTGAAATAATTAAGGAATGACTGAAAAACTATGGTATATGAGGATATAAATGTAATGGAATTCTGTTATGCTGCAAAAAAGGAAGAAAAGGACTATTTTAAAAAGTGATGAGAAGACACTTATGAACTGCTACAAAATGAAATCACAGAATCAGAAGAATAATTTATATATAACATTTGTATTATAAAAAGTAACGCTTTTAAATGACTAAAGAACTCTACCAGCTAAATGTTAACCATAATTCAAAAAGACTGCTAAAGAAGAACAGCTCCTGATGTTCAGAAAAAGAAATGCATTTTTGAATGACCAAAGTAAGCATTTCTTTTGTTTGCCTATTTATGATATAGGGTTACTTAATTTATACTCCCTTCTTTCCTTCTTAGTTTCTTTATTTCTTTTCCTTTTTTTCGTCGTTTTCCTCCCCTTCTTTCTTTCTTCCTTTCCTTCCTTTCCTGTTTTTGTTTCTTCTTTCTTTCTATTCTTACTCTTTTATGGGTATGGAAGGATGAGAAGAGAAAGAAATGAATACTTAATAATGGAAGAAATAAATTCTAAAGAAAATCTAATGGATAAGGTTGAATGAGATTTAATAAAATTAATAATTTGGAAGAAATAACTTCTGAGGTCACTTTGAAATTCTGTAATTCAAGTCTCTTTGATGAGGGATAAATTATACAAGAATACTGAATATAAGGGACTTTAAGGATAATAACCTCAAGAACCACAGAGTCCTATCAGCTCTGACAATGTTCTTTGCCTTGTGACAAAAAGAACTCCTATAGAAACAAATTGTAGATATTATAGGAGCAAAACTGGAAATTCTTCAGAAGACAGAAATCCTATAAGGCTAAGGCATACTATCTCCCAAAGAAGCTTATTAGAAACTTAGTATATATTTGTAATTCACCAATACAGGATTTAGTAGCATCATTTCAACCAGTGAATACAATTATGAGGTTTGGGGCTTTTATAAGCTATTCTGAAAACTATGGTTCATGTGATGTGATAGAAGTATGGAAAGGATAAAATGGGAATAGTTTCTTTTTCATATTTCTTTTTTCCTCTTCTTCAGCTTCCACATTTAGTACAGTTTAGAAGAGTTTGTACTTTTCATAAATCTGGAGTGTTGTATTCCTAAAAATATTTCATATATATGTATATATATATACATATATATGAAAATAATTTTGTTTTATTATTTGTGTGTAGACTGAACATTTTTAAGATTTTTAAAATTTAACTTTTATTCTCATTTTGTACAAATAATGTTTTTTATACATTAATAAAATATTCTTGTTTAAGAGTAAACAAAATACCCCCTCCCCAAAAAAATATAGACTCGCTGGAGTGATAAAGTAAAGGGGAGAGAAAAAAATTAAAATTAAAAAATAATAGTAATAATTGTAAGTATGGCCAGGTGGTGCAGTAGACAGAGCACCAGCACTGGAGCCAGGAGCACCCAAGCCCATATCCGGCCCCGTATACCCAACAATCACCCAGCTGTGTGACATGCAAGCCACCCCAACCCCACTGCCCTGCAAAAACCAGAAAAAAGAAAAAAAAGACCCAAAATAAAATAAAATAGTAATAATAGTAAGGCAGCTGGGTGGTGGACAGAGCACTGGCCCTTGAGCCAGGAGCACCTGGGTCCAAATCCGGCCTCAGACACCCAAAGATCACCCTGCTATGAGGCCCCAGGCAGGCCACCCAGCTCCATTAGCCCTGCACCCTCCCAAAAAATTATAATAATAAAAAATGTGCTTCAGTCTATGTTCCAACACCACCAACTCTGTTTCAGGTGGATTATATTCTTTATGACAAGTCCATCACAAAAGTTACTTCCATATTTTTCCACTGTTGCCATTGCTGATCGCAACTCCCTCCTTTCATATTTCTCCACTACCATGTACTATATTTTCTCTTTCCTCTCACTCTGACTCTGCTGTAGGGTAGCTGAGTGGTGCAGCAGACAGATCCCTGGCCCTGGGGCCAAGAGGCCCTGAGCCCCCATACCACCCCTTAGGCCCAGCATCCACCTGGCCCTATGGTCCCAGACAGGCCATCCAATCCCAGCCCCTTGCAAGAAGTAAAAAAGAAAATGTATTCTATCTGACCACTCTCCCCTCATGGTCCATCCTCTACTCCTTCATTCACATCCCCACCACTTTCCCCTATCCCCCCCTCCTTCTTACTCCAGATGTCTATACCCCATTGAGTATATATGTTGTTTCCTCTCCTAGCCACCTCTGATGAGAGCAAAGATTCCCTCATTCCCCTTTGCCTTCCCCCATTCCATATCATTGCAATAGCTCATTGTAATAAAGAAAAATATTATATGAAATATCTTGGCCTATTCCCCTTCTCCTTTTTCTTTCTCCCATTACATTTCCCTTTTTTCTATTGACTCCATTTTTATACCATATTTTATCTTCAAATTTAGCTTTCTCCTGTGCTTCATCTATACAATCTCCTTCTACCTGCTCTGTTAATTAAGAAGGTCTATATGAGTATTATCAGTGTCATTTTTCTATACAGGAATACATGCAGTTCCTCATCATTAAGTCCCTCATATTTTCCCCTCCTCCTCCAATCTCTATGCTTCACCTGAGTCCTGTATTTGAAGATTAAACCTTCTGTTCAGCTCTGCCCATTCCAACAGTAACATGTGAAATTCCCCTGGTTCACTGAAAGTCCATCTTTTTTCCCCTGGAAGAGGACATTCAGTTTTACTGGGTAGTTAATTTTCAGTTGCATTCTAAGCTCTTTTGCCTTCTGGTATATTATATTCCAAGCCCTACAAGCTTCCAATGTAGTTGCCGCTAAGTCCTGTGAGATCCTGATTGCAGCTCCATGGTATTTGAATTGTGTCCTTCTGGCTGCTTGTAATATTTTCTCTTTGACTTGGGAGTTCTGGAACTTGGCTGTGATATTCCTAGGTGTTGGTTTTTTGGGATCTCTTTCTCCAGGGGATTGGTGGGTTCTCTCCATTCCTATTTTGCCCTCTGCTTCTAGGATATCAGGGCAATTTTCCTGTAGTAATTCTTTGAAAATGATGTCAAGGTTCTTGTCCTGATCATGACTTTCAGGTATTCCAATAATTTTTAAATTATCTTTCCTAAATCTGTTTTCCATATTAGTTGTTTTTTCAATAAGATGCTTCACATTTTCTTCTAATTTTTCATTCTTTTGGTTTTAAAGTATTGAGTCCTGATTTCTCTTAAATTCAGCAATCTCCCTGAGTTCTATTCTTTGTCTGAAGGATTTGTTTTCCTCAGAGAGCTTTCTTATCTCTTTTTCCATCTGGCCAATTCTGCTTTTTAAAACATTTTTCTCCTCAATAACTTTTTGAACTGTTTTATCCATTTGATCTAAGCTGGTTTTTAGCATGCTATTTTCTTCAGCATTTTTTTGGATCTCCTTGACTAAGCTGCTGACTTCATTTTCATGTTTTTCCTGCATCTCTATCCTTTCTTTTCCCCATTTTTCTTCTAACTCCCTCATTTGATTTTCAAAGTCTTTTTTGAGTTCTGTCACAGCCTGAGCCCAATTTCTGTTTTTCTTGGAGTCTTTAGATGCAGGAGCTTGTGCTTCCTCATCTTCAGACTGAGTGTTTTGATCCTTCTTGGGCTCAGAGGCAAATATTTCATAATGGTGTTCCTCTTGTTTCTCTGCTTGCTCATTTTCCCAGCCTAAACCTATTTTTAGGGTGCTTCCTGAGCTTTTGGGACACTCCCCCAAGGATCACAGTGTGTGAGGTCTGTCCTCCCTCCTAGTCTATGAATGACCATAAGCGCCCCTCTCTGCCATGGGGCTGAGGTGGTGGGGGGAGGCCCTGCTGTTCTATGGGGGGGCCTAGACTGCGATCAGGATCTTAATGTGGTCAGAACCCCAGCGTCCTGTTCCAGGGACAGAGGACAGAGCTCTGCAGTCTCTCTCCACTCTCCTCTCTAGGTTCAATGGGCTCATGCCCTGGGGGCTCCTGCTTACCGGCTCCACCTGCTTCTGTTTCCTGGATCTGGACTGCCTTGGCCACCTGCTTGCTGTGTGCCCTGAGGGCTGGGCTTCATATGCTCACTCTGGCAAAGGTCCTCCCCCCTCCCCATTCCCCCAAGTTGTGCCTGGTGCTCCCTGGGGCGTAGGTCAGGAAATTCCCCCACTGCTGCCTCCAGGAGGAGACTGAAGTTCTTTTGTTCTGGCAGGCCACCCCTCTGGTGGGCCGCCCCTCCAACCCCAGGGAGCAGAGCCTTTCCGCTCTTTTCCAGGTTACCTTGAGTAGGAGAACTGCCTCACTGGGTCCCTCTGTGGGTTCTGTCTTTCAAAAATTTAGTTAAGAGTCTTTACTTTTTAAGTTTTATGAGAGAGTACCTAAGAGACATCCTCTCTTGTCGCCATCTTGGCTCTACCCCCTAGACTGAACATTTTAATTGTTGTTCACTCATTTCAGTCATGTATGATTCTGTGACCCCATCTGGGGTTTTCTTGGCAAAAACACTTGCTATTTTCTTCTCTAGCTTATTTTACAGATGGGGAAGCTGAGGCATATGAAGTTAAGAGACTTGCCAAGGCAAAAATTCCTTGTGCTTATCCTTTGATTCACAATACTACTATTAGGGCTGTATCCCAGATCATAAAAAGGGGAAGACCCACAAATAGAAAAAAAATTTATAACAGATCTTTTTATAGTGGCAAGGGGAAATGGAGGGGATATCCATCAATTGGAGAATGACTGAACAAATTATGTTACATAAATACAATGTAGGACTATTGTTCTGTAAGAAATCATGATCAAATGGACATTAGAAAAGCACAGAAAGACTTGCATGAACTGATGCTGAGTGAAGTGAGCAGAAACAGTACATTATTATACATTTACTGCAATACTATCAGATGATCCACTATGATGGATTTAGCTTCTTTTAGCAGTTCAGTCATCAAAGACAATCCTGAGAGATCTGTTATGGAAAAGACAGAGAAAAAACTATGGAGTCTGAATGCAACCAAAGCAATACTATGTTTACTTTCAAAAATTGCTTTTATGTTTTTCTCGTTTCTCATGATTTTTACCCTTAGTTCTAATTTCTCTTTCATAAAATGATTAATATGGAATGCCTGGTTTGTTGGTTGGTTGGTTGGTTCCTGTCCTTCATTGTCGAAGAAGACCAAAATGACATCCCTATGTTTGAGACAAATTACAATGTGTCCAACTGTGGCTGATCAGACCAATATGGGCACAAATAGTCCATCACCTTGTAGTTGTTACTCTAAACTTATGGATGCCACATTTCTTTTGGACTGCTTCAATTCTGCCTCCCTCATAGAGTACAGCACTCTCCCTGATGATGGCATGCCTTGCTGGGCAGTCCTGTGCCAGTGTATGTCAAAGTGTACTGTCATTTCTAAAGTTCTTCAATGAGACCTTCAGGATGTCTCAGTATCGCTTCTTCTGACCCCCTTGTAAGTACTTGCCTTAAGTGAGTTCTCCATAAAATAGTTTTTTGGGCAAATGTACATCTGGCATCCTGTCCAACCCATCCTAGTGGCACTCTCTGTAGTAATGTTGGAATGCTAGGCAGTTTAGCTCGAGAAAGAACTTCAGTGACTAATATCTTCTCCTTCCAGGTGATTTTCAGAATCTTCCTAAGATAATTAAAATGGAAGTCATTCAGTTTCCTGACATGGTGCTGGTAGACTGTCCAGGTTTCATAGGCATATAGCAATGAGATCAGCACAATGGCTCAGTTAGATCTTCAGTTTGGTAGTCAGTCTAATACCTCTTCTCTATCATACTTTTTTTTTCAGAACTCCCCAAATACTGAGCTAGCTCTGGCAATGCAAGTGTCAACCTCACTGTCAATGTGTACCTCCCTGGAAAGGACACTTCCAAGGTAAATGAATTTGTCCACAGTATTCAAAACTTCTCCATTTGCTGTAATTGATGGTTCCACATATGGATGGTGTGGTGCTGGCTGATGGAGCACCTATGTTTTCTTGGTGTTAATTATTAGACCAAAATTAGCAAAAGGAGCAGAGAATCAATCCATATTTTGTTGCAACTCACTTACAGAGACTGCATTGAGTACACAATCATCTGCAAACAGAAGATCACGCACCAACATTCTCTCCACTTTGGTCTTGGCTTGTAGTTAAAGAATTTGTCATCAATGCAGTAGCTGACCTTGAGGTCATGTTCATCCTTGTTGAAGGCATTTGATAATTTGGCTGAAAACATTATGCTAAAAAGTATGGGAGCAAGGACACTTCCTTGTTTTACTCCATCAATGACTGGGGAATCTCAAGAGCATCATCCACTATCCAGAAGCTGGGCATGCATGCTGTCATGAAATTGACATACAATACTGATGAACTTCTCCAGGCAACCAAATTTTGACATAATTTTTCATAAACCCTTGTGACTGATGGTATCGAAAGCCTTATTCAGATCTACAAATACTGTATTCAGACCTCTGTTTGTTCTTGGCATTTTCCCTGGCATTGTCTGGCAACAAAGACCATATTGACTGTTCCTCTAGCCTTTCTGAAGCCACAATGACTCTCAGGAAGGTGACTAAATTCCAGGTGAAAGATCTGCCTATCGAGAAGGACTCTGGCAAGAATCTTACCAGCAATAAGTAAAAGAGAAATACTCCTTTGACTATCACAGGGCAATCTATTCCCTTTACCTTTATAGAAATGGATGATGAAGGCATCCTTGAATTCTTGGGATATAATCTCTTCATGCCATAGGGTTATAATCAGTTTTTGGAAAAGCAATGGATCAGCACCAGGTCCTTTGCCACTTAAAAGGAGTCTAATGGCATTCAAAATCTCTTCTTCAGTTGGAACTTCAGCTAAGGACTGATTGACTTCAACTTGAGGGAAGGGATCAATGACTTCTGCATTGATTGATGATGGTTTGTTAAGAACACTATGGAAGTGCTCAATCCATCTCTCTAGGATCAAGTCCCTATCATTTATCAATGTGAATTCATCAGCACAGAGTAGTTGAGACACACCATATGTCTTTGGCCCATAAATAGCTTTCAGGGTAACATAAAACATTCTGGTTTGTTACTATCTGCCTAAAATTGAATTTCATCTACCCCCTTACTGAGCCAAGAGTTCTGCATCTCTCTAAGCTTTACTTGGACTTTACTTTTAATGGAATTAAATGCTGCCTTCTTAGAAATGGATGAACTGTCCTGCTGGTAAACCCTGTGGAGTTCTTGTTTTTCATTTAGCAGCTTCTTTATTTCCCCATTTTCATCAAACTAGTCTTGATATTTGCAAGTGTTCTGGTCCATTTTAGCAAATGCAGTTCAAGGAAAGCTAGTTCTTTGGTGTGAGAGCTACTGAGCCTTCTTCAGGGCTGCTTTCCTCCTTTGATGTCCACTTGAACCACAAGAAGTTGTGGCAGGCATAGTGGCCACACCTGGGTAAACTGTTTTGGGAGTCTCAAATTTATCAGTGAGTAGTGGGGGTGGTGTCTACCACAAACATGTGCAGTCTTCCACTGGTGGAATGGGTGAAGAAGAATGATTTGTTCCAATGGCCATGAACCCAACTGAAGCAGATGCTATGGAATGCTTGGTCCTTGGTTAGACATCGAAGATGCCAAGGTCATCCACTGAGTCTAAAGCCATCTCTAGTTGTCTTGACTTTGTCTTGCTATGCTGGATCATGATGACTTTGGAAGAGAAAGTGAGGTTGTTGATGTTGTGCAACTCTACTTCACTTAAATCCAATTTACAAAGGTAACAAGACATCATTCATAGCCATTCCTCAAAGTCCTTTAGCAACGGGCAAGTGACAAAGCAGCAGGTGTAGAAACACTGGGAGCCGTAGTCACAATCCAGAACACAGGTGACCCAGGCCATGGGGTCATTTCCCCACTGAAATCAGTAGTGAGATTAGGCAGCCCCCTAAGTGACTGAACAGCCCTTCTAAGGATTGCACTACTCAGCTCCTGATGTAAGGAAGGGACTAGAAAAGGTACCCTAAAAGTTGTCTGCTTACACAACCCTGGTCTAATTACCACAGCAGGCAGGGAATCACACAGTGTGGTCAAGACACAAAAAAATCTATGAAAACATCTTCAAAGAAGATTCTACTCACCTTCAGTGCATGGAACATGCACACACTCATAGATAACATAAGATCCAGTAGACCTAAAAGAGGAACAGTTGTTGCTGTGAGAGAACTCAGAAGGTATGGTATCCAAATAGCAGCCCTGAATGAAACAAGGCTGGCAAACGACGTCCAGCTTCCTGAAGTCAGAGCTGTACACATGTTTTTCTAGAGTGGTTGTAGTGAAAGGGAATGAAGTGAAGCTGGGATAGGTTTTGAAATCAAAAATAATCTAGTCAGCATTCTTGAATGCCTACCCAAAAGAGTGAATGGCAGGCTCATGTCAATGAGATTGCCATTTCCAGGAAAACATCATGCCATCATCATCACTGCCTAAGCTTCCACTATGATGAACAGTGATGAAATTAAAGAAAAATTTTATAAAGACCTGGAGACCCTTATCATCAATGTACCAAAAGAGGAGAAGCTTATAATTCTGGGCGATTTTAATGCTAGAGTAGGCTCAGATTACCTGAAATAGCAAGGAGTCCTTGGGACTTAATGGAGTTGGAAACAGCAACAGCAATGGTCACCTTCTAAAGAAGATTTGTACATCTCATGACCTCATCACAAACAGTTTTTCATTTATCTAAACTTGATAAAACTTTCTGGATGCACCATCATAGCAAACATTTGGCATCTATTAGATTAAGTGATTGTAAGGGGAAGAGACAGACAGAATGTAAGAGTGACAAAGGCAATGTGTAGTGCAGAGTGCTGGAGTGATCACAGACTTATCCTCTCTAAGCTAAATATTCATATTCAATGAAAGAGGCAGCCCCAAGGCAAAATGAATACTAGAAGAATTAATGTCAAGAGATTAGAATCTCTCTCTGAGAGGGAACAGTTTGTTGCTGAGTTAGAGGGGAAACTGAGTCAAAACACAGTTAGCAACAGTGAAGCAGAAAAGAAGTGGGCAGCTTTGAGAGATCTGGTGTACAGCACTGCATCAATCTGGAAATATGTTTAACATAATTGCACATGTACAACTTATCTCAGATTATTTGTTGACATGGGAGGGGGAAGAGAAGGAAAGAAGGATAGTAGAAAATGTGGAACTAAAAAGTTTGCAAGAGGATGAATTTAGAAAACTACTTTTGTAGGTAATAGGAAAAAATAAATAAAACTTTAAAAATAAAATAAAACAAAATTTTAAAAAGAGAAGCTTGCCCAGAGACACACTAATAGAAAGCATCTGAAACCAGATTTGAATACCTTTCTGACTCTAGGCTTAGGACTCTGTCCACTGAACAACCTAGCTGCCTTGTATATTTTAATAACCAAATGTAAATTTTAAGAATAAAAATGATTATTAGTATTAAAAAATTCTACTTGGTGAATACAATCCAGAGAGTTTCTATTGCCACAAATTGCTCTACTCAGACAGAACTCAGTCCTTTTCCCCCACATAATTACAAGCCTTGGCTTATTTGATTTACTGGATCTTGACTTGGTTCAATGATCAACTGTCCAAAGGAGCCCAGCAATCACCTGCTACTTATTGCCAGTGATAGTTCTGGTGTATGTCTACACATTTGACAAGAGTCAGGTTGGACAGAGACGTACATATTATCGTGATATAAACTCTACTGTTTTATTCTTGAATCCTCAGACTTTTATAACGAAAACTTATCTCAGGAATGACAGGTTAAATGAGACCCAGCTGCATAATTTCCTGCATTAATTTACAATATTTATCCTTAGAAATCTGAAAACTTCCTTATCAGAAAAGCCTCCTAAAAATACCTCCGGGCACCACAGGATGTCTCAGGTCAGAGTTCACTGAAGAGCCCACAAATCCATTTAATGAGCAAGAATACATACATATCTCTGGTGGCAAAGGTCACCAAAAATATGTATAAATCACTCTCAGGAGCTGGCCCTTGAGAGCTACTAATATACCTGCTCCCTGGTCCTTCTACCTCATCATCCTTCTAAACTACAGTCCCTAGACCATGTTCTCTCCTCCAACTAATGCACTTTTCAGAGTCTCTTAACTCACGGGATGATTAGATCTGAAACTGGAAGGGTCGTTCTCATTACAGAGGAGGAAACTGAGGTCAACGAGGGTGTGCTGAGTTGCCCGAGGTGGCACAAGTGGTTAAAAAGTCCATTCTCACATGAATCCAGGTGCTCTAGTTCAAAATCCAATACTGTCCCCTCCCAACTCTTTCCTTCTGTCCTCCCTACCTCAGCCCCCAACCCCCCATCCTGTGATTCTCTATTGCTGTGACATCCAGACTCTCTGACCATCTCTTCTAAGTCAAGTAGATCCTGCTCACTCTGGAGGAGCCTTGGGAGAGTCTGAAGCAGAAACTGCAGTAACTCCCTGTCTATCATGGTCAGTAGGACTAGTTCATACTGAACCTCAATCTGTAATTTCTCAGAACCTGTGACTAGATTGCATCTATAGATAACCAGAAAAAAGCAACACATCTAGGGTCAGTATCACTCCTCAACTCTGAGACCCTTCATCCCTGGTCCCGCCTGGGAAGCCTTTAGGCTGGTCTGGGTCCCTCCTAGTTCCCCAAGGCAAGGTCACCCCTAACCTGCAGGAACTCTGCCTCCACCCCTTCTATAATCACAGTCACTGGGAAGGGGCCAGGATACACATCACTGGTTCTTCTCTGAGAAGCAGCAGAAGTGTGGCCTTGGCCCTTTCATTACCTCTTGGACCCTCCCTGGCCTTGTACCCTAGTACCCTTGTACCCTAGCCTGCAGTTGGCTTCTGCCTCTAAATATTTCAACCTGCTTTTATCTTTGTGTTTCATCTGGGAGAGGTGGAGGAGGTGGGAACATAATAGGGAAGGAAAACCACAAAGGCTGGGTCCCTGCTGTCTCCCCTCTTCACCAGGTGGATGTTTGTATTCTCTTCCCAGTTCATGAGTACCCAGCTCAGGGTTCTCCATCCATCATGGTAAGGATAGGTAGCAAGTCACACATCCGATTCTCAAGCTCAGTCACAGTAAGTTGTCTTCTGTTTTTTCCTTTCACTAGAAAAGGAGTCATGGCTGAAGAGTCTTCCAGCACTTCCCAAAGAAAGGACATGCTGTTTAGCATCTTCATCATTGTTTTAAATAAGGTATCAGTGATTTCTTTGTACTTCTTTTACTTCAGCACAGCTGTAACCATATTTCACTGATTAATCATAATAATAATAATATTTATATGTCTTTTAAAGTACTAACAAATATAATCTCATTTGAGTCTCATAACAACCCTGGGGGGCAGGTGATATTATCACCTCTATTTTAAGATGGCAAAACTGAGCCAGACTGCAATTTAAGTGACCTGCCTAGTATGACACTATTAGGAAGAGTCTTAGGCCAGACTGAATTTAAGTCTTCTGACTTCAGGTCCAGACCTCTGCCCCCTGTACCATCTACTCTCCCAGTGGGAATATTCATGCCACTTGGGAATCTGACGCCTGACTTATACTTCTTTAACCCCATGGTACTGTTGTCCTTGTCCTCCCAAATATCTCCCATATATCCACCCTTATTAGGGGGCAGCCCCCTAGTTGCCTACTCTCAGTCCACAATGAATTCTGGTCCTTTTCCAAACCAACATTTCCTAGATGAAGTCTCTTTTGAAATTTCTTACCCACAGCTCCTGTAAAATTGTCTCCAGTGCCTTCATCTGTCCTGCTCCCCCTCCCATCAGGATGTGTTCCCTCTTTGGCTAGGAAATCCATTGTTGTCCCCTCCTGATTCTTTCCTTCTGTCCTCCTTTACCTCAGCCCCCAACCCCCATTCTGTGATTCTCTATTGCTCTAATATCCCGACTCCACCCTTCTCCATGATCTCTAGTAGAGAAAGCACCAGACTTAGAACTAGAAATTGAGAGTTCAAATACACCCTCAGATACATACTATGTGACCCTGGGCAAGTCACTTATCCTCTGGTTATCAAATGGGGACAAGAATAGCACCCACTTCCAGAAATGTTATGAGGATCAAATGAGATAATGATTGTAAAGCTTTTCTTAGTGTAGTGTCTGACCCAGAATAAACACTACAGAATGTTAGCTTCTATCCCAAAACCTTCCAAAGCCCTTTCAGGTCAGAATCTGGAGCACAGTCTCAGGAGGGCCTGGGCCACAGGCATGGGGGTCAGGGCTGGCCTGTGCCCAGGCAATGATCAGCTGTCCAGGCCATCTTATGCAAACTCAACCTCTTTTACGCCCTTTGACTTGTCAGCTCATGGTTCATAACCCCTGAACACAAAGAAGACTCACTGCCTAGGGCCCTGGGAAAGCCTTCTGGGCTTTGAGGAGAAGGAAAAGGAAACTGACTTTTACTATGAAAAGTGTTTACTATGTGCTGGGGACAATACTAGGGATTTTATAAATTTTATCTCATTTGACATTATGATTCATAGAATGAGGGAAGCACTGTCCTCCCCAGAGCCTGGAACCCCACTAACCCCACTAACCCCCCCATTCCCTTGAAATGTGAAGCTAGTTCCCCATGGCAAGGTCAACCCCAACCTGCAAGCACTCTGCCTCCAACCCTTCTATAATCACAATCACTGGGAAGGGGACAGGATACACCTCACTGGTTCTTCTCTGAGAGGCAGCATAAGTGTGGCCTTGACCCTTTCATTACCTCTTGGACCCTCCCTGGCCTTGTACCCTATCCTGCAGATGGGTTCTGCCTCTAAATATTTCAACCTGCTTTTATCTTTGTGTTTCATCTGGGAGAGATGGAGGAGGTGGAAACATGATAGGGGAGGAAAACCACAAACCTCTTGCCATCATTTCAGTTTCTTTTAATGAGAAGAGAAAATATCTGTTTTAGTCTCCAAAGTCCATTCACCCCCAGAATTCATTAGAAATCATAGAATGAAACAAAACTGCTTAAATTCACATCAAAAAATTGAATTCATCCCTCATGGTTTTCTGACTCAGGTTATCTTCTCATCCCTATCATTCTTATCTTCCAGTCTAGCCAATATCAGACCTAATTAGAACAGCGGACTCCTATCTAGTGAAGGTTACAAAGGTTACAAAGCACTTGTCCTAGATTAGCTAACTTGATCATCAAAGTGACCCTGACAGGTCTGCACTACACATGCTAGGATCCCCATTTTACATTGGGCCCCTCACCAATATGACCACAGCACACAATTATTGTGTATATGGGAGGTAGAATTTGAACCCAGGGTCTTTGCTGAGCATGAGTCATGAGTGGAGCTTCTTCATCTGTAACAGGAGGATGTTGACACCTGCCCATGTCATCCCTTAAGAAGGAAGGAAAAAGTGCATTACAGGATTTTCTATTAGATAAATATAAAGAAGTCATAACATATAAGTTATTGCTGACATCTTTTTAGGGAAATTGAAGAAAGGTATCAGAGAAGAACCTAATAAATAAGTAGGATTCAGTCTTCCTCTAAGACTTTCACATTTCTATCCCCATCAGTGATGCAGAGTGAATGGAATGTTGGGCAGGGAGACAGGGAACCTACCTTTGATGTGGGGCCATTAAAAACACCTGGACTTCCTTTGGCAGCAAAAAGAGCTAAGTGATTTTCTCGGGATTAAAGTGATAGTTAATTATATGAAGTCAGAAGAGGTTGTATATATATGAGTGTTTATATCCACATATGTATACACATATATATGAACAAACATCTACACACATAGGCAGAGTGTCTCAAAAGCTATTAAATTTTTAAACTGCATTTAGACTTTTGTGTACTACTCTCTTAACCCTGATTGCCTCAGTTTCCTCTTCTGTAAAAAAGGAGTTGGAAAAGGAAATAGCAAGCTATTAGGTAGCTTTCCTGAGAAAACCTCAAATGGGGTCATGAAGAGCTAGGCACCAGGGGCAGCTAGGTGGTGTATCGGATAAAGCACCGACCCTGGAGTCAGGAGTACCTGGGTTCAAATCCAGTCTCAAACACTTAATAATTACCTAGCTGTGTGGCCTTGGTCAAGCCACTTAACCCCATTTGCCTTGCAAAAACCTAAAAACAAAAGAGCTAGGCAACATTGAAATGAGTGAATGACCACTAAAATACTTTTAGGACACTATCTAGAGAATGGCTAATAAAAAAACTCCCTCTACCAACACAGATCTAAAATTCCTTATCAATTCACAGTCACTGTGAAATTAAGTGTTTTGCCCAGGGTAGTATATGAGAGAGGTTAGACATGAACCCTGTCCTGGATTTAGTGGCCAACACTTTAGCCACTATATTTCCCTAGCTGGTTATTATTTCTTCTATTCTATTCTATCTTCTCTGTTCTACATAGAGGGAAAGGATATTTAGTTCTCTCTGTGGCTCTGTGGCTCACCTACCCAGAACCCTAGGCTGAATGAAAACTGGGAGGGGTAGATCCTCAATTCTAGGAAACAAAGGGGTTTTCCTGAGAAGCTGTCTGGATGAGCTGTGAATGGTTCACTGAGCTAAGGGACTGGAAAGATAACCAAGCCTATCACTCACCTTCAGGTAGAAAGGTTTTCTGGTTCTTGCCTGGGATTTGAAGAACATCTAAATAAAGAATAAAAGTGATTAAAAGTTATAAAATTCAATGCAATTGGAGTTATGGGGGAAGAAGGCACAGGATTCCATTGTTGAACAGGTTAAAAATCATTATGTATAAGAAAGCCAAGTGGCACGGTGGATAGAGCACTGACCTTGGAGTCAGAAGGACAGGAGTTCAAATCCAGCCTCAGATCCTTGACACTTATTAGCTGTGTGACACTTAACAATGATTGCCTCACATCCAGGGCCATCTCCAATTGTCCTGATTCATATCTGGCCACTGGACTCAGATGACTCTGAAGGAGAAAGTGAGATTGGTGAGTTAGCATAGCCCTCTCACTTAAATCCTGGGTTTGTGGCAGCAGGAGCAGTTTCCAGACCTCTCAGTCCAGGGAATGCCAATGACAACTTGGAAAGTCAGTGGCCAGGGCAGATCTCAGTGCAGAACCAGTCCCAGGAACCAGTAGCAGGTATGGGTAGCCACTGAGCAGTTGCTTCCAGAGCACTCAAACCACAGACTATAAGGGACATAGGGGGAGACTGTAGAGGTCTCTCTCTGCTATTTCTGGGGCAAGACTTTGTTGCTTTGTACATGCTCAGATCCAGGTCGCAATCTGGGGTCCCATACTACCATAGGTACCAGGAACCTTCCTCACAGTTTGAGGGGAGTATGTTTGTGATCGGCCACAGACCAGAGCACAGGCATGGAGAATAATCAGGACCTCACATAAGACATTGAAGGAATTAAGGTCCCTGAGAAATATCCCTGAATACAGCTGCAAAAAGCCTCAAAATCTTAGAGACAGTGAATCCTTCACTCTGGAAACAAAGCTTCACCTTAACAAAGAGTTAAAATAAAATAATTTTTAAATCATCTGTCCTGAATCTGTTTTCCAGGTCAGTTGTTTTTTCTATGAGGTATTCTACATTTTCTTCTAGGTTTTCATTCTTTTGGTTTTGTTTTAATGTTTCTTGATTTCTTTCAAAGTCATCAGCTTTCCTTAGCTCCATTCTACATTTAAAGATGTTATTTTCTTCAGAGAGCTTTTCCATCTCCTTTTACATTTGGCCAATTCTGCTTCTTGAGGCATTCTTCTCCTCATTGGCCTTTTGGACTGCTTTTTCCACTTGACCTAAACTGGTTTTTAACATGTTATTTTCTCCAGTATTTTTTGTATCTCCTTCACCAAGCTGCTGACTTGGTTTTTTATGATTTTACTGCATGGCTCTCATTTCTCTTTCCAATTTTTTCTCTATCTCCCTTACTTGATTTTCAAAAAATTTTTTTGAACTTTTCCATAGCCTAAAACCAATTCATATTTTCTTGGAGGCTTTGGATACAGAAGCCTCTGAGTGTGAATGTTGATCCTCCACAGGGCCAATGGTCAGTTTTTTTCCTTCTGTTGTTTGTGATTGTGACTTTATTTTAACTCTTTAAAATTATAAGTAAATTCATATGGAGACATAAAAAGTCAAGAATTTCCAGGAATTTAATGAAAAAAAGTGCAAAAGAAGGGGGCTTAGCCCTACCTGATCTAAAATTATATTATAAAGCATCAGTCATCAAAACTGTCTGGTACTGGCTAAGAAATAGAGTGGTAGACCAGTGGAATAGACTAGGTGCAATAGCAGGAAACGGTTATAGTAATCTGCTGTTTGATAAACCCAAAGAGTCCAGCTATTGGGATAAAAGCTCTCTCTTTGAAAAAATCTGCTGGGAAAATTGGAAGTTAATATGGAAGAAACTTAGACCAACACTTCACACCCTTTACCAAGATAAGATCCAAATGGATACAGGATTAGACATAAAAAACAATACTATAAGCAAATTAGAAAATCAAGGAGTAGTCTGCCTGTCAGATCTATGGAAAAGGGAAGCAGTTTATGATTATGGAAGAGATGGAGAACATCACCAAAAACAAACTAGATGACTTCGATTACATTAAATTAAAAAGCTTTTGCACAGATAAAACCACTATAACCAAGATCAAAAGAAATGTAGTAAACTAGGAGACAATCTTTACAAATAATGATACTGATAGAGAACTCATTTCTAAAATATACAGAAAACTGAGTCATATTTACAAAAAAAAGCCATTCCCCATTTGACAAATGGTCAAAGGATATGCAAAGGCAATTTACAGATGAGGAGATCAAAGCAATCCATAGCCATATGAAAAATTGCTCTAAATCATTAATTATTAGAGAAATGCAAATTAAAGCTTCTCTGAGGTACCACCTCACACCTCTCAGACTGGCCAATATGACCAGAAAGGATAATGATCATTGTTGGAAGGGTTGTGGGAAATCTGGAACACTATTACAGTGTTGGTGGAGCTCTGAACTCATCCATCCTTTCTGGAGAGAAATTTGGAACTACGTCCAAAGAGCAATAAAAATGTGCATACCCTTTGATCCAGCAATACCACTACTGGGTCTATACCCTGAAGAGATGATGAAAAAGGGTAAAAGCATCACTTGTACAAAAGTATTCATAGCAGCCCTGTTTGTGGTGGCAAAAAAAAATGGAAATCAAGTAAATGTCCTTCCGTTGGGGAATGGCTTAGCAAACTGTGGTATAATGTATGTCATGGAACACTCTTGTTCTATTAGAAACCAAGAGAGATGGGAATTCAGGGAAGCCTGGAGGGATTTGCATGAACTGATTCTGAGTGAGATGAGCAGAACCAGAAAAACATTGTACACCCTAACAGCAACATGGGGGTGATGATCAACCTTGATGGACTTGCTCATTCCATCAGTGCAACAATAAGGGATAATTTTGGGCTGTCTGCAATGGAGAATACCATCTGTATCCAGATACAGAACCATGGAGTTTGAACAAAGTTCAAGGACTATTCTCTTTAATTTAGGAAAAAAACAGATATCTTATTGTCTGATCTTGCTCTCTCTTATACTTTTTGTTTCTTCCTTAAGGGTATGATTTCTCTCTCATCACACTCAATTTGGATCAATGTACAACATGGAAACAATGTAAATATGACAAATTGCTTTCTGTGGGGGGGAAGTAAGACTGGGGGAAAAATTGTAAAACTCAAAATAAATAAATAAATCTTTAATAAAAAAAATTTTAAGGGTTACACATCATTCCTCAATTGATAAATGGTCAACGGATATGAATAGACAGTTTTCAAATGAAGAAATTAAAGCTATATATAATCATATAAAAATGCTCCAAAGCATTATTGATTAGAGAAATGTAAATTAAAACAACTATGAGGTATTATCTCATACCTATCATATTGGTCAAGATGAGAAAAAGGAAAAATGATGATTGTTGGAGAGGTTATGGGAGGATTTGGGACATTGATGCATTTCTGGTGCAGTTGTGAATGGATCCAACCTTTCTGGAGAGCAATATGGAGCTATGCCCAAAAAGCAATAAAACTGATCATACCCTTTGATCCAGCAATTCCAATTCTAAGCCTATACCTATACCCAAAAGAAATCATAAAAATAGGAAAAGTCTCACATCATTCCAGAATATTCATTACAGCTCTTTTTGTAATGGTAAAGAAATGGATATTGGGGGATGCCCATCAATTGGGGAATGGCTAAACAAGTTATGGTACATGAATACTATGAAATATTATTGTTCTATAAGAAACTATACATGGTCAGATTCTAGAAAAGCATGTAATGAATTACAGGAGCTGATGCTGAGCAAAGGGAGCAGAACCAAGAGAATAATGTGCAAATCAACAACATTGTGAGACAATCAACTCTGATGTAAGCAGCTCCTCTCAGCAGTTTAGAGAGCTAGGTCAACCATATTAGACTGGCTAAAGACAAAGCTATATCCCCATACAGAGGAAGAAAAACAAAACAAAATAAAACAACCCTTTAGAATTTGATGAACATTTCATAAAAATTATCTCTTATGTATTTCTTTCCCTTAATCCTAATTCCTTATACTGAAAATGACAAATCTCTAAACTTGCTTATCAAAAATATGTATATACAATGTTAACCTGACTATTCACCACTGGGGGGTGGGGTAGGAAGGGAGGGTGGAAGGAAATTTTGTAAGTTAAATATATACATGTGCATATGGATGAAAAAATAAAGTAAAAAACAACTCCGATTGTCTCGAATCCCAGGGTCATATCCAATTTTTCTGAATCATGTCTGGCCATTGGACCCAGATGACTCTGGAGGAGAAAGTGAGATTGGTGACAGCATAGCATCTCACTCAAATCTAATTCATGTGCTTGTTCTGGTACATGTTTGAAAATGAAGAATGAATTCCTCATCTGTCAAATTAGCAGGAGAAGGAAACGGCATCAAGCCATTTGACTCTATTTTAGAAAATTTACAAAATCAATCATACCCTTTGGACTTAGTGATTTCACTGTTAGGATCGTTAGTGTAGGAAGAGAATTTCTGAGATCAACTAATTCTACCCCTTCATCTTACTGACAAGGAAACCAAGACCAAGTTCTTTATCTTAAGGTTGACCCATGATTTCATTGGGATGGGCATTCCCTCTACAGTCATGGACCATATCTAGGTAGCCAACCTGCCGGTGCTGAGGAGCTTCCAAATTTAGACTGGTTCTTTGACTTGCCCATGGTCACACAGCTAGGTAATTACTAAGTGTCGGAGACCAAATTTGAACTCAAGTCCTCCTGACTATGCCACCTAGCTGCCCCTAGACTGATTCTTAAGACACAGCATACCTGGGGTCCTCACTCAAAGCTTCTGTAGGTCAAAATGATTGGTCAAAGCCTTCATTTGAGAACCCAGGGCTGCCACAACACATTGAAGACACATTAAGATTTAGATAGAAGGTTATCATTAAAATGGGAAAGTAAAGGACAATCTAAAAAATTTACTAAAATATTTAGAGCTGCTTAATAAAAAAAAATGAAAACAGTAAACATGTTCAACAACTGAATTAAAGAAAAATGTCTTGCAAAAGGATTTCAGAAGGTTTCTTGTGCAAACTGAGCAGGAATCCATGATTTCCTTGATCACTAGTCATTTAATCTTTGTTTGAATACTTTCAATGATAGAGAGCTCACCATTGTATGAGTCAGTCTGAGACAGAGATTTCCCTTCTGTAATGATACACCTATCTATTCCTAGAAAATTTCTACTTAGTGCCTGAAAGTAGATTGTGAAGAGATGGAAAAGACTGTAGTATATAATGTCAATGAATATTTTTGAACAATTAAAAAAGTCAAATATGAAGAATACAAATATGAAAACAGGCAAAGGAAGAAATGGGACAGGGAATAAGCATTTATTAAGTGCCTGCTTTGCTGCAGGCCCTGAGTTAAGGGGCATATAATATCTCATTTAATCCTCCTAAGAACCCTGTGAAGTAAGTGCTATTATCCCCATTTTTATGGGTCAGCAGAGGTTAAGAGACTTAAAAGGTCACTTGTAAATGGTTTTATATAAAAGGTCACTGAAACTCAAAAAGGGGTAGAGCAGAGAGGGAACAAAATCACAGAGACAAAATTTGAGAGATAGAGGAAATCTCAGTAATCTGCAGCCCAACCCATACTTGAAAAAATAGAAGACACTAAACACGTTAGAATACTCTGCCAATTATTCCCATTTCCCTTCTTATAGATTGTTTTGTATATGTTTGTTTGTCCATTTTATCCCCCATTAAAGTTAATGTCCTTAGGGACAGAAACTATCTTTTGCCTTTTTTGCTATCCTAGGAACTAGCACAATAACTGGGACAATACCTGGGTGCTTAATAAATGTCTATTGATTAATGTTTCTATATTCTACAAATATGT
Source organism: Macrotis lagotis (assembly GCF_037893015.1). Lineage (NCBI taxonomy): Eukaryota > Metazoa > Chordata > Mammalia > Peramelemorphia > Peramelidae > Macrotis > Macrotis lagotis. The sequence goes on along the minus strand of NC_133666.1, from coordinate 618,798,558 downwards.
AATCATTTGAATTTCACAATTTTAATTAGAATTTTCTTTCTTATATATTGTCTCCTGCAGTTATACTCAGGGAGAGCTCAGTGGGAAATGGGAATCTGGATGTGATGACAGTAGAACAATATTTGGTCATACATATTTGGTCAATTGATCAATAAACATTTGTCAGGTGCATACTATGTACCAGACTCTGTGCTAAGGACTAGAGCAAGCTGAAAAAGTTTTCAATAGAGGCTTATGTCTACCATTTAAGGGTCTTGGCAGAGAGACTCACCCCCTGTCTAGCCAGAGGAGGGATGAATTTTTGACCTGGACAAATCTTGGAAACCATGGACCAAGATGTTGTGAACAGCATCAGTGGAAGGAACATCCTCATCAAGCAAATGGAAGACCCTAGAACGATAAGTATTATAGTTTCTATTTTCTGTAATTGGTATGAAGTTTATAGTGATTCAAAAAAAGGATGGCTAAAAGGGGAAGAAGGGAAAGGAAAAAAGATACCTATTCTCTGGTGCCCCCAAAAACCTTTCCTGATCATTCTCCTAGGTGGATGTAAAATTGGGTAGTGAGAAGACTGTGCTCTTCCCCTCCCCCCAACTCCCTCTGCTCCAGACAAGAAGTGAGCCCTCCCACCTTATCTATGTGAGGGGCAAAGAGAGATATAGGCTCTGCACATGTCATCTACCTGGCCAGCTGGGCAACTGAGTCCCCAAACACCAGGAGATGTAATACAATCATGTCCCCGCCCCTTCCCCCACCTCCCTTAATCCTTTAGTGGAATAGGCTGTTTGAGGTGAACTTCCCCCACCCTCTCCATTCTCCCCACCCCAATTCTCCTGATCTAACTTACTCCAGTGGTTGTGGATAATTAACTGGGCAACCTGGAAAGCACTGTCTTCACTGTGTTTAAGCAACCCCTACTTTCACCTTGGGGAAAGAAGGAAGGAGTCACAGATCCAGAACTGGAAGGGGTCATAGAGGTCAGGTCATCAAGTCCTCTCATTCTCAAAAAATCCCATCTCAAAGAAATGAAGCAACTTGCCCAAAGTCACACAGCTGGAATCTGGACCCTAAATCCTGTTCCCAGAGACTGCTAGGCTTGCAGCAGGATTCTGAAGATTAGGGAGTGGGGGAGGGAGGAACAGAAGTCAGATGGAGTCTGGGGAGGAGTCAACTTCTAAGTCTGTGCAAAGGGGAGAGAGGGAATGAGAAGAAATAGAGGGTCAACACAGAGGCTGTTGGGCCACTTGGATTTTCCCTCTCCCCATGCCATCTATCCAAAGTATGAGTTCTAACCTGGAAACCTGAGACCTCTCATATTTCTGGAGTTCTTCAGAATGATCTCTTTCTGGGTCTTCACAACATCTGTTACAACATACAGGTTCTCTTCCCATTTCTAAAGTTGCTGAATGATAAAGAGCATGGGTTTCTTCAATTTCCTGTAGCAGAGAAAGGGAGGGAATGCAACAGGAAAGGGATTTGGGATTTCCCCTCCCATCCCTCTCAGTTATGCCCTTACTCAAGGTCATCTCCCAAGCACATTATATTTGGATTTAACCATGCTAGTGCCTAGGGGTAATTAATATTATTTTTAGGGGTGATTTGAATTTGGAGGACAGTTTGTGTCAATGTTTAGAAAGCCTAAAGCTGTGAATAGAGTCAAAACGAACCATCTCCTAGAAAGTCAAACACATTTTAGGAGGGATATCATTGAGGGAGATGTATACAAAGAAGAGCCCTCAAGAAAATAGTGAGTTTGATTTAAGAACAAACAATTAAGTGCTTTAGAGACTGCTAAAGGAACTGGGCTTGTTTAACCTGGATAAGAGGGAGTTTATAGGAAACTATGATGATTCCTGTCTTAAAATATATGAAAGATTGTCATCGAGCAGAAGGAACAAATTTAATCCCTTCTAACCCAGAGAGAAAAAAATAGGACCAGCTCAAGTGAGTCACTAGGAAATATATTCAACTCAAAGTAAAGAACTCAACTCCCTAACAAAACCATTCAACAAAGAAATGGGGGAGGGGCAGTGAAATAGCTAGTTTCCTCTTGCTGGAGGCATTTATGCCCAGGTGAAGGTGGCTATAAAGAGGATTACAAACCAGGCAGAGTACCTAATTAGACCCTCTTCTCAGATCCCACCTGCTGAATAAAGCTGACTCTACCCTATGGCCTATATTACCTCCCACTGTTTCCCTTTTGGGTCCTCTGCATTGACTAACTCCAACCTCATTTCTCTTGGCACCCTCTCCTATGTCCTGCCTTTGCTCAGGCTGCACCTCAGGTGCTTGAAATATCTTCCCCTCACCTCCCATATCTATCTACTGAAGTTTCTGCTCTCCTTTTAAGAACTAAACATCGTTCCCTGTCTCAGTGGATTAGGATGTTTTCTTTCTCAAATTCCTCCTAGTAATTTAACACAGAATGTTTGATTTAGAGCTGAAAGGAATCTTATGGCTTCTCTAATTCAACCTCCTCATTTTACAGATGAGGAAACTGAGGCACAGAAGTTAAGTGACTCGTTCAATTCATAAACTAATAAGCAATAGAGATGAGATTGAGACTCAGGTGCTCTAATTGCAGAGCCAGTGCCTTTCCTACATACATATGAATAAGAATATGAGAAACAATGTAACAGGTGCAAGTGAGAGAAAGTATTCAGAGAAGGTTTATTTTTTTCACTGTTATCTTTTGCTTTTACATCACTTAGATTTCCTCCCTTTATCCTTTATCCTCCTCCCTCCAGAAAATCATTCCTTATAACAAATTTTTTAAAGGGGGGGGAGAAGAAAAAAGATCTTAAAAAAATCAACATCAATAAGAAAATATGACCTTTTATGCAGTATTTCACATCTCAGCTTCCTTACCTCCCAATGTAACAGGGGAGAGTTCCTCCTGACATCTCTTCTTTGAAGGCAAGTTTATTTTTTATAATTTTTCAGCATTCAGTTGCAATTATTTTGTAGTGGTTCTTTCCATTTAGATGGCTGTAGACATCATTTTTTAGGTGGTGCAATTACAGAATGCCAGGCTTGGATGGAGGAAGACCTAAAATTCAATCTGACCTCTGACACTTACTAGCTGTGTGACCCTGAGCAAACCATTGAACCTGATTGACTCAATTTTCTCATCTGTAAAATGAACTGGAGAAGGAAATGGCAAAACCATTTCCATTTCTTTGCCAAGAACAGACACAAATTGGTTCGGTCTTTCTGGAAAACACTTTGGAATGATGCTAAAATGTTAACCTGGGGCAGCTAGGTAGCACAGTAGATACAGTACCGACCCTGGAATCAGGGGAATCTGAGTTCATATCCAACCTCAGACACTTAATAATTGCCTAGCTGTGTGACCTTGGGCAAGTCATTTAACTGCACTGCCTTAAAAAAAAAGGTAAAACATTTACTTCTTTGACCTGGAGGTTCCTTTGCTAGGCATGTGTGTCCAAGGAGGTTAAAGACACAAGGTCATATTCATTCTAGCACTTTTTATTGTGATCAAGAACTGGCAACAAAGAAGATGCCTAAACAAATTATGGCACCTGAATATATGAGTATAAGAAATAAAGAATCTGAAAAATTCTGAGAAACATGAGATTTATATGAATTGATGAACAATAAATAAGCATGAGCAGAAAAGAATATACACAATGGCTACAATGGTGTAAATGGTAAAATTTAAAACTATATCAAATAATTATATTGTCAGAGCTTGAGGAAGAAAAGGAAAAGAAATGAACCTTCTTTTCTTGAAGAGGAGGGAGACTACGGCTATGCAATTTTCTCCCTTTATTTTGTATTCTTTGTCACAAAGAATGGATTGCTACCTGGGGAGAGAGGTTTAGTTTTGGAGGTGGCATAAAAAATATCAATTTTTTTTTTCAAACCACTGTCCCTTAAACATGTCTTTTTTGCTCAAGTTGTTCCCTTTTTTTTAAAGTGTTTTTTTTTTGCAAGGCAAACGGGGTTAAGTGGCTTGCCCAACGCCACACAGCTAGGTAATTACTAAGTGTCTGAGACCGGATTTGAACCCAGGTACTCCTGACTCCAGGGCCGGTGCTCTATCCACTGTACCACCTAGCCACCCCCTTGTAAATTATTTTTAAATATATTGTTCTTGGGGAGGCTAGGTGGCGTAGTAGGGGCAGCTAGGTGGCATAGTGGATAAAGCACCGGCCCTGAAGTCAGGAGTACCTGGGTTCAAATCCGGTCTCAGACACTTAGTAATTACCTAGCTGTGTGGCATTGGGCAAGCCACTTAACCCCGTTTGCCTTGCAAAAACCTAAATAAATAAATAAACAAATAAACAAACAAACAAATAATATATTGTTCTCATTTCCCACTAGGCTATGAGATCCATGGGGTTAGGGACAGCGTCTTATCCATGCATCAGAAGATGCAGGATATTTGTGGATGTTATTATGAAGTAAATTCAAGCCCTACAAAAGGAAAATTCTGATTCTATAGTTCTCTTTGGTTGCCCCAGTACACTTTCCCATGCTCCTACTCCCTTCTCCACTTTTCTCCATGCCCCAAAGAGAAGTTATTAGTTCTCTCAGCCCTTGTCTTGTCTATTCCTCTCACCTTGTCTTTTGCAAGCAGTCCCAGGTGATAGGGGACATGGAGACAGCCTTGACCTCAAGATCAGTTCTGTTTGACACTGAAGTCTCTCCTGAAATCTTTATCTGCTCTGAGGCAGTCACCTCCACTCTACCAGGCACCTGCCCATCCATCACATGAATAAAGCAGATTGATCCAGGCGGGGTCACTTCTGAGGAGAGAGGTCAGTCCTTAGCTAAACTGAAAATTAAATTTGGTTGTGCAGCAGGGATCTATGTGGGACAAGGTAAAGGCATCTGAGACTCCAACTTTACTTCCCCAGTTATAATAACTCATAATTCTATGGCATTTTATGATTACAAAGTGTTTTCTGCAATCTACGATAAACTCTGGGAGACCTGTTTATAGACAATGTCATTCACATCCAGAAGGGGAAAAAAAAACATAGAATTTGAATATTCACTTTTTTAAAATTTTTTAATATTTATTTATTCTCTTTTTGTACAAATAATGTTTTTATACATTAATAAAATATTCTTGTTTAAGAGTAAACAGAATACCCCCTCCCCCCACAAAATATAGACTCACTTGAGCGATAAAGTAAAGGGGAGAGAAAAAAATTTTAAAAATAATAGTAATAATTGTAGGTATGGCCAGGTGGCACAATGGATGGAGCCCCAGCCCTGCAGCCAGGAGCACCCGAGCCCATATCTGGCCCCGTACACCCAACAATCACCTTGCCATGTGACATGTAAGCCACCCCAACCCCACTACCCTGCAAAAACAAAAAAGAAAAAAGAAAAAAAAAAGAAAAAAAGACCCAAAATAAAATAAAATAGTAATAATAGTAGGGGTAGCTGGGTGGCAGGCAGAGCATTGGCCCTTGAGCCAGGAGCACCTGGGTCCAAATCTGGCCTCAGACACCCAAAGATCACCCTGCTATGCAGCTCCAGGCAGGTCAGCCAGCCCCATTTGCCCTACACCCCCCCCAAAATAATAATAAGAAGAAATATGCTTCAGTCTTTGTTCCAACACCAACAACTCTGTCGGGGGTGGATCACATTCTTTATGATAAGTCTATCAAAAAAGTTACTTCCATATTTTTCCACCTTTGCCATTGCTGATCGCAACTCCTTTCTTTCATATTTCTCCACTACCATGTACTATATTTTCTCTCTCCTTTCACTCTGACTCTACTGTAGGGTATCTGAGTGGTGCAGCAGACAGATCCCCAGCTCTGGGGCCAAGAGGCCCTGTGCCCCCCTACCACCCCTTAGGTCCAGGATCCACCTGGCCCCATGGTCCCAGACAGGCTATCCAATCCCAGCCCCTTGAAAGAAATAAAAAGGAAAATGTGTTATACCTGACCACCCTCCCCCCATGGTCCATCCTCTCCTCCATCACTCACATCCCCCCTTCCCCCCGTCCCCCCCTTTCCTTCTTACTCCAGATGCCTATACCCCATTGAGTATATATGCTGTTTCCTCTCCTAGCCACCTCTGATGAGAGCAAAGATTCCCTCATTCCCCCTTGCCTTCCCCCCTTCAATATCATTGCAATAGCTCATTGTAATAAAGAAAAAACTTATTATATGAGATATCTTGGCCTATTCCCCCTCTCCTTTTTCATTCTCCCATTACATTTCCCTTTTTTTCTATTGACTCCATTTTTACACCATGTTTTATCTTCAAATTCAGCTTTCTCCTGTGCTTCAAGTATAAAAGCTCCTTCTACCTGCTGAGAAGGTTCATATGAGTATTATCAGTATCATTTTTCTATATAGGAATACATGCAGTTCATCTTCAAGTCCCTCATATTTTCCCCCTCTCCTCCAATCTCTATGCTTCACCTGAGTCCTGTATCTGAAGATCAAACCTTCTGTTCAGCTCTGGCCATTCTAACAGGAACATTTGAAATTCCCCTGGTTCATTGGAAAGTCCATCTTTTTCCCTGGAAGAGGACATTCAGTTTTACTGGGTAGTTGATTCTCAGTTGCATTCTAAGCTCTTTTGCCTTCCGGTATATTATATTCCAAGCCCTATGAGCTTCCAATGTAGTTGCTGCTAAGTCCTGTGTGATCCTGACTGCAGCTCCATGATATTTGAACTGTGTCCTTCTGGCTGCTTGTAATATTTTCTCTTTGACTTGGGAGTTCTGGAACTTGGCTATAATATTCTTAGGGGTTGGTTTTTTGGGATCTCTTTCTCAGGGGAATTGGTGGATTCTCTCCATTTCTATTTTGCCCTCTGCTTCTAGAATATCAGGGCAATTTTCCTGTAGTAATTCTTTGAAAATGATGTCAAGGTTCTTTTCCTGATCATGACTTTAAGGTATTCCAATAATTTTTAAATTATCTTTACTAAGTCTGTTTTCCATATCAGTTGTTTTTTTTTCAATGAGATGTTTCACATTTTCTTTTAATTTTTCATTCTTTTGGTTTTGAAGTAATGAATCCTGGTTTCTCATAAATTCATCAATCTCCCTGAGTTCTATTCTCTGTCTGGCCAATTTTGCTTTTTAAAACATTCTTCTCCTCAATAACTTTTTGAATTGTTTTGTCCATTTGACCTAAGCTGGGTTTTAGCATGCTACTTTCTTCAGCATTTTTTTGGATTTCTTTGACTAGGCTGCTGACTTCATTTTCATGTTTTTCCTGCATGTCTCTCCTTTCTTTTCCCAGTTTTTCTTCTAACTCCCTCATTTGATTTTCAAAGTCTTTTTTGAGGTCTGTCATAGCCTGAGCCCAATTTTTGTTTTTCTTGGATTCTTTAGATGCAGGAGCTTGTGCTTCCTCATCTTCAGACTGAGTATTTTGATCCTTCTTGTGCTCATATGCAAAATATTTCTCAATGGTGTTCCTCTTATTTCTCTGCTTGCTCATTTTCCCAGCCTAAGCCTGTTTTGGGGGTGCTTCCTGAGCTTTTGGGACACTCCCACAAGGGTCTCAGTGTATGAGGCTCTGTCCTCCCTCCTGGTCTGTGAATGACCATATGCACCTCCCACCACCACCACAAGGCTGAGGGTGGCCCTGCTGTTCTATGGGGGGGCCTAGACTGTGATCACAATCTGAATATGGTCAGAGCCCCAGAGTCCTGTTCCAGGGGCAGAGGACAGAGCTTGGCAGTCTCTCTCTCTCTCTTCACTCCCCTCCCTAGGTTCAATGGGCGCATGCCCTGGGGGCTCCCGCTTACCAGCTCTGCCTGCTTCTGTTCCTGGATCTGGGCTGCCAAAAGACTGCTGTGTGCCCTGAGGTCTGGGCTTCAAGTGCTCACTCTGGCAGATGTCCCCCCGCTGTTCCCCCAATTTGTGCCTGCTGCTCCCCGGGGTGTAGCTCAGGAGACTCCCCTGCTGCTGTGAGCACCCTGGCTCCCAGAGCCCTGGGGCTGCCTCTGGAAGGCTGAAGTTTTTTCGCTCTGGTGGGCCACCCTTCCAACCCTGGGGAGCAGAGCCTTTTCACTCTTTTCCAGGTTACCTTGAGTAGGAGAACTGCCTAATTGGGTCCCTCTGTGGGTTCTGTCTCTTGAAAGTTTAGTGAGAGTCCTTAGTTTCAAAGTTTTATGAGAGTCTAAGAGAAGTTCCTTTCTTGTTGCCATCTTGGCTCTGCCCCCAAATGTTCACTTTTTAAAAACTCTTCTTATGCTTTTCCTTCCCATCTCATGGTTTTCTTTCTTTTCCCTTAATCCTAATTTCTCTCACACAAAATGACTAACATGTAAATATGTTAAACACAAATGTACAAGTACAACTTTTACCAGACTGTTCGCCACCAAGGGGAGATGGTAGGGATGGGAGCAAAAAATGTGTAATTTATAATATGCAAATGAAAGAATGTTGAACAACTATCATATCATGTAAAAATAAAATAAAATATTAAATCAAAATGCTTTCTGCACAACCAGTATGTGAAATGGGGAGTAAAAATATAATTCCCATTTTTACAGATGAAAAAACAAAACCTTAGAGCAGATAAGTGTTTTCTCCTCAGTCACACATTTAGTATGTGGAAGAACTAGGATTCAAACCCAAGTGCCTGGTTAGTTCAATGGCTCCACAGTGCCTTCCAATTCACTAAAACCTCTATCGACAGTGACTTTACAGAATGCTTTGGACATCACTGGTACAGGACCCTATGGGCCCATGTAGTCAGTGCTAGTAAAGTTTTGTATTCTGACTGTGTGGGACAAATGCCACTTAAATAAATTTCGGAGATCTCTCAAGGTATGAAGAGAAGGCTTTATTCATTTCTAGAGAAACTGGCCACAATCAATTAGAGAGATTGAGGCAAAAGCAAAAGGCCCAAAAAATCACATTTATCCTAACTCACCCCCCCCCCCCCACAACTGACCCACCCTTGTTAATGAGGAATGTGGTCTTACAATCTAAACACGAAAACTACCCTAGGGAAAGGGGCATAGAATTCAAACAAAGCAAACTAATTTAGGGAAATTAACATAAAATTCAAACCAAAACTATATTATCTCTTTAGTCCCAGGAATTGAATGATTCCAGACATCTACAGATAAGATGAAGTCAGTTGATGCTAACATTTATATCTTGCAGATATGGTTTCACTTCCCAGCTAAAACTCTACTTTTCCAGATAGATTTTCTCTAATCTCCACCCCCCAGTACCTTCTCTCTATTTTTTCCCAATTTATTATATAGATAAATTTGTTATGGTAGACCCTGAGAGGCCCTAGGACACCCCTGATGGGCTTTGGGAAGGCCCCCCCACCCAGTGTCTCTTGAGCCCCTGGTCATAGTGGGTGTGAGAGAACTCAGAGTGGAATTTGTTTAGCCAGCTTTTGTTATTCATAAAAACTCATCAAGTCTAGAAATTAGGGATCTAAATTACTTAAGGAACTCTAGGAGGGAATGGGGATTGCTTTTAAAGAACTAGAACTGGTTCAGGCAGCATGGCCTTCTTGGATCTCAATGCCCAGGAGGTGCAACCTTGGGATACTGGCTGCCCCCAAGATACAAGTTTGGAGGAAGCCAAGGCTAAACCCACCATCTTCTTTCTGTTTGGGGAAAGTCCAAACCCTACTAGCACAGGTAACAGGGTTGGAGAAGGAAAAGGGCATGGTGTAGTCTTGGGAAACAGTTCTCCAAAGTCCTAGGTCAGAGTGACCCTGCCTGTCTTCTTTCAGAATGATCTGTATTAGGGAATTCCACCAGCCTAGTAAACCAGCTTTTTTAGATCCCTTGGCACACCTAAGAAGAGGAAGCAGAGGGAGTGGGGAAAAGAAGTCAGTCCTTGGATTCTGGCTCAGTTTTTAATACTCCAGCGGGGTTGTGCAGGTTACAGGCACCCAACAAATTTATTCCCAGGTTTTTTCATAAATTCTCTCCTACCAGATCCCTCTGCTCCCATTTTTGCTCCCTGGGGCAACTTACCTTGGCTAGCTGTGTCCTATCAGACCACTGGTTTATGCCTATGGAGTAGGGCTGATATAGCTCCCTAAGGGCTTAAGTTTATATCAAAGAGACATTCTGGGAGCTGTTCTCTAACTTATCCAAAAAGGAAACTACTTTTCTCCCAAATCATGCTTTTTTCTTACCCTATTTTCAGGAAAGGAGAAAATCAGAAGTAATGTGAGAAGTAATGTTTTCAGTCTTCAGTCCAATCTGACCCTGCCTGACTGTCAATGTTAGCCCAGGGACCAGGGAAGATCAAGGAGTCAACTGGCCAGCAGTCAAAATCCCTCCCCTTCCTCTTATTTCTCCTCCCTCCCTCCTGGCCCTCAGTTCTATATTTAGCCAAATGTGTGTGTGGGGGGAGCAAGGAGGGAGAATCTTTCCCTCCTGATTTATTTCTTGAGCACCTGCTGCATATAAAGCTTGTCCTAGGGAACCTTTACTCCAAGAAATAAAGATGAGGGAATTCCTGCAAATAGTATGGATATTACCACATGTAGCTGAATAGGAACTTTCCAGCCTTGTCAGCAATTGAATCAAAGTAGAATTTCTTTCTACTATTATTTCATTTTGCTTCTTCCACAGACCATAGTCAAACTGAACTCCCTTCTGCCCTTCAAATACAGCTTTAATAATATCAAATCACTGATGTGAAGCACTAAGTCAGATTCTGGGGGAGATGCAGACATTCTCTCCTGGAACTGGGGTGGGGAAGAGAGAAGTCCAGGTTGCTGTAGTATCCAGGGTGACATGAGAAGGACAAAATAAAGGACCAGGTAAGGTGTGAAGCCCTGGGAAGGTCACTACCCAGATCAGAGTATTGAGGAGATGTTATTTGAGCTGGACTTTCAACATGAGTTCACCATAGGAAAATGGAAAGTGAGAACACTGGGAGCAGAGGGAAAAAAAGCATGAGGGCTCCTGTGTTTGATGAAGGTGTAGAAAGAAAAGGGAGAGAGAGCTGAAGAATGTAACACAATCATAAAATGTCAAAGTTGAGGGACCTGAGATTTATTGCCAGGTAGGAGCTCCTTTACAATATGAGAAAATATGTTTGTCTCTGGAGCCTGAATGACTTTTTGGGTTAGCCAGTCTCAGAGGTCCTTCTGATTTTGAGATAATGTGAGTTTTTCCATTTCAAAGATTTTCTTGCAATAAGAATCAGTGAGTCAGTCAACAAACATTTATTAAATGCCTACTATAGATCAAATACAGTGCTAAGTACAGGTATTCAGTCTTATGGATTAAAAGAGGGTCAAGGGGATGTCAAGCCTTCTGTAGAATAAGACCTTCCTGAGTCTAGTGAATATTTCACATCTTTGCCAGTCCAACCAAAGGAACTCTGTTTTGCTCTCGTCGTTTTTTCCTTGCCTCTCTCACATCTTAGATTTCAGAATGTTCCAGCATTTTATATACACAACAGTGGCACAATTTTTAATAACACTAAAACAAGGATCAGTTCATGATATCATGGTATCATTAGGAGTTAACACTTGGAGTTGGGAAGAGTTAGAAGACTAGTTTTGAGTCCTGGTTCTCTTACTTGCCATCTGGAAAATTCCGAGACCATCCCATGAAAGAGATGATTAGTGAAAATCAGAAAAGGAAGCAATATGCACCAAGAGTTATCAGGGGTTCATGAAGAATAGGTCATAAAAGACTCACTTAACTTTCTTTCAAGGTATGGGGGAGGGATACTTCACTTAGACCAGCCTGTGTTAAGGTTTACTATTGTGTACAAACAATTCAACAGAGAAAAATCTTTCCTTTGTTTTTTTACAGACCAGATGGAATGATAAATCCTTGCTTTTCTGTTACTCAGTCATTTCAGTCATTTTGGGCTTTATGACCCTGAGCTGAACCTAAAGGAAAATACAGATCCTATCAAAGTAGAATTAAATAGAACTGCTTTGAAGACATAGGGAGAGAATGGTGGGATGGAGCTTGTAAGAATAAAGGGAGTTAAGAGATAGAAAGGTGAATTCTAAGAGTCAATAATTCAGTTCAGCAGATATGCAGAGGGTCTGAAATGGGTTAAAGTGAGATAATATGAGTTAGGGTACTGGGCATGTTTGCTATTCCTTAAACACTACATTCCACCACTCAATTTTGTTCGTTTTTACTATCTGTTTCCACATTCTGGATTGTTCTCCCTCTTTACTTCTGCCTCCTGGCTTCCCTGGTCTTCTTCAACACTAAGCTAAAGTTCCACCATCTGTCAAAGACCTTTCCTTATTTCACCCTCTCTCAATCTCCCTTCCCTTGCCCCAGTACTTTCCATCAAAGGTTACCTTCCACTTATACTGTATATATCATTCAAATTCATAGTCATTTCTATATTGTCACATTATGATTTCCTTCAGTGAAGAACTTTTAACCTTTATTTTCTAGCTTTTAACATCATACTTGGAACATACCAGACCCTTAATGTCAATTGCTTGAGGCAAGTTTGAAAAGTAATTAGATTGTGGAGGGTCTAAGATGTCAAACTATAGAGTTTATTTTATCCTAGAGGCAATAGGGAGTTATTTTTGGACTGGATGTGACATAGTTAAACCTAGGGGCGGTTAGGTGACGAAGTGGATAGAGTACTGGCCCTGGAGTCAGGACATAGTTAAACCTATGCCAAAGGAAATTTCTTTTGGCAATTATGTGGGAACCAGACTGGAAAAGAGAAAATTTTAGCAGTCTCTATACCAGTTAGGAGTCTGACTGGGTGAGAGGTAATAAGTTCCTAAATTAAATTTTTTTTTTTGTCAATATAGCCAAGATGAAGAAAATAGGGAGAGGGATTTATACAAAATTTCCTGGGTAACTGTCTCATATCTCAACTATATAGAGAACTTTCAAATTTATTAGATGAGTCATTCCCCAAATGGTGAGTGGTGAAAGGAAATAAACAAGCAATTTTTAAATAAAGAAATCAAAGTAGCAATAGTCATTTGCAAAAAATGTTCATTTTTTATTAGAATATATAAATTAGGGGCGGCTAGGTGGCATAGTAGATAAACCACCAGCCTTGGAGTCAGGAGTACCTGGGTTCAAATCTGGTCTCAGACACTTAATAAATTACCTAGCTGTGTGGCCTTGGGAAAGCCACTTAACTCCATTTGCCTTGCAAAAACCTTAAAAAAAAAAAAAAGAGTATATAAATTAGAACACCCTTGAGCTATCTTCTCATTCCTTTCAAATTGACTAAAATGATAGTAGGGGGAAATGACAGATGTTGGAGAGGATGTAGAAAAATTGGGACACTAATTTACCATTGATGTGACTGAATTGATTCAACCTTTTTGGAGAGCAATCTGGAATTATACCCAAAGAGTTATGGTATATACCCTTTGACCAAGCAATACCACTATTTAGGGGGGACCAAGGTAGTCAAGTTAAAAGGAAAAGAACCATATTTTCTAAAATATTTAGCTCTCTAAAATATTTAGTAGCTCTCTTTGTTGTGGCACAGAACCAGAAATTGACATAGGCTAAATAAGTTGAGGTGTCTGACTGTGATAGACTAATACTGTGTTGTAAGAAATGGTAAGCAGGTTGATTTTAGAAAAACATGAAAAAACTTGCATGAAATAATGAAGAATGAAAAAATCAGAACCAAGAGAACATTTAATACAGTAACAACAATATTGTTTGAAGAATAACTGTTAATAACTAAATTATTCTGAGTATTATCAAATTAACTACAAAGAACCAAGGAAGAAAGATACAAAAAGAGGCAAAACACATCCACTGCCCTCAAGGAACTTATAATCTAATGGGAGGAGACAACATACAAACAAATATATACAAAACTAGCTATGTACAACTACATACAGGTTATTTAGAAAATAATTAACAAGGGAAGGCTGTGGAATTAAGAAGGGTTGAAGTCAGCCAGGTGGAGCAATAGGTAGAATATCAAGTCAAAAGGGGCTTGAGCAAGTCATTTAACCCTGTATGCCTTAGTTTCCTTTATCTATACAATGAGCTGGGGAAAGAAATGGCAAACCACTCCAGTATCTTTGCCAAGAAAACTATCAATGGGATCACAAAGAGGCAAACATGATTGTATAACAATCACAAAAAAAGGAAGTCTTCCTATGGAATTTGAGATTTTGGTCAGGACTTGAAGTCAGGGAAGTTAGTTGTTGAAGCAAAAGGAGAGTAGACTAGACCTGGTAGACAACCGAAGAAAATGCCCAGAGCCAAAAGATGGGTGTTGTGTTTGTTGAATAGTCAGGAGGCCAGTGTCACTGGATTGAAAAGTATGTGTTAAAGGACTCTGAAAGCCAAATAGAGTATTTTGTATTTCTTCCTGGAGGCAATAGGGATCCAATAGAATCTATTAAGGGGGGAAAGGGGTGATATGATCAGACTTGAGCTTTAGGAAAGTCACTTTCATGATTAAATAGAGGGTGAATTGGAGTGAGGAGAGACTTGAGACAGGCAGACCCACCAATAGGCTATATTAATAATACAGGCATGAGATGATGATGATTTTTACCTGAGGGATCACTGTTTTAGAGGAAAGAAGAGGATAAATTTGAAAGATGTTACAAAGATTAATCAACAAGTCTTAGGGGTGGCTAGGTGGTACAGTGGATAGAGCACCAGCCCTGGAGTCAGCAGCACCTGAGTTCAAATCCGGTCTCAGACACTTAATATTTACCTAGCTGTGTGGTCTTGGGCAAGCCACTTAACCCCATTTGCCTTGCAAAACCTAAAAAAAAAAATCAACAAGTCTTAGCAACAACTTGAGAGACATGTGAAACAGTGAGGAATTCAGGATGACTCCTAGGCTATAAATTTGAGGAATGGGAATATATTTTGTGTGTGTGTGGTTTTAGAGAAAGATAGTGAACTCTAACACATGTTGAGTTTAAAATGTTTATTAGGAAGGAAAGAAAGAGTAACTTTCCTAAACTGAGCTTTCCTCAGAAACAACATTAATCAAGCCTATAAACAGATTCTGGAGCAACAGAACAGAATGGAGTATATTCCAGTTTAACCTATCTAGGAAGGCCTTCAGGAAAGATCTTACTCATTATGGTGTCCAGCAGAGGGAGTGGAGTGCTTATCTAGTGAATAAAATTCAAATTCCTTTTTTTTTTTTCTGGTGGTCAATATGGAGCTACCTATTGGGAAAGGGAAATGGGTTTGGCCGGGAAGGACCCGATGGAGCTTTAAATTCTGACTCTAGCAGTGGTTGCACGGTTTTGGGAAAGATCCTTCCACGTTGTTGTTTCCTCACCTGTCATTTGAGTTTGTTAAGCCCCTTTTCCCTGGGATTCTCCTCCCTTCAGGCATGCTGGGTTTCGGGCCCAATCTCTCCTTTTACTGTCGCCCCTCTCCCCTTCTTGAAGCCCCCCTCACTCCAGAGGCGCCTCCTCCAGGGATCGGGGGCGCCCCCCCCGCGCCCCCCCCCCCCGTAACCTCGCTTCCTCTCAGTTTCTCTTTTCTACACTCATTTGGTGGCGCTTCGAGTCCTCCCTACACTCATCGTTTATTTGGCTCGGCGGGCCGGGCGGGCCGGGGTGGGCCGGGCGTGGCCAGGCGGGCCGGGGTGGGGTGGGCCGGGTGGGCCGGGCGGGCCGGGCCGCGCTTCGGGAGAGGGTCGCAGGACGTCAGCGCCGTTAGAAACGTGGCGAACAGAGGAGGAAGCTGAGGTTCCGAGAAGCCCCGCGCCTCGGCTGAGGGCACAGCGCCAGGCAGGGCCCGGAGCGGGGCGGCGCGCCGGGCTGCAGACCGGCCGGGCCGCCATGCCCGGGGCTCTTCCCCCCAGCTCGGGCCGCGGCCCCCTTGGCTTCTTTCCGGCCTGGTGGAGGGGCTGAGCCTTTCCGCGCCTCGAGCCCGGCAGGAAGCGGCCCGGCGGGCCTCCTCCCCACGGCCGGGTCCCCATGGCAACCCTCCCTCGGCCCCACTAGCGGTTGAGGAATCTTCTCTCCCGGCAACCAACGGCCCAGTTTTCCTTCTGTGTGCGCCTGCGCGGGCTTCCTGCGCCCTCGGCGGGCACTGTTGCCAAGGCGACCAAGCTCGGCCTTCAGCCAACGCCCCTCCCCAACCGCGCAACGTCCTCTCTTGGGTCTCTTTCTTCCGCCCCTCCCCACTTCGCCCCGCCCACTTCCGGCCTCTTCCTCCTACCCCTCCCCCGACCTCCGATTGGGCGGCTCGCGCCGGATGGGAAACGGTCGCGGGATGATGACGTAGCGGGGGCTGGGCCCTGGACCGGCGCCTTCGCTACTGTTGTTGCTGCTGCCGCTGCCGCCGCCGCCGTCGCGACTGCGAGAGATGGAGGAGAAGGAGCAGCTGCGGCGGCAGATCCGCCTCTTGCAGGGTAACCTATGGCCACCTGGGCGGGGTCTCTGCCTTCCCTTTTTTTTTTCCTCCCGACTCTTCTTCCTCCCCGGAATCCTGTCCCCATCGCCTCCTCAAAGACCCCTCCTGCCGCCTCTCCCAGTCCCCATTTTGTGGGGAGGGAGCGGCCCCAGCGGGGTGCGGGCTGGGCCTGTCTACCAAGGCGGCCCTCCCGTATCCGCGCACCCCAAAACTTGGGGAACACCCCCTCACGCATACACACACACACACACACACACACACACACTTGTTGCTTGGTAACGGGGTGGGGAGGGTGCAGAGAAAGGCCTCCTTTTTGGGTTTCAGCCCACCTGGCTTTGCAGAAAGGGTTCCCAAGTCTCTTCTCCCCAGTACAGCCCCCGAGCTGAGGCCCAGACTCAAGCAGCTACACCCCTAGATCACCTAGGTAAGCAAATGCAGACTTGCATACAGCCCACTGGATCTCACGGTGGATGAAAGCTTTCCCAGCTCAGGAAGGAAGGAAGGACCAGTCCAAGGCACTAACGAGTCTTAGAAGTCTTAAGTTGTGGGATTCTGAAGCCTTGTCTTGGGTGCATTTTCTTGCCCCTGACCTAGTAGCTCCCTGAGAAGCAGAGACTCCAGTATGGTTTTCTACCCTGTTCTGTTTTTTTGGAGGTCAATAATAAAAGGACAATAAATGTCTTGGGTGATTGTAAAATGATTTTTGGATATTTTTCATGTTATGTGGACATGAGCTCATTTAGTACTCTCTCCTAGTTTTCTTATAGGTGGACCCGAGTCAGAAGATATGAGTAAACTAATGACAGCCCTGACTGATTGACTCGGAGCAGTCCACTCTCTCAGGCTCAGTTTTTCATTCTCATTTAGGAATGGCATTTTTTCCTCCTCAAAAGCTTTCTTCCTCTCTGAATAAAATCCAAACTCTAAAGAAATAGGATAAACACACTATACTACTTATGTAAGGACTTAAGCTTGGAGAGGCTTGTCTGTGGATTGGCCATAGAATGATACATTTTTTTGACCTAAAACTCTAGAAGAACATTCAATTAAGGGAGGGGAATTGTGATGTGTTAATGTCACTACATCCTCCAAAGCTCACAGTGTCTAGAAATATAACTCATATTTTGATTCCTCAGGAGCAACTAGGTGGTGCAGTGGATAGTGCACCCACAGGAGGGTCGGATTTTAAATCCCACCTCAGAAATTTAATAATTACCCAGCTGTGTAACCTTGGGCAAGTCACTTAACCCCAATTGCCTTGTAAAAATCAATATTTTGACTCCTTAACTCAAAATGTTGTCTGGAGAATGTGCTTTGAAAATCTTAAAGTACTACAAAAATGTGATTTATTTTTTCTCACAACCTTCCTCCCTTTAGTTTTACACATAGGCACTTAAAAACTTTTGGCAGATTATTCAGTGTTTAGCCATTTTATATCTCATTGCTTAGTGGATTGCAGATTTTGGATAAGACATGGGTCTTTCACCTCATGTAGCAGTATGAATATATGAGCAAACTATAATTCTAATGATTATAGGAACACAACTGCCTAAGATGAAGTAGAAGGAATTTAATATTTTCTTCATTTGACTTTTCCCTTCAGAATAAATAATTGGCATTTATATAATACTTTAAGGTTTGCATAGCATTTTATTTACATTATATCATTTCATGTGTACAAGTCTGTGAGTTAAATAGCATGGGAATTATTACCATGACTAATCCATCAGTCCACAGGGTTCAAACCCAGTGGACTGATGGATTAGTCATAAGAGAAGGTCTGTATATTACTAAGATAAGTTCTCAGGCACCTGATGCATGTTAAGGTTAATTAGCTGAGGAAAAACTAAATTGATACAAGCTGAATGGAGGATGGTTGGTGTGAATTATTAAGAGTTCCCCATCTGTATTTTTTAACTTTGGAGTTGGTATGGATTGATAGAATTGGCTAGTTAACTAGTGTAATGTTTGTGCTTTTTCCAGGTCTCATCGATGATTACAAAAACATTCATGGCAATGCCCCAGTCTCCTCTACTCCACAGTGGCAGCAGCCCACGTACAGCAGTGGCAGGGCTTTTAGCACCCGATATCCTCGTCAGGGTCGGAGGGGTTTCCCACCACATCATGGGCCCACGTGGCGGAAAAAATATTCCCTTGTGAATCGTCCTTCCAACTCCATGGACCAACCTGGGGACAACGGAAGCACCAGCATGGCTCAGCCTTTTCTCAGTTCAGATGACAGTCAGGACCGGTCTTCTCAGCAGTATGTCCTTGAGAGACAGGTGCAACTGAATCCAGATCAGAACATGGTAATCAAAATTAAACCACCACCACTCAAATTAGAATCATCGGCTGACTCTGATGCCTATCGAGGCTTGATTGATGATAATGAAGGGAGTCACAGGAGTGACCCAAGGCCCCAAGAAGGTGAGGGAGATCCCCCAGGGGGAAAGTTGCAGGGCTCTCGACCAATAAAACTTGATGATAGTAGCAGTAAGGATGACCCCCTTCTGGTCTGTCTCAAAGAGCCTGGCAAGCCCCGGGTTGTGAGGTCTGTGGGCGCTACTCCTGGGGGCTCTCATGAACCCCGAAGGACTGTTAGTGAAAGTGCCATTCTGTTAAAATGCCGGTCTCCTGTTGTGCCTCCACGTAATGGTTCAGGTATTGGGAGGAAAGCAGGATCCTCTGTTTCATCCAGCTTAGGCGTACAGCACACTGGGTCAGAAAGAGACTCTGTCCTTAGTCATCCAAGCAGCCCTGCCCAGGCAGAAGCATCTGTGCTTGTTACAAGGAAACACAGTCACTCACCTAAACAAGTCAGAGAAGGCTCTTTGCTGGTGCCTTGCAGGACTAATAAGTTTCGGAGAAACAACTATAGATGGGTTAACAACTCAATGAAAAACCCAAGGACTATTAGAAGATATTCTGTCCCAAGAATAGTTCCTGAGACCACTCGAAAGGTGTCCTTTAGTACATTTGAAAGAACTGGGAAGTCACAGCTCAGGACTGAACCAGATACCAAGTCAAAGAAAGCATCAATGACATCCAAGCCTGGAACTTCAACTAACAAGTACAAATGGAAAGCTTCTAGCCCGTCATCTTCATCTGCATCCTCTTTTCTATGGCATTCTGATCCTTCCAACAGGGATAGGCCCTCCCACCCCTCATCAGGAGACTCAAGATCTCCTGGCCTGAGTAGAACAGCAGCGGGAGCTAGTGGATTAAAGACTGCTGCCTATAGTGAAACACCTCTCTCTCCTTACAAAGTAAAGAGCCGAACTAAGATCATTCGAAGGAGGGGAAGTACGAGGTAATGCACTTTTATAAAATAATATTTCTGTAGCTTTAGGTTTGGATCCCCATAGAAGCTCAGCAAGGTGAACAACTTTTCTAAAGTTACACAGTTAATAAACTAGGCTATGAATTCAGATCGGTTCAACTCAGCAAGCATTTATTAAGTACCTGTTATGTATGAAAGATTATGCTTGAAAAAGTAAAAAGACAAAAATGAAATAGTCCTTGCCCTCAAAGGAATCTACATTTGATTGAAAAGTATGTACCCAAATACATGCAAAATCTGTACAAATTAAATACATAGTAATGTTGAAGTGGAGTGAGCATTGATAATTAGGGGTATTAGGAAAAGCCTTTTGTCAGAGGAGGTATGAGAGCTGAACCTTAAAGGAAGCCAAGGATTCCAATAAGGGGAAAGAAAACATTTTTCAGCTCTGAGGGACTGGGCAAAGGTACAAAATCCAGAGATAAGTATGGATGAGATACAGGGTATAACTCTGAATATATGAGTATAGAGTGACATTTGATTAGCACAACATAGAATCAGATTGGTAAGAGCTTTCTAAACCAGCAGAGATAGTTGTATTTTCTCCCAGAAACAGAATGAAATGGTCTAGGTTTCGAATACATTAATTTGATAGTAATGAGAAGGACTAATTAAGGAGGGGGATCATGGAGGCTGAGAGACCAGTGAGGAAGCCATTAACAGCAGATAAAGCAAGAGAGACTGAGGACCTGGCTCAGGGTGGAGGCCTTGGGAATAGAGAGAAGGGAACTGATTCAAGATTCCAAATTCACTGTTTTTACCATGTAGACTTTGTGAGTTCCTTTTGTTACTACTCCTGAAGGTCTTTAGTTAGAAGAAAGAAATCTAATCAGGTTGCCCCCTCTGCAGTAGCAAGACAAAAATCTGAATCCATGTTCACCTATCCACAATGTGGTTTTGAGGCTCAAGAGAGATCATTTTCTTAAAGTACTTAGCAAGTCTCTGGCACATAGTAGGTGCTTAAATAAAATACACATTCCCTTTCCTCCATACCTTCTTACTCTTTCTACCTCTCTGTTTTGTCCAGGGTTCTCATGTAATCATTTGGATTCTTTCTTTTCATACCTTGGAGTTCAGAGCAGTCTGAGTTCAGTGCCCTGCTTGTTTGATTAGCTAACATGGTGAAGCCTTTTTCAGTCTGTGAGAAACTTCAGAAGCTCAAAAAACTCTTTTAGAACCTCCTGTGTCCTAGTAATTTTATTTTAAAAGAAGCAACCAAGGCATCAAGTATGGTTTCTGAAAGCCATTAAGCAAAACAGCCAAAAGCATTTTCAAGCAGATTACCATATACTTTTGTAACTTATAACTAAGAGACTGGAAGTTTGTGTTTGTGACAAAATTCTTAACTAAAGTAACAGGTAATAGGCATGTAAGCAGCTGACAGGGATCACAAGTCTGATTTTTACAGAGGAGGACATGGAGACACAAATAGGTCAAGGAAGCATAGCCCTAGAACTTGAAGAGGACTCATTCAAGTCCATTTGGTCCAAGTTCTTCATTTTACAGAGGATGAAACTGAGGCCCAGGGAAGTCAAGCATCACATGGGGAATAAATAATCAAAGGCACTATTTGAACTCAAGTCTTTTGACTCTAGAGCCTTTGTTCTTTTACTGTATGTATGTATGTATGCAGGATCATGTAAGTAAGTAATAACAGTATTCTACTATTTCTTCTGATACCAAATTTAGCACTCTTACTTTCTGTAGAGACTTATCTCAACCCAGTATTTTGGAATAAATCCATATTATTGATCAGATTCCTCATTTCTTAGGTAAAGGAGATCAATAGTCATATAGTATTGGGAATGGGAAGCAAAAGACAAAGATAATGTTGCTTGAAATGCTTGGCATTTCAAAATCTTTGTCTCTCAGAATGTGAAGAGGTCTCATGCATTATCTGGTCTAGTCCTTAGCCAAAGCACACAATCTAACTGACTCCAATGCTGTGAAGTATACCTATGTGATATTGGGCAGGCCATTTCACATCTTTGAGTCTGTTTTCTCCTCTTTAGAATGAAGGGTATTGATTAGATCATCTCTAAAGTTCCTTTTAGCTCTAAAACTTTATGATTTCTGACTGGTAGAGAGATGGAGCCCAAGACATCAGCCAGGATCCTGAGTCTCTGCAAATGTGATTCAGTAGAATAGTTTTCAGTTCTCCATTGTCATTTTTGTTTTTCTCTGGAACTCTTTGGGAATGACTGTTGGGAAAGGTCAGATCAATTGATTACTGTCACTTTGAATCTCCTGTGAACTTTCCATATTTATCCCTGTAGCCTTCCTGCTGATAAGAAGAACTGTCCTTTGCCATCCAATACACCAAAGAACCATTACAGCCTCCGTCGGAGACATAGTGTACGGGGTAAAATCACTCCTATTCTGAAGAGGACACCAAACAAAGGGCTTGTGCAGATATCCAAGCACCGACTATGCCGGCTGCAGCCATCCCGGGGTCCATTACCTGCTAAGGAAGGTAAGAGAAAGAAAGCAATACTGCCCTCACTAGTAAACACAAAATTAGAAAGTTTTAGCTCTGAGCTGAGTCAAGTATGACTACTAACTCAATATAAAAATAAGCAGATGTGAAATTGATGTGGAGGGCCTGCAGTTTGACTGAGCTCTAAAATTAGGAGACTAATTCAAATATGTTTTTACATATGAGCCATTTGGAAAATATTCTAGTGTTTTCAGCAACAACTCTTCTCCCCATTCATGCCTTGTTCCCCTACTAGCTGCAGCAGCGTTACCAAGTGAGGATGGTATTATAATGGAGATAGCAAGTAAAAAAATGATAATGAACAATAATTTGGGAACTGGAAGCAAAAAAATGTGGCTTTTAATGTTTGTCATCTAGAAGAGAAGGTGCTTAGGGTTCATTGAGATGCTTCAGCTATTGATCCTCTAAAAATTTTTCTTAGGCATGTAGTTGGAGTGTGGCCTGTGTCCCATTATTGCCTATACCTAAGCTGTAGTCAGTGGGTCAGTCTGAGGACAGGGAAATTGAGAGCCAATTTATTCTTGGAATGCACTTCAGATAACCTCTAGTCCAACCTTGTAGCTCTTTTGGGCCCAACAAAAATCTGTCAAGGACCACATTCAGAATCAACATCCATTCATATATATAGTACAACCCAGACCACCATCAGGCACAACAAATACAACTTTGGACCCACTGCAGGTTGGACACATCTGATTCTGAACTCACATGTTCAGCATGTTCACTGTAAAATATCCTTAATGGCTTGGTCATCATGCTTTAAGGCAAGGCAAACCCTATCTTTCTTGGCTTCCCTTTATAGACAGCTCTAAGTGATTAGATCATTCTGAAATTTACTTCCCTACAACTTCACCCTCTGAAGGTTTTTATTTTATTTTTATGTTCTTGAGTCATCCCATTTTATTTTGGGATAGTTCTGTTTATTAGGAAGTTTTTATGTTTATAAAACTGAAATCTACTTCTCTGTAGCTTCCTCCTTTGTTTCTTGTTCTACTTTCCACAGTCAACCTTTCTTCTATGAGGATTTACCACTGCAGTGCTTTAGTGGATCTATGATCTCATTGATTTGGAAATGTTCTTCACTTTGTTGAAGATGGTAACCTATCTGTGCATTCTTATCCTATGTAATTATTTGTGTTTTTCTGTGGTTCCTTAACAGAGAACTCTCTGAATGTGCTAGAGTTTTTGCTTGTTAATCTAAAAAAATCCAACAAAAAAATAATAAATGGTTCTTTTCTAATAATAGTAACATTAATAGTAATCTTATTATTCCAGTATTGTATTGAAATAGTTTTTAGTGGTAAAATCGTGCAGTGTATTTTTTAAAAAAAAAGTTTTTATGGATATTCTGTTTCTTATGTCACCATTTATCCCACATATCCTTCCTTTTTTGCTTCCCATCTCATGAGAACCATCCCATAGGACAAGTAGTGTTTTTTTTGGAGAGGGCGAAAAAAGTCAACACATCTGACTGATAGCATTGAAAAGTCTGAAAACATGTACAAAGTGTAATACCTGTGAATCTTCCGGGAAACAGTATTTTAAAGATGTCTTCTCATTTCTCTTCATTGGAGTCTTATTCATTTACATTCTGAAATTGTGATAGTTTCTCTTCCTCGTCCCTCCCTTTCTCTCTCTCTCTCTCTCTCTCTCTCTCTCTCTCCCCCCCTCCCCCTCTCCCCCTTTTCTTTCTTTCTGCCTTATTCTTGTTTTTATTATTTGAAAACTGAGTATTTTCAGCCTCATAGGGAAGGAGATAGTGCTAAAGAAATTACGCCAAATTATTTTTAGTATTGGTTGTTATATATTTAGTTGAAGAAGTTGGGAAGAGCAGATTAAATTAGCAAGCAAATAACAAAATAACTCTTATTACATAGTATTTTAAAAAAATTTTTTTAAAAATTTTATTTATGGCAATGGGGTTAAGTGACTTGCCCAAGGTCACACAGCTAGGCAATTATGAAGTATCTCAGGTCACATTTGAACTCAGGTCCTCCGCACTCCAGGGCCAGTGCTCTATTCACTGCGCCATCTAGCTGCCCCCTACATAGTATTTTAAAAGAAATATAATTTATCTATTTTATTTTAACAATAACCAAACAAGTAAAGTGTTGCCTAGTAATAGTTCCATTGGGAACTGCGAACTGCATCACTGAATACTTGAGATGGACCAGTGATCTTATTAGAGTGTGTACTGTCTATAATCCCTCAAATTGCAAACTTCCATGCTTTCTTAACATTTATTATTAATTTGTTTATTTCACTCTAACCATTTATGAGGAATCCTCCACAGATGATGCCTTTAAGTTCTTTTAATTTGTATTTCTCTAATCGATAATTTAGAGCATTTTTATGTGACTTTAAATTGTTTTTCTTTCTTCATTGGAAAACTGTTCATATCCTTTGACCATTAATCAATTGAGGAGTGACTTATATTCTTATTATTTTGAAAATGTTCTCTAAATATTTGAGATATGAGACCTCTGCCCATACAGTCATGCCCCCCCCCCAATTTTCTGCTTTCCTTCTGATTTTGTCTGCATTGGTTTTATTTATATTTTATTTGTTTTATTTCCTCCTCACGCTGTTCTCTCCCTCTTGTGTATTCATAAATTGTTTCTCCACAAGTCTGATAAGGTAATATGTTCCATATTACCATGTTCTTCTAATTTTCTTGTGATATCTCCCCTTTTGTCTAGATCATGTATCTATTTTGACCTTATATTGATAAATGGTTTAAGATATTGGTCTCCCTAATTTCTACAAGAATACTTTCTAGTTTTCCCAACAATTTTTACCAAATAATGGCTTCTTATTAACTGCCTTATAAACTAGTTTAAGGTCTAATATTTCTAAACTTCTTTACTTTTTTTTCTTTAGTTCTTTTGATATTCTTGACCTTTCTTCCAAATGAATTTTGATTTTTTTAATTGGTAATTCAGTTTAGATTCATTGGATAAATAATTTAGGTAAAACTGTCACTTTTATTATATTGGCCCTGCCCTCCCATGAACTATTCCTATTTGTCCAATTATTTGAATCTGATTTTATTTGTATAAAAAGGTTTTTGTAATTTTATTCTTTTAGTTTCTGAATTTGTTTTTGGCAGGTTTATTCTCAGATATTTTATTTTATATTTGTTTTAAATGGGAATTCTCTTAGGAATGCTGATGATTTTTGTGGGTTTATTTTATATCCTGTTTCCTTGTTAAATTACTACTTCAACTCACTTTTAATCTAGTCTTTAGGATTTTCCAAGGATATATCAAGTGCAAAAAAGAGATAATAAATAATACCCTCATTATCCTTTCTAATTCCTTCTATTTCTTCTCTTTTATTGATAAGATTACCAATAGAGTATTATTGATTGGTATTGGTGACGATGGGTGGTCTTTGTTTCTCTCCTAATGTTACTGAAGCTTCTGGTTTCTCCCCATTAAAAAATAATGCTTGCTGATGGTTTTAGGTATATGCTTTGTGTCAATTTAAGGAAAAATCCATTTATATCTGTACTTTTAAGATAGAATTTTTTAAGAGGAATAAGTTGTACAAAAGCTTTTTTTGCATCTTGAATTGGATTCACTTTCAATTTTTTGTTGTAGTATTGTTCTTTCCATTTACAGTATTATAGTCTTTCTGTATATTGTTATTATATTACATATGTTATAATGCATATAATATAATATTTTATATATATACGTTATAGTCTTTCTGTATATTGTTTTCTTGGCTCTACTTCACTCTCTAGCAGTTCGTGTAGATTTTTCCATGTTTATCTGTATTCATCACACAAATCGTTTTTTTACAGCACAGTGATATTCCATTACATTCATATACCATAATTTGTTTAACTGGTCCCCGGTTGATGACATCTACTTTATTTTCAATAGTGCTGTTATAAATAAAAGGGAAGGGACATTTTAGTCACTTACACTGTATTTTCAATATACCTTTTTGAGAGTTTGTTTCAGTACCAGAGCTTTAATTCAGAGCAACACCACTACATAGTAATAAAATTATATTTAAAAAAAATGTGATGGGGCAGCTCGGTGGCACAGTGGATAGAGCACCGGCCCTGGAGTCAGGAGGACCTGAGTTCAAATCCGGCCTCAGACACTTAATAATTGCCTAGTTGTGTGACCTTGGGCAATTCATTTAACCCCAGTGCCTTAAACGAAAAAAATTAAAAATTTTTTAAAAATCTGATGTATCATATCATTGATATCTTTTTTCTTTTGTTTACTTTGCATCAGTTCATACAAGCTTTTCCCCAGAGTTCTGTGAATTCATTTTTTTCATTGTATCTTGCAACAGAATAGTTTTCAATTAAGTTCATCTGCTACATTTTGTTTATCCATTTCCCAATAGACAAGCATTTATTTTGTTTCTAGCTTTTTGCTACCAAAAAAGTATCGCAATGGATATTTTTGTATATATGGGACTTTTCTCTATGTCTTTCACTTCTGTGGTGAATATGCCTAGCAGTAGAATTTTTGTATCAAAGGGTACATATACCTTAGTAACTTTTCAAAACAATGCCAAATGGTTAAGGCAATTCAAAACTCACTGAGTATTATCATTTTATTTGCATCTTTTGTCTTCTGTCGGCTGAAGTGAGACATAGAATTTTTTGATTTTCATTCCTCTTATTAGTAATCTGGAGCAATCTATTAATGGTTTGCAATTCAATTAAGAATTCTTTCTTAAAACTATAGGCATATTCTGAAGTTCTGTCTTGAAACTTCTCTATTTTTACTTCTGAGTGACCACATCAGCTTTGATGAGTTTTCTTATCTTTACGTTGATGAGTTCCAAATCTGTATTATTAGCCCTTTGTATTAAGTGCAAGTCTTTTTTTTTTTTGCAAGGCAGATGGGGTTAAGTGGCTTGCCCAAGGCCACACAGCTAGGCAATTATTAAGTGTCTGAGGTCGGATTTGAACTCAGGTCCTCCTGACTCCAGGACCGGTGCTCTATCCACTACGCCACCTAGCCACCCGAATTCCTTTTTAAAAATCGTGACATTTATTTTTAACATTCTTTTAAAAAGTTTTAGTGCCAAATTCTTTCCCTCCAGTCCTTTCTTCACCCATTTACATGGCAAACAATACATACCACTTTATACACATGAAATTATATAACATACATGTCCATAATAGCCATGTCATCAAAAAAAAGCAAGAAAAGTAAAGTGGGAAAAGTTATATTTCAGTTTGTACTCAGAATTTCATCATTTTTCTCTTTCTGGAGGTGATCTCACTTTTCATCATGAGCCCTTTAAGAATTTGTCTTGGATCATTATATTAATCAGAATAGCTAAGTCTTTCACACCTGATCATTATTGCAGTGTTGCTATTAAGATGTACAGTGTTCTCCTGGTTCTGCTTACTTTATTCTGCAGTTAGTTCATCTAGGTCTTTCCAAGTTTTTCTGAAACCATCCCCTTCATCATTTCTTTTAGTATAATAGTATTCCATCATAATCGTATACTATAACTTGTTCAGTTGTTGTTCTATTGGTGGGCATCCCCTTCATTTTCAATTCTTTGTCATATAAAAGAGCAGCTATAAAATATTTTTTAATATAGAAATGCCTTTATTTTTCCTTTGATATTTGTGGGATATAGCATTTCATCTCCAAACTTAAGTTAAATTTTCATTGACTTTTCCTCATTTCTGGAATGTTCTCCTTCATCTCCACCTTCTGGCACTCTTGGCTAAAATCTTACTTCTTGCAAGAAATTGTTTCTGGTATATAATACTTATTGCCTTTCCTCTGAGATTCAGATTTGTTTTCTATATTTCTAGTTTATATGTAGTTGTCTATATGTTGTTTCTCCCATTACTGAGCTTCTTGAGAGCAGGGACTTTTTTTTTCCCCCAGAGTTTAGTATATTAACACGTACATTTTCAGTGCTTAATAAATGTTTGTTCATTTGACTTGATGGACTGGAATTTAGTAGGGAACGAACTGTCGGAACTATGCTAATAATGGTCTTTTGAGTGAGTTCAGGTTTGAGGCAGAGAGACTAAGAAATAGGATATTGCAAATAGTTAAGGCAATAGATGATGAGCACTTAAACTATGGGTAGTTGTGGTAGCACACATGAGCAAGAAATATTGTGGAGATAGCAACAGTATGTGGGGTAGGAGTGTGGAGTTGGAACCTGGTTGCCTGGATGCTTAGGGTACTCATGAGAGAAGTAGGGAAGTTCAGAAGGGAGACAGATTTGTGGGGGGAAGTCTTAAGTTCTGCTTGTACATACCGAGTTTAAATGTCAGATAGGATTGATATTTGATCATGAAGTAATAATAAGGAGCCACTGGAATTACTGAGTAAGTAATAACGTGATCAGATCTTTCCTTGAAGATTATGAACTTTGTTTAAAGCCCTTTACACCTTTCCAACCTTATTGTACATTACTCCTTTTCATGCACATGATGGTTTGGTCAAACTTCCTTCCTTACTATTCCTCCTATGGAACCCTCTTATTACCTTGCTTTTCAAAACACTTGCTGTTCTCCAGACTTGGAATTCACTCTCTTTCTCTCCTCTTTGTCTTTTATCATTCCTAGGTTCCTTTAAGTATTAGCTTAAGGGCTATCTCATCCATGATTCCTTAGCTGATCTTCCCAGATTCAAATCATGTGGTATCTTTTTTGTATATACCTGTGTACAGATATGCTGCCCCCCTGGCTAGATCGTAACTACTTTCCTAGGGTAACAAGATTTGTTTGATTTTTGTCTGTGTCCCAAGCATACTGTCTAGCCCAGAGTGCAGGCTTTTAAGAAATGCTTGATGGCTGATTTGTTGAGTCCAAGCACAGTACTTTATTTATATTTGTTTTTATTAAATTTAACCCATCATTCTGTCCTCTTAAGATTTTTTTTGAACCTTGATTCTCTCATCTCATATGTTATCTCTCCAACTCTCCAAGCTTCCTTTTACCCAAAGATTTAGAAAGCATTCCTTCTCTGTCTTCATCTAAACTGTTGATTTAAAAATGATGACTAGCACAAAGTTGAGGTCAGAACTTTTGGAACATGGTTACTAGAAATATCTCTTTAGGCTGAGACTAATCAGTGAGTGTTCTTGGGATATAATTGTTCATCTAGCTTCAAATTCCCTTAACTAAACTACTATCACTGAGACAACATCTCCATCTTGTCCATGAGCATATCATGAGAGACTTTGTTTAATGCTATGCTGAAATCTAGAGACATCAATCGTAATTTTCTAATATGCCATTATTTTAACCCTTAACTGATACGGCTATGCCCTTTTCTGATTCAAGTTAAAAGCCCAATGTGACTTAGCAGATAGGTCACTTTTGAAAGTGTCTGTGGCTGAAAATTAAATACCCTGCAGCTGATAATAGTGATAATAGTAGCTGACACTTATAAAGCATTTTAGGATCTGCAAAGTATTTTAAATACAATTATCTTATTTGAGCCTACTAGTATTGTGAGTTAAGTACTACCATTATTATTATTACATTTATTATCTCATTTGTTCTTCAAAACAATCCAGTGAAGTATGCTGTTATTCCATTTTTCAGTAGAGGACACTGAGACTGGGAGAAGTTCATCCTGGACCACACAACCAATAAAGTTTGAAGCAGAGTTTCTGTTCAGTTTCCTGATTCCAAGTCAAGCTCTCTATTCTCCATATATTCAATTATACTCTCACATCATACTGAGATATTGGAATAGGACTCTAGTGATGGTCTCTTAATAGAACATTGTGATCTCAATTTAGACCCTTTCTCCTTGCCAGAGAAATAGACAAGTGTTCAGTGACAGTTCCTTTATATGCAGTAGCCCTCTTCCATTCCCAGCTATGTGGTACAATGGCGGGCACTGACCTTGGGGGTCAAGAAGACCTGAGTTCAGATCCAGCCTCAGATACTGACCCCTTGTTTTTGATCTTGGGCAAGCACTTAACCTTTCTGTCTCAGTTTCTTAAAGTATAAAATGATATTAATAATAACATTTATCTTTTATGGATACTGTTGACTATAAATTAGATAGTATCTGTAAAACATTTAACACAGTGCTTGGCACATATTAAGCACTTAATAAATGCTTTCCCTTCCCCACCATGATAATTCGAGTATTTGATTCTTAATATCAGCCATAATTTTTTGTGTTGCAAAGTTGATTTCTTTTTATTCTGTTTCCATTTGAGATGAAAAATTGGTTGCCATCTTCTGAATGAGAGATTAAAAAATATGTGAAGACCTCTACTAAAATTCAATATTTTCAGGATAAGTGTTTGGAGAAAGGTAGATAATACAGTTTGGAGAAGTATGTTTCTGAAGCTATGAGTCATATAATTCTATTGGCCAGTCATAAAGCTTCTAAAAGTACAAATCAGCTGGTATTGGCAATGGAACTTTTTCTAGGAAGGAGATGATTGTTTAGGCAATACTGCCAGATTCTGTTGGAGTGATCAAGGATTTATTTGACTGTCCAAGGTACTGCTGCATCTATTATTGACTCTCTTTCAAGAAGCCTGGGATTTATGGGAAGATTGTACCTTCAAATGACAGGATGGATTATTTTAAAATCCATTGTTGAATTGACTCTGAGTAGCAGCAACCTTGTCTCTTCTGGGCTGATCTGTTATTATTTGATGGGGATTTTAACTGGGAAACTGGACTCCTCATGGAATTCTTGGGTTACTTATCACAGGGTTGTTGAAACTATCTAGGAGAGTGGCAGTGGGTGTTGTAGAGGCTGTTTAGCTTTCTAAGTGGAAGTCCATTCATAATATGTTTAATGGACTCTGAAGTCTGGGCCTTGGGATGGTCAATGTCCAGTATAACCTTGCAGCAGTTTTCTTGATCAACAGGACTAAGCTTTAATTGATGAAAAGTAGAAGTTCGAGATAGGAGGTAGAAGCTATTTCAATAGATATTAGTTAGTATTCTTTTGGGGTGGGTGACTTAGGTCTAAATTTGCAAGTTTGGTTTTTTTCTTTTTTCCTACCTTTCTGTCTTGTTTCTGGTTCTCCTGGTGTTTGTTAGAGCCCAGGCTGATGAAGAGGAGGTGAATTTTGCTAGCAGATTAGATCTGATGAGAAGTGGTTGGCAGCCAAAGCTAGCCAGAGATGGACAAGATCTCTGGATCTTGGACAAGATCTCTACTAGGATATATAGCCCAAACCCTTATTTCATAGAATGGTAAGACTCTAAGAGGCAGTGGGTTCTGTGGGAACTTGCAGTCGGGATGCCTTGTATTATATCCTGCCTTTGTTTATTTACTAGCTTTTCAGTGATGCTGATTTCAACTCATTTATGCTTGTCTGTTTTGTGGCTCTCATCTATGTGCTCCTAGAAATGTAAGGGAGTAACCCAGTATAGTGGGATCATTACTGAATTCTTGTTACATTGTGTGAATAATATATTTCTTATCTGGTCTAAAAAAATGCTCCAGCAAGTAGATAGGATTGAAGATCAGGACATATAGAGAGTACTAGTACTATGCAACAAATTTGTGGTACTGTGAAAAAAGTATTTGATTTGAAGTAAAAAAATCTGACTCCCATACATACTAGTCACATAACTTTTGTTGGCAAGTACTTCACATAACTGTGTGTTATTGACAAAAACTGATTAAAGAATATCCTAGACCCCGTTCATTTTTCAGTCTTGTGTTCTTAGATGGTGTTGGGGAAGTCTTATTGACCTCTCTGTATTTTGTAAGTGATAATTCTAAGAATTAGTGAGCATGAACATCTATAACTTTCTTGAACTATTAGATCTTTTGTAAGACAAACAGAACTTGAAATAGGAAGCAGTAAGCCCAAAAGGAACTTTAAGATAATAGTTTATAAGAAGTTAATATGTTGCTTTTCTCTCAGCAACCCTGAATTTGAGAATGCAAGTATTATTTTTCTCATTTTACAGCTAGAGAAACTTACCCTCACATAGAAGGCGAAGAACTTTATCAATGGCTAGACCAAAAGGAAGTTTTAGAGCTCACTTTTGAATCTAGGTCTTTAAACTCTTTTAAGTCCAGTGCATTTTCTATTATATCATGGTCTCTTCCTGGTAGTAAGTTAGTGGTGAATAATAATTTTTTCATTTTTTGTATTTCCCATTTTCTGTCTCCCCCCCCCTTTTCTATTCTATCTATTTTCTCTCTCCCAGGCCTGGTTCTGGGCTATTTGACATGGCTTCATTAGAACCCAGACAGTTGAGATTTTGATTTACATTTGGAACCAAGATGACAAAGAGAAGGCAGGAACTTCCCTAAGCTCTCCTGGGCTTCCCTCAGAAACAATGTTAATCAAACCTCCAAATGGATTCTGGAGGGACAGAACCCTCAAAAGAACAAGAGTAGAGCAGTTTCCATCTTAAGATATCTGGGGATGACTTCAGAAACAGCATAGGGATCAGAGACCAACTCTGGTGGGGTGCAGAGGAGACTCAGAAATCTGCAGCTGAAACCTTGGGTCAATAGACCAAGGCACAGCAGGCCAACTGGGAGGGCTCTAATACAGGTGCTCCAGATTCCCTGTGCAGCTGCTGTGCCTGGGGCTAGATAAGCAAACTGCTGGCAAGGCCAATGCAGACAGTCTACAAGTAGCACCCTCCCTCAACAGAAGAAACTTGGAATAAATCCCCTGTGACCCAGGAAAAATGAGAGTAAGAAAAGTCAGAGAAAAGTTGTAATGATAGAAAGCTGTTATGGCCAAAAAAGATCACAATACTATCTCAGAAGAGAATAATATAAAAAGTACTATAGGTGAAGTCCCAGAGAAGAATGTGAATTGGTCTCTGGCCCCAAAAGACTTCTTGGAAGAGCTGAAGCAGAATTCTAAAAATCAAGTAGAAAAATTGGGGGAAAAATGTAAGAGGAATTGAACATCTTGCAAAAAGAAGCACAAGAATTGACTGAAGAAAAAAAAATTCTTTAAAAACACAGTTAAGGGGGCAGCTAGGTGGTGTAGTGGATAGAGCATTGGCTCTGGAGTCAGAAGGATCCGAGTTCAAATATATAATTTACCTAGCTGTGTGACCTTTGACAGGTCACTTAATCCCAATGCTTTGAAAAAAAAAACAAAAACAAAAAACACAATTAAGCAATTGGACAAAGAAATTAATTTTTAAAAATAGAATTGGGCAAATGGAAAAAGAAAACAACTCCAAAAATACAATTGGACAAATGAGGGGAAAAAAGCAACTTTTTAAAAAATAGATTTGGAAGATTTAAAAAATAGATTTGGAAGTTTTCCAGATGGAAAAAACTGCAGCAGCTAAGTGAAGAAAATAATTTCTTAAAAAATAGACTTGGGCAAGTGGAGGCTAATGACTCTATGAGACATCAAGAATCAGCCAAGCAAGAGAAAAAAGGAAGAAAATATAAAGTATCTCAATTGGAAAAATAACTGACCTGGAAAATAGATCCAGGCAGGATAATTTAAGAATTATTGTAGTTTCTGAAAGCCAGGATCAAAAACCCTGGACAACATCTATCAAGAAATCACCAGGGAAAACTGTCCCTAATATCTTAGAGCCAGAGAGTAAAATAGCCATGGAAAGATCACCTCCTACAAGGGATCCTAAAATGAAAATGCCAATGAATATTGTAGCCAAATTTTCATCAAATTTATTTGATCCAATAAAAATATTCCAAGTCTCCAACTTGACTGGTTGAAATGGGAAAAAATTTTCCTTACCTCCTACTAGTCCTTCATTGCTCTCAGAATGGGTGATTAAGATCAGCTTCCCTTGAAATTGGCTGCTGAGAACCTGAGCAAAACTACTTCCAAGTTTTCATATGACTCAAAATTACGAATAGTGAGCTCCAGGGGTTCTTTCTAGAAGTGTCTGTGAGTGAACTCTGCCCCAGGCTTTTTAGATTCAGTGCCACTAGAATGTCAGAGTAGTGTTTGCTATAAGATGGGGTAGAATAATAGTACCTACCATGAAGGGTTGTGAGATTCTAATGAGATCAAATGCTTTGAAAATCTTAAAGCCTATATAAGTGGGTGCTATTATTCTCTCACTAGAGATTGTATTCTCTCACTAGAGATTCTCAGGTGTTGCTCATTATCACCAGTGACTGTTTACTGAGCAATTCGTTAGAAATTTGTGTGGTACAGTAGAAAGAACCTTGGAACTTTTAAGATCTGGGTCCAAACTCTATACCTATCATTTCTGAGCTGTTTGACCTTGGACAAGTCATATAACTCTTCTGAGCCTCATTTTCTTTATCCATGAAATACTTGTGATTTGAGGAAAAGAAAATACAGGTATTGAAATATGAACTACTGCTATTTATAGAATTCTGTCATCACAATCATGACTATGAAATGCCAGTTGGGTATAGAGCATTATGTTAAGTGTTTCTCTGGAGAGAATATACAAAGATTGGACGTAGTCCCTGCCCTCCCAGAGCTTCCAGTATTTACACATTCCTCTCAGACAGAGAGGCTCCTTGGTCCAGTAAGCTCACCAGGTGTCCACCTGGAGGGCTTTAGCATTTGCAGGACTGAATTGGTTCTGGGCAGGAAGTATTTTCTTCTTTATTAGTGATCGATCCCTCATTAGTTTCTGTCCTGTAGCCTGGACCTACTTACTCCCAGAATCAGGGGAAGAAATGGTCAGGGTGGGCCTCTGAAGCTGGAGAGAAATATGATTCCACTGTTACACTGGCTAGTACTGGGACTAGAGCAAAAACTGTTAGAGGAAGACAGACAGGCAGCTCCCCTGCAGCACTTCCAGAAGACAGCAGCGAGAGGACTGATGCTGTAGTCAGGAGCCTGGGGTAGGGAGGTGTGGGGGGGGAGTGGTTCTGACATTGGCAGGCTCTGTGTGACCAAGACTTCCTAATTTGTGAAAGTGGGAGAACAATATTCCTAGTGCATGAGGAGAACGCTTGGGGAGTTTGGAAGTACTCTCGAAACGTGAGCTATTTTGTAGGAGCAAAGAAAGGATCATCTTCTCCCCATCACATAGACTAAATTGATGAAGGACAGGGTGGCATGAGGGCAAGGCTACCAGGGTCTTGATGCTTAGCAGCCTCAGGATGGATTATTACTTTAATGCTCATAGGAAGCCTGAAGCATAGATAGAATCAGAAATGCCACAGAGAAAAAAGCTGACTTTGGGAAAGTTCTTCAACATGCTTGTGCCAGGAAGAACTCAGGTTCTTGGGGTGTCGTTTGATTAAAGTCTTCTGTAGGCAGTAACAGATATGGGGGAAAGAAAAAAAACCATATGTATGTAAACCTCTCTTCTGGATCTGAATTAGCTGGTGAGGTAGAATTTTTTTCAGTGGAGTTTAGGGAGTTGCTATAGATCTCTGTATCTGTTTCATGATCATCATCATTATCACTGCCATTTAGATATCACTATGTGTCAGCCATTGTGCTCAGTGCTGTTCAGATATCTCATTTGGTCCTCACAACAAGACTGGGAAGTGGATGTTGTTATCCCCATTTTACCGATGAGGACACTGAGGCATAGATTTAATTACTTACATTTACACAGCTTTTAAGGATATGAGGCTGAGTTTGAATTCATCTTCCTGATTCCAGGCCCAACACTATCCACTGCACCACCTAGTTGCCCCAAATAATCTTTCCTCCTAAACCAGTTAATTCTGATAAATATATGATATTTGTTAGTGTTCACTCAGTATCTTGTATTTGAAGTCTTGTTGCTTTTAACTCTTCCTCTTATATAACTATTAATTACCCAGTACTGGTCTTAGAAACATCTTTTGCCTCCCATTCTTTCTTCTTCCCTTTTCTCACTGCCATTGCTCAAAGGTATTATACCTTGTTCAGATTATTTCAGTACTCTTTTAACAGATTGTCCTGCTTCTTCTTTCTTCTCCTATTAATACTTTATACTTATGTGAGGTTAATCTTTTTATGTATAGTTTTGATTATATCATTCCTATTTAAAACTCTTCATTGACTCCTTGTTCCATGTTCCTTGACTGGCATTCAAGGCCATTCACCTTCTGACAGCATTTCATTTTTCCAGACTTTACCTCATATTCATAGATTAAGGTGGAAGAGACCTTAGGGACTATCATATTTCAGATGAGGAATCTGTGACTGAGACATTAAGTAACTTGTTAAGAGTCATAGTGCTAGTCAGTGAGATAGGATTTGAACTCAGGTCCTCTTGACTCCTGAAATCATCCCTCTATCTACTGTGCCACATAGCTAACTGCCTTTATCTGTTATGTTTAAGCCAAATAGAACTATTTTCTATGTCATGGATCAAATGAGAATATTTGTAAAGCACTTAGCACAGTGCCTGGCACAGGGTGGGCACTATATGAATGCTGATTTCCTTGCCTTTTCCTTCCTGAATATCTCCTGAACTCTCTGACTCTATGCTTTTGCTAATACTGTTCCCTGGAATGTCCTTTTTAATTTCCGTTTTGGGGATTTCTATCCATATGGAGGGAGTCCAGCTCATGTGCCAGGAAAAGCCTTTTCTGTGCCCCCCAGACTTCTGTCACCTGGGTCCTCAGAGTTTGATGTGTATTAATCTTGGACTTTTGTTGACTGGCTAGGTCTTATGCCCCTTGTGGTGGACTGTTAGGTCCCATGAGGGCAGGAAGATGGTATTATCTCGACTTTTTATTGTCCTTAATTTGGCATAAGTCTTCTGAATACAGTAGGTTTTGTATTTTGAATTTAATTAACCTATTGGCTTTAAAGATAATAGCCTGTATAGGATGATAATCCATCTTGGGCCAAATCATAGGAGAGAAGTAGTAGTGCCTCTGGCTGACTTAAAAAAAAAAATTAAGGTTCCCTCTCATCTGTTTGGATGTAATCACCCCTGGATTGGTGAATTCAATCTGACAGTAGAATGTTATTCACACTTGGTGGGAAGTTGTGGCTGTTAATATGACAGAGCCAACTCTGGGGCCCAAGGGCTAGTTAAAACTAGAGATAGCCTGGCCTTTGAGGTCATTGAGCTACTCCATTGGAGCAGATCTAATAACTCTTGGAAATCTAGTTTTTCATTATCCATTGGGCAGGGAGATCATCTCTTGCAGTTCACTCTTAAATTAGAGCCTCAGAATGTTAAAGATGAAAGATACTTCTGCATCATGACATGCTGGTTAAAGGGCTGAAACTGGCCTTAGGTATTGCCTCTGATGCTTCCTAGCTGAGTGATCTAGGCAGGTCCATTACAACATGATTGGCCCTAGGTGGAAGCTTAAGTTCCCATCTGATTGTGATCTTTTGTAATCCTAAACCCTTCATTTTACCTGAGAGGTGAAATGACTTCCAAAATCACTCAACTTGTAAGGGATAATGATAGGACTGGAGCCCAGATTTTCTAGTTTTATGCTTTTTCATTATATTCTGTGAATTGGACTATTGGGGCTTGGAATGAGAAAGGCCTTGGTTGAAATCCTGCCTCAAGATACTTCTTAGCTATGAACCCCTAGACAAGTTTATCTTTCTAAGCCAAATAGTAAGCATTTTATAAAGACTTCTTGTCTTGACTTACCTCTCACCTGAACTCCTGTTCTCCTTCAATTTCTGTCCTCCATTCAGTTCATTCTCTGAATACTTGCTTAAATAATATTCTAAAGCAAAGTAATTCCCAACAATGAACCTCCCCTGCTCAAGATTTTTTAGTAGTTCCCCATTATGTCTAGAATAAAAAACAAACTTTTAAATCCTTTCCCAATCTGGATTTAGACTTCGCTTCAAGACTTACTTCATACTGATCCCTTTCAATTCAAACTGGCCTGCTGTTGTTCTCCAAACTTTACAGTTCCATCTCCTTTCCCCATGTCCTAGCACAGTTTGTCCTCAATGCACTTGGAATGCACTTCTTAACTTCCACCTCTTTGGTAGTTACTATACTAAGTATTGGGAATACAGAAACAAGCAGAAAAACAAGCAGAAGGAGCTTACTTACATTCCAACATGGGTAGACTACTACACATAAAAAGGAAGCTCAAAAGGTTGTGGGAGGGAGGAAAGGAAAAGGTGCCCTGTGTAGGGATATAGTGCACAATGTCTGAAGAGTCAGGAATGGTATCTGGAGAAAAAAAATGGAAGACTGCTGGGCACCTTTTTTTTTTTAGGTTTTTGCAAGGCAAATGGGGTTAAGTGGCTTGCCCAAGGCCACACAGCTAGGTAAAATTATTAAGTGTCTGAGACCGGATTTGAACCCAGGTACTCCTGACTCCAGGGCCAGTGCTTTATCCACTACGCCACCTAGCCGCCCCGATGCTGGGCACTTTCATTAAATTAAAGAAATTAAAGAAAGGGCCTTCAGGAATAGAGTACTTCTAGGATAAAGAGGTTACAAAGAACCAGGTGAGAACATTTACTAGGCTGTTGGCCACATAAAGAGAAAGAAATGAATCTAAGTGCATCATAGAGGTAGAATTGACAAGACATGGCATCTAAATGTTAGGGAGAAGGAAAAGTAGATGTTTCAGAAGTTGTGGACCTAATTGAAAGGAGGTGGTGCCCTCAATAGAAACAGGGAAATTTGGTGCAAGGATCAATTTCAGGTGGTAAAAAGGAGTTTTGCTTTGGACTTGTTGAGTTTGAAATGCTAATGGAACTTTCAAGTAAAGGTGTCTAGTGGTTAGTTGGTGATACTAAGCTCTCAGAAGAGAGTTTAGGGCTGAATTTATAAATTTGAAAGTTATCTGCAAAAATATAAAAACCTTGGGGCTTTAAGAGATCTCTGAGAGAGGATTTAGTGAAAGAAGATGAGGATATTGGAGGATAACTGTTTAGGGGACAGGGTAGATGAAGACCTATTAGGAAAGAAGACTGAGAAGGAGTGATCAGACAGGAGGAGGGAGAACTAAGAGAAGTACCATGAATCTGAGGGAGGAGAGTGAGCCAAAGGATAAGGGTAATCCACAGTAACAAAAACTGTAGAGGTCAAGAAGGCTAAAGACTGAGAAGAGGTTATTTGATTTAGAACTTAAAAGATTGTTAGTAACTTGGAGAGGGCACTAGTGGAGAATTTGGCATAGGTGATAAGGGCTTCATTAGAAATCTGAAGCAGAGGCGGAGAAAATGAAGAGTTATTTGGATGGTTAACAAGATTTCAAAGTTAATTGGACAGTTAGAAATTTCTGGCTGCCCCATTCAATTCCTTTTTTCCCAATTTGCCATCTTGAGAATCATGACTCAAGAGGAAACAGGATCTCCTTCACAGTAGAGATGGGCTCTTAAAGTTCCAGTGTGACCCTTAGGAGAAAGGGCTATTTCACTAGAAAGCCAATGATTCTGGAAAGTTATCAAGCTTGAACATCTGCCCATTGTTGATTGTCTTTAGTTAGATTTCAACCTGTTTTCCAGTTCATCTGATTTGTTTTCCCTTTGTTGCCTATCTGCTGTAGTGAGAAAGAGACACCAATAGCCATGGTGTCTCAGCTCTAGTAAGCATAGAAATGATTGGTTAAGAGTTAGGTATATGGTTAAGACCTGGGGACCTAATTCTTAGTCTTAGGGAACTCATACTGCAAATGAATTAACATTTGTCTTTAGGTCAAGAAAATAACACTTTCTTAGAGATGTTAGGTGTTCTAAATATGATTATAGAATGTCAGCATTGAAAGAACTCTTTGAAGTCATTTTTCGAGATCCTACCTGGGCAAGAATTATCTTTTACAGTATTACTGAGAAGTTATTATCTAGCTTTCCAATGAAAACCTCCAGTGATAGGGAACTTGCTGTATACACTGTAACTAATTAAGAAGTTGTTCTTGGTTTTTATTTTTTTAATTTTAGCTGAAATTTAGTTATGTTGTTTCTGTTTTTTCTTTTAAATAAACATTAGTCCTAGTTCTGTTCCCTGGCACCAAGTGGGAAAAAATCTTGTCCTCCTTCTGTTCAGATTTCAGGTACTGTATTTCCACATGTATAAGATACTCCCATGTATAAGGTGTCCAAAGTTTGAAAAAAAGTATTACATAAAGTTTTTGAACTCATTTTATTCATCGTAAAATTCATACAATTCCTTATCACTGTCAAAACTCCCATCCATTAGCTTGTCCTCATCTGTGTTGGATAACAATGAATCACTGTCTTGAGAGGCTCTCACTGCTCTCCTGCTTGTGCTCAGGTCTGTGGTTGACCACAAACACTCCCCGGGCAAATCTGGCATGTGGATGCGTGTTTAGTCCATTTCATAAACCTGAAGCACCAATTGTGTCCTCCTTAGAAAATCAGTCACTTCTTCATTAGTAATCCTTTTAGTCTCATGCTGAACCACCTTGTGGACACAGGAATTCCATGGCCCTTTGCTCTTCCCATCTCTTCAATTCCCTCTCTAAATCAGGCCATTTGGCTCACTTCCCTCTCATGGCCATCTTCTGCCATGGCGTTTTCAGTAGCATTTCTTCTTCTCGTAGCCAATCTCGGATTGTTTTTGCAGTTGGAGAAGGACCAAACTGATGGCCAGCAGTACCATTTCCTTTAACTTTTGCAAACTGGATCACTTTGAATTTGAATTCAGCACTGTATGAAAATCTTTTCTGAGTACCTGCCAACACAGACTCAGAAGTTTTTTGAAAATAATTACAAGACACTTCTCACATAGATAAAATCAGATTTAAATAACTAGGCAAATAACAACTGCTTATGAATAAACTGCTTGTTTAGTGCCCTACCAATCAAAATTCCAAAAAATTACTTTAATAAGTTAGAAAAAATTGTAAATAAATTCATATGAAGAAATAAAAAGTCAAGAATTTCCAGGGATCTAGTGAAAAAAAATGCAAAAGAAGGTGGCTTAGCCCTACCAGATCTAAAATTGTATTATAAAGCATCAGTTATCAGAACTGTCTGGCATTGGCTAAGAAATAAAGTGGTGGGTCAGTGGAATACACTAGGTGCAATAGCAGGAAATGATTATAGTAATCTGCTGTTTAATAAACCCAAAGAGTCCAGCTATTGGGATAAAAGCTCTCTCTTTGAAAAAATCTGCTGGGAAAATTGGAAGTTAATATGGAAGAAACTTAGACCAACACTTCACACACTTTACCAAGATAAGACCCAAATGGATACAGGATTTAAACATAAAAAACAATATTATAAGCAAATTAGGAGATCAAGGAATAGCTTACCTGTCAGATCTATGGAAAGGGAAGAAGTTTATGACAAAGGAAGATATGGAGAACATTGTTAAAAGCAAACTAGATAATTTTGGTTACATTAAATTAAGCAAGCTTTTGTACAGACAAAACCACTGTAACCAAGATCAAAAGAAATGTTAAATTGGGAAACAATTTTTACAACTAGTATTTCTGACAAAGGACTCATTTCTTTTTTTTTTAGAAAGATTTTATTTATTTTGAGTTTTTACAATTTTTCCCCCATTCTTGCTTCCCTCCCCCAACCCCCACAGAAGGCATTCTGTTAGTCTTTACATTATTTCCATAGTATACATTTGGATGTGATGAGAGAGAAATCATATCCTTAAGGAAGAAAAATAAAAATAAAATAAAAATAAAAATAAAATATGAGATGGCAAGATTATATAATAAGATAACATTTCTTTTTCCTAATTTGAAGGTAATAGTCTTTGGTCTTTGTTCAAACTCCACAATTCTTTCTCTGGATACAGATGGTATTCTTCATCACAGATAGCCCAAAATTGTCCCTGGTTATTGCACTGATGGAATGAGCAAGTCCATCAGGGTTGATCATCATTCCCATGTTGCTGTTAGGGTGTACAATGTTTTTCTGGTTCTGCTCATCTCAGCATCAGTTCATGCCCTTCCAGGCTTCCCGGAACTCCTGTCCCTCCTGGTTTCTAACACAATGGTGTTCCATGGTGTACATATACCATGGTTTGTTAAACCATTCCCCAACTGAAGGACATTCACTTAATGTCCAATTCTTTGCCACCACAAATAGGGCTGCTATGAATATTTTTGTACAAGTGTTATTTTTACCCTTTTTCATAATCTCTTCAGGGTATAGATCCAGTAGTGATATTGCTGGATCAAAGAGTCAGCACATTTTTGTTGCCCTTTGGGCATAATTCCAAATTGCTCTCCAGAAAGGTTGGTTGAATTCACAGCTCTATCAACAATGTATTGGTGTCCCAGATTTTCCACATCCCTTCCAACATTAATCATTGCCTTTTCTGGTCATATTGGCCAATGTGAGGTGGTATCTCAGAGATGCTTTAATTTCCATTTCTCTAGTAAGTAATGATTTAAAGCAGTTTTTCACATGACTGTGAATCACTTTGATTTCCTCAACTGTAAATTGCCTTTGCATATCCTTTGTCCATTTGAGGAATGGCTTATTGTTTTTGAAAATTTGACTCAGTTCTCTGTATATTTTAGAAATGAATCCTTTGTCAGAAATACTAGTTGTAAAAATTGTTTCCCAATTTACTACATTTCTTTTGATCTTGGTTATAGTTATTGTCTGTGCAAAAGCTTTTTAATTTAATATAATCAAAATTATCTAGTTGGTCTTTTCGTTTTGTTTTTTTGTTTGTTTTAGGTTTTTGCAAGGCAAATGGGGTTAAGTGGCTTGCCCAAGGCCACACAGCTAAGTAATTATTAAGTGTCTAAGGCCAGATTTGAACTCAGGTCCTCCTGACTTCAGGGCCGGTGCTCTATCCACTGCACCACCTAGCCACCCTCTAGTTTGTTTTTAATGATGTTCTCCATCTCTTCTTTGGTCATAAACTGCTACTTTCCATAGTTC
The DNA here is from genome assembly GCF_037893015.1 of Macrotis lagotis. Taxonomy (NCBI): domain Eukaryota; kingdom Metazoa; phylum Chordata; class Mammalia; order Peramelemorphia; family Peramelidae; genus Macrotis; species Macrotis lagotis. Next base: position 618,755,725 of record NC_133666.1, on the reverse strand, counting down.
TGACAGGTAAACTACTCCATGATCTTCTAGTTTGCTTATATTATTTTTTTGTCTAGATCCTGTATCCATTTGGGTGTGAGGTGTTGGTCTAATCTAAGTTTCTTCCATACTAACTTCCAATTTTCCCAACAATTTTTATTGAAGTGAGAGTTTTTATCCCAATAGCTGGACTCTTTGGGTTTATTAACCAGCAGATTACTATAATCATTTCCTGCTATTGCACCTAGTCTATTCCACTTCTAAGCCAATACCAGACAGTTTTGCTTTATAATATAATTTTAGATCTGGTAAGGCCAAGCCATCTTCTTATGCACTTTTTTTCATTGAATCCCTGGAAATTCTTGACTTTTTATTTCTCCATATAAATTTACTTCCAACATTTTCTTACTCATTAAAGTAAGTTTTTTGGAATTTTGATTGGTGGGGCACTAAACAAGTAGTTTAATTTTGATATAATTGTCATTTTTATTATATTAGCTCGACCTGTCTGTGAGCAGTTGATGTTTATCCAGTTATTTAAATCTGCTTTTATTTGTGTGAGAAGTGTTTTGTAATTGTTTTCAAAAATTTCTGAGTCTGCCTTGGCAGGTATGGACTCCCAGGTATTTTATATTGTCTGAGGGTCTCTTTCTGCTGTATCTTGCTATTCATATATAGTAATGTTGAGGATTTATGAGGGTTTATTTTATATCCTGCTAATTTGCTAAAGTTGCTAATTATTTCTAGTAGTTTTTTAGATGATTTTTTGGGATTCTCTAGGTATACCATCATGTCATCTGCAAAGAGTGAGAGTTTTGTCTTTTCCTTCCCAATTCTAATTCCTTCAATTTCTTTTTCTTCTCTTATTGCTGAAGCTAACATTTCTAATACAATATTGAATAGTAGTGATGATAATGGGCATCCTTGTTTCACCCCTTATCTTATTGGGAGTGGCTCTAGCCTATCCCTGTTGTATATAATGTTTGTTGATGGTTTCAGGTAGATACTGCTTACTATTCTAAGGAACAATCCATTTATTCCTACACTCTCTAGTGTTTTAGTAGGAATGGGTGCTGTATTTTGACAAAAGCTTTTTCAAAGGGAAAGCTAGGTGGCATAGTGGATAAAGCACCGGCCCTGGAGTCAGGAGTACCTGGGTTCCGGTCTCAGACACTTAATGATTACCTAGCTGTGTGGCCTTGGGCAAGCCACTTAACCCTGTTTGCCTTGCCAAAAAAAAAAAAAAAAAACCAAGCTAAAAAAAAAGCTTTTTCAGCATCTATTGATATGATCATATGATTTCTGATAGATATGTTATTGGTATAATTAATTATACTAACAGTTTTCCTAATATTGAACCAACCCTGCATTCCTGGGATAAATCCTACTTGATCATAATGCATTATTTTAGTGATGACTTGTATTTATTTTGCTAAGATTTTATTTAAGATTTTTGCATCTGTATTCATCAGGGAGATAGGTCTATAATTTTCTTTCTCTGTTTTAACTCTTCCTGATTTAGGTATCAGCATCATATTGGTGTCATAGAAAGTTAGGTAGAATTTGTCTTCCCCTATTTTTCCAAAGAGTTTATATAGAATTGGAACCAGTTGTCCCTTAAATGTTTGATAGAATGTGAATCCAGCTGACCCTGGAGATTTTTCCTTAGGGAATTCAATAATGGCTTGTTGAATTTCTTTTTCTGTGATAAGGTTATTTAGGTTTTTAATTTCTTGTTCATTTAATCTGGGCAACCTTATATTTTGTAAATATCCATTTCACTTAGATTGTCAAATTTATTGGCATAGAGTTGAGCAAAATAATTCTGAATTATTACTTTAATTTCCTCCTCATTGGTGGTGAGTTCACCTTTTTCATTTATGATACTAGCAATTTGGTTTTCTTCTTTCTTTTTTTTAATCAAATTGACCAGAGGTTTATCAATTTTATTGGTTTTTTAGTTGCATATTTAATTCATTGATTTCCTCTTTCTCTAATTTATTCATGTAAGCATTTAAAGATATAATATATCCCCTGACAGCTGCTTTGAGTGAATCCCATAGGTTTTTGTGTGTTGTTTCATTATTGTCATTATCTAGAACATAATAATTGATTCTTTCTATAATTTGTTGCTTGATCTACTCATTCTTTGAAATGAGGTTATTTAGTTTCCAATTAGTTCTGTGTCTTTATCTCCCTGGCCCAGTATTGCATATGTTTTTTATTTCAGAAAGATGTATTCACTATTTCTGCCTTTCTGCAGTTGATCATTAGGTTTTTATGTCCTAGTACATGGTCAATTTTTCTGTAAGTGCCATGTACTGCAGAAAAAAAGGTATATTCCTTTCTATCCCCATTCAATTTCCTCCATAGGTTATCATATCTATGATTTCTAACATTCTATTTGCTTCCTTAACTTCCTTCTTGTTTATTTTATGATTAGACTTATCTAAATCTGTGAATGGGAGGTTGAGGTCTCCCACTAGTAGAGTTTTGCTGTCTGTGTCTTCCTGTAGCTCTTTCAACTTCTCCTCTTAGAATTTGTATGCTGTACCACTGGGTGCATACATATTTAGTATTCAAATTACTTTATTGTCTATGGTACCTTTTTAGAGGATATAGTTTCCTTACTTTTCTCTTTTGTGCTATCTATTTTTGCAGCTGCTTTGTTTGAGATAAAGATTGCTACCCCTGCTTTTTTCACTTCAGCTGAAGCAAAATATATTTTGCTGCAACCTTTTACCTTTATTCTATATGTATCTCTCTGCTTTAAATGAGTGTCTTATAAGCAGCATATCGTAGGACTTTGGTTTTTAATCCACTGTGCTATTTGCTTAAGATTTAATGGAGAGTTCATCCCATTCACATTCAGAATTATAATTACTAACTCTCTATTGCCCTCCATGCTATCTTCTTTGTGTTTGTATTTTTCCCCTTCCCCCTTATCCATATTCCCCAGTGTTTTGTTTCTGAATACCACCACCTTCAGTGTATTTGCCCTCTTATATCCACCCCCCCTCTTCTTTCCCCTTTCCCTTTTTCCCTTCTTCCCTTCCTTCTGTTAGTTCTCCTTTTTCTCCCCCTCCCTGCCCCCCTCCCCTTTTCTCCTTTTAATGCTTCAAAGGTTAGGTAAGTTTCTTAACTTTAACTGAGTGTGTCTAAATTAACTTTAATCCAAGTCTGATGAGATGAAGATTCAGGTGGTTTTCATCTCCTCCCTCTTTCCCCTCAATTACAATAAGGTCTTTTGTACCTCTTTATCTAATGAGATTTGCCCCATTCAGTCTCTTCCATCCTCCCATCTCCTTACTGTCCCCCTTTTAAGGAGGTATTTAAGTCATTCTATCTGAGTCACAGAAAAGTTATGAGTGTCCATCACTTCTGGCTAGGTATATTCTCTCTTACAGTTACAATTCTCAAGAGTTATGAGACTCTTTCTCCTATATAGCTAGTTTCATCTTATTGGATAGCAGTTTGTTTCCTTTACCTTTTTTTTAACCTTTTCATGTGTTTCCTGAGCCTCCAGTTTCATGTCCCATTTTCTATTTAGCTCTGGTCTTTTTCATCAAGAAATGTTGAATACTCCCAGTTCATTAAATGTCCATCTTTCCCACTGGAAGAGAAGGCTCAGCTTTGTCAAGTAGTGGATTCTTGGCTGCAATCCAAGCTCCCTTGCTCTTTGGAGTATCTTATTCCAGGCCCTTCGATCCCTTAATGTTGCTGCAGCCAGGTTCTGTGTAATCCTTACTGTGGCTCCTTGGTATTTAATTTTTTTCTTTCTGACTGCTTACTGGATTTTTCTTTTATCTGATAATTCTGGAATTTGGCCACAATATTCCTTGATGTTTTCATTTTAGTATCTCTTTCCAGAGGGAATCAATGTATTCTTTCAATAACTATTTTGCCCTGGTTCCATGATATCAGTGAAATTTTCCATCACTAAATCCTGTAATATTAAGTCCAGGCTTTTTTTTTTCTCTTCAGTTTTTTCAGGAAGGCCTATAATTCTCAGGTTCTCCCTTCTTGATCTGTTCTCTAGGTCAGCAGTTTTGCTGTTGAGTATTTTATATTTTCTCCTATTTTTTCGATCTTTTGGTTTTTTGTTTAACACAATCTTGTTGTCTCATGGAGTCATTAGTTTCCGCTGATTCCATTCTTTTTTTTAGAGAAGATTGTTCTTCATTTATGTTTTGCAACTCCTTTTCCAGTTTATCAGTTCTATTTTTGAAGGAATTTTGCATTTGCCCAAGTGTAGTTTTAAGAGAATCATTTTCTTTTTGTATTTGCCCAATTTAGGATTTGAATCATTTTCTTTTTTGCATTTGCCCAATTGAAGATCCGAGAGAATTGTTCTTATTTTGTATTTGTCCGATTGTATTTTCCAAGGATTTGTTTTCTTGTTGCGAGAAGTTAATCTCTGGGTTTGAATGTGGTTCTTCTAAGTATTTCTTCATGCCCCCTTCTCTGGCCTTTCTTCATCTTTCTAGGATCTTGTGTTGGGGGGGCTGGCTTTTACAGGCTTGCTTTTGAAAGATCCTTGAGGCTTTGTGAACTTGGCTTAGTCATTCCAAGAGCAGGCCAGTAGGGAGCCCCACTGGTTTCTTTTTCTGGAGTGTTTGGAGCCCTCACCAGCAGGATCTGAGTTGACCTTGAACACTAGACTGGTCCCTGGGTGAGGGAGTTAATCATTTTCCACTGAGTGAACTCTGTTGACCAAGCCTTCACCTGAGGGAGTGGGGGGATTGTTTGTTCTTTGTTCTGAGCAAAGGGCTCCACTGAAAGTATGGAACTCAGGTCCCTGGCCCAGCTGGTTGTTCTCCATGAGTGCTCTGAAATTCTGTGCTGGAGCTCACCTTCCCCTAGCTCCTCTCCCCGAGACCAAAAACTCAGCAGCTAAAGTTGGATCTTGCACCCGCCACTCACCAAAGTCTCTATGTCTAAGGCTGGCCCCCTGTCTTCCCCCAGCTGCTATCCCAGTGCAGATCCTCTGCTCTTGACTTCTGGTTCACCCACAGTCCCCTGAGACAGACCTTCTTGGTAGCTGTTCTTCTCCCAACTTCTCTTTCTAGGTTTTATCAATTGAATTTCTGTTAAGAGGTTTCTTTCATGTTGTTTTTTTAGGGGAAAGAGGAGCACTTAACACAGTGCCTGTCTTCTCTCCGCCATCTTGGCCAGAAGTCTTCTATACCAAAGGACTCATTTCTAAAATATACAGAGAACTGAGTCAAATTTTTTAAAAAACAAACCATTCCCCAGTTGACAAATGGTCAAAGGATATGAAAAGGCAATTTACAGATGAGCAAATCAAAGTGATCCATAGTCATGAAAAATTGCTCTAAATCACTACTTATTAGAGAAATGCAAATTAGAACATCTCTGAGGTACCACCTCACAGTTCTCAGACTGGCCAATATGACCAGAAAGGACAATGATCAATGCTGGAAGGAATGTGGGAAATCTGGGACACTAATACATTGTTGGTGGAGCTGTGAATTCATCCAACCTTTCTGGAGAGCAATTTGGAATTATGTCCAAAGGGCAACAAAAATGTGGATACCTTTTGATCCAACATTACTACTACTGGGTCTATACCCTGAAGAGGTGGTAGTTTAGTGAATCTGAAGAGATTATTGAAAAAGGTCAAAGCATCACTTGTACAAAAATATTCATGGCATCCCTGTTTGTGGTGTCAAAGAATTGGACATTAAGTAAATGTTCATCAATTGGGGAATGGCTTAATAAACTATAGTATATTCATGTGATGGAACACTATTGTTCTATTAGAAACCAGGAGGGATGGGAATTGAGGGAATCTTGGAAGGATTTTTTTTGAACTGATGCTGAGTGAGATGAGCAGAAACAGAAAAATATTGTACAGCCTACCAGCAACATGGGAGTGATGATCAACCTTAAAGGATTTGCTCATTCTATCAGTGCAAGAACCATTTTGGGGTATCTTTGATGGAGGATTCCATCTGTATCCAGAGAAAGATTTGTGGACTTTGAACAAAGACTATTACCTTTAATTAAAAAAAAAACCCAAAGCTGTTACTATGTAATTTTCCTATCTCTTATACTTTATTTTTCTTTCTTAAAGATATGATTTCTGTCTCATCACATTCAACTTAGATCAGTATATACTATGGAAACAATGTAAAGACTGCTTTCTGTGGGGAATGGGTGGAGAGAAGCAAGATTGGGGGAAATTTTTAAAATTCAAAATGAATAAAATCTTTTTTTCATTAAAAAAATCTTTTCTGAGCCATTTCTGGCCAGAACATAACAAAACATACCCTAATATGCAGACAACAAATATGAAACAGTAGACAACAATTGTGGAAAGTGGGAAATACAAGTAAAAAAAATCTTCAGCCTCTGTATAAGACATGTGCAGTTTTTAGCCCCCAAATTTTTCCAGAAAGGGTACAGCTTATACATGGGGAAATATGGTACTTGAGGACAGCTATCAGATCAGCCTAAGTTTTCTTTTCTCCAAGTGAAACAACTCTAGTGTATTAGGCTATCTTCATGGGATGTAGACTTCAGTTTTCTCCCTTATATTGCCTAAAATGTGAGCATTCCTCTGAAGTACACACTATAATTTAGATAGTTAAGCAAAGTAGCTTATAGTAGGCAGGATCCTCAGTTTGGAGGCTCTTTTTCTATTTTGTGTTTGTTTTTACTTTTTTTTTTTTTAAGGTTTTTGCAAGGCAAATGGGGTTAAGTGGCTTGCCCAAGGCAAGGTAATTATTAGGTAATTATTAAGTGTCTGAGACCAAATTTGAACCCAGGTACTCCTGACTCCAAGGCCGGTGCTTTATCCACTACACCACCTAGCCGCCCCTTGTTTTTACTTTTACAAGGTTCATTGTTGACCTGCAATGAACCTGCAGTTCACTAAACCACCAACTAATCTTTTTCACATGAATTTACATCTAACTTAAATGAAATAATATTTGTAAAGTGCTTAACACAGTGCCTGGCAAGTAGTAGTAGGTCTTAGTCAATACTTATTCCATTGCCCTTGTCTTTTTAATGCCCACTCCTGGTTCCTTCCTTAAGTAGAAGACTTCATATTTATCCCTATTAATTTTTATCTTTTTGGATTTGTCCTATAGTTTTAGCCTGTTAGGATCTTTTTGGAGCCTGCTCTCATCCAGCATGGTGGTAATCCCACTCATTTTCATAATGTATTCAATTCAGCAAACATTTAATGAGCATCTATTATGTGCAAGGCACTGTGCTAGGTAGTAGCTATTTAAAGACAGAAAGCTTACATTTTGGGGTAAGGGGATATAAAATGTTAGATAACTGTCATTCATGATAATTTTATAAGGGAGAGAAAACAAACAATTGAAGGGATGGGTAAAATTTTATGGAAGAGTTAAGTCTTGAACTGAGCCTTTTGCAGGTAACTAAAATCATGACCAGCAGAGATGAGGGGACTTTTCTAGACAGTGGACCTAACTTTTGAATAACAATGCCATTTATTTTTTTGTCCAAGAGTAGTCAGCCCATCAGTAAATATTTAAGAGCCTATATGTACCAGGTCAGTGTCACTGCATTCACAGGGACAGGTAATAGGGGATATGTTATAAAGCATTTGAATGTCAAACAGATTTTATATTTGATTCTGGAAATGTTAGGGAACCATCGGAGTTTGAATACAGAGGTTCATGCTTAGACCTGTGGTTTAGGAAGATCACTTTGGCTTTTGAATGAAGGATGAACTGAGAGAACTTGTGACAGGGAGACTACCAATATCCTCTTGCAATACTCTGGGTCTGATGGTGAAGGAGCCCAGGAAAAGATACTACAAAGGTAAAAAACAATAGATCTTGGTAGCATGGAGTATGAGAGAGTAAGGAATTGAGGTTGATAATTCATTTTGTGAACTTATGTGATTACTGGATGGTAGCACTCTCTCTTGATAGTAATAAGGAGAATTAAAGCTGTCTAGTCATATGGAAAAATGATTTAAATCATTATTGATTAGATAAGTGCAAATTAAAACAACTCATTGGGTACCACCTCACACCTATCAAATTGACTAAAATGACAGAAAATGAAAATGATCAGTGTTGGAGAGAATGTGGGTAATATTAGTGGAGTTGTGAAGTGATCCATCCATTGGAGAGAATTTAGAACTGCACCCAAAGGGCAATAAAACTGTGCATACTCTGATATAGCAATACTAGATTTGTATCCCAAAGAGATAAAAGGGAAAAAAAAAAGATCCACATGTACAAAAATATTTATAGCAGCTCTTTTTGTAGTGGCAAAGAATTCGAAATTGAGGCAATGTCCACCACTTGGGGAATGGCTACACAAATTATGACATATGAATATTACAGAGTACTATTGTTCTCTAAGAAATCATGAGCAGATCAACTTCAGAAAAGTTTGAAAAGATTTGCATGAACTGATGCTGAGTGAAGTGAGCAGAACCAGGAGAACATTGTACACATTAACAATAATGTTGTCTGGGGGCAGCTAGGTGGCGCAGTGATAAAGCACCAGCCCTGTTGTCAGGAGTACCTGAGTTCAAATCCTATCTCAGACACTTAATAATTACCTAGCTGTGTGGCTTTGGGCAAGCCACTTAACCCCATTTGCCTTGCCAAAACCCCCCCAAAAAACATTAATGTTGTCTGATGATGAACTAGGATGGACTTAGCTCCTTTCAGCAGTTCAGTGACCAAGGACAAAGATCTGTGATGGAAAATGCCATCCACATCCAGAGAAAAAACTTTTGGAGTCTGAATGCAAACCTTTTAATACATGTTTTAGTTTTTTAAAAATTACTTTTCATGATTTTTTCCCCTACAGTTCTGATTCTTCTTTTATAATATGGAAACATGTTAAATATGATTATACATGTATATCCTGTATCAGAGTATTCAATTTCATGGCGAAGGGGGAGAGAAGAGGGAGGGAGATAGAAAAATGTGGAACTTAAAAGAAGAAGTTTACAAAAAGATGAATGTTGAAATGAATGAAGGATGAACTGAGAGAACTTGTGACAATTGTGTGCAATTGGAAAAAAATAAATTAAAAATAAAATTAAATAAATTAAAATTTAAAATAATTTAAAAATTATATAAAATAACATTTTAAAAACACAAGTAATAGGGAAGTTAGGAAGGAGGTAGGATTTTTGGGAAAAGATAGTATAGTTTTGGACTTGTTGAATTTAAGGTGTCTATGGGACTTCAGTTTGAGAGGTCCAATAGACAGTTAAAGATGTTCATTTGCTGGTCTACAGAGAAGTTAGGACTGAGAATCATCTATTTAGAGATAATTGAATCCATGGAACTGTTGATAATCAAATAAAATAGCACTGAGAGAGAAAATAATATTTTCCAGTGACACTTTACTAATCTTATCCTAACCTCTTTTGCTTCATCATTTGCTCAGGCTGTTCTTCCTTGCCTAGAACGATCTTCACATTTCTGTCTTTTTGCTTACTTCAAGACCCAGCCCAAGTGCCACATCTTACATGAAGTCCTCTCTAGTTCCCCTTGTTTATATGTGATTCCTGTCTGTTCAGATAATTTATTGCTCTGTTTTACCTCTCTGTGATATCCATGGTTAGAGGGCTTTACATAATGATGAAGATATAACAAAAGAAGTCTGAAAAGTAGTTCCAGGAGAGATAAATGTCCTGAAAACTGAAAGAGAAGACATTATTAAGGAAAAGATGATGACAGTATTAAAGATTGCTATAGTTATTGTTTGTCCTTCATTCTCAGAAAGGACAGTGATATCAGGGAGGTGATGCCATGACTTTCATTTAAGTGAGGCAGGGCTGTGTTCACTTTCTCCTACAGAGCCATCTGAGTCAAGTGTCCAGATATGGATCAGGTCAACTGGGGATGGCCCTGGATATAGCTGGAGACCTTGACCTTTTTAAACTAAGTCTTTCAAAGGTCTCAGTTTGACTGAGGAAATGCCCAGTTGGCATCTTTCTCAGGAATTTAACCACGAAAGGGAGAGAAATGTGAGATGATAGCTAGGAAGTATCAAAGAAAATTTTTTGAGGATGGAGTAGACATGGACGTATTTGTAGACTCCAGTTTAACAGCTAGTAGAAAGGGAAAGATTGGAGAGAAGTATAGGGATGATAGAGGGAGTAATCTGCTGGAAAAGACAAGACATATGGAATCACTTGTATAAGGAGAAGGGTAACTAGGTGGCATAGTGGATTGGATGCCAAGCCTGGTGTCAGGAAGACTCATCTTCCTGAATTCATATCTGGTATCAGACTCTTAATAGTTGTGTGACCCTAGGTCAGTCATCTAACCTTATTTATAAAATGAACTGGAGAAGGAAATGGTAAATCACTCCAGTATCTTTGGCAGGAAAACCCAAATGGGGTCATGGATAGTTGGACATAACTGAAAAGCAGCTGAACGACAATGACAAATTGCCTTTTCAAAGAGGGTTACTCTTTCATGTGAGACAAGGTAAAGGAGAAGATCGTGGCAAAGGACATCAGTACTTCTTACCATTTTGACGTATACTTACTTCATATTAGCAATTGACTCTTAAAATTATATTTTCCTTCTTGATGGATGGACAGTAGCTCTTCAAGTTCCAGAAGTTACTGTAGACTTCTCTCAATTCTTAGGGTCAAATGGTAGTTGTATGTGTTTGTGTATATACATGTCTGTGTAAATAAATAGTCCACCTGCAGAAACCAACAGCTCTTCATTTCTGTTCCCTCATGCTCTGAATTTCTCTCTGCCACAGTCATCTTCTTAGTGAATGGGTCTGATAAAAATATTTTTTTCCCAGAAACTTTCTACAAGTAACTTACCAGTACAAAGAGATAATGCATTTCAATTTGGGATTCAGGGAAATTAAAATTTGACTCCTTTTTTGCAGGTTCATCTTCCCTTTACTCCTTCTTTTCAAGTATACTTTCAGATCTTATGCTAACTTCTTTTGCTTCTTCATTTGCTCAGACTATACTCTTCTTTCTTCACATTTCTGTCTCTTAAATTCCTTTTACTTCAAGACCTAGCCCAAGTGTCATATCTTTCATGAAGCCTTCCCCAGCTTCCTGTCTCTGTGATTCCTCTTCATTCAGATACCTTATTGCTCTCTGTTGGATCTTTCATAGACACATGCAAATTTGTATTTCGCTAGTGATTATAAGTTTCATCTCCTACCAAATTTTGACTTTCTTAAAGCTGAAGACCATGTTGTTGCTCTTTATATTTTTATCCTGAGTTAAGCACAATGCCATACAAATAGTAAGCAATTAATAAATATTTGTTGACTGGAAGGGACCATAGCCTTGATGGGATGGAAAGGCCCTCCCTCCTTTTTGGTCCTCCTATCATGAACTTTTGTACCCCTGGGCCAGCAGAGGGCACTCTTACCCCTCTTATCTGGACCCAGCCACCTTTTCTGGGTAATGGATTGCCTAATTTCCTCTTTATGTGAAAGAAAGCAGATATCAAGTAATTTGCAGCAATAACCTGCTAATGCTTGGCCAGTATCAAAACTCCCCTGTTCATTTCAAGTGGCAGATAAAACACTAATATATAATTATCCTTGCAAATTGGATTGTTTTAAATAACCAAAAGGCTGTGGCCGGGAGAAAGTGAGCCTATTTCCCTTGAGTTACTATTGCAGCGTAATTGCTGCGTTCAATCAATTTCCCTGGCATTAGAAATTCCATCACAATCAACATTAAGCTTTATTCATTGTGATGGCTAAGAGCTGGCCCATTTCTCCTCTTTTTCTTAACTGGCAAAATTAATCAGGGAAAAGATTTTAAACATTTACCCGTGCGAAAGAGGTCAGCTCTGCCACTATATTGCTCAGCAGATAAGGGGGCTAATAAAAAGAAAATTGAATTACTAATGATCACCAGGAACCGAGTATATAAAACCTGGCAATCGCCTGGTTCAGGAAAAGGGAGAATCAATTTTCTTCGGACAAGGTGCGCTCATTTTTTATTTTGGCGCATATTATCAGCAATTTAATTTGAAAGAGCATAAACAGGAGGAAACACTTAGAAAATAATGAGCCTGAAGGTGTAAAGTGCTGCAGGATATATGCTGTACACAATTTATTTGGCACAACAGATAATCGCTTTAATTGAATTCAAAACTGCATTGTTCAGCAGCAGTGCTGACTGTGTTAGCCTGTGGGGATTACAGAATGTTACTAAGACTCCACTCCAGCCAGAGACTTCCTATGGCTTTGTCTTCTTTCTTGCCCTCCTCTCTCTCTTACCAGCACCCCCTCCCTGCTCCATGCCTGCAGCCTACTCTCTAGCCTCTCTAGGCTTGCAGGACCTCAGGCTGCCCTCATATCTACTGGTCCTAAGGTGGGAAAGTTGGCATAGTGGCTGGCCAGGCCACTTTGACCTTATCAGCTCCGAGGATCTAGAACTAGAGGAGACCTTTAGCATCCAACTGGTCCAACCTCCTCATTTCCCTCTGTTTGGCCTTTTCTAGGTACTTAACATCTCCAGGGAGGTAAAGTCACTTGCAGGTCACCGAGATGGTGGGCCCCTTCCTATCCTTGATGCCTTCTTTTTTCAAGGTGATTGTTTCTTCCTCCTCAGAGTCTCCATAGTTAATTGGCATGAAGGAGATTGAAGAAAACCTGGGGTACAGGCTACCAGGAATCCTATCTTGGTTTCTGGGTATACAACATTGATGTTACTTTGAAATTCAAAGGAAAAGGAAGAATTACTGCTGAGCAGTTGACCCCCCAAAACCACCCCTGATTGATTTCTCCACATTTGACAGACACTCGAGGAAGCATTTCAGCAAAAGAGACAAAAACCTTTTTATAGACCTCAGAAATAGTTTCCAATTTACCACCCATGTAATTATGGCAATTAGTAATAATAGCATGCGGTGTTTACAGTACACCCAGCAGCGGCAGCCGTGCTGATCGGTCACACTAGGGCTTTTGGTTGAATTTGGGCTTGATATGTCTGACTGACATGACAGGGTGATATAAGTCCTGGGGAATCAATCTTTGGCTTTGGGTTGTAGTATTCTTCTGCTTCTTTCCCCAGGTGGGATCATTTGGGTTTTGGTACAGTATTCCAGGAAAGACTGAGCCCTTCTGAGCAAGCCTAGACTTCCAAGGTTCAGTTTGTGGGACAAAGAGGCTGAAAGAGGGAGATTATAAGGGAAGGGAAAATGTGTGTGTGTGTGTGTGTGTGTGTGTAGAGAGAGAGAGAGAGATGTAGAGATGAAAGGGACCTGAAGGGGCATCTAAGATAAGAAAACTGAGACCTGGGGACATTAGGTGATTTTGCTCTATGCCAGAAAAGATTGTTTCAGAGACAGTATTAGGAGGGCACTAACAATCTGTAGTGTATGCAGAGAATGATGACTAAGATGAGAAAGGTAGTACAAATTGAAGGAATTAGGGTTGGCTAATCTAGAAGAAAGAAAACTGTCTTTGAAAGGTTATCTGGTGGAATGAGGTTTAGACTTGTTCTAATTGACCCCAGAGGACAAAGTTAGAATGAATGGGTAGAATTTACATAAATTTTGACTTGAAGTTCTGAAAAACTTCTAACAGATTGTCCAAGTGAAAACTGGATGACCATTTATTAGAGATATTATAAAAGGGAAATTCCTGTTCAGGTATAGGTTGAATTTGATGTTCTATGTGATTCCCTCTAACTCTTGAGATTCTGTGATTTAAAGAGAGCTATTCAGGGAATCCTCTTTGGAAAGTATCTCATGAACTGAAGGGTTTTTTTGGAAAGCCTCAGGGTACCCTCTGTGGGAAAGAGTCAATCCTATTCCCCCAGATAGCTTCATAAGTTTATTGCACAACAGACCATTAAGATTCATTCAGGGATTTTCTTAGTGTTTTCTATTTAGCCAGGGTTTGGTATTGGAGGGGATTCCTACTGATTTTGGCCTTTGCATTTTTCAATAGGGCAAATACAGGAACCTGGGCTTCTTGTGTGGCTGTCCAGTTTGATTTCTTTATAACTGAGGTCAAGAGGGTCAGTTTTCCCAAATCTTCCAACTGGGAATGAATTGAAATCCTGTCCTGCTAGCAAACAAAAGACCATCCTTGCTTTCCAGTAGTGATGAGTGAAAAATATCCTTTTTAACTATGAAAGAAACTCATTTGTTGTCTCCCAGAATAGAAGTTTAATCCTCCCCCCCACCCCCACCCCCCACCTTCAGCATAGACACATGCACACAGTAAAAGCTTTGGAGGGATGGAGAAGGTGACTGGTATTTGTTTGGGTCAAACCCTCTTATCTTCCATGTATGCTTTCCCCATTCTTCCTTTACTCCTCTGTTGACTCACCCCTTTCCATGCAGAAATAAATCATTTAGAGGGAAGCATGAGGAAACCAAAGAGGCTGATGAAAGTTTGGCTTGCATTTTAAGAGTTGCACTGGTCTGTTCCTTGAGCAGTGCAGTGTAATGGACAGAGTATCGTGCCTACAGAGAACTCTGGGTAACATTTCTGGCTCTTTCACTAATTTAGTTTGTAATTATGGACAAGACAGTTCCTTTGCCTGGGCCTCAGTTTCTTTATTTGCAAAGTGTTTGACTATATGATCACTAATGCCCTTCTGACATCCCATGAATCTGTCTTTTTTTGGTTTTCCCATGTCATTATGACTTCTCTGTGTGTCAACCCAGCCATTTCTTTCCCTTTTCTCTTTGATGCCCTAGTCTGAAACTCTCCTGTCACCATCACTTCAGACCTTCAGGGAAGTGGTGAAAATTCACATAGTTAGCCACCTCTCTGCCACTAGTTCCATCAAAGTTGGCATAAGTTCATGCCAGAGAAGGGAGTGTTGCTGCAGGAATGCTCTTTTCTAAGCATTTTGAAATGATGATGAGATGATGATGATGATGATGATGATGACGACAACAACAATGAAGACCATGACTACTGTTTTTAGTGCATTATTTTTTCATTTTGCTTTTTTTAAGTGCATTATGATTTTCAAAATACTTTTACAATCCTGTGAAATAGTGTGGATATTATTATTCTCATTTTACAGCCAAGGAAACTGAGGTACAGAGAAATACAGTTATGAGATAGATAATAATAAATGACCACTATGTAGTGTACTTCTGATCTTCTGATTCACAATTTAGTATTATTTCCAAAATACCACAATTCTTTTGCTTGCCAGTTTCCAAACCCAGATGAAACATATAATAATGGTGTTTAGTATTTTCATATTCTATGGTATGAGTGTGGAACTCGTATCTGGGGCCATATCTAGCTTAAGATAAAAGAAAGATAACTAGATATTTTGTAGTTTTCCTGAGGATGGTTAAAGCATATAACTTTAACCAAAACCTGTTCTTGGTTCTGATGCTTCCCACATATGTGACCTCAGGCATGTCTCTTTATTTCTCTGAGCCTCAATTTCCCTATATGCAAAATGGAGATAATACTTTCAGTGAATTGCTTCATAGTTTCATGAGGAAAAGACTTTATAAATCAAATGTTGAACTTTATTTACTCCCTTGCTTCAAGTTCCCACTCCAGTGATCTGCCTAGGGCTGCAGGTTCCCTGTATCTATTTTTGAATTGTCCAGGCATCTTCCCATCTCTTATTCTGCATAGTATTCCAGAGCTCTCTAATGTGATCTAGTGGGAAGGACAATGAATTTGAAGTTAGAGGACCCAGTCCTTTTCTTCCTTCTCAGAAAATCCATGCAGTGAAACTCACTCTAATATCCTGCCCTTGCCCTGCTCCCTCTTCTTTCTGAGCATGGCTCCTGGCCCTTTATTCCTGAATTTGCTACCTTGGGCACCTTGCTAGCTTCCTTGGTGGAGCATTTCCTGTGCCAGGCATCTGGGCTATATGGATCACATGCCTCCTGATCCTGGCTCTGGTCCTGAAATCTCATTGGTTTAGACTCCTGCCAGCTTTTCCAGCCACATTCCTGCCCTCTAAACTGGATACTAATAGTCTATTAGTAGCAAACAGTCTTTGGCAAATACGTCATAGCCTAATAGGAAAACTATTTGGCATTAGTAAATCAGGACATCCCTATCATTGACTTTGACCTTTAATATTTTGAAATGGGGGAGGGTAGTGAGGAGGTTTTGTAAAGATTTTTTAATCATGCAGGGTCTTTTCAGAATAATCCTGAAATAGATTGTGAGAGGGAAAGAAAAAGACGCCTCTGACCCAGTGCCCCCCTGTCATCTGCATCAGAACAAGTCTTTCTAGCCAAATCATATTTGGTAAGGTCTGGTGTAATTATATTCACTTAGTGTACAGAGCATGGCACTGGCAGGAGAGTTCAAGATAATCCCTCCATTCAAATATCATAGAATTTATTTTAATGTAATTTTATTTTCATTTTAGAAGTCTTTCCTTTTCATCATTCCTACCTGAATTGAGAAAGGAAGAAAAATGAAACCAGTTACAAAGATGTATAGTTAAGCAGAACAAATTTTTGTATTAGCCAAGAATCATAGGATTTGAAATGGAAGAGGTCTTTGAGGTCATCAAACCCAGTTCTTTTATTTTATATGTGAAGAAAATGAGTTCTGGATTGGCTAAGTCCTTGTCCAAATTTGCAAAACCCTAGAGTAAATGAATTAGCTTTGGTACCTAGGACCTCAAACTCCAGTTTGATATTGCCATATCAACTAAACCTCATTGCCTTAAGTTTTCAATCTAGCTGGAAGGGTTGCTTCACCCTGATTGCCCTCCGTTTGTAGAGAGTATTCTTATTTAGATCTGGGTTGGATTAGATGGCTTCTTGGG
Organism: Macrotis lagotis; assembly: GCF_037893015.1. Classification (NCBI taxonomy): domain Eukaryota; kingdom Metazoa; phylum Chordata; class Mammalia; order Peramelemorphia; family Peramelidae; genus Macrotis; species Macrotis lagotis. The sequence continues at coordinate 618,738,996 of NC_133666.1, read as the reverse complement.
TCCCTTTGAACTCTTCTATTTTGTCATTTAAGAATAAAACATAATAATATCTCTAACTTCCAAACACTTGTAAAAGTATCTTTGAATGCTAAAATCAGGTGAGATTACTGCTTTTTGAGTTGAGGTAGGCAGGGATCCTACTCTGGGGTTGAAATACAAAAATATGTACAAAAATTTTTGTGAAGATGATTCTATTAAAGCACTGTGTGCTCTATGAGCAAAGCAGAATTGTAGAATTAGCCATCTCCACACTACATATTTATATGGACTATTTGTACCCGGCCTGTGGAAGAGCTTTCTGAACTATTGATCTAATCAACCATATTTGGACACACTATACTTTGACCCCAGTTTATCATTTTGGTTCTCTTGGAGCAGGAAGAATCTCATTGTGTGTCTGTCTGTCTCTCTCTCTCTCTTTCTATTTTTTTTTTTGGCAAGGCAGTGAGGTTAAGTGACTTGCCCATGACCACACAGCTAGGTAATTAAGTGTCTGAGGCCAGATTTGAACTCAGGTACTCCTGCTCCAGGGCCAGAGCTCTATCCACTGTACCACCTAGCCACCCCTCTGTATTTTTTAATGGCAAAGAGTGAGTAATGAGGTGTACTAGGGCAGGGGAGAATCTATCTGCATTTCTTTAGGCTAAAGTTAGGGCTGGGAAAATATGTAACACTACTTTTTGAGAGGAATCAGTAGGCCCCAAGATCCAGAAATATCTTTTAGAGCCCAGGCTTTAGGGATTGGATGGAAAGAAATACCTCAAATTCACTCTATGATAAGTTATCTATCTGTTGGTTCTGCTCTGAACCACATACTGAATTGATCTTATTTGAGTATGTAATTCTGACTGGACTTCAAAAGTTCCCTTTTGGTGCATAGGATAGTATTTTTATTCGTTATATCTATATAAAAGCATTGTTTCTCTGATATACATTATGTACTGTTGTTATTAGTCTGTGTGTGTCATAGTGTGAACTTTGCTAGGTGTGATCTTTGCTGAAGCCTGAGATCATGTCTTGGCTAAACATTTTCTCTCTCCTAATGGAGAGCATCTTATGGTTTTTTTTTTAGTGTCTTGTTTTTCATACTACCATCACTACTTCCTAGTTACCTGTCTCCCTACCTCCCTTTCTACACCCTATAGAACCTTCTCATGATATAAAAAAAAATGTAGAGCAAAGCTTAAGGATATCACAACTATATCTGATACTGAGGATTCAGTTTATCAAGAGCTGATTGTTAAATTTTCCATGAATATTTACATCTTGGATATCGTGCTCTAAATCAGGACTTTACTCCTTGCTTTATTGTATGTTTTAGAGCATAGGAAAGCTAAATGGTACAAAGAAATAGATTTGGAGTCACAGTCAGGAAGATTCTGGTCTTAGACACTTATTTAACTGTGTGATCCTAAGCAAATCATTTAACTCTGCCTCAGTTTCATCATCTTTACAATGAACTGGAGAAGGAAATAGCAAATCATTCTAGTATCTCTGCCAAAAAACCCTAATGGGATATTGGTTTAAATGACTAAACAGTAACAACAACAGCAGTGGCAGCAACTATGCCAACAGCCATGACACAATAATGGTAGTTTATATAACATTTACTCTTAAGCTTTATGCTTTTGGTCAAGTCACTTGATAAGATAACAAAAATTTTTTTCAATTCTAAAAAATGTGTAAACGTAAAAACATTTACCAGTACATTGCTGGCAGCAAATGTAGAAGTTTGTTGCTGTGGTCTGTCTCCTTTGTCCATCAGTTTTTCATCACATAAGATATATGAGTGCATTGACTGAATCAGTTACCTTTTGGTTTTGTTTCATTTATGTTATTGTATTTAATATTGTACTCACAGTTCTGCTTTCTTTGTTCTGTTTTAGTTCACACAAGTCTTCATATAAATCTCTGAATCTCTAAGATTTATTGCTTCTTTTTCTTCTTTTTTATTTCTGGATCTGTGTTTTCATCCATGCAGGAAACTGCAGGGGTAAAAATATCCACTTGAAGCACCAATTGGTAACTGCTATGCAAAATAGGAATGTTGTCTGGTGCACAAGAAGTTAAGTGACTTGCCTAGGGTCACACAATCATATATGTCAGAGAATAGACTTTAAAACCAATACTGACTGTTGATTCTGCTTTTCTGTTAAGTCACTATATTGTGTATCTTTCTTTGTTATTACTTAACAGCATAATAATATTCCATTTTCAAGTGTTATCTAATATGTTGAACCCTTTCTTGAGGCATCCTTTTTATTCCCCAGTTTTGATTATTGAAAAGGGTCAGTACAGTGCTCTCTGAACATAAAGGGACTTTATCACTATTTGCTCATTTGATTTGAATTTTTGTCTTTCATCCTCAAAATTAGGTAGCAACAGATGTTGGGTCCTTAGGTCTTCAGGGACCACAGAGGTTAACTTATAGGATGTATATAGAATGGTCCTTAGAGACCTCATCTTTTTGTAAAAAATAAATTTTATTGGGACAGCTAGGTGGCACAGTGGATAGAGCACTGGCTCTGGAGTCTGGAGGACCTGAGTTCAAATTTGACCTCAGACACCTAGCTGTGTGACCTTGGGCTAAGCCACTTAACCCCATTGCCTTGCAAAAACCTATAAATAAATTTTATTTTTGTTTTGAGCTTAACAGACAACAGATAAAATTGGTGTTTCCATATATATATGGAAAAAAGAGTTGTACCAGAAACTGCATATCTGTTATATTGCTTGCTTTTCTTTTAAGAATATGCATTCATCCTATAGCTTCTAACTAAAGTTTATCTGTTTGCTTTTCCTTTTTTATTTGCATTTAAAAGAAAAGAGGCTTTAGTCTTGAAGCTGTGTCTGTTAGTCCCTCCATCTCTCCCTCCCTCTCTCCTTCCCTTTTATTTAAGTCTCTATCTTTACTCCCATTCTTTCCCTTTGGGGGATAAAAAGAAAAACATGCTCTTGTAACAAGTATGCATATTTAAGCAAAACAAATTCCCACATGTACTTTGTTGGAAAATGTATGTTTTATCTATTTATCATCTCTCTCTCTCTCTCTCTCTCTCTCTCTCTCTCTCTCTCACAAAGGTTTTTGCAAGGCAAATGAGGTTTACACAGCTAGGTAATTATTAAGTGTCTTAGTTCAGATTTGAACTCAGGTACTCCTGACTCCAGGACTGGTGCTCTATCCACTGCTCTAACCTAGCTGTCCCCACATCTTTCTCTTTAGAGTACTCTCCATTTGTATCAGATTGGATTTGGATTCATTCTTAATTTCTCAATCATTCAGACCTAGGTGGCTTATGGCAGGTACCTTTCCTCCCGAGGTTCTTTTTTACGGATTCTTGTTTGTTTCTTTGATTTTGAGAAGGAACATAACTTTTGTGCCTAAAACTCTTCTTGGAGACACAAAGAATCTGAATCTATTTCCCTGTTCCTAAATAATCGTGTCTTTAAGTTTTTCTATATGATCAAAAAAGCATTATGTGTTTTACTGTGTGAAAAGCAATCTGTTAAGCCCTGGAAATACAAATAGAGTAAGACAGAGCCTCTTCAAGCTCTTAAAGAGCTCCCATTTTAATCAAGGAAACAACATATATAGGTTTTAGTTTTAGATCACTTCCAGTGATCCCCAATATGTGCTTACAATCCAGTATTCTAGTATGGTCTTTTACTTAGGTTGAGAGTGACCCTGATAGCAGCCCGTTTTCTCCCTTCCTAGGTGCCTAATGTCACTGGTAGGAAGTGAGATGCTTAAGGAGGCATTTTTTACCCTTTTGAAACATAAGAGGATGGACACACACACACACACCACCTCCCCCTGACCTTGGAAATTACAGACTAAACCTTACCTGGACAGATCAGGGGGAAAAATCATTACCAATTCAATTTGCAAACACCTCAGCAGAAGCAAGGTATTGAGTAATAACCACTGTGGTTCTGTAAAATCCTAATCCTGTCACACTAATCACATATTTTCCCATGACCCAGTGACAGAGCTAGGAGATGAAGGAGAAATCGTGGACCTTCTTTATGTTGATTTTGATTCTTTCTTAGCGAACATTCATCAATAGCTTGGGAAAACCTTGGCAAGACACTGTTAGATGAAAGTGTGGGGTGATCTGTTCAGTGGTTTTCCCTTTTTATCCATTGTTCCCCTGTCTGACAGTTTGAGGTCAAGACCCCCATGTGAGGCTTAGGTTTGTTGTAGGAGTAGAGTTATATTGTCTCAGAACTTTTGAACTAGAAGAAATCTAGGTGCTCACTAGTTGATTGGTGTCAAACTCAAATAGAAATATAAATTATATATGGATTTCTGCGAGCCACATGTTAACTTAGAAAATTACACATTGATATTATTTATGTTTTATTATATTTTTATTTATTTTGTTAAATATTTCTCAATTTCATTTTAATCTGGTTCAGACTGTACTCAGGACTCTTGTAGACATCTTGTTTGACATATCTGATCTAGTTAATCTCATTTTATAGCTGAATCTAAGTAAATTGACTTGCCCCAAGTCATATAAATAGCCAGTGTTAGAACTGGAGTCAGATCTCTTCTCTCCTCAAGGCAATTGCTTTCCTCTAAGAAGTGGGTTTTAGCAATATTGAATTCTTAAGTAATGTTGAACTTATAGTTCACTTAGGTCCCAGTTCTTTTACACACATATGATCAGGGACTTCAGTCTTACTGTTAACTGTTTTTTAGTTTAGTTAGATCCCATTTTGGAGTTTTCTTCATAGAGATATTGTAGTGGTTTGTTGTTTCCTTCTCTAGTTCATTTTACAGATGAGGCAACTGAGGCCAACAAGGTTAAGTGATTCACCCAGGGTCATACAACTGGTAAGTGAGACAGGACTGGATTTTGCTTTAGACCACTGCTCAGTCCACTATGCCACTTAAGGTCCAGGGCCTCCAGTATCAGACTGAACAATACTTAAGCCTTGGGACCTCTTATAAAACAGATCTGTCACAGAGCCAAACATATGCTCAATTCAGCAGTTCAATTCAGTAAGCATTTATTAAATATCTATTAGGTGCTATGTACTGTGTTAGGCTTTTAGCATTTTAGAAAAAGGAAGTGATGGATTTCTTGTCCCGTGAGTATTTTATGGTTTTTCTTTGATGTTATGAAACTTCAGGCATTATGAAATAGGAAATGAAATAGGCCTTTTTCTCAAGGAGCTTATATTCCAATTGAAGAAAACAACACATATGCAAATTATTAAATATAAAAAATAAACATAATTTTGAGTGGAGCAACACTTGCCAGGTTTTGTGTAGGAAAGGCTTTATTTTTTCCTCCATATTTTTAAAACTTTTCTTTAATTTATTTACACATTACTAAAATATTCTTGTTTAAGAGTAAATATAATACCCTTCCCCCACAAAAATATAAAACCTCATGCTAAATAAAGTAAAAGAAAGAGAAAAAAATGTGTTTCAGCCTGTGTTCTGATACTCTCAGCTCTGTCTTGGGTGGATCACTTTCTTTATCATAAGTCCATCATAGTAGTTACTTCTGTATTTTTCTACACTTGTTGTTTTTGATTGTAATTCCCTTCATCCATTCCTTCTCCCTACCATCTATTATATTTTCTCTCTCTTTTCACTCTGTCTCTTTTCAAAAATGTGCTGTGGGGCAGCCAAGTGGTGCAGCGGACAGAGCACTGGCCCTGGGGTCAAGAGGCCCCAAGCCCACATCCCACCCCAAAGACCCATCAACTACCCAGCCCTTGTTCCCAGACAGATCACCCAATCCCAGCACCTTGCAAAAAGTAAAAGAAGAAAATGTGTTATTTCTGACTATTCTCTTCAATGATCTACCCTCTCCTCTATCACCCACATCCCCCCCTTCCCCTTCTCTCCTTTTTACTCTAGATGTCTGTACCCTATTGAGTGTGTATGCACTTTCCTCTCTGAGCCATTTCCAATGAGAATGAAGGCTCCCTCATTCCCCCTTGCCTCTCTCCTTCCATACCATTGCAAAAGCTACATGAAACATCTTTTATACGAAATATTTTCGCCTACTCTACCTCTCCTTTCTCTTACTTCCAGTACATTTCCCTTTCACCCATTGACCCCAATTTTACCATATATTATATCTTCAAATTCAGCTCTCTCCTGTGCCTCATTTATAAAAGCTCCTTCTACCTATTCTATTAAATGAGAAGGTTCATATGAGTATTATCAGTATCATCTTTCTGTACAGGAATAAATGCCAGCTCATCATCATTAAGTCCCTCATAATTTACTCTTCTCATCCACTTTCTATGCTTCACCTGAGTCCTGTACTTGAAGGTCAAACTTTCTGTTCAGTTCTAGTCATTTCAACAGAAACATGAAATTCCCCTATTTCATTGAAAGTTCATTTTTTCCCTCGGAAGAGGATGTTCACTTTTGTTGGGTAGTTGATTCTCGGTTGTTTTTCAAGCTCTTTTGCCTTCCAGAATATTATATTCCAAGCCCTATCAGCCTTTAATGTAATTGCTGCTATGTCCTATGTGATCCTGACTCCTTTTGGCTGCTTGTAATATTTACTCTTTGACTTGGGAGTTCTGGAACTTGGTTATAATATTCCGGGGGGGGGGGGGGGGTTGGGTCTTTTTGGATCTCTTTCTGGAGGAGATCAGTGGATTTTCTCATTTTCTATTTTGCCTTCTGCTTCTAGGATAACAGGGCAATTTTCCTGTAGAAATTCTTTAAAAATGAGGTCAAGGGCTCTTTTCCTGATCATAACTTTCAGGTACCCCAATAATTTTTAAATTATCTTTCCCAAATCTGTTGTTTTTTTTTCAATGAGATATTTCATGCTTTCTTCTAATTTTCATTCTTTTGGTGTTGAAGTATTGTGTCGATTTCTCACAGAGTCATCAGCTTCCTTTAACTCCATTCTACATCTGAAGGATTTGTTTTCCTTGGATAGCTTTCTTATCTCCTTTTCTATCTGGCCAATTCTGCTTTTTAAAGCATTCTTCTCCTCAATAACTTTTTGAATTGTTTTATCCATTTGACCTAAGCTGGTTTTTAACATGTTGCTTTCTTCAGCATTTTTAGGATCTCCCTGACTAAGGTGCTGACTTCATTTTCATGTTTTTCCTGCATCTCATTTCTTTTCCCAATTTTTCTTTTATCTCCCTTACTTGATTTTCAAAATTTTCTTTTCAGTTCTGTCATAGCCTGAGCCCAACTTCTATATTTCTTAGAGTCTTTAGAGGCAAAAGCTTGGACTTTCTCTTCTTCAGATTAAGTATTTTGATTCTCCAAGGGACCAAAGTAATTGTCTTTGGACAAATTCCTTTTTTTTAATGTTTACTCATTTGCAGCCTGTGCCTTGTTTTGGGGTACTTCCTGAGCTTTTAAGTTTTATTGGGAACCCCCCCACACACACACACAAGGAACTTGGTGTGTGATGCTCTGACTGCTCTCTTGGTCTGTGAATGATCACACATTCACTCCTGTGCCCTGGAGGCTCTGAGAGGTGGGGTGTCCCTACTCTATGGGGGAGCTTAGATTTCGACCAGGGTCTGAATGTGGTCACAGCCTCAAAGTCCTGTTTCAGGGACAGAAGACAAACCTCGGAAGTCTCCCTCCACTCCCTTACCTTCCTTGAGTTGAGCACTCTGGGTGCAGTTGCCTAGAGGCTCCTACTGGGCAGGTCTGCGGACCTACTTCTGTTTCCTGGATTCTGGACTATACTGAATGCTGGCCTTGCAGGCTGTAGCAGAGGTCTCCCTGCTGATCTTCCAAGTTGTACTTGGTGCTCCCTGGGGTGCTAGTTAGGAAACTGCTTCTTCTGCAGGGAACATGCTCTCCCAGGTGCCCTGGTGCTGTTCCTGGGAGGCTGAAGCTCCTTCCCTCGGGTGCATGGTGCTGCCCCTCCAATCCCATGGAATAGAGCTTCCATTATTTTCCAGGTTACCTTTGGCTGGAGAATTGCCTCACTGGATCTTTCTGTGGGTTCTGTCTCTTAAAAATTTACTTAGTCATAATTTTAAAGATTTTGAAATATTTTGGAGAGAGCACTTAGGAGAGGCTCTTCTCCTGCTACCGTCTTGGCTCCACCCCCTAGCAGAGGCTTTCTGTGAAATACAGTTCCTGAGCAGAGTCTTGTAGGGAGAGCAAGAGGTTCAAAGAGTGGAGATGAAGAGGGAGAATATTCTAGGTAGAGGAAAATATCATGTATAGGGAATATTATACATTTTGGCTAGAACATAGGGCATGCCAGTCAAGTCAGTAGACATTTATATTTGTTTTTTAGGGGTTTTTTTGCAAGGCAAACAGGGTTAAGTGGCTCGCCCAAGGCCACACAGCTAGGTAATTATTAAGTGTCTGAGACCAGATTTGAACCCAGGTACTCCTGACTCCAGGGCCGGTGCTTTATCCACTATGCCACCTAGCCGCCCCATCAGTAGACATTTATTGAACACTTACTGTGGACCATACACTGCCCTGAAGCTATAGAAAGAGACACAAGGCAGCTTTTGCCCTCAAAGAGCTCACAGTCTAATGGAGGAGATAAGCAATGAATACTGATTTACAAATATATTAAGTTATTAAAAGAAGAAAAGCACTAGAATTTTTTTTTTTAAAAAAGGCTTCTTGTAAACAGATGGGAGGTGATACTTAAAGGATGCCTGTGAAGCTGGGATGTAGAGGTGAGGAGGGAGAGCATTCCAGGCATGGGAATCAGAGAAAGTTCCTAGAGCTGCAAAATGGAAGACCAGTGGCACTAGATTGAAGAATATGTGGTTCAGAGTAAGGCATAAGAACCCTGGAAAGGGTGTGGAAGGGGAAGGAAGAAGTATGTTATGAAGGGCTTTCAATGCTAAACTGATTTTGTATTTGATCCTTGAGATGATAGAGAGCTAGTGGAATTTATTAAGTAGTGGAGTGACATGGTCTGAACTGTGCTTTAGGAAAATCACTTTAGTGACTGAATAGAAGATGGATTGAGTGGGGAGAGATTTGAGGTAGATCAGCCCACTGGCAATCTATGACAAGAAGTTCAAGCATGAAGTAATTAGGACTGGTACCAGGGTGGTGGCAGCATCAAAGGAGAAATTGGCAAATCTTAAGCCTCTTAAGTGGGAGTGGAAGTGAAAGTGAAAGAGAGTGGCCCTGGGGGATTGGGAGGATGGTGGTGACTTTGATAATAATAGGGATGTTTGAAGGTGTGAGGGTTTAGGGGGAAGGATAATTAAGTTTACTTTTAGACATGTTGATTTTTAAGATGTAGAATTTAAGTGATTGAGACTGGAATGGTAGATTTGATAGTCATTAGCAAAGAGATGATAGTTAAATCCATGGGAGCTGATGAGATCACCAAGTGATGTAGTATAGTGAAAGAAGAGAAAAGGGATCCATGATTAGTGTACATGACCTAGATGAGAATCCAACAAAGAATGAGAAGAAACAATCTGATAATGTAGATAGGATAGAGTGGTGTCCTGAAACCCTAGAGAGAAGAGAGAATTAAGGAAGAAAAGGTTTCAGAAGCAGTTTCAGAAGTTCATAAAAATGAGGATTGTGATAAGACCATTGAATTTAAGAGATCATTGATAACTTTGGAAGAGAGCAGATTAGAAGTCAGATTATAGGAAGTTAAGCTCAGAGGATGGGGAAAGGTTTGAGGACAGATGAAAAAGTTTACAACCCTGTGGGAAAGAGACAAAATGATTTGATAAGGGAGGTACAGAAGGATTACCTAGAGGTTGTGAGGGCTTGCTCAGTTTAATTTGTTTAAGGTAAATTTGTGGTAGGCCCAGTTAGAATGGTTATGTGATTTTCTCTCCTTTTGTTTAGTCATTCATATTTGTTAGAGTGAAGGCAGTAGACTGTGGGAAGATCCAAAGACAGGGTACAATTGAGATGCTAGAGAAGAGGATAGTGTAGAGTAAAATTGATTCATCAAGGGGTAAAGATGGGAAAAAGAGGAGAGAGTTATTAGTGTTAGGGTGATGGGGTAGACAAAGAGTAGGATGCAGTGTGGGAAGTTGTGATCATTTAAGGGAATTTAGAATAATTTAACATAGAAGTGTGATGCATTTGTAGGTGGTAAGATCAAAGGGATGACCATTTTGAATGAGTCAGGGGTTGTGTGGAAAAGTAGCTCCAGCACAAAAGAATAGGTTGGAGAACTAAACAATTAAGATTTTTGAGAGAGAGTCAATGTCTGCTGAACCTTCTAGCGTCAGAGCAGGGATTGGCAACTGTTTATTCGTCTTACACAAAATGGAAAGATTTTGTGTCACTTTGGGACTTTTTCTTTCCCTTATACTACCCAGATCTTTTTTCAGTTGTCATTCTATAGTACTTCACATGGCATGCTTAGGGGCTGTTCCCTAACCTCACTGTTCCTTGACTTCTCTGTAATCTTATGACCTATGCTAGAAAAGTGATGCACATGATTTTTTTCTTGGATTTCTTGATTAGGACTTGGTCTCATGTGTTTTCTAAAATCTTTCGTAAAGGAATTGTGGGGAGTGAACTGTACTTTTTTCTGCTACTCTTTACATCTTAGTTTCACTGCTCCTAGATCTGTAAGTTGCTGATTCAGAAGCATCTTGTCCATCTCTCTTACTTTATAGATGAGGAACTGAAAGAGGACCAGGGAAGTTTTTTGCTTGCCCAAGATCACATAGGTAGTTATGGTCATTACCTGGGTAGAATTTGAACCCAGATCTTCTTACTATCACTATATTAGATTTTGTTACAGTTGAACCATTCACCTTACCTTTTTTTTTTTAGGTGTTTGCAAGGCAAATGGGGTTAAGTGGCTTGCCCAAGGCCACACAGCTAGGTGATTATTAAGTGTCTGAGACTGGATTTGAACCCAGGTACTCCTGACTCCAAGGCCGGTGCTTTATCCACTACGCCACCTAGCCGCCCCCTCACCTTACCTTTCAATATCTTTTTGAATCCCCTGACTCTCTTGTTACATCTTTTAGCCTTATTTTCCTGTGTCATCTGTAACTTGATAAACATAAAATCTATTTGATAGATTTAATAAAAATAGAATCTATTTGGTAGAAAAAAAATTGTTAACAGAATGAGATCAACTCAGACCATTAGGTTCTCCACTCAAACCACTTCCCCATTTATATGCCCATTCTTTGTTTCTAGTCATTCATTCAGTTCTAAATCCTTTTTCCTTTACTATTTAACTCTTACCTTAACATTTTTTTCCTAAAATGGTATTATGAGAGAGATATAAGTGTACTAACTTTGTGGGGGAGGGAAAGCCAATCTTATGTTTGTTCTTAGTGATGGTTGCTTCTATTTTTCAATGTTCACAAACTGTCCCCCCTAATGATGCTTCCCAGAATTTTCCCAGGAATCTCACTGACGTGATTTATAAATTTCCCCTTCTTCCTTCTTGATATAAGGAAAGCATTTTTTCCTTCCCACTACTGCATGGTTTAGTGATTGTATCTGCTGTGTTCTGAAAATCTGGACATTTTCCCCTCTGTATTTGTCATCTCTCATTCTTTCTCCAGATTACTGATAATGACTGATTATACAAAGTTATTAGCTTTTGAAACTGATCTACAAATAAACAATCCATGTTAAGAAGTGAACATAGATTCCATTTAATTCCTCCAAAATACAGAGTAAATTAGCTGAATTTTAACCATATACATCTTCTGAAGGGTGCTAGGTATACTAGTTATTGATGTAGGTGGGAGCAATTTTGTATACTGGCTCCAGGGTTTTAGGGATATGCAAAAATGTCATTAAGTCTTTTAATATTAGAAGATAAGCATGAAAAGATACTAAATGAAACCAGGCATTGTATACTAAGAGTGGTGAGTTAAAGGATTGTGTGATTATTTGTGAGAGACTTGTACTATATGTTTTCTGAGATATTAGCTATCTCTGGGAAAACTTCACAAAGAAACTAGCATTTGGAGAATAAGGAGAGGCTGTACTATTATTCCTCTGTAAGTGTGTCTTTTAGAACTTAAACTCAGGCAGTTGGGATCCAGTGAAAGTTTATGAGCAGAGAAGGGGCATGATCTGTTTTCATCCTTCTAGAGATAGGAAAAAATGGCACATGAGGTGCAATCCTGGCACCCTCAGTCTGGAATACCTAGCCAGTATTCCATTGAGAGTTCCATATTATAAAGAATAAGATGGTACTGGTGTCTGAATCTGTTAGATATATCTAGCATTCTTTTAGCAGTGGCTTCACTTTTCTCCTGCTGGATATCTATATGATTTCATTTAGAATTGAGTTAATTTTTTTTTTACTTTCAGTTGCATATCCTCTTTTTTCTAGATAGGAATATTAATGCTATAATGCATTTGCTACATTTTTTAACTAAAGTGTTATGAATTTATATATTGTTTCCTGTTATCTTTTGAAATCTAATAAAAACCTTTTTTTCCTTCCCCCTTTCCTCTTTCCTACTTCCTACAGCTTCTTTTCTCATCCTCCCAGCTCTTTTAAAGGTCTGAAATAAACTTGGTCTGAGTTAACCCTTCAGCTGCCTCAGCAACTCCATCCTAAGGAGTCTAATATCCATGAAATATACTTAATCTGTTTAGTGGCCCCAATATCCAGAGAAACTGAAAACCATGAAAATAGGAGACTGGATCTAGAGAAATATTATTTACTGAGTTCACTGCCACTGGGAGAAAACTTAGTTCACTAACAAAACTCTTCCCTGGATTATGCTGCAAACCTTCTATGTTGAACTTTTTACTAGCTTCCATCAACAACTGCCAGTTATTTTTGTGATAAAAGACCTTTTACAAATAATAATATTACTGTCACAGGTGAAATTATAAGCTAATTAGCAAATCTGATTTTTTTTCACTATTCTCAGAAACAATAGTCTTTCACTAGATAACTAATGTGTAGTGATTTGCCCAGGATCACAAAGAGAATCTATGATAGTACTGGTATGAAAACCTTCAGTTTTCACTTCAGCTGCAGCCATTGGCATCTAATGTGTTTTTTAAAGACTAAGAACTAGAGATGTTCACCTTATTTTCATTCATCTGTTATTGACATTAGATTCTTAAATTCTATCCAGGCAGTCTTTTTTTGTAAGGTTTTCTTAGATCTCTTCCAGCTCTGAATTCTTTGAAACTTAAACTGTGAAATAAGTTGTTCATGTTTTGATGATATTGTAGGCTGTTATTTATAAAATACAGAATGGATAAGAGTAGCTAAAGCTGAACTGGGATATTTTGCTGTCCTCCTGCCTTCAGGTCTCTGTGATCCATCATTTCCTGGCTGTTGTGCAGTTGGGCTGTTAGATTTTACTATACCAAATACCGTAAAAGGGCATTAGAGCAGTTAAATCTGGAGTCCTGCTTTCATAAGGAAAAAAGAAAATGCTGAATTAGGCACTGAAAAAGGCAACCACAGCGATACTTTAATCTTGCATAAATTATCAAGCGACTCAGAAGTCTCAGATTTTACGTCTTGTAGTAGCTGTGCTAATTAATTATTCCACGCAAGTTGGCGTGTGAGTGGGTACTCACGTGGCAGCATGTTTGCTTGTGTGGTTTTTCTAATGGGTTCTATCACTCCCTGAACAGCAGCTCTGTGGGTGGTAATGTCCTGCCTCCTGAAACAAGATGTGTTAGAGAAGGTAGGGTCCTGTTTATGTGTTCTTTATGATAAACCCAAGATTAAATATGACTTGGTCATTAGCATATCACATCTGTTGGTGCAAAAAACTTTTCAGCATTCAAATTTTCAAAGGTATTCTTGATCTTAATTGTGGGGGTGGGGAGATCAGCTTTGTTTTTATAAATTGAGGCAAGGACTTAGAATTAGAACCTGAAGGGACCTTTAGAGATTATCTAATGCAAGAATTCTTTTTTCTTTTTAATGTTTATTTAAGGCAATGAAGTTTGAATGACTTGCCCAAAGTCACATAGCTAGGCAATTATTAAGTGTCTGAGGTCAAATTTGAACTCAGGTCCTCCTGATTCCAGGACCTGTGCTCTATCCACTGCACCACCTAGCTGCCTCTAATACAAGAACTCTTAACCTGGGAGATCCATAGATGAATTTGGATGGGGGTGGAAACAAATTACATCTTTACTTTTGACATCTTTTTAACTAAAATTTGAATTTTCTTTTATCGTGAATGTAGGTAACACTGAGAAGGGGTTGTAAGAAGATATTCATAGGTTTCATTAGACTGGATCCAAGACACAACACAACTCTTATTTTTCAGAGGAGGAAATTGAAGCTCAATTAGCTAAATGACTTGATTTTGGATGCATGATGAGGAACAGGTTTGGATACTCAAGGGTCCAGGGCTTACATACATACAGGTGTAAGTATGTTTACTAACTCTGCATTCGCCTCCCCTAAAGAAAAACCAAATTGTTCTTCCTTCTGACTTTGTGGCTAAGCTTAAGTTTTTGTTTGACTCTTTACCCTCCATTTATAATCATTTGCCACATCCTGTCAGTTCTATCTATTTAACATCTCTTATGTCTGCCCCTCCTCCTCCTCCTCCTCCATATTTCCATTGTTACTACTTTAGTTTAGGACATCATTACCACCCACCTAGACTATTAGATTAGTTTCCTAACACTTTTTCCTGCCTCTGCTTTTTTCCCCTTCATAATTTGTCTTTTACATGCTGGCACATTTACTTTCCTTCCTTTGTGCCTAGCTTTACTTTTATCACTTCCCCACTCAGAACCTGTCAATATCTATTATCACCTGTTGAATAAAATTCAAATTCCTTTCCCTAGTGTCTGTGATTTCATGATCTATCATTTTACTTTTCTCATCTTACCATGCAGCATCTTCTCTGTTTGCTGTGAGATTCAAAAGAACTAGATAGATTAAGCACTGTAGCTTGGACATGACCCTCATTTCTCCTTGCCATACCTCTGCTCATTTTGTTCCCCTATACATGCACCCTATTGTGCAGTACTACCTGTTCTTTAAGCTCAACTCAAATGTTTCTACCTTCATAGAAAACTCCTTAAGTCCCTCTCAGATGATAAAGATCTCTCCCTGACCCCACATCACATTTTGCTCATTCTTATATAATTATCCCATTATTTTTGTATTATAGTTATTTGTGTATATGTCATAACTCCCTATTAGAATGTAAATTCCACGAAAGAAGAGAGTATGTCTGATTTAAACTTTTCAATTCTTCTGACAGTTCTAGTATAATACTTGGCACAGATGAATTAAAGGGGCCTTGAATATTTTAAAGGAAAGGGGTTTTAAGGAGTTGAGAAAAGTTAAATCTTTATATTGTATGGTTTCTGTCTCTTGAGTGTGGGACAGGATGGAGCACTCTATCTTGTGGTTATGATTAATTTTAAAAGATATTAGTAACAGGAACTCTGTCTCCTTAAAACCATAACTGAAGTTTGGTACACTCATCTTTTATGCTAATATGGCTAATACAGATGTCATATGGTCAGCTAATTTCATGTCAAAGTTGTTGTGCTAGGTAATTATGTCCAGGGTAACTGGGGAGGGGGGGGTGCCTTGTCCAGATTTGTGAATTAGACTTTGTATTGTGATCCAGGAACTGTATTGGATGACTATGATGACATACTGAAGAATATTTAATTATTCCTGTGTGCTTCACTGCTGCAGGTTATCCCCCTGCCTGCTCGCCGCCCCCCCCCCCCCATAATGACTGGGGCTTATGTGTTCTCAGACCATCCATAAGCACAATTAGCAGGGCCTTCTTGAAGTGAGCATATTCTATTCCTTTTTAATATATCCCAGTGTCATGCTTACTACCTTGCTGATTTATAGTCACCAGCTTGATGTTAATGAATCTACTTTCTATTCCATCGCCCAAGAGAAACAGAAAAACACCAGGTGGCCCACTGCAAATGGACTCCATTTAAGGCCACATTGCACTAAGTGGGACCTGCTTTAAAATAGGCCACCCTGTAATATTTAGCACATAGGGTGATTTCTTCAGTCAGCCTTCTCTATATTCTGGGATCATATTCTCCCTGTTTCAGAGAGGAGAAACTAAGGGGTTGAAAGATGGTGTGAAACCCCTTCCAACTCAGCTTCAGTGACCTAGCAGCTTGAAATAGAGCCTGGAGCTTCTGGTTTCAGGTGCAAGTTACTTGGCAAGCTTAGCTCCAGTAGATTAGTCGTAAAATGACTAGAGAATTTTTTCCTGTCCTTGAGGATACCTTGGGGGTATCATTTCCTCACCTTCCTCAGGCTAATTCTGACAGCTACCTTTCCTTCTCACTGGTTCCCCCCTGCCCCTGCCCCCTGCCCATCACCAGTCTCTTCTAAAGTATTGAAAGTTACTTCTTCAGAGAGTTGAGTTTAGAATCCTGGCATCTGGGTTCTTTATTAGTCTCTTCTTGTATAGTTACCAGGGTCATTAGAGTCCAAGTCTATGTCAAAAGAAATAAGATACTGTTTCTGCCTTCAAGGAGTTTATAATCTAATAGGAGCTACAAGTCACACAAAAATAACTATGAATATATGATTGGAAAAGGCAGGCTGATCACATACTGAGCTGAAGGCATCATAACAAGTGACAGCCCTTGTAAAAACACACAGACACACATGCACACCCTCGAGTGGTCTAGTTACAGGTACTAACCAGTTCTTTACGAACAGAACCAGATTAAAATAGATTTGGGGTATGTTTAATAGATTAAATAAAAATTCAGTACAACCTGCAATATCTAATGTTACTTTGTGTCTTTTTAAAGTCAATATGTAACTCTGCAAGGCTTGTGAGTTGCAGAGAGGGTGCTGCCCTACATTGGTAATGAAACTTCCTTACCGAAGTGTTCTCAGTACCAGTGAAATCTCCAGGCCAATCCTTATCTTGTACCTAGGAAAAGCAGACTGGCCAGACTTCCAGTATAAGAATTGTGGAAGTATCATAAGAAGAGGCATACAGGATAGGGCTTAAGAGGTTTGAGTTCTGTACTGGTGAACAGAGTGCCCACAACACTGAAATCATGGTTCCATTAAAGTATTGTGAGATTTAAGTCAGTGCATAAGGTAAATATAGCACACTTTGATTTCAAATAAGTGATATTTATATGACACAGAATATTATTTCACTTGATCTTCCTAACAGGTTCTACAGCTATTGCTGTCCCCATTTTATAGATAAGGCAACAGAGTGACTTGTCTACACTTATTAATAAGAGTCATGCAGGGTGTGAATTCAGGTCTTTCTGCCACTAGTGCCAGCACTCTTTCCATTGCACACTTTTAGCTTTAAGAATCTTGTAAGATTTCATAGAATATTTAGTTAGCATTTATACTCAACTTTGAAGGATGGGAAGGATTTCAGTAAGCAGAGATGCTGAAAAGACATTTCAGATGTGTCGGAAATATCATAGACAGAGGTGAGAAAGGGTAGAATTTATGTTGTGCATTATTGTTTTGAATTTTAGGAAAATATTTTCTCTCCTGTCTGACCAATAAAAAAATTTATTATCTTAAAAGGTATAACCAATATGTAGGACTTGGGCTATTTAGTGTGACTATTCTAACTTTTCAATTTGAGGGTCATAATCTTTCTTGGGGGGAGAAGGATTTTCTAAGAGAGTTGGAGGGGGGTTGTGGATAGTAATGATGATGATATAATGGTAATAGTCTTGTCAGGCAGGTGAAATTATCATCTCTAGTTTATAAATTACAACAGAGGCTGGGCAGGGTTAAGTAACATGTCTAGGATCACCTGGCCAATAAGCCAATAAACTGGATTTAAACTTCGGACTTTGTGAATACTAAGTCCAATAACTTAATAATCCACTGTGCTATCTGTCTCCTTAAGCAAAACATTTTCCTTGGGCTGCCCACTTCCTCATTTCACTCTTCTTCTTTACTACCTGGGCTAATTGTATTCATCTTGACCTGATTTAGTTCTTTCTGTTTAATCCTTCTAAGAAGCAAGTTTGCTGGTTAGGCTTTGTCTGAAGGGATGGAAGGATAGGGACAGGTGGGTTTTTATGGTTTGAAAGAGTTGTCAATTTAGGAAGAATATCCTCAGAAGGGGCCAATTTATGGTCTTTTCCTTAATAGACTTCACATAATAGTGAACAGAATGCTGGACCTGGAATCAGGAAGACTTGAGACCAAATTTGACCTCTGACACTTGCCAGCTGTGTGACCCTGAGTCATTTAACTGCAGTTTGCCTCAGTTTCCTCATCTTTAAAATGGGGTAAATAGTAGCACCTACCTTGCAAGGTTGTTGTGAGAATCATAGGAATTAATAATTATAAAATTCTTATTAGGGCATTGCTTGGCAATAAATCAATAAACCTTTATGAAGCACTTAATATATGTATCAAGCTCTGTGCTAAGTGCTGGGGGATACAAAAGGAGATCTACCTTTAAGGAATTTACAATCTTATGAGTGAGGCAACATGCAAATAAGTATATACAAAGCAAGCTTTATACAGGTAAAAATTAAATAATAAATAGCAGGGAGGTACTAGAAGTAAAAGAAATTGGGGAAGACATCCTGTAGAAAATGGGATTTTATTTGGGACTTTAAGAAAACCATTGAAGTCAGTTTTTGGAGCAGAAGAGAAAGAGTGTTTCACACATAAGGAATAGCCAGAGAGAATGCCTTGGAACCAAGGGATGGAGTTTGTATCTGAAACAGTCATTTGACCAGGGTCACAGAATTGAGGAGTGCTTGTGGGAGATTGAAGTGTAAGAAAGATTGAAAAGGCTAGGTTATAAAGGGCTTTGAATTCTTTACAGGGCATTTTGTATTTGCTCCTGGAAGAAACAGGAAGCCACTTGAGTTTATTGAGTAGGGGTGGGGCTTGATCAGACCTGCCTTTTAGGAAAATCTCATTAATGGTTGAATGAAGAATGGATTGGAGTGGGAAGAGACTTGAGTCAGGCAGACCCACTAGCAAGCTGGTTGGTTCTTGTCATTTATCAAAGACTAAAATTACATCACTATGTTACAGACATAATGCTGAAAATCACAAGTGTTGTCCAACCATATATGGCTCATCAGAGCAATACAAGCTTGGAATGCTCTACCATAGGTTGGGTACAAGTAGTCCATATGAACACCTGGGGTGGGTATTCTAAACTTAAGTATCTCATTTTGAGTTGCTTCAATTCTGCCTTGCCCATAAAGCACAACACTCTGATGAGGGCACACAATGCTGGGCAATCCTGTGCTAGTATCATCTCTCATGCTGTATAATCATTTCCAACAACTCTGATGAGGGCACACAATGCTGGGCAATCCTGTGCTAGTATCATCTCTCATGCTGTATAATCATTTCCAACAAGATCTCTTAAGAGAGATCTGGAGAGTGTCCTTGTAACACTTTTTCTGACCCATTAGAGTTTTCCATAAACTAGTCTTTTTGGCAAGCCCTATGCCTGGCATTTGAACAACATGGCCAGTCCAGCATAATTGCACTCTCTGTAGTCACATGTAAATGCTTAGCAGTTTAGTTCAAGAAAGGACCTCAGTGTCTGGTATTATCTCCTGCCAGGTGATCTTCAGACTCTCCCTAAGACATTTTATTTTATTTTATTTTATTTTTTTAGATTTTTTGCAAGGCAAATGGGGTTAAGTGGCTTGCCCAAGACCACACAGCTAGGTCATTATTAAGTCAGCTAGGTCATTATTAAGTGTAAGTGTCTGAGACCGGATTTGAACCCAGGTACTCCTGACTCCAGGGCAGGTGCTTTATCCACTGCCCCACCTAGCCACCCCTCCCTAAGACATTTTAAATGAAAGTGACTCAATTTCCTGACCTGGGGGCTAGTAGACTATCTGGGTTTCACTGGCATAAAGCTTTGAGGTCAGCCCAATGGCTCTATAGAACTTCAGTTTAGTAGTCAGTCTAATAGCTCTTCTCTACCACATTTTCTTTTGGAACCTCCCAAATACTGAGCTAGCTCTGGCAATGTGAGTGTCAACCTCATTATCAGTGTGTACCTCCCTGGAAAGGACAATTCGAAGGTATGTGAATTTGTCCACTGTATTCAAAACTTCTCTACTTGCTGTAATTGATGACTCCAAATATGATATGTGATGCTGGCTAGTGGAGCACCTGGGTTTTCTTCATATTTATTGTTAGGCCAAAATTAGTACTAGAAGCATAGAATCAGTCCATACTTTATTGCATCTCAACTTTGGTGGTTGCATTGAGTGCACAATCATTAGCGAAGAGAAGTTCATGCACCGGTACTCCCTCCACTTTGGTTTTGGCTTGTAACCTTTTCAAGTTGAAGAATTTACTGGCAGTGTAGTTGCTGACCTTGAAGCTATGTTCATCCTCAGTGAAGGTGTTTGATTATATGGCTGAAAACAGCTTGCTAAAAAACATTGGAGCAAAGACACATCCTTGCTTTCACTCCATTGGGCTGGGAAATCTTGAGAGCATTGTCCACTGTCCAGAACTCCGGCATACAGGCCATTATGAAATTGATGTACAGTATTGATGAATTTTTGTGGGCAGCCAGATCTTGACAAAATTTTCCATAAACCCTCAGGACTGACAGTATCAAAGTCTTGGTCAGATGTACAAATGTTGTGTATAGACCTCGGTTCTGCTTCTGGCATTTTTCCTGAAGTTGTTGGGCAGGAAACACCATATTGACTTCTCTATGGCTCTTTCTGAAGCCACACTGGCTCTCAGGGAGGTGACCATCTTCCAGGGAAAGGATCAGTCTATTGAAGAAGACACCAGTAAGAGAGAAGCACTTCCGTTATTGTCACAGGACAGTTTATTCCTTTTACCTTTATAGAGATAGATAGTAGAGGCATCTTTAAACTCTTGAGGGATGACCTCCTCGTGTCATATAACGTGGAAAATTTCAGTCTCCCCCAACCCCCTTACCATTCATGAATTGAGTGCTCTCGAAGCAGCTGCCAGATGGCCCCCTGCTGGATGGCTCCCCAGGCCTGCTTTTGGATCTGGGCTGTGCTGAGACTGCTTCAAGGCCTGTGTTGGACTGGGCTCTGTGCTCACTCTGGTGCAGCAGAGTTTTTCCACTTCCTTTCACAATTGTCCTTGGTTATCCTTGGACTGAGAAGTTAGGAAACAGCCACTGTTACCATGGACCCAGGCACCCTGTGGACAGTTTCTGGATGATTGGAACTGGTTCACTTAGGTGTGACCAGGCTGTCCTGAGAGCCCTTTCTAAATGGTGGGACAGACCAGTCTCTTCCTGTAGATCTTCCAAGTTGTCTTGGACTGGAAAATTGTTTCATTTAGTCTTTTTGTAGGTTCTACCACTGTAGAATTTGGTTATAGTCATTATTTGAAAGTATTTGGAGTGGTCTAGGGAAGAGCTTGGAGTTTCTGCCCTTGCTCTGCCATCTTGGCCGTGCCCCCATTTCCCTTTTTTTAAATGATCTTTTTCTGTCTTTAGTACAGCATTATCCCTAGGTGTGATGGGTATTTATGTTGCTTATTTATTTTGAGTTTGTGTTCTATGCTCCATTGCCTTTACTCTGCCTCCCATACCTATAAATTAGTCTGTCTTGCCAAGTGTCATATCACTTCCCTGCCGTTTCTATGCCCTCCCATTGAATGGAGCACTTCCCCATTCTCTTCATGCTTTATCTTTCTTCTCCCCATTCTTATTTCTAACTGTTCTTACTGTGCCATTTAATTACCTTTTCACTCTAGTCACCATTCTTTCAGATTTCCCTGACCTGACCAAAATACTTTTCTTTGACTCATTGTTCTAGACCATGGGTTGGGAACCTCATGTGGTTTGAGGCTTCCAAGGCAACCACAGGCAGAACTCTAAATTCAGTAAATCTAGGAGCTTTTAAGGGCTAAATTAATTAAATGTTTGACCAAATATAGTAGACTAACTTTTAAGTTTTGATCTCTGGTAGGAAAAAAGTTCCCACCCATGCCCTCTTTATCTCAAGAATGTCAACTCCTTGAGAACAGGGACTGTCTTGTTTGCTTATATTTGTATCCCAATCACTTAGTACAGTGCTTGATGTATCCTCAGTAAATGCTATTTTATTCATTCCATCATAATTTGTTGGATTAAATTTCATTTTGACTGTACTGCTTCTTAGTTTTCTCGTTAGTTCTTGTCAAAATGAGAGTCCTTTCCCCAATATATGTTCTTGAGTATATCATGTAACTGGGGCTGTTTTCATTTGCTTCTTGTTCATCTAGCCTATGGTTTATTTTCCTACTTAAACACAAACAAAAAACAAAACAAGAAAAACTTAATACCAAATAGTTTTGATGATTGCTTTGAAATAAATTTGATATTCAATAAGATCTTGACCTCTTTCTATGAAGTTTTTCCTTATTTTCCCTTAGATTCTAGACCTTTTTTTCAAACTAATTTTGTTTTTATTTTATTCAGCTTTATAAAGTATCTTCTTGGTACTTTGACTTTGTAAAGTAACAAATATCTAAATTAATATATATTGTTATCATTTCAATATTTTGACATAGTCCAAGTATTTATCCAATTATTTGTTTCCCTTTATTTCAGCAAAGAGTTTTTTATAAGTTTATTTATAAATAAATCTTGTCCCTGACTTGGTAGGTTAACTGACTTGGTCAGATAGGTCCCTGACTTGGATATTTTTTGTTGTTAGAATTTCATCCCTGATAGCTTCCAATTCTTCTTGGGCAAATTTTCCTTGTAGAATCTTTAAATCATAGAAGTAGTTGTATGATGTTTTGTGGGGGAACCTCTTGAAATCTGTTCTGTCTAAATCTAGATAGTGTTTGTCTTTTCTCTTAACTTCTGGGGCTCATTAAAATTGAACTCTACATCTTTAATAATACAGTACTACTGACCCCTAAACTGATGTGTACTCCCCTTCCCCAAAGGTCTCAGTTCCTTTGTTCTATTTCATCATGATTATAACATAGCTGACATTGATTTCATCTTTTTAGCATTACACAACCTACATTTCATTCTTGTCTCCTCATGTCCATATTCAGTCTCTTTCCAATTCTGTTGTTCCTACCTTCTCATCATTTCTTTTATACTCTCTTCTCACACTGCCACCACCCTGGTGCAGGCCATTATCTCATATACTTGGACTGCAGTAGTTTTCTTATTCATCTCCTTGTCTCAAGTCTCTCTACACATCAGTACATCTTCCACGCCTAAAATATTTTATAAGGCTCCATTTGTGATGGGGAATGTGCTTGGAGTAGAGTGGACAGTATATCTTATGGTTTTTTTTTAAACATACGTTTGAATATGGCAGCAAGTAAGAAGGGGGGAAAAACCCTCAAAAGAAAAAAAAATCTGCTGCCTGACTTGAGCAGGACCCCAAAATGACAGATACAAAATGTTCTTGTGGTGGGTGGAGCAGATGGGGCTTCCTTGTGCTTCCAACTTTGAAGTGACAGAACTCTTCAGTATCTACCTCCTATGACCCTATTTTTCTTTCACCAAAACTAGCTACAAGGGATAGGCTTTCTAGATATTCCAAGGTCTGGATGGCTCTGTTAGAGCCTATTTGAAATTTCAGGCATATTAAAAAGAAATGAGATCTTCTTAGTCTCCTGTAAAGGGGCCAGTTTAGCCTGGGAATAAATAACCAGAAAGCAGTGTCCTACAATTAGTTTCTGGCTGATAAACAGAACTTGTGGTTGGAGGAGGAGACAGGGTGGTGATAATTTATCTGTATTGTCCAAGATAAAGTGAAGAGTATTGAATTTTAGAGCAAGAGGACTAGTGTTTCAATCCCATAATGTCCCTTTACCCCATGTGACCTCAGGTGAAGACTTCTCAGAGCTTGGGTTTCTTCATCTATAAATTGAGGAGCTGTAGTAAGTGTTATCTTACATTCTTTCCTACTCCAAATCTCTGATTGTATTAGCCTATCATAGTATTAGAACATTTTTTTAGGGGGTGGTGCCCGGAATTTGTCCCTCCCCCTTGCCACTATTTCTTCTTCTTTGCCCTGGAGCCCAGTCATGCTCTTTTCTGTCACCACTTTCCTCCAAGGCTCTGCTCGGGCATGCATGGCATGCTGCCACTTGTGCCTCACCCATGATGGGTAGGCTTTGTTGAAAAGTTTCTTAAACTTGATCCCCCTGTTTATCAGGTAGCCCTGACTTCTCCCTTTAGACCCCGAGTGGGTTTTCAGATACCAATATCACCTCTGTGGTCTTAATTTCTTGGTAACTTCATTTAGTTCAGGTTAATTTGCTTTTGTTCTGCTGCTTGGTTAAGAAGTCCTGTGTGCCCTGGGTCTCCTGTTCTTCTATTTTGAGCTCTTTGACAGCAGGAATTGTGCCTTCCTTCCCTTGTGGGAGTCATGTCTTCTGTCTCCCCCCATACACATAGACATAAACAGAACAATGTAAGGTTTCATAAACAGAAGGCATGCAGGAAATGTTGTTGACTGACTTAATGAAGGCATGTGAATGAGCTGAGTTGGGCATAATCCCAAAGCACAACCTCTTTAACCTCATTTGGAAAACTTGGCTGTTCACTTGCTTGTGCCTAGTAGTCCTAGAAAAGAACTTTTTTAAGAGAAGGCAGATGTTCTTATTTCATGGAGCATCTGAACTGCCATGGTGAGCAAAGAAGGGGGATTTGATTCTGGGTCTGTTTTTCAAGCTTGGCCTTGTGTCCAAGAGGTCCTTGAAAACAAAAATTCTTATCTTTAAAATAAAAGGTTCTGAATTTGTTAACTAATGGTGATGAAGATTGTGACATGATAGGTGAGGGAGAAAGAGATTTTGTGTGTGTGTGTGTGTGTGTGTGTGTAGGCTCTTAGGATGCTCATGGATAAAACTTGAGTTCAAATATGGACTCACCCAGTTGATATATATTAGCTGTGTAACCTTGGGCAAGTCACTTAATACTGCCTTGCATCCAGGGCCATTTCCAGTCACCTTGATTCATATCTGGCCACTGGACTCAGATGTCTCTGATGGAGAAAATCAGGCTAGTTACTTAGAAAAGCACCCCCTCCCTGATGTCTGGCTCCTCTTTAAGAATGAAGGGGGAAAAAAACAACAATGTTATACACATACACATATTTGAATATGCCATAACTTGGGGGAAAATCTTCTTTAGGAAATCTGTCATGAATTGTTGAAACCAAAACTCCCTCAGAGGCTTCCTTTCTGTCTACATTGCTTCTGTCCTCAATATATTTCCCTCTTTTTAGGATGGAAAGACAGTTTCTGATCTCTGTCAGTCAGAGTTGGACTGAAACTGGTGGCCATGGTCTGGGGAAAGGCATTAGGCCTAGAGTTTGATTTGCAAGTAGTGAGTTGAGTGCAGAACACATGGGAATGATCTGTCCCACCAGGCTCTTCTGAATTGTCCTAGTCAATGATGATTTGTAATTTTTGAGTTATTTCTGGAGACTGATTAGAAAGAATTCCTTCAGAGAAGGAAGAACAGTAATTAAGAGAAGGCAAGTTCATTTATTGGTCAGCAAACCCCTGTTAAACTTCCAAGTTGTTAGAAACAGTTTGAGATTGGTCCAGCTTCTCTCATGGCTGTTAACCATTTACTCTTCCAACCCCCAAGTTAGCTCTGCTCTTCATCATTTTTTTATTTTTATTTTTTATTAGGTTTTGCAAGGCAATGGGGTTAAGTGGCTTGCCCAAGGCCACACAGCTAGGGAATTATTAAGTGTCTGAGACTAGATTTGAACCCAGGTACTCCTGACTCCAGGGCCAGTGCTCTATCCACTGCGCCACCTAGCCGCCCTAGTTCTTCATCATTTTTGACTTGTACTATTTATTTATGTGTTATTCCAACTACATGCAAATGTAGTTTTCAAATATACTCTTTATTATAAGAGACTCTTACTTGGTCTTCCTCCCTCTGTGCTCTGCACAATTGCCATTTGAGAGGCAAGGTGAGATAGTGAATGAATACTAGACTTGAAGACAAGAAATGTTGGATCCAAATTCTGCCTCTTAAGGCTTACTGTTTAACTTATTTGCACATTGTTGTTTACCTGTACTTGGTTCCTTGGTTTTCTTGTCTGTGAAATGAACGGTTTAGAATGTATTTCTCTGAGAACTCTTCAAGTTCTAAATATGTACATCTTCCTTGCCCATTGGTTGCCTATTTCCTCCAATAGATTACATTACTCTATTAGCAAGATTAGTCTGTCTCAAACTTCTCTTTTAAGACTGATCTTGCATTCCTCCTTCTCATACTCTTATTTGTAGGAAAGTTTGATGTTTCATTTCTCACTTGCACTACCTGGTCATCTCTACCTCTACTTTTTGAAAGTTCCTTAGCTTGCTTCAAGGAACACCTGCTCATTCACCTCCTATGGGAGGCTTTTGTTCTTTCCCCCCTTTTTTTCTTTTTTTTAAATTTATTTTTATTCTCATTTTGTACAAATGGTTTTTTTTACATTAATAAAATATTCTTGTTTACAAGTAAACAAAATACCCCTCCCCCATGAATATAGATAGACTTGCTTGAGTGAAAAAAGTAAAGGGGAGAGAAAAAAAATTAAAATTAAAAAAATAATAGTAATAATTGTAGGTATGGCTAGGTGGCGCAATGGGCGAAGCACCAGTCCTGGAGCCTTGAGCACCCGAGTCCATATCCAGCCTCGTAAACCCAACAATCACCCAGCCATGTGACACACCAAGCCACCCGATCCCCACTGCCCTGCAAAAACCAAAAAGAAGAAAAAAAAAAGACCAAAAATAAAATAGTAATAATAGTAGGGGTGGCTGGGTGGCAGACAGAGCATTGGCCCTTGAGCCAGAAGCACCTGGGTCCAAATCTGGCCCCAGAGACCCAAAGATTACCCTGCTATGTGGCCCCAGGCAGGCCACCCAGCCCCACTTGCCCTGCACCCTCCCCCAAATAATAATAACAAAAAATGTGCTTGAGTCTTTGTTCCAACACCAACAACTCTGTCATGGGTGGATCACATTCTTAATGATAAGTCCATCACAAAAGTTACTTCCATATTTTTCCAACATTGCCATTGCTGATCACAACTCCCTCCTTTCGTATTTCTCCACTACCATGTACTCTATTTTTTCTCTCCTTTCACTCTGACTCTGCTGTAGGGTCGCTGAGTGGCGCAGCAGACAGATCCCTGGTCCTGGGGCCAAGAAGCCCTGAGCCCCCATACCACCCCTTAGGCCCAGAATCCACCTGGCCCTATGTTCCTGGGCAGGCCTTCCAATCCCAGCCCCTTGCAAGAACTAAAAAAGAAAATGTGTTATATCTGACCACTCTCCCGCCATGGTCCATCCTGTCCTCCTTTATTCACATCCCCACCCCTTCCCCCTGCTCCCCCCCTTCTTACTCCAGATGTGTCTACCCCATTGAGTATATTTGCTGTTTCCTCTCCTAGCCATCTCTGATGAGAACAAAGGTTCCCTCATTCCCCCTTGCCTCCCCCCCTTCCATATCATTGCAATAGCTCATTGTAATAAAAGAAAAAAATCTTATTATGTGAAATATCTTGGACTATTCCCCCTCTCCTTTTACTTTCTCCCATTCTATTTCCCTTTTTTCCTATTGACTACATTTTTACAGCATATTTTATCTTCGAATTCAGCTTTCTCCTGTGCTTCAACTATAAAAGTTCCCTCTACCTGCTCTATTAACTGAGAAGGTTCATATGAGTATTATCAGTGTCATTTATCTATGCAGGAATACATGCAGTTCATCCTCATTAAGTCCCTCATATTTCCCCCCTCTCCTCCAATCTCCATGCTTCACCTGAGTCCTGTATCTGAAGATCAAACCTTCTGTTCAGCTCTGGCCATTCCAAAAGGAACCTTTGAAATTCCCCTGGTTCATTGAAAGTCCATCTTTTTCCCTGGAAGAGGACATTCAGCCTTGCTGGGTAGTTCATTCTTGGCTGCATTCTAAGCTCTTTTGCCTTCCGGTATATTGTATTCCAAGCCCTACCGAGCTTCCAATGTAGTTGCTGCTAAGTCCTGTGTGATCCTGACTGCAGCTCCACGATATTTGAACTGTGTCCTTCTGGCTGCTTTTGTAATATTTTCTCTTTGACTTGGGAGTTCTGGAACTTGGCTATAATATTCCTAGGGGTTGGTTTTTTGGGATCTCTTTCTTGGGGGGATCGGTGGATTCTCCCCATTTCTATTTTGCCCTCTGCTTCTAGAATATCAGGGCAATTTTCCTGTAGTAATTCTTTGAAAATGATGTCAAGGCTCTTTTCCTGATCATGACTTTCAGGTATTCCAATAATTTTTAAATTATCTTTCCTAAGTCTGTTTTCCATATCAGTTGTTTTTTCAATGAGATATTTCACATTTTCTTCTAATTTTTCATTTTTTTGGTTTTGAAGTATTGATTCCTGATTTCTGGTAAATTCATCAATCTCCCTGAATTCTATTCTTTGTCTGAAGGATTTGTTCTCCTCAGAGAGTTTTCTTATCTCTTTTTCCATCTGGCCAATTTTGCTTTTTAAAGCATTCTCCTCCTCAATAACTTTTTGAACTGTTTTATCCATTTGACCTAAGCTGGTTTTTAGCATGCTATTTTCTTTAGCATTTTTTTGGATTTCCTTGACTAAGCTGCTGACTTTATTTTCATGTTTTTCCTGCATCTCTCTCCTTTCTTTTCTCAGTTTTTCTTCCAACTCCCTCATTTGATTTTCAAAGTCTTTTTTTGAGCTCTATCATAGCCTGAGCCCAATTTCTGTTTTTCTTGGATTCTTTAGATGCAGGAGCTTGTGCTTCCTCATCTTCAGACTGAGTATTTTGATCCTTCTTGGGCTCATTTGCAAAATATTTCTCAATAGTCTTCCTTTTGTTTCTCTGCTTGCTCATTTTCCCAGCCTGTGCCTGGTTTGGGGGTGCTTCCTGAGCTTTTGGGACACTCCCACAAGGGTCTCAGTGTGTGAGGCTCTGTCCTTCCTCCTGGTCTGTGAATGACCATAAGCTCTGCCACGGGGCCGAGGTGGGGGGGGGGGCCTGCTGTTCTGTGGGGGGGCCTAGACTTCTATCAGGATCTGAATGTGGTCAGAGCCCCAGAGTCCTGTTTCAGGGGCAGAGCACAGAGCTCTGCAGTCTCTCTTCACTCCCCTCCCTCAGCTCAATGGGCTCATGCCCTGGGGGCTCCTGCTTACTGGCTCCACCTGCTTCTGTTTCCTGGATCAAGGTGGATGCTGCTTGCTGTGTGCCCTGAGGGCTGGGCTCCATGTGCTTGCTCTGGCAGAGGTCCCCTGCTGTTCCCCCACTTTGTGCCCGGTGCTCCTCGGGGTACAGCTCAGGAGACTCCCCTGCTGCTGTGAGCTGAGGCTCCCAGCACCCTGGGGCTGCCTCCAGGAGGCTGAGGTTCTTTCGCTCTGGAGGGCCACCCCTCTGGCGGTCTGCCCCTCTGACCCCGGGGAGCAGAGCCTTTCTGCTCTTTTCCAGGTTACCTTGAGTAGGAGGACTGCCTCACTGGGTCCCTCTGTGGGTTCTGTCTCTTGAAAGTTTAGTTAGATTCCTTAGCTTATGAGTTTTTATCAGAGAGCTCCTAAGACTTGATCCCTTCATGTCGCCATCTTGGCTCTGCCCCCCTCTTTTCCCCTTTTAAAAGTACTCTCTCTGCCCTGAAATTGTTTTCAGTCACGTCCAAATCTTCATGACCCTATTTGGGGGTTTCTTGGCAAAGATATTGGAGTAGTTTGTCATTTCCTTCTCTAGATTATTTTGTAGATGAGAAAAGCTGATTAAGTGACTTGCTCAGGTTACATGCTTATGTCTGAGGCCAAATTTGAACTCAGGAAGTTTTTCTGACTCCAGGCCTAATTTTGTGCCACCTAGCTCATTTTGAAATTACTTTGTATTTATTTTGTTTGTATTTTGTGTCTGGTATCCTCATGATGACAAGAAAAATGTGAATGCAAGTCTTGTTGTGAACTGATGGAAAGACAGAAACAAGATTTAATCTGTTTAGACATTGTCCTCACCCCCCCCCCCCCCCCCCCCGTGTCCTTCCTACCTTTGTAAGCACCTTGAGAACAAAGGGCTGTTTCATTTTTGTCTGTCCATATACAAGCAGGTGCTTAATAAATGCATGTTCATTAGGAGGAACTAGAAAACAGTGGGCACATCATTGAGTTAGGATCAAGAGATAATGGTCTTTGAAGATCCACAACTGCTTCAAGAGCAATTTATCTTTATTGAATAAGACTGGGGAGTCAGATAGGAGTCTAATTTCAATAATTAACTAAGAATGTCCTGACTAAGCTGGAAGAGAAATGGGACTTCTCAGTGATCCATTTAGGGAAAGACTGAGTGGAAGCATTCAGGAGTCTTGCTGCATATTTGTTCTGAGAATCTTCACACTTAGTATTAAAATTGTGTTGGACTCAGAAACAAATGGCCTGAGACAAGCTGCTGGCTTGTTGCTGCTTTTCCTGCCCAGCTCAATAGGACACTGGGGAGACAAGTTTGCAGGCTTGTGACAGCAGTGAAAGTGACATCAGAGAAAGGAGACAGCCCCAACCTGTCCTTCTGCCATCTTTGGGATGATTTGGTATCCTTTCCCATGAGTTGGGTAGAGCCCCTCCTAGTTAGTCAGTTGTTGCTTCCTCCTTCAGGCCTTCCTTTGACTTCCTAGGGTCCTCTCCTCTGCCAGCTGCCTTTCCCTGCTGTTTGTGTTAACTTGTGAAAGTGAGTCCCTGCTGAGAGGCACTGAAAGCTTCTCTTTTGGAGGCCTTTGTATGGGAAGCCCTGGAGACCCCTCCTGAATGCTGCAGGGCAATGTAAACAAGCTAAACTTGGGTAATAAAATGTAATGAGGAGTAGCAGCAGGAAACCAAGATGTCAAATCCCTATTTGCAACTGGCAAGGAGTCTGTAAATCAACTGCTGCCTGGCATGGCTTTGCATCACAGTGGGTTTGAAACCACTTTCTTCTTGAGGTCTCAGAGATGCTGTGGCTCTCCCTCAGTTGAACATCAAGGAGATGAAGTGTGATTCACCTTCAGTTGAACTTCTCATCAAGTACCAATTCCTTGAGAGCAAGGACTAGGTTTTTTTCCCTTTTTTTTGTTTTTGTATTCTCAGCAATTAGCACACTGCCTGGCAAAAGTAGGTACTTAATAAATGTTTATTAAGTGGGAAATTGCCTTTGGGCTAGGACGACCAAGTCTGTATTTCTGGGGGATCTTTTAGGAAATGCCATAGGGGATCCAGGTATATTTCTCCCACCAGAATGGGTGGAATTTTTCTGTGACTGAGTGCCTTTGGGTGGAAAGTCTCCTTTAGGCTTTGACTCCTCAGACTTCTACTTGCTCTGCTCTTTTCATTGTTTAAAATATTCATGAAAGCAGAGTGGCTAGGGCACTTAATGGAGAGGGTGGTCTTTCAAAACCAGAGAGAGTGAGAGTGAGTGTGAGTGTGTGTATGTGTTTTAAAATTATTGGTCCAGATCCTATCAATAGATTCTCTACTATTGATTCAAGGCTCTTTTCCAAGTGTTATTTATAGCTGTTTGTTAGAAGAGGCTAAAGACTGGTCAAATGGTTTCTTAGAATGTGGCTAATGGATGGGGATCTATTTAGAAGAGTTCCTATTGCAGAATAGGTTTTCTGGAGAAATGGAGTACCATCTCACAAACTGAACAGGTGACAGGATGCTAATGAGTCCAAGATCAGTCATTCTATTATAAAGGAAGTATTTTATTAAGCTATCTACTGAGCTAGAACACTGAACTAGAATTAGTAGAAGGGGTTTCCAGATGTAAGATATAGTTCCTGACCTAGGAGTTTCCAGTCTGGTTTGCGATGATGAATTTTGCATATACACAATGATGATAATAGCTCATATTTCTGTGGCGCATTAGGGATTACAAAGTACTTTTCTTGCACTAGTCTTGTAAAATCAGTAGTAGCATTGTCTGATGATATTTGAGAAAGTGTTCAGATAACTGGTCATATAATTCATATTTTTGTGGTACTTTAAGTTTTACATAACATTTTCCAAATAGCAACCTTGTGAAATGAGTTGTGCATCTATTACTATTACATTTTATACAAAATGGAGCTGATTAGTTCATAAGCATTTCAGTGACTTCTCCATATCATGCAGTTTGCTAAATGCATTGAACAAACCTTTACTCATAAAGAGCTTACATTCTAATGAGAAAACAAGTATATAAGGATATACAGTGTATGGGAAGAATAAATAGAAATCAACATAGAGAAATTCTTTACAAAGTAGTTTGGGAAGCTCCATCTTGGAGCTCAGATCCCTCAGATAGAGAGGACGCTTGTACTGAGTGGTCTTAATTCTCTCATAAAGTAAGAGGACCTGGGAATTGCTGAACAGTAGTCACCCTGATCTGGATTGGATGGAAGGAGAAATGACTGAGTGATGATGATAAAGGAGGAGGTTTTAAGCATGTACTTAGGAAGGAGTTGGGTGGTGAAGGAAAATGCTGATAGTGGTGGAAAGGACCCCCTTCAGAGTTTCCTCACAAAGGAGAGGTAGTAGGTAGGACTTTGAGAGAAAGAGGTCAAGAATTAAGAGGGTTTGTTAAGAGATTTACTAGGGATTACTTAAGGCACAGTAGAATTCTGCATTTTGAGTAGGAAGACCTGATGTCAAATGCTTTCTGCAACTATTAGCTGTGAGACCCTAGGTAAGTCACTTAACCTCTCCTCCTGTTTTCCTTATTTGTAAAATGAGACTAATAATAGCACTGTCTGCTTATTGATTGAATGCTGGGTAATGAGATTCAAATGAGACAGCAGCACTTTTCAACATAGTGCAACAGCATTTTGTAAATGCTAATGGTTGTTGAATTATTTTCAGATATGACTTAATGGCCCCATTTAGGATTTTCTTGGCATAGATACTGGAGTGGTTTCCCCTTTCCTGCTGTAGCTCATTATACAGGTGAGAAAACTAAGGTAAATGGGGTTTAAGTGGCTTACCCAGGGTCACACAGCTAGTAATTGCCTGAAGTCAAATTTGAACTCGGGAAGATGAGTTTTCTTGACTTTCCAACCAGCTCTCTATCAACTTCATCATCTAATTACCCAAATGCTAGTTAATACAATATAAATGCTTGCTGCTTAGCAAAGTGGAATTGGAAATTGAGTGAATGTCCATCAGTTGGGGAATGGCTGAACAAATTGTGGTATATATATATATATATACATTATGGAACACTATTGTTCTTTTAGAAACCAGAAGGGAAGAGATTTCAGAGAAGCCAGAAAAGACTTGCATGAACTGATGCTGAGTGAGATGAGCAGAACCAGAAGAACCTTTTACATCCTAACAGCAACATGGGGGTGATGATCAACCTTAATGGATTTGCTCATTCCATCAGTGCAATAATCAGGGGAAATTTTAGAGTATCTGGGATGGAGAATACCATCGGTATCCAGAGAAAGAATTGTGTAGTGAAAACAAAGACCAAAGACTACTATCTTCAATTTAAAAAGAAAAAAAGTTGTCTTATGTACTACATAATCTCTAATATTTTATTTTTTCCTCGAGGATAGGATTTTTCTTTCAATACATTCAATTTTGTTCAATGTATAGCATGGAAACAGTGTAAAGATTATCAGACTGCCTTGTGTGGGGTATTGGGGGGAGGTAAGGGAGGATGGGGGATAAAAGTGCAAAATTCAAAACCTTATCAAAAAATGATTGGTAAAAACTACTATTGTATATAATTGGAAAACAAAATATTTATTAAAAAATGAATACTTGTTGCTGCTGTTGCTCTTCCTCCTCTTCCTACTAAATTTACTACTAATTACTATTAGAATTTGGAATAAGGTTGAAGAAGATGGAGAGGAGGTAATGGAGGCAAGGCTGGACTGCTTTTATGTGATTGATGATTGAGTGATACAGAGTTAGAAAAGAGGTCACAGACAAGGATTGTTGACCTTAGGTGTAATGATTTATGGGAAATGAATAAGGAAATTCCCAATTTCCAAGGGATATTGTTGTCTGGCCAATGGTATGTAGAGACCTTAGTCTTTTCCTTCTGTTCTTACGTGGTGTTGAGAAAACGATGGGTATCTAGTAAAAGCTGAATCTAGGGTCAGCTTGCCCTGATATTTTTTGCCTATTTTCCTTAGTAGTTGTGATTTGCTTGAGGATATAGGGATTGTTTGTTTTGGAATTCTAATTTGAGGCTAAGCCTTGCACTTTTTAAAATTAAATTTTTTTCTTATTAACTTATAAAGCTCCAAAAATGAATATCTAATATATACAAAGAACAGAACTATTTGGGGTTTAAAGTATATATTGGGAACAGCTAGGTGGCACAGTGGATAGAGCATAGGCACTTGAGACGGAAGGACCTGAATTCAAATCCAGCCTCAAACACTTAATAATTGCCTAGCTGTGTGATCTTGGGTAAGTCACTTAATCCCATTGCCTTAAATAAATAAAATTTTAAGAAATATCTTAAAATTTTCTTGCTTGTGTGTCTTGTGAATTCCTTCCATTTTCTTTTGTGTATTTTTAATGTATTGCTATTCACTAACTCCATCTGACCCCAGTGAATATAGTCAAGCAAAAGAGATCAACAGTGTCCATGTTTATAAACATATGTTTCATTCTGTACCTCCCCTCTATTGCCTCTTTGCCAGGAGATGGGAAACATGACATTAGCAGTTTGCTGAAGTGAGTGTTGTCCATTGCCTTCATCAGAACTCAGAATTCATGTAAAGTTATTTTTCCTTTATATTACTGGTCCCCTGTTTCTTTTAAATTTTTTTTTATTCTCATTTTGTATAAATGTTTTCTTACATTAATAAAATATTCCTTTTTACAAGTAAACAAAATACCCCTCCTCTCCCATGAATATAGATAGACTTGTTTGGGCGAAAAAAGTAAAGGGGAGAGAAAAAATCAAAATAAAAAAATAATAATAGTAATAATTGTAGGAATGGCCAGGTGGCGCAATGGACAAAGCAACAGCCCTGGAGCCACGAGTGCCCGAGTCCACATCCAGCCTCGTAAACCCAACAATCACCCAGCCGTGTGACATGCAAGCCACCCGAACCCCACTGCCCTGCAAAAACCAAAAAAAAAGAAAGAAAAAAAGACCCAAAATAAAATAAAATAGTAATAATAGTAGGGGTGGCTGGGTGGCTGACAGAGCATTGGCCCTTGGGCCAGGAGCACCTGGGTCCAAATCTGGCCCCAGACACCCAAAGATCACCCTGCTATGTGGCCCCAGGCAGGCCACCCAGCCCCACTTGCCCTGCACCCTCCCTCAAATAATCATAACAAAAAATGTGCTTGAGTCTTTGTTCCAACACCAACAACTCTGTCATGGGTGGATCTCATTCTTTATGATAAGTCCATCACAAAAGTTATTTCCATATTTTTCCACCATTGCCATTGCTGATCACAACTCCCTACTTTCCCATCTCTCCACCACCATGTACTCTACCCTCTCTCTCCTTTCACTATGACTCTGCTGTACGGTTGCTGAGTGGCACAGCAGACAGATCCCTGGCCCTGGGACCAAGAAGCCCTGAGCCCCCATACCACCCCTTAGGCCCAGAATCCACCTGGCCCTGTGGTCCTGGGCAGGCCTTCCATTCCCAGCCCCTTGCAAGAAGTAAGAAAGAAAATGTGTTATATCTGCCCACTCTCCCCCCATGGTCCATCCTCTCCTCCTTTATTCACATCCCCACCCCTTCCCCCTGCTCCCCCCTCCTTCTTACTCCAGATGTCTATACCCCATTGAGTATATTTGCAGTTTTCTCTCTTAGCCATCTCTGATGAGAGCAAAGTTTCCCTCATTCATTCCCCCTTGCCTCCCCCCTTCCATATCATTGCAATAGCTCATTGTAATAAAAAAAAATCTTATGTGAAATATCTTGGACTATTCCCCCTCTTCTTTTTCTTTCTGCCATTCCATTTCCCTTTTTTTCTTTTGACTCCATTTTTACACCATATTTTATCTTTGAATTCAGCTTTCTCCTGTGCTTCAACTATAAAAGCTCTCTCTACCTGCTCTATTAACCGAGAAGGTTCATATGAGTATTATCAGTGTCATTTTTCTATGCAGGAATACATGCAGTTCATCCTCATTAAGTCCCTCATATTTCCCCCCTCTCCTCCAATCTCCATGCTTCACCTGAGTCCTGTATCTGAAGATCAAACCTTCTGTTCAGCTCTGGCCATTCCAAAAGGAACCTTTGAAATTCCCCTGGTTCATTGAAAGTCCATCTTTTTCCCTGGAAGAGGAC
Organism: Macrotis lagotis; assembly: GCF_037893015.1. Taxonomy (NCBI): domain Eukaryota; kingdom Metazoa; phylum Chordata; class Mammalia; order Peramelemorphia; family Peramelidae; genus Macrotis; species Macrotis lagotis. Next base: position 618,702,879 of record NC_133666.1, on the reverse strand, counting down.
ATTCAGCCTTGCTGGGTAGTTCATTCTTGGCTGCATTCTAAGCTCTTTTGCCTTCCGGTATATTGTATTCCAAGCCCTACCGAGCTTCCAATGTAGTTGCTGCTAAGTCCTGTGTGATCCTGACTGCAGCTCCACGATATTTGAACTGTGTCCTTCTGGCTGCTTATAATATTTTCTCTTTGACTTGGGAGTTCTGGAACTTGGCTATAATATTCCTAGGGGTTGGTTTTTTGGGATCTCTTTCTTGGGGGGATTGGTGGATTCTCCCCATTTCTATTTTGCCCCCTGCTTCTAGAATATCAGGGCAATTTTCCTGTAGTAATTCTTTGAAAATGATGTCAAGGCTCTTTTCCTGATCATGACTTTCAGGTATTCCAGTAATTTTTAAATTATCTTTCCTAAGTCTGTTTTCCATATCAGTTGTTTTTTCAATGAGATATTTCACATTTTCTTCTAATTTTTCATTTTTTTGGTTTTGAAGTATTGATTCCTGATTTCTGGTAAATTCATCAATCTCCCTGAATTCTATTCTTTGTCTGAAGGATTTGTTCTCCTCAGAGAGGTTTCTTATCTTTTTCCATCTGGCCAATTTTGCTTTTTAAAGCATTCTTCTCCTCAATAACTTTTTGAACTGTTTTATCCATTTGACCTAAGCTGGTTTTTAGCATGCTATTTTCTTTAGCATTTTTTTGGATTTCCTTGACTAAGCTGCTGACTTCATTTTCATGTTTTTCCTGCATCTCTCTCCTTTCTTTTCCCAGTTTTTCTTCCAACTCCATCATCTGATTTTCAAAGTCTTTTTTTGAGCTCTATCATAGCCTGAGCCCAATTTCTGTTTTTTTCTTGGATTCTTTAGATGCAGGAGCTTGTGCTTCCTCATCTTCAGACTGAGTATTTTGATCCTTCTTGGGCTCATTTGCAAAATATTTCTCAATAGTCTTCCTTTTGTTTCTCTGCTTGCTCATTTTCCCAGCCTGTGCCTGGTTTGGGGGTGCTTCCTGAGCTTTTAGGACACTCCCACAAGGGTCTCAGTGTGTGAGGCTCTGTCCTTCCTCCTGGTCTGTGAATGACCATAAGCTCTGCCATGGGGCCGAGGTGGGGGGCTGCTGTTCTGTGGGGGGGCCTAGACTTCTATCAGGATCTGAATGTGGTCAGAGCCCCAGAGTCCTGTTTTAGGGGCAGAGCACAAAGCTCTGCAGTCTCTCTCTCTTTTCACTCCCCTCCCTCAGCTCAATGGGCTCATGCCCTGGGGGCTCCTGCTTACTGGCTCCACCTGCTTCTGTTTCCTGGATCAAGGTGGATGCTGCTTGCTGTGTGCCCTGAGGGCTGGGCTCCATGTGCTTGCTCTGGCAGAGGTCCCCTGCTGTTCCCCCACTTTGTGCCTGGTGCTCCTCGGGGTGCAGCTCAGGAGACTCCCCTGCTGCTGTGAGCCGAGACCCCCAGCACCCTGGGGCTGCCTCCAGGAGGCTGAGGTTCTTTGGCTTTGGCGGGTCACCCCAGTGGCGGGCCGCCTCTCCAATCCCGGGGTTAGGGTTAGGGTTAGGGTTACCTTGAGTAGGAGAACTGCCCCACTGGGTCCCTTTGTGGATTCTTTCTCTTGAAAGTTTAGCCGGAGTCCCTAGCTGATGAATTCCATCAGAGAGCTCCCAAGTCTGGATCCCTTCCTGTCGCCATCTTGGCTCCGCGCCCCCCCCCCCCCCCCCCCCCCCCCCCCCCCCCCCCCCCCCCCCCCCCTCCCCCCCCCCCCCCCCCCCCCCCCCCCCCCCCCCCCCCCCCCCGTTTCTACATGAGTCCATGAGAGATTTTCTATATTTCTCTGAATTTGTCATGGTCATTGACTGTAACATTCTGTTACCTATATTCATTCCCACTCACCCCCACCCTTTTCAGGCAACCTCTTGTTGATGGACAATTTGCAGTTCTTTGCTACAACAAAAATGTTGACTGTAAGTATTTTTGCACATATATCTTTTCCCTCTCTGACTTGTTTGGAGTATCTGGTATTGCTGGGTTAAAGGTTATATACAATTAAGTAGCTTTTGAGGTATAGTCCTAAATTGTTTTCCAGAATGGCAAGGTCAATAAATTCATCTGGGTCTTTAAGAAAAAATTTAGGAACCAATAAACATAAACAGATATGAATGTTTTAGAAAACAAAAATATAAAAATGTTTGTGAGATGAGGTTTTTATTATGTATGGTTTCTTTAGAGGTACGTATTAAGTTTAGCACAATAGTACCCATATTGTCTTGCCTAACTTTTAATTGCTTATTTCTGAATTACCTTTTGCTCTTCCATATATTTAATTTTTTTTACTGTTTGCCTTTTCTTCATGTTGCTATGTATTCATTCCTACCTCCATATTCTTCCCCCTTCCTCAAATGTGCTTCTTTTTTAGCAGGTATTTATAGTCAAAGTAAAACTAATGACAAATTGACTAAAGCTAATGGGACTATAGGTTTCATTCTGTACCTCTATCACTTCTTTGCTAAGAAGTGGGAAACACAGGAATTATCATTAGTCTTTCAGAGTTGTAATCACCTATTGTATTGTTAATAATTTTTAAATTTTGGGGGGTTGTTTTTCTTTAGAGTGATAAGAGACTTTGTAATAACTTGTGCTCCACTTTACATCAATTCTTATTAGCCTTCCCAGGTTTCTCTGAATCAGTCTCTTTAACATTTCTTAAATTACATTTATTTACTAATTTGTTCAACTATTTCCCCATTTATGCCTCTTTTCACATGCTATAGTACCTGTATATAGCCTGTCAATAGTCAGTAAATGCTGTTGCATTTGTGAGGAGGGATGATTTACTAAGTATTCAGGTTGATGGGCAAGGTTTCCTAAAGGAACTACATCATGGGAGGATGGGATTTGAGTTATTTTATAAAGGATGTATGGGAAGGATTTGAATGGAAGGGAAAATGAAGTGGGAAAGCCATGCAGTTTCTCTCAAAGAACTCAGTTCCTTGCCACAGACTGCTCCATTTGTGTTCATCTAGACATTTGACAGCACTGTGTGCTTTATTACAAGGGACAGAATTTGGTGATTTTGGGTAGTGTGGTGACACCCACTCTACTCTTGGAAAGAAAAAAAATCAGAATATATTGGTAGTGATGGAAAATTGAGTCTTCGCTCATAGTCATTCATTAGCCACTGCTTTTTGAACATTTGTTGAGTTGAAGTTTGGCTTCCCTGGAATTTTTGTTGTAAAATAGGAATGAAACCAGATGTCTTTATTTAGGTGTTTATTATATTGAGTCTATGGGCTTCATGGCAATGTCCTAGGTTCTTTTACACTTTAAAAAAGATCATCCCTTTTGAGATGTAGCTATTTATGAAAACCTGATTCCCCAGTCTTTATGTATTTGTTAGAAATAGGAAATTTGAGCTCCTGGGTTCTGGTCTCTGATACTTTATTTATGTTAAGACAGTGCCCCTTTTGATGGGATAGTTGCCTTATTACATGAGATGATGTCTGGGTAGGTTGACTCTTTTAATTTAATAGTTTAGGGATCATTTAGTCTAACCACTTCTCCCCTTTATTTTACAAAGAAGGAAACTATATAAAGTAAATGACTTGCCTAAGAATACCTAGCCAGCAAATAGTGGATTTGAACCTAGGTGCTTTGATTATAAATGCAGTGAGTCTGTTTTCCATGATAGCATGCTGCCTCTCAAGCTTAACCTGAATCAACCCTTTTAATAATATTCAAAGTGTTTGGGCACTCAATGGATGACCCTTGAAACTCCTCAGAGTTCTCATTTCTCTCTCTTGCTTTTCAGAGTTCCTTCTCTTTTTTCATGTACTATTAATATTCAGTTTACTTGGATCCATAGAACTTGCATCAGAGGTATTCTGTTGTCAGCCATCCCAGGAGAGTTGTGCATTTCCAAGCTCAATGCCTCTTAACCCTTCAGGGAAGACAGATTAAGTAAAGCACTCCTCTCCTGACCTAGTTCTAGTCAGGAACTTGGAAGATTAATCCGGAAGTTTGCATCTCATGCTATTAGAGGGATTCAGAAACAGCTACAATCACACTTGACACTGGACCTGGAGACCCTGATATGTTGTGGCAGCTGAGTGAAAATTGCCAGTGCGAGCTTTTCTCTTCATCAAAATAGTGATAAAAATGGTTTCAAAGGTTTTTTGTTTTGTTTTGGTTTTGGTTTTTGAAAGGCAGTGAGGTTAAGTGATTTGTCCAAGGTCACACAGATAGGTAATTATTGTCTGAGGTCCAATGTGAACTCAGGTTTTCCTGACTCTGTCCACTGAGCTGCCTTACTGATCCTCAGAGTTTTCTAGTAATTAGGTCAAGTGGGAAATAATGACTGACATTGGCCCAGTAACTTTTAGAAACAAGAGGAATCTAAAAGTTTTAGCTTCTTAGGGGTTCAGTAAGTATCACAGCAAAGGGAAAGAAATATAAGTAGGAGCTTATTACCAATATAAATGCCCTATTTTGGATAAAATGCTTACTTTATATTAAAATAGTCCCATTAGGAATTATTGTGAATAGAAAGGTTCTGTTTCAGTATTAGTTATTGGATGAGATTACAAGAAATTTGTAACTTTATAATAGAAATTGTGGTTAATTCATGTACCTCTGTCTTAATATCAAGAGACTTGGAATTTGATCTAGGTTTGAGTCTGCCATCTGCCAGTATCTGTAAGGACAAGTCACTTAGCTTTTCTGAGCTTCAGTTTCCTTTTTTATAAATGATGAATAATAATTCTTGTGCTATCATTGTTAAAGGGCAGTTGTGATGATTAAATGGGAGAATGTATATGAAAATGCTCTGTAGCTGTAAAGTGCTATATAAAGTTAGGTAGTTGGAAAAGAGTTGTGAAAGAAGAGGTAAGAACCAACATCAGAAGCATAGAAAAAAGCATATTTTGAGGCTGCAGCCAAGATGGGGACAGGAGAAGAGCCTCTTTTAGGTGCTTACTCTCTATAATATTTCAAAACTCATAAAATGATGACTAACAAAATTTTCAAGAATCAGAACCCACAGAAAGATCCAGTGAGTCAGTTCTCCAGACCAAGGTAACCTGGAAAATAGTGGAAAGGCTCTGCTCCATGGAGTTGGAGGGGCAGCTGCCAGAGCAAAGGAACTTCAGCCTCCCAGAGGCAGCTCCAGGGTGCCTAGGAACCCCAGCTCATGACAGCAGGGTAGTTTCCTGACCTACACCCCTAGGAGCACCAGGCACAACTTGGAAGATGTGGGTTGGGGGAGGAACCTCTGCCAGAGCAGAGCCCTGAAGCCCAGCCCTCAGGGCACTCAACAGCTTGGCCATGGCAGCCCAGATCCAGGAAACAGAAGCAAGCCAAGCCAGTAAGCAAGAGCCCCCAGGCAAAGGAGCCTTGAGTACTCAGCCTAGGTAGGGATGTTGAGAGAGACTTCTAAGGTCTGTCCTCTGAACCTGGAATAGGACTCTGACCCTATTCAGATCCTGATCTGGTCTAGGCCTCCCATAAAATAGCAGGGCTACACCCCCCCCAACCTTAGGCCCATGGCAGAGGGGTACACTTGTGGTCATTCACAGACCAGGAGGGAAGACAGAGCTTCACACACTGAGATCTTTGTGGGTGGGTATCCCAATAATACTGAAAAGCTCAGGAAGCACCCCAAAACCAGGCACAGGCTGGGGAAAAGAGTAAACAGACAAAAAAGAGGAACGCCATTGAGAAATACATTGTCTATGATCCCAAGAAGGATCAAAATTCTCATTCTGAAGATGAGGTAGTACAAGCTTCTGCATCTAAAGTTTCCAAGAAAAACGGAAATTTGGCTCAGGCTATGACAGAGCTCAAAAAAGATTTTGAAAATTAAGTAAGGGAGATAGAAGAAAAATTGGGAAAAGAAATTAGAGAGATGCAGGAAAACATGAAAAAGAAGTCAGCAGCTTAGTCAAGGAGATCCAAAAAAATGCTGAAGAAAATAGCACATTAAAAACCAGCATAGGTCAAATGGATAAAACAGTTCAAAAAGTTTTTGAGGAGGAGAAGAATGCTTTAAAAAGAAGAATTGGCCAGATGGAAAAGGAGATAAGAAAGCTCTCTGAGGAAAACAAATCCTTCAGCTGTAGAATGCAGCTAAAGGAAGCTGTTGACTTAACGAGAAGTCAAGACAGTACTTCAAAGAATGAAAAATTAGAAAAAAATGTGAAACATCTCATTGAAAAAACAACTGATCTGGAAAACAGATCTAGGAAAGATAATTTAAAAATTATTGGGATACCTGAAAGTCATGATCAGGAAAAGAGCCTTGTTACCATTTTTAAAGAATTACTACAGGAAAATTGCCCTGATATCCTACAAGCAGAGGGCAAAATAGAAATAGAGAGAATCCACTGATCTCCCCCAGAAAGAGATCCAAAAAAACAACCCCCAGGAATATTATAGCCAAGTTCCAGAACTCCCAAGTCAAAGAGAAAATATTACAAGCAGCCAGAAGAACACAATTCAAATATCATGGAACTGCAGTCAGAATCACACAGGACTTAGCAGTAACTACGTTAAGGACTCATAGGGCTTGGAATATAATGTTCCGGAAGGCAAAAGAGCTTGAAATGGAACCGAGAATCAACTACCCAGCAAAACTGAATGTCTTCTTCCAGGGGAAAAGATGGACTTTGAATGAACCAGGGAAATTTCAAATGTTCCTGTTAAAATGACCAGAGCTGAACAGAAAGTTTGATCTTCAAATACAGGACTCAGGTGAAGCATAGAGAGTCGAGGAGAAGGGTAAAATTTGAGGGGCTTGATGATGATGAACTGCATGTGTTCCTGCATAGAAAAATGACTCTGATAATATTCGTAAGAAATTTCTTGTTTAATAGAGCAGGTAGAAGGAGCTTTTATAGATGAAGCAGAGGAGAGAGCTGAATTTGAAGATATAATATATTGTAAAAATGGAATCAGTAGCTAAAAGGGAAATGTACTGGGAGTAAGAGAAAGGAGAGGTAGAATAGGCTAAGATATTTCATATAATAAGATTTTTTTATTACAATGAGCTATTGCGATGATATGGAAGGGTGGAAGGCAAGGTGGAATGAGGGAACCTTCACTCTCATCAGAGGTGGCTAGGAGAGGAAACAGCATATATACTCAATGGGGTATAGACATCTGGAGTAAGAAGGAAAGAAGGGGGACAGTGGGAAGGGGGGGGGTGTGAGTAATGGAGGAGAGGGTAGACCATGGGGAAGAATGGTCAGGTATAACACATTTTATTTTTTGCTTCTTGCAAGGGGCTGGGATTGGATGGTCTGTCTGGGACCAAAGGGCCAGGTGGTTTCTGGACCTTAGGGGTGGTATGTGGGCTTGGGGCCTCTTGCCCCCAGGGCCATTGATCAGTCTGCTGAGCCACTCAGCTACCCTACAGCACATTTAAGAAGAAGGACAGAGTGAAAGGAGAGAGAAAATATAGTATATGGTAATGGAGAAGTGTGAATGGAGGGTGTTGCAATCAGCAATGGCAAACAGTAGAAAAATGTGGAAGTAGCTTTTGTGATGAACTTATAAAGAATGTGATCCACTCGGGACAGAGCTGGAGGTGTTGGAACACAGACTGAATCACATTTTTTAATCATCATCATTGTTATTATTATTATTACTATCATTATTATTTGCAGGGCAATAGGGTTGGGGTGGCTTTCTCAGGGTCATACAACTGGGTGATTGTTGGGTTTCTGGTGCCAGGTTTGAGTTTGGGTGCTCCTGGCTCCAGGGCTGGTGCTGTGTCCACTGTGCCACCTAGCTGCCCCACTTAGCTGCCCCATTATTATTTTTATTTTAATTTTAAATTTTTTCCTCTTTATTGCTCATGAGGGTCTATATTTGGGGGGGCAGAGGGGGTATTATGTTTACTCTTAAACAAGAATATTTTAGTAATGTATAAAAAAGTATCATTTGTACAAAAATAAAATAATAATAAAATATTATTTTAAAAAAGAAAATGTACATTTTTATTGACAAATTTTGTTATGACATCATTTTGTTCCCAAGCATAGTCTTCCTTTTCTTTTTAACCTTTTTTCTTTTTCTTTTTTTGGGGGGGGGGGTTTGCAAGGCAAATGGGATTAAGTGGCTTGCCCAAGGCCCCACAGCTAGGTAATTATTATATGTCCTAGGCCGGATTTGAACTCAGGTACTCCTGACTCCCGGGCCAGTGCTCTATCTATTACACCACCTAGCCACCTCCTGGAGTCAGGAGGACCTGACTTCAGGCTCCTTTCTTTTTAACCAAAAAAGGAGGTGGTTAGTTCAGCTAATCTAACTGATATATTGAAGAAGTTTGCAAGTGTTGTCACCCATCATCTCTGTCTGCCCTTGCGCCTTCCTTATTTGAGATCGTCATCTTGTCTCCTTACCTTATTTCTCTCCCCCCCCCCCCAGTCCATCCTTCACATAGCTGCCAAAATAGCCCTTCTCATCATGTACACATCTGAAACCTGGCATGGAGGAAAAATGCCAGATTTTGAATCAAAGGATTTGGGTTCAAATTTTTGGATTTGAAGATTAAATTAGAAGACTTCTTTTATACTTTTTAACTCTAAATTTTTGATCTTCTTTTACCTCTCTGCTCAAAGATCTTCCTTATTTAAAAGATAAAATACAAATTTCTTAGCGTATCATTTAGTAACTCTAAACAAGCTTGCCCCAGCTTATTTTTCTTTTCTTTTTTAAAATTTTATTTACTTAAGTCAGTGGTGTTAAGGATGACTTGTCTAAGGGGGCAGCTAGGCAATTATTAAGTATCTGAGTCCAGAGTTGAACTCAGGTCCTCCTGACTCCAGGGCCAGTGCTTTATTCACTGCTCCACCTAGCTGCCCCAGCCTATTTTTCTTTAGCTTCATTTCACTCTCTTCTCCAAACTTCAGGTAAAATATGCTATTAACTGTTCCCTAAGTAAAGACAAAGTTATTCTGTTTTCCCTTTCTTGCTTGTATATTTGCAATTTATGGATCTCTTCTTGCCTTGAATGGATTTCCTTTTCTTTCTTCAATGTCTATCTCCTTTGTTTTTTTTCCCTTTGCTTTTATCTTATTCTACCTTATATCCTGCTTTTTTTTTGGTCAATATTTGTAATTATCTCTATTAGATTGTAAATTCTTTGAAGGCAAGGACTATGGGTTTTAAATTTTATGGTTGGTTGGTTCTTGTCCTTTGTTATTGAAGAAAACCAAAATGATACCACTATGTTTGAGAAAAATTAGTGTGTTTGACTGTGACTGACCAGCCTAATAGGAGCTTGGAATGGATTTTTACCACAGGTTCAGCACCAATAGTCCATGTGAACACTTGGGATGGGTTTTCTATACTTATGGATGTCATGTTTCCTTTGAGCTGCTTCCTCATTGAGTGCAGGACCCTCACTGATTGAGGGCATGCCATGTTGGATGGTCCTGTGCCAGTGTCTCCCAAACTGTACAGTCAAGTTCTTCAGTGAGACCTTCAGGATGTCTTGGTATTGCTTCTTCTGACCCCCTTGTAAGCACTTGCTCTGTTTGAGTTTTCCATAAAATAGTCTTTTTGGCAAGCCTATGTCTAGCATTCATTTTAACAATTTGTCCAGCCCATCGTAGTTGCACTCTCTCTCTAGTAATGTTGGAATGCTAGGCAGTTTAACTAGAGAAAGGACCTCAGTCTGGTGTCTTCTACTGTCAGGCGATCTTTAGAATCTTCCTAAGAGAATTTAAATGGAAGAGACTCAGTTTCTTGACATGGTGCTATTAGACTGTCTAGATTTCATAGAATATAGCAGTGAAGTCAGCACAACAACTCAGAAGACCTTCAGTTTGGTAGGCACTATAATACCTCTGCTCTGCCATATTTTATTTTGGAACCTCCCAAATGCTGAACTAATACTGGAGTCGGGAGGACCTGAGTTCAAATCCAGCCTCAGACACTTAATAATTATCTAGCTGTCTGACCTTGGGCAAGTCACTTAACCCTATTTGCCTTCCCAAAACCTAAAAAAAAAAACCCCAAACAAACAAAAAAACACTCTGGAGCATACATTGAGTTTGGGTTTGGGAAACAACATTTAAGAGCTTCCAGGCAGATCCAAGTATTCATACTGAGGGATTAGGAAACAGCAAAGAAATCCAGAAAGGTCTTTTTGTAATCTGTTTCTAGCACTCCCTCACACTGTTGTGGTTTATTTGGGAACCCATGACTAGCTAAGCAAATGAATTCATTGAGATCTTCCTCAAACGTTTGGAAGCTAAAAGGAACCTGAGCTGGGAAGATATAAGGAACATCAATCAGCTGCCCTGACTCTATAGACTATTAGTTCCTTTGGGGACTTTATCCTTTTACCCTGGGGTCATCCCTCTACCCCATTAAGTCTTCTGCAGGAGAAAGCCTCAAATGGACAGAATGAGGATTGCACAGCATTCCACAGTTTGAGAGCTGAGAGAGACTTAAGTGGTTATTTAATCCAGTCTATATCTGAATAGGAATCTTTTCTAAAATAACTGCACCTACCTCCTGCTTGAAGACATTTGTAATGGGAAATCAACTACTTGGTGTTAAACATTTGTAATTGCCAGGGAGTCTTCCCTAACCTGGAGTCAACAATTTCATCTCTTCTAACTTTTATCCATTGATTTTATTTGTGTCCTCTAAGGCCAGCCGGTAAACATATTACATTTTTTTTCAGCTAATCTTTAAATGGCAAGGTTTCCATGTTTCTTATGCTGATTGCCCTCGTCTGATCCTGCTCTTATCCATGTAGTTTTTCTAGATGTGTGAATTTTAAGAATATGAGGATCTGAGGATCTCAGTTGTTGTGTACTAGGAAAAAAAACCCTTATTGGTCAATTCCTGGAATGTGGTCACTTCATTCTAATCACTGTAAGCAAATGAGGAGTTTGTTTCTTATTGCATTTGGTTGAGTCGAACTCTGAGCCTTGGGATATTCTGTTCATTCCTTGGTATTTTCTCATGCTTCAAACACTGACAGGTGGGGCCTATCTGGGGTAAAAGGGGAAGGGCAACATGACAGAACCAGGAGAATGATGTTTTCAATCATTCAGCACCTCAAAATTGGTTCACATGCTTTATAGCTCACCTATCTTCTTGTTTAGGGGAGTTATTCTTTACTGGAATCAACTTTGCCTCAGAGAAAAATGTTCTGTGCCACCCAGGCAGAGGCAGGGGCCTAAGCTGAAACTGGTGCCTGGGAAAAGGACGTCTGCTTTCTTCCCTGGAGCATGTGGGGAGCTGAACCTGGTTTTTTTCGCTTGATTATCCCAGAGAAGGAACATAATTAGAAGATGAAAACTAAGTCCCAGTTAATAGTATATGACTAATCTGTGATTAATCTTTATAATATTCTGTCGAAGAAAGAAGAGAATTTGGGTTCTCTCACTGTTTTTTAATAACTACTATTTATATAGTACCTCAAGGTTTATGAAATCACTTGAAGCTGTGGCTACCTTGATATATGTGGTGCAAATATTATCTATTATAAGGATCAGAGACCTGAGGCAAAAGAGGTTAAGTGATTTTGTCAGGATCACACAGCAAGTTTCAGAATTGGCATTTGAACTTTGGTTTTCTGGTTATTGGCCCCTTGTTTTGTTAGTACTTGTGCCTGCCAAACCCTGATCTTGGATTAATCCCACCATTTGTCTCTTTCACTCCCGCTGATGTGCTGCTGAATGGAGCTGGAGGATGTCATATAACCAGTCTGAATGGATCCTATACAAATTGATGTTTTATCTAAACTGCATCTTCATAGTGACATGGCATTCTTTTTGTGCCCCCATTCCATATCCCACTCTCCAAGAAAGCTCTCTTTTCTTCACAAATCTCATTCCTTTTTCCTTTCCTGGATCTTGCTTATTTGCTTACCATTATCTATTAGGGTAAAAGGTCATTTTATATTTGAATCAGGATATTGTATATCTCAAATGTCAGACATTTTATCAAAGATTTGCCACAAAGATTCTTTTCTTCAGATTACTATTTCCCTTATAATTTAGCTGCATAGTTTTGTACAAAAATTTCTCAGTTTTATGCAGTCAAAATTGTCTCTTAATTTCTGATCTCTATACTTTGTCTGGTTAAGAGCCCTTGCCTGTGAAAGACATTTTTTTCCTTTTCCCCTCTACTTTGTTGATGATGTGAGTGACCTTTTAGATGTATCTAGATTATTTTTGTGTTGGTAGCCTATTATTGTTTCTGGTGTGATTTATTGAGAAAATAGAAAGCATTCAATTCTAACTCCTCTCCCCTTCTCTTCATCTTTAAATCTCTTGACATTATCCCCAACTCTCTCTTCCATTGCTCCAGTTTCTGATAATGAAATATCTATTTCCCTTACAAGCCAATCCCTCTATATTATGCCCTTCATCCTATCTAAAAACCTCTGGTTTTTAGTCTCTCACTATCCAGTGATACTTTAATATGTATCCAAGTCTCCCTCATCCCTAACATCTGTACTTGTTTCTACTATCTCCACAAAATATTATCCCCTCTTCTCAGCCAGATTTCTCCTAGACTCCTTCCTTTTCTCATACTCACACCTTAACTTGGTTTTTAACTTGAGCTCTCAACTAAAGCTGCTTTCTCTAAAAATAACCAGTGATTTCTTCATTACCAGATCTGATGATGGACTTTTCTCAGTCCTCATTTCTTTAATGTCTTTGCTTCATTTGACCTGGTTTACTTTTTGTAAATTCTCTCTTCTTTGAGTTTTTGTGACACTGACCCTTCTTAATTGTTCTCCCTGTGTCTGATCATTCCTTCAAAATTTCTTTACTAGCTTATATCATGTCCCCTTACAATGAAATGTTCCTCAGAGCTCCATCCTGAGCCTTATTCTCTTCTTTCTACCTTCCCTTGGTGATTTTCTTTTTAGCTCTATGGGTTTTAGTTATCATCTCTATGCTGATTCCACATTTATCCACAGATCAGGCACCAGCCTGCTTCCTATGTTCCAGTCTCACATTACCAAGCTGCCTAATGGTCAATTTCCAAATTGCACATCTCAAAGACTTCTCAAACTTAACATGTCCCAAACATGTTCCTTCCCCTCTTTCGAATTTCTCTTTTTCTCTTGAGAGCATTATCATTCTTCCATTCTCTGAAGAGGCTTACAACATGGTCATTACCATCAACTCTTTGCCCCTCCTCACCTCATATGTACAGTTAGATGCTTGATCAGTATTTACATAGTCACCCTTTGATGAGACCCTCATCACCTCTCAGCTGGTTTATTGCAGTGGTCTCCTAACCTTCCCTACTTCAGTCATCTTCTCCCATCCAATCTATCATTTTCACCATTATCAACTTGATTTTCCTTAATCATAGGGCTGACTTTTTTTTGTCACTCTTACCATATTTCAGGGCAAATATAAACTCCCATTTGATTTTTAAAAAATATGTATTTATTGATGGCTTTTACTTCTTGCAAAGTTATCTCAAGTATTCCTTCCTCTTCTCTTTCCAAAAGTCATGCCATAGAATTTAAGAGAGGGAAAAAAATCACCACAAATTGCCAGTACATTGGAAAAATCCAAAAATCTTGTGCAGTGTGTAATACCTGTGGACCTCCCACTTCCCTGGTCTGAGTTTTAAAACCTTTCATAATTCGACACTAACATACCTATTCTAGTCTTTGTGTTTTGCAAACTGACCTTATTGCTGTTCCTTGCACAGGATACTCCATCTCTTGTCTGACTTTGCACTGGCTGTCCCCAGTGCCTAAAATACATTTCCTTTTCTCCTCTGCCTTCCTTTATGACTTGACTCCTTTCTCTAGTTCTAGTGAACTTTTTTCCATACGCTATCTTCTATTTCTTTTAACTATCTAAATCTTGTCTTTTTGCAAGGATTATTTATTTTTTTAATATTTAAAATAAATTTATTTATTTATGTTTGATTTATTCAATTTTTCCCCAAATTTCACTTCCCTCCCCCCACTCCCCACAGAAGGCAATCTGTTCGTCTTTACATTGTTTCCATGCTATACAGTGATCTAAATTTAATGTGCTGAGAGAGAAATAATATCCTTAAGGAAAAAAGGTATAAGAGATAATAGTCTGTGATCTTTGTTCAAACTCCACAATTCTTTCTCTGGATACAGTTGGTATTCTTCATCACAGGTACTCCATAATTATCCCTAATTGTTGCACTTACGAAATGAGCAAGTCCATTAAGATTGATCATCACTCCCATGTTGCTGTTAAGGTGTACAATGTTCTTCTGGTTCTGCATATCTCACTCAGCATCAGTTCATGCAAATCCCTCCAGGCTTCCCTGAAATCTCATCCTTCCTGGTTTCTAATAGAACAATAGTGTTCCATAATGTACATATACCACAATTTGTTCAGCCATTCTCCAATTGATGGACAATACACTCAATTTCCAATTTTTTGCTACCACAAATAGAGCTGCTATGAATATTTTTGTACAAGTTATTTTTTTTTTACCCTTTTTCATGATCTCTTCAGGGTATAGACCCAGTAGTGGATCAAAGGGTATGCACATTTTTATTGCCCTTTAGGCATAATTCCAAATTGCTCTCAGAAAGGCTGGATGAGTTCACAGCTCCATCATCAGTGCATTAGTGTCCCAGATTTCCCACAACTCTTCCAACATTGATCATTGTCCTTTCTGGTCATATTGGCCAGTCTGAGAGGTATGAGGTGGTACCTCAGAGATGCTTAAATTTGCATTTCTCTAGTAAGTAATGATTTAGAGCAGTTTTTCATATGATTGTGGATAACTTTGATTTCCTCAACTGTAAATTGCCTTTGCATATCCTTTGACCATTTGTCATTTGGGGAATGGGTAAGGATTATTTCTTTTTTGTTTTTATATCCCCAAATACTCCACACATAGTAGATGCCTAATGATTTCTTGATTTCTTGACTTCATTTCTTCTATTGCTCTTCTTAAAGATACTGTTTTTGGGGCAGCTAGGTGGCACAGTAGATAGAGCATCAGCCCTGGAGTCAGGAGTGCCTGAATTCAAATCCGGCCTCAGACACTTAATAATTACCTAGATGTGTGGCCTTGGGCAAGCCATTTAACCCCATTGCCTAGCAAGAAAAAAATCCTATAAAAATATACTGTTTTGCTTTATGACATGTCCTACTTCCCTACACTTTTATTGGACTCTGAAGTGAGCTATTTGTTTGTAATGATTGAACACAAGTGCTACCTATCCATTCCTGCCTACTACACATAGAATTTACCTCAATTTAATTATCTGGTCCAGTACTCTTATACAGAGGAAGAAACAGACATAGAGAAGGAGTTTGAATTGCCTAAGAGCATGCTAGGAATCTACTTTTATGCTCTTTCCATATAATACTATACTCTGGTATAGTGGTAGAAGTGGTCCTTGCATCTATAAAGGGCTTTGAATAGAAAAAACTGAAAATTTTGTATTTCTTCCTGGAGGCAATAGGAAGCCACTGAAGCTTATTTGGTAGGGAGGTGACATAATCTGACCTGTGCTTTAGGAAAATCACTTGGGTGACTGAATGGTAGAGGGACTAGAAAGGGGAGACAGGCCAACCCACCAGTAGGCTGTTGTCTAGCCATGCACCAGAGAAGTGGCAGTGTCAAGAGGAGAGAAGAGAGCATATATTTGAGATTTTGAAATGAGAAAGCAATAGGCCTTGGCAACAGCTTGGATATGAGGGAATAAGAGATAGTGAGGAATTGATGACTTCTAGGGTGTGAGCTAAAAGGCCTAGAAGGATAATGTTTTCCTCTACATTTGTGGTATTAGGGAAGGCAGGGAGAGAGGAAAGTTTTTTGTTGTTGTTTTATTTTTATTTAAAGTAATGGGGTTAAGTGACTTGCCCAAGGTCTCACAGCTAGGTAATGATTAAGTGTCTGAGGCCGAATTTGAATTCAGGCCCTCCTGACTCCAGGGCTGGTGCTCTCCACTGCATGACTGAGCTTTCCTGAAGGAAGGAAGTTTTAAGGGGAAAGATAATGATTTCCATTTTGGGTATATTGAGTTTAAGATGTCCACTGAGCATCCCAGTTGGAGATACTTGAAAGGCAATTGAAGATGTGAGTTTGGATGTTAGCAGAGAGATAACACAGAATAGGAAGATTTGGAGATCATCAGCATAATGATAGTAAATGAATCTGTGGTAGCTGATGATGTCACCAAGTGAAGTGGTATATAGAGAGGAGGGCCAAGAACAGAATCTTGAGAGACTCCTACAGTTAGAGAACATGATCTAGAAGATGATCCAACAAAGAAGACTGAGAAGGAGTGATCAGATAGGTAAGAGGAGAATCAGGAGAGAAGGATATCCTGAAAACCTAGAGAGAAGAGAATTTGGAGGAAGGACTGGATAACAGTAGGTTGCAAAGGCTATGAGAAGGATACGGAGAATGAGTATTGAGAAAAGGCTATTGCCTGTGGGGTAAAGAATATCCCCAAATTGGAATGGCTTGCCTGGGACATTGGGAGCAGGGACCCACCCACTCTCTGTAGGGCATCAAGTGAAAGCCAGCTGACCACTTGTCAGGAATGCTGAAGATGAGTTTGACCAGCCACAGGCCTCATCAGACAGACAAATGTCCTATTTTAAGGATCATTAGACTGATAGTTCAACACAAAACAGTGGATTGAGTTAGACCTGGATTTAGAAGTATTTCTTGTTTAGACCATTCACTGACTCTGAAATGATGGACAAGTCACTTTTCTCCTTTAATCTTAGTTTTCCTCTTACTCCCAAAGGGTAACAAAAATATCCAGCAATACCACTACTAGGTCTGTACCCTGAAGAGATTATGAAAAAGGCTAAAAACATCACTTGTACAAAAATATTCATAGCAGCCCTGTTTGTGGTGGCAAAGAATTGGAAATCAAATTAATGTCCTTCAATTGGGGAATGGCTTAGCAAACTATATATGTATGTCATGGAACACTCTTATTCTATTAGAAACCAGGAGGGGTGGCAATTCAGGAAATCATGGAAGGACTTGCATGAACTGATGCTGAGTAAGATAAGCAGAACCAGAAGAACATTGTACACCCCTAACAGCAACATGGGGGTGATGACCAATCTTGATGGACTTGCTCATTCCATCAGTGCAACAATCAGGTACAATTTGGGACTGTCTGCAATGGAGAATACCATCTGTATCCAGAGAAAGAATTGTGGAGTTTGAACAAAGACCTTCAACTTGGGGGGGGGGGGTAAATGATCTTATTATGTAATTTTGCTGTCTCTTATACTTTATTTTTCTTCCTTAAGGATATGATTTCTCTCTTGTCACATTCAACTTAGATCAATCTATACTGTGGAAACAATGTAAATACCAACAGACTGACATCTGGGGTGGGAGGGAAGGAAGATTGGGGGGAAAATTATAAAACTCAAATAAAATCTTAAAGAGAAAAGGCTATTGGATTTGGCAAATAAAAGAAACCTTAGAGACAGCAGTTTTGATAAAATGGTAAGGTTGGAAGTCAGCTTGTAAGGGGTTTAAAAGAAGAGGAGGAGAGAGGAAGTGGAGGCACTTACTGCAGATGAACCTTTTCAAGGATGCAAAGAATCATATAGGATAATATATAATGATAGCAGGATAAAAACATCAAGTATAAGTGGTTTTTTTATGAGGATACAGAGAAAACAGAGCAAGAGGTTAAAAATCCAATGTTATGTTTGCATCAGAGGATGTCATAATTATTGAACAAAGAGGGTGGTACACTTGTAGGTGATGGCAAGGAAAAAGGGAATGATCCTTTAAAAAAAATTTTTTCCCCTAAGGTGGGAATAGCTCATGGGAGATAAGGAGGTTGAGGAACTGAGTGGCTAGGACATTTGGGATAGAGTCAGTATATATGCTGGGAGGACAGCTTTTGGGTAGGAGAGAATATTATGAATGAGGTACTTGAATTCATTGATCAAGGAAGGCGACTGATCTAGGGGATCAGCAGCTACCAGGATTTTGATTGAGTGCTACATAAGATTTGCATGAATCTCAAAGGAATAGAGTTTACAGAGTAATGAAAAAGGGAGAACCTGAGACAGGAGTATTCCTGGAAGAGTGAAGAGCATTCCAACTACCCCATCTTGACCAGTGAGCTGAGTAGAATGAGTGAAGGGGCAGCTAATACTGGAAAAGGTAGCCAGTGAACTTGTACCATTAGGGGAAGCCAAGTTCAGTAAATAGCTAGTAGATGGAAAGAGTGGGAATGAAAAAGATTTAAGATGAAGAGAAGTTTATTGCCAATGGAACAATCATTCCAGAGGGCAGAATGGAGGGACTGGTTGGAGTTAGATTTGAAATTCTCGAATGGGGATAGGAATGAGGACTTGGATGGTAGGCATGATATAAAATGGAGTTTATGTGATCTCCAGGAGTTCAGAGTAACTGGGATGTAAAATATGACTAGATGTGAGAATCTTCCCCAATAAATGGAAGGTACCATTCCTTTGCCCTTGAAAAGGAGATGTGTTAACAGGCAATCACAGCATCACAAGACTCATAGGAAACCCAGATTTATTGCAAGACAAATAAATGAATGCATGGAGAACTTAAGGAGTTCACAGTCCTTACAGATGTTTATGTATTTAAGACAATACACCAAAAGGAGGAGTATGAAACAAGGGGGGACATGGCATGGGAGGGGAAAGTTCAGTAACTTCTCCTGAGGGGGAGGAACATAGCCATGGCAAAAGCCAAATTTAACAATTTAAACAGCAGGTGGGGGACCTGAAGTCAAAAGGGTGGCCTATTCTTTATATTGGAGTTTCTCCCCATCCCTATTGGGAGATTGGGCTGGCAGTTGGGGTGGCATAGATAGAAGTGGTTATTTTGGGATAAATAGAAGACCCTGCCCCTTGCAATTTTCCCTCCGGGGATATGTATCCAGCAGTAGATGTTAGACTTAAAATGCCAGTTCAGGGTCTGAGGTCTTCTTACTTGACAAGGCTGGCTTTGAGACCTTATCAGGAAGTAGTAAACTCTATGTGTACAGGGATAAGTAAGTTCTTTAGGGCATAGATGGAGGATGTTCGGCCTGGCCCCTTGCAACCATTTTTTGATATTTCTAAAGGTTAGAAGTTTTTCTTATGTGGGGGGGAAAGTATTCCTGGAACACTGAACTGACCCAGAGCTCCCTTCTCTCCATTCTTGCCTCCTAAGACATTGTGGCCAATAAAATCATAGAAACCAAACAAATAAACCAAAAAACAAGAGACATGTATATGTCTCTTAGTCCCATCTTCTTTGTGTGCGTTTTAGTGACAGGGCAAACTTTTTGGAAGGTAGTAGAACTAAATATTGAAAAGTGATCTGGATTTGGATGAGAGGGAAAGAGTGTACAAGGTTATTCTCAGAAGACTGGGCAGAATTTTTCATTGGCTTCCTAGGGTTCTTCTCTTGGCCAGAAGAACTACATTTTCTCTATGGAATGATCATTCAAAGTCTTTTTCTCTGTAGCCACCCTTCAAAAAAGCCAAGCTTCCTTATGGTGATAGTAGACCCTTTTAAGAGAGATGAAGACAAGTCTGCAGCTACATGAAGCAGGCAGGACTACTCTTTTTCTAAGATGTGTGTGTGTTAAGTAGCAATTGCTGAGAAAGAGATACATGATTTTTGCATTATGTTGATTCATTCATTGAGGAGTTACACTACCTTTTGAGCATCCTGGACAGACTTTAGCCTTGGGCATAACATATTCCTGGATCTCCTTGGTTGATGATGCTTTCCATTGTCCTTTCCCTGCTATTCCCCTTGTCCATGGTAAATCTGAAAGTGGCTAGTATCTCTGCAAATCTAGGCAAACTGTAATTAGGGTTCTTTTGGGAAGGAGGTTGTGGTTTTATATCAGCCAGCTGAGCACTTAGCTCCTCCTAATGGGATAGACTTTCTTGTTTGGTGAAGAGGGAACCCCAAACTCAAGAATAAGAAGCAAACTTTTAATAAATGCCTTCCTATATGTCAAGCATGGAGTAGTATTAGGAAACATACAAAGATTAGATAATATCCCGGGTCCCTTCCTTCAAGGACCTTGTATGGTCTAGTGACTCACTAAACCATGAGATTTTCTGGGGCTAGCTTGGAAGATAGAGAGGACTTTTATATAGATAAGCTTCATTTTTGTATAGGAAATATGGTTCATGTCCCATATTTTCCAGAGAGTTTACAATTATTCAGGAATCCTCATTAGAATTGTTTAATTTTTCTTCTGAAGTTTTCTTTCTTAGTTATTTTTCCTCCCTAAGGGCAACTGGGTACACAGTAGATAAAAACTTTGGGCTTGGAATCAGGAAAGCTCACCTTCATGAATTCAAATCTAACCTCAGATACTTAATGGCTTAACTGTGTGATCCTGGACAAGTCATTTAACTCTGTCTCAGTTTTCTCATCTGTAAAATAAACTGGAAAAGAAAATGGCAAAACACTCCAGTATCTTTGTCAAAAAAATTCCCAAAAGGGATCACAAAGAGTCACTACAGAAACACTGAACAACAGCAGCCCAAAACTTGTGTCTTTTATCTTTAATGGCTATGACCTAACTTTTTTTAATTTATGTTTCTTCCTGTTTTGTATCAGTAGCAAATTCTGTATCACTGAATTTGGAGCCAAAAGGCCAACTTCAAATAGCTGCTCTTTTTCTTGTTATTTTTGGGTACCTTAAGTCTTTCATCCTATTAATACTTGTTTTTTATTTACAAAATGGAGATAATAATTCTAGTGTTGTATGTAAAGTGCTTTTCAAAACCTAAAGTCAATCTGTACAACTTTTGTTACTGTAAACTATTATTCTGTAATACTTTCTTTGTGATCTAAGAAAAAACCAGCATCACACAATTAGTGAAATTTGTTCTCTCCAGTCTCAAGAGTCTTGAGTTGCTTGTTTTGCTAACTTCTCCCTTTTCATTTGTTCCATTGTTCATTCATTCATCCATTCATCTATTCAGCATTTACTGTGTTCAAAGTCTTAAGTGTGACAAGGGATATAGGGAGAAATAAGATAAAGTTTTTGCTCTCAAGAAATTTATAATACATAAGCACTTTCTGTACTTTTGGTATGTGATGATGATGATGTTTGTCCTTCATTCTTTAAGTAGACCATGACATCTGTGATGACAGGACAAGTACTTGAATTGGGTTTGAATAAGGGGGTTTTGTGCTTGGATCCAATAGCCTGATACAAATCAGGATGACTGAAGATGGCCCTGGATGCAAGGCAATTGGGGCAATGTGTGACTTGCCCAAGGTCACACAGGTAGAAAGTATCAAGTGTCTGACTCTATCCTCCTGACTTCAAGGCCAGTGCTCTATCCTCTTTTCAGATTATGGGGATAGGTTTTTTAAAGGGGAAATAGGAAAGGCCATGGAGAAAAATCACATTATAGCTAGACTTTGAAGGATGGTTAGATTTTCAACAGTTGATGAAAAGGTAGAACATAAACAAAAGAATTTTGGCAGGAGAGTTTTTACAGTCTTCAGGAATAGCCACAGTCCAAATTGTCAAGCACATAAGAGAAATGAAAGTAAGAAAAGTTTTGGTAAGGCTGAAATGTTAGGTTGGAGCCAACTGATAGTAGAATTAGAGATATTAGAAATCAGTTACTCATCAGTGTTTTTAAATTCTTATGTACTTTTATTCACTTCAATTTAATTTAGCAACTCAGTAAGTATTAAGTACCATTTCTATGTGAGACACTGAAACTCTAAGAAAACTGGACTGAAGGACTAATTTTAAGGCATCAAGTCTTTATCAGGTGTCTTATGTGAGTCCATTTGTGGAATCTTGCTGTATAGAATAAAAAGATTTAGAAGAATGATAATTTTCATAGTTCATCTCATAGATTGTTAGACATGGAAGGTGGTAGAGATACAGTTTCCATCCCACTTAATTTTCTAGACAAGGAAATTGAGGCTCACAAAGGAGAAAATCAAGGTTATTAACCACTAAGTACTAGTCAGATTGTGAATCTGGGTCTTTCCAGGCCTAAGAACAGTGCAATTTACATTGTATTTTGCCTTATTTTTCTTCCATTCTCTTTCTACTCTCTCTTCTCCTGTTATTATGTGCCTTCTTTTTGGCAGGTACTCAATAAATATTTATTTTAGTCTCAAAAGAAGCAGTTACTGCCTTCAAATTTTCTAGCATGAGAACTGTCATTATAAACAGTGTAAGATGCTATCTGCCCCATTTCTGAATTGTAGATGTCTAGGGCTCAGAATATATCCCTGGAAATATGCCCCAAACACACAAAAAGGCAGAAGGTAATAATAATTGACTTGACTTCTCCATGAAAATCTTGTTCAGCTAAGAGTCACAATATGGACTTTGCACTTCATGCTGCTCCAATGGAAAGAAATCTCTCCTTTATGACTTCAGGACTTTCTCAGGGTTTCTCTATATTGTAGAAGAGTGTTCTTTAAGGTCATCAGAATCTGATCATCCTTTAGAAGCCATTCCAGTGAACCAAGATAGTTGTATAGCTCAATTCTTAAGCCTGGAAACAATTTGGAGCCCAAGGATGGGTTGTCCTGGGAAATGGGAATGAATTGACTTCTGTCTGGACCACCTGAAAGAAGAGGAACTTAGCATAGGAAGATAATATTATCTGGGAAGACGAAATTATTCTGGGCAGTGATTTTTCATAAGTATCAAACAAATATTCTGATTTAAAGAGAATCATTGCCCCCATCATTACTGACCCTATTGGGGTTTTCTGGCAAAGATACTGGAGTGGTTTATCATTTCCTTCTCCAGTGCTTTCTACAGTTGAGGAAACCAAAACCAACAGGGTTAAATGACTTACCCAAGCTCACAGTGTCTCTGTCCAGATTTTAACACATGAAGATGTGTCTTTCTATACACTGATCTAAGTTGAATGTGTTGAGAAAGAAAAATCATGTCCTTATGGAAGAAGAATAAAGTAATAAGAGATTACAAAATTACATAATAAGATAATGATTTGACTTTTTTCTAAATTAAAGATAATAGTCTTCTGTCTTTGTTTAAACTCCACAATTCTTTTTCTGGTTATCAATGGTATTCTCCATTGCAGATAGCCCAAAACTTTCCCTGATTGTTGCACTGATGGAATGCACAAGTCCATCAAGGTTGACCATCTCCCCTGCTGCCATCAGGGTGTACAATGTTTCTCTGGTTCTGTTCATCTCACTCAGGATCAGTTCATGCAAATCCTTCCATGCTTCCCTGAATTCCCATCCTTCCTGGTTTCTAATAGAACAATAGTGTTCCATCACATACATATTACCACAGTTTGTTAAGCCATTCCCCAATTGAAAGACATTTACATAATTTCCAATTCTTTGCCACCACAAACAGGGCTGCTATGAATATTTTTGTACAAGTGATGTTTTACCTTTTTCATAATCTCTTCAGGGTATAGACCCAGTAGTGGTATTGCTGGATCAAAGAGTATGCACATTTTTGTTGTCCATTGGGTATAATTCCAAATTGCTCTCCAGAAAGGTTGGATGAGTTCACAGCTCCACCAACAATGTATTAGTGTCCCAGATTTCCCACATCCCTTCCAACATTGATCATTGTCCTTTCTGATCATGTTGGCCAGGCTGAGAGGTGTGAGGTAGTATCTTGGAGATGCTTTCATTTGCATTTCTCTAATAAGTAATGATTTAGAGCAATTTTTCATATGACTATGGATTGCTTTGATCTCATCTGTAAATTGCCTTTGCATGTCCTTTGGCCATTTGTCAATCGGAAAATGGCTTTTATTTTCAAAAATTTTACTCATTTTTCTGTATATTTTAGAAATGAGTCCTTTGACAGAAATAATAGTTGTAAAATATATTTCCTAATTTACTGAATTCTTTTGATTTTGGTTTTTTTTGTTTGTGTAAAAACTTTAATTTAATGTAATCAAAATTATCCAGTTTGTTTTTAAGAATGTTCTGCCTCTCTTCCTTGGTCATAAACCACTTCCCTTTCCATAGATCTGACAAGTAAACTACTCCTTGTTCTTCTAGTTTGCTTATAATATTGTTTTTTATGTCGAAATCCTGTATCCGTTTTGATCTCATCTTGGTATAGGGTGTGAGCTGTTGGTCTAACCTGTTTCTGCTATACTAACATCCAATTTTCCCAACAGTTTTTATCGAAGAGAGAGTTTTTATCCCAATAGCTGGACTCTTTGAGTTTATCAAACTGCAGATTACAATAATCATTTCCTGCTATTGCACCTAGTGTATTGCACTGATCTACCACCCTATTTCTTAACCAATACCAGACAATTTTGGTGACTGCTGCTTTATAATGTAATTTTAGATCTGGTAAGGCTAAGCTGCCTTCTTTTGCACTTTTTTTCATTGAATCCCTGGAAATTCTTGACTTTTTTATTTCTCTATGAATTTTCCTACAACTTTTTCTAACTCAGTAAAGTAATATTTTTTGGAATTTTGATTGATAGGACACTAAACAGGTCGTTTGATTTTGGTAGAATTGTCATTTTTATTATCTTAGCTCAACCTGTCCATCAGCAATTGATGTTTGCCCGGTTACTTAAATTTGATCTTACTTGTGTGAGAAGCCTCTTGTAATTGTTTTCAAAAAGTTTTTGAGTCTGCCTTGGCAGATAGACTCCCAGGTATTTTATATTGTCTGAGGTTACTTTGAATGGGATTTCTCTTTCTAGCTCTTCCTTGCTAGTAATATATAGAAATATCGAAAATTTATGAGGGTTTATTTTATATCCTGCAACTTTGCTAAAATTGCTAATTGTTTCCAGTAGTTTTTTGGATGATTTCTTGGGATTCTCTAGGTATGCCATCATGTCATCTGCAAAGAGTGAGAGTTTTGTTTCTTCCTTCTCAATTCTAATACCTTCAATTTCTTTTTCTTCTCTTATTGCTGAAGCTAACATTTCTAATACAGTATTGAATAGTAGTGGTGATAATGGGCATCCTTCTTTCACCCCTTATCTTATTGGGAATGGCTCTAGACTATCCCTGTTGCATATAATGCTTGTTGATGGTTTCATATAGATACTGCTTATTATTCTAAGGAACAATCCATTTATTCCTATACTCTCTAGTGTTTTTAGTAGGAATGGGTGCTGTATGTTGACAAAAGCTTTTTCAGCATCTATTGATATAATCATATGATTTCTGATGGGTTTGTTATTGATATAATGAATTATACTAACAGTTTTCCTAATATTGAACCCAACCCTGCATTCCTGGGATAAATCCTACTTGATCAAAATGTATTATCCTAGTGATAACTTGTTGTAATTGTTTTGAGAAGATTTCTGCATCTGTATTCATCAGGGAGATAGGTCTATAATTTTTTTTCCTTTGTTTTAACTCTTCTGGTTTAGGTATCAGCATCATATTGGTGTCATAGAAAGAGTTAGGCAGAGTTCATCTTCCCCTATTTTTCCAAAGA
This sequence comes from Macrotis lagotis, assembly GCF_037893015.1. Lineage (NCBI taxonomy): Eukaryota > Metazoa > Chordata > Mammalia > Peramelemorphia > Peramelidae > Macrotis > Macrotis lagotis. The sequence goes on along the minus strand of NC_133666.1, from coordinate 618,677,483 downwards.
GTTTACATAGAATTGGAACCAATTGTACCTTAAATGTTTGGAATTCACTTGTGACTCCATCTGGCCCTGGTGATGTTTTCCTTAGGACATTCAATAATGGCTTGTTGAATTTCTTTTTCTGTGATAAGGTTATTTAGGTTTTAAATTTCCTTTTCATGTAATCTGGGCAACTTATATTTTTGTAAATATTCATCCATTTCATTTAGATTGTCAAATTTTATTGGCACAGTAATTCCAAATTATTACTTTAATTTTCCTCCTCATTGGTGGTGAGTTCATCTTTTTCATTTATGATACTAGCAGTTTGGTTTTCTTTTTTTTTTAAATCAAATTGACCAGAGGTTTGTCAATTTTAGTGGCTTTTTCAAAATCAACTCTTGGTTTTACATATAAATTCAAGCTTTCTTTTGATTTTATTAATTTCTCCTTTGATTTTTAGACTTTCTAATTTGGTATTTAATTAGGGTTTTTAATTTGTTCTTTCTCTCATTTTTCTAGTTTCATGTTTAGTTCATTGATTTCCTCCTTTTCTAATTTATTCATGTAAGCATTTAAAGATATATAATATATCCCCTGCCAGCTGCTTTGAGTGTATCCCATAGGTTTTGGTATGTTGTTTCTTTATTGTCATTATCTAGGATGGAAATAATTAATTTTTTCTATAATTTGTTCTTTGATCCACTCATTCTTTAAAATGAGGTTTTTTAATTTCCAATTAGTTTTGGGTCTTTATCTTCTTGACCCAATATTGCATATGATTTTTATTGCATTATGATCTGACAAAGCTGTATTAACTATTTCTGCCTTTCTGCAATTGATCATTAGGTTTATATGGTCGGTTTTTGTGTAAGTGCCATGTACTGCATTAAAAAAAAAAATACTCCTTTCTATCCCCATTCAATTTCCTCTATAAGTCTATCTAAGTTTTCTAACAATTTATTTACCTCCTTAACTTCCTTCATGTTTATTTTATGATTAGATTTATCTAAATCTGAGAGTGGGAGGTTGAGGTCTCCCACTAGTAGAGTTTGCTGTCTATGTCTTCCTGTAGCTCTTTCAACTTCTCTAAGAATTTGTATGCTGTACCATTGGGTGCATACATATTTAGTATTGAAATTACTTTGTTGTCTTATCTGTGGTACCTTTTAGGAGGATATAGTTTCTTTCCTTTTCTCTTTTAGCACTGTCTATTATTGCAGCTGCTTTGTCTGAGATAAAAATTGCTACCCATGCTTTCTTCACTTCAGCTGAAGCAAAATAGGTTTTGCTGCAACCTTTTGCCTTTACTCTGTATGTATCTCTCTGCTTCAAAGGAGTTTCTTATAAGCAGCATATTGTAGGATTCTGTTTTTTAATCTACTGTGCTATTTGCTTAAGATTTAAGGGAGAGTTCATCCCATTCACATTCAAAGTTATAATTACTAACTCTTTATTGCCCTCTATGCTATCTTCCCTGTTTTTAGTTTCCCCCTTTTCCCCCCTTTATCCATATTCCCCAGTGTTTAGTTTCTGAATACGCCACCTTCTGTGTGTTTACCTTCCTATGTCAACCCCCTCTCCTTTCTTTCCTCTTTTCCCCCTTCCTCCTTCCATTCCTTCTGTTAGTTCCTTTTTTTCCCCCTCTTCCTGTCCCCTCCCCGCTCCAGTACTTGAAAGGCAAGTTTCTTAACTTGACTGTGTGTAAGTTAACTTTAAGCCAAGTATGATGAAAAGGAGATTCAGGTGGTTCTCACCTCCTCCTTTCTTTCCCTCTATTGCAATAGGTCTTTTGTACCTCTTAATGTAATATGATTTACTCCATTCAATCTCCCCCATCCCCCTGTCTTGTTACTGCCCCCCTTTTTAAGGAGGTAGTGTTTTTAAATCATTCTGTCTGAGTCAGAGAAAAGTTATGAGTGTATCACTTCTGGCTAAGTATGTTCTCTCTAATAGAGTTACAATCTTTGAGAGTTATTAGAGTCTTTCTCTATAGTCAGTTTCATTTTATTGGATAACAGTCTCATGGACAAGTCAAGAGTGTCCATCACTTCTGACTAAACATATTCTCTCTAATACAGTTATAATTCTCAAAGAGTTATGAGAATCTTTCTCCCAAGTGGGGATGTAGCCAGTCTTATTTTATTAGATAGCAGTTTTTTTCTTTATCACCCCCCCTTTTTTTTCTACCTTTTCATGTGTCTCTTGAACCTGCTGTTTGATGTCCAAATTTTCTATTTAGCTCTAGTCTTTTCATCAGGAAATGTTGGAAGTCTCCAAGTTCATTAAATGTCCATCTTTTCCCCTGGAAGAGAAGGCTCAGCTTTGTAAGATAGTGGATTCTTGGTTGTGTTCCAAGCTCCCTTGCTCTTCAGAATATCTCATTCCAGGCCCTTTGATCCCTTATTGTTGATGTAGCCAGGTCCTGCATAATCCTTACTGTGACTCCTTGTATTTAAATTGTTTCTTTCTGGCTGCTTGCAGCATTTTCTCTTTTATCTGATAGTTTTGGAATTTGGCCACAATATTTCTTGGTGTTTTCATTTTAGGATCTCTTTCCAGAGAGGATCGATGTATTCTTACAGTAACTATTTTGCCATCTGGTTCCATGATATCATGGCAGTTTTCCATCACTAAATCCTGCAATACTAAGTCTAGGCTTTTTTTTCTTTGCAGTGTTTCAAAGTCCTCTAATTCAGGTTGTCCATTCTCCATAGGTTCTTGATGTCAGTGGTTTTGCTGGTGAGGTAATTTACATTTTCTTCTGGGTTTTTTTTTCGATCTTTTGGTTTTGTTTAACAGAATCTTGTTGTCTCATGAAGTCATTAGTTTCCAGTTTCCCTCCTTTTTTTAGAGAAGAATTTTCATGTATCTTTTGCAACTCCTTTTTCAGTTGGTCAATTCAATTGTTGAAGGAGTTTTACACTTGCCCAAGTGTAGTTTTGAGAGAATTATTTTCTTTTTTCATTTGCAATCAAGGATCTGAGAGAATTATTCTCATTTTCTATTTGTCCAATTATATTTTCCATTGTTTTGTTTTCTTCTTGCAAGATGTTAATTTTCTCTTGAGTTTCTTTACTCAATTTTTCCAATTGATTTTTAAACTCCTTTCTGATTTCTTCAAGGAAGTCTTTCTGGGCTGGAGACCAATTCATATTCTCCTCAGAAGTGCTAGATCCTGGGTTAGAATCTGATTCTTCTAAATATTTCTCCATGGGTTCCCCTTTTTTTCTGGTTTTAATTCATTTTTCTAGGATCTTGGGTTGAGGGGAGTGACCTGGCTTTCAGAGGTTTGCTTTTGAAGATCCTAGAGGCTTTGCTCACTTAGTTTAGTAATTCCAAGGGCCAGCCAGTAAGGGGTACTGGTTCTTTCTCTGGAATGATTGAAACCCTCTCCCAATCCTGGAGGGAGTGAAGAGGGGCAGCGTGGTCTGAGTTGACCTTGAAAAATAGACTGGAAGCCAATCTCCCTTTCAGCTCAGTGAGCTCCGTAGTCCACACCTGTGTTTGAGGGGATGGGGTGGGGTGGAGAGGCTACTGGTTGTTCCAGGAAGAATGCTCCAAAAGTATGGAGCTCAGGTCCTCCAGGGAGCTGAAAGATTTTCAAGTGTGCAGATCTCCCTCCCCCTGGGCAAAGATTCCGTGGCTAATGTTGGTTCCTGACTGGCCTCTCATCAAAGTCTCTTCAGGTAAAGCTGTTCTTTCTGGTTTTGTTGATTGAATTTCTGTTAAGAGGTTTCTTTCATGTTATTTTAGAGGGGACACAGGAAGCGCTTAACACAGTATCTGTCTTCTTCTCTGCCATCTTGGCTGGAAGTCCCCTAAATCATAGTTTAATGAGCCAGTCAGCCTCTGCCAATCTAAAATGCAGTGAGATACTCTGTAGCATGTTTTGAGGGTTTGTGCCTCTCCAGCCTATTTTACTTTGGGGAATGGAGGAGGGCTTAGACTCTGGCCCTTGGATAAAAGAGTCTCATAGAATAAAATGGGGCAAACCATAATTAACAGGACATGAATAAAAATCTATTAGAAGTGTTCTGATTTTTAATTTGTTCTTTTTGGGCACCATAATTGAAAGGCCAAGTATAATATTAAGAAGGAGTTTGACTTCCCCCTTATTGTCCTTTAGCTTTCGTGGTCATATTAGTGTGGATAGGTTAACTATATTCGCAAGAAATGTTTCTTAAGAGTATAAAACAGGAAGGAATTGTCGTTAAAATACCCCAAACCAAACAGTAAGGGTGTTAGGGTTTCTTTTCCTTGACTTGTGAAATGGGAACTGCAGAAATAGCTATTTAAACCCATTTCACTGGATGTCTAATGGAGTTGTACCTTTGGTGACCATGTTTGGGAAAGGATGATGGTGTTTACAGCTTTTTCTTTTCCCATAGGGTTTGAAAGGCAGGGGGCCATATAATTTATTTATTTGTTTTTTAGTAAGGAAATCTCCTTAAACTCTCATAATTCTTGGATAAGGCACATAAATACAAGGGAAAGGCATTTGGATCTGCTCTGACTTTTTGCATTTCTCAAGATTACCCTTCTCTTTCCTGATCTTTCACATCCATATATAACAGCAGCTGCTTCTATCTAGGATGAAAATGACCAATTAATTGCTTGGGAGGGTGTGTGGGAATATGCCAGCTGTGAGCAGGATGTGACTTCTTCCCTGAGCTCCCAGAGTAACTATATCCTATTTCAAATTTGTTTCTCATACTCTCTATTTTGGTACTGTGGGCCAAAGTACAGGCCAGGGAAATTTGGCCCAAAAGAGAATAAATGGAAACAAAGAGAAAGAGGAAAAGAGATAGAGAAAAGAGGTAGAGACTTGAAATGGGAATCATAGGCACATGTTTGTTTTGGTTCACCAGGGGCTGTCTTTATGGCCTTTGGCTTGAGAGAACCCATGCTTGTTTAAAACTGGCCTTGGGAGTATGTAGGTTGGCATGAGAAGAATGTAAGGCATCCAGCCCCTAGTCTGACTTGGATATGACTGCCCAAGAGAGTGTCTTAGGGCTCACACAGGTGTCTCCAATTTTAAGATTTTGTCCAAATGCATAGAATTGATGGAATTTGCAAAAGAAATCTATAACCAGATTCAATTACCATAACTTAAGCAAAATCTAATAGTAGTGTATAGTTGTTTTTTAAGTGTGCTTGCTTCTGGTTTTTACTCCAGAGAATGGCAAAGGGAATTATTGAATTTAAAGATCAGACTTAATATCCAGAGTGGATAAATGTGGGCAGTCTTTTTTAGGAACTTCTCCCTGGTGCCAGCTAAACCATCCCAGATTTTGAACTGTGTATCCATCTAGATCAATTTTGAAAAATTATTCACTATAGGAGTAAATAGGATATAAGAATGTGACTGTTGAATTTGATTTATGATCTTTGTTTCAGTGCCTCCTCTCAATTTCCTCTTCCTTTAGTCTTTGGAGAGATTGAGTTCCATCTCAGTTTCAAGTGGTTTGAGTAACTCAGCTTTCTTCTTTTCCCATGACCAAATTTTGTTTTTATTCCCCAAGAATCAATATAACTTGGAGACAAAGCAAGAATTTTGGATTGAGTGGTTCAGGTGGTACCCTCCTTCCTTCTCAGAAGGATTGTAGTGTTTTTACTTATCTCACTGAAAATGGACTTCCTCTATCTATTGAGGAACCTTTTGTAAAGATTCCTTTGTCAGTTATAGTTTTTGCTGTCTTCTAGAAACCAGGACTTAGAGGTGTCTCAGCCTAGAGGTGTCAGACCTGTTCCATACCAGAATAAGTTGTAATTTGAAGATACAAAACAAAACAAAAAATACAGTAAAATATAATGTTAATATGTATTTTCAGAGTCAATTTATAGCCTGAATGGAGATCTTTTTGTATGTTTTAATGGCTCCCATTTCTATTTGAGTTTTGACACTACATGCTACCCAATCAAATGATGCACAACTTTGGATTGGAGAGACCTCTATAAATAATGGAAAATATGACAAAAACCAAATGAAAGCAAAGAAGTCTGAAACTTATAGCACAGGGTTTTTCTCAGGGCTTAATTCAGAATTAAATAATGTCAAGGCTGTGAGGGACATTAGAGATGACATTGTTTAACTTTTTTTTATAGGTAAGGAACTTGATGTTTAGAGAAGGGAAATAACTTAGACAAAATTGTACAAATTATATTATAGAACCAGGATTTTAACACAAGTTCTCTGTGACTATAATATTGACTCAAACTCTTTCTTTTAGTTTTGAGGATTTGGAATCCTCAAAGAAAAATGCCTCAGCTTGTACCTTGAATGGTATCCTCTCATTTCTCATTGTTATTGTTGGGTGTTTTTTTGACACTTCTATATCTTTCTCAGCTCAAATGCCACTTTATTTGTAAAATGTTCTCCTATCTCTTATCTAGTCTCATATTCCTTTGCACTTCTTATGCACTTAATTGTATTCTGATTTGTTTCAATTTTATTGCATAAGTTTTATTCTTCATTAAAACCAGGTCATTTATTTTTGCTTTTTCCTTAGCAAATTGTACATCATAGGCTCTTAATAAATGTTCATTAAAAGAATTACTGAATAAATATTAATATATTGTACAGAGGAAAACATATTGGCTCTGAAATCACAGAAACTTGATTAAGATCTTGCCCCTGTCAGTACCTGTGTGACCTTGAGCAAATTATTCAACATCCTTTGACCTTGGTTTTCTTATCCATAAAAAGAACTACTAGGACTAGGAAATTACCGAGTTCCCTTTTAACTCCAGGCATGATTCCTATAATTCCAATAAATTGGAGACTGAGGTAACTCTCCTAGTTGTGGACTCTGTTCAAACTAGTATTTCCAGAAAGACTATAGGTTTCCAAAGGATAAAACTGACATTCATCTTACTTTATGCAAATTTATTGTGTTTCCCTTGTGTTTGGTCTTCAAATTTCACTTTCTTCCTGTTGTTTTTTTTTGAGGCTTTAATACTTAGTTCATTGAGTAAAAAAGACTCCTAATTCTTAGTTTCAGTGCTTAGTCAATAGAAAATTCCAATGACTAAGAAAGGAGATTCCTCCCACCCACCCACCCCGGGGCTCTTTTTTGAAGAATCTCAGTAAATAAGAAACACTAAGATTCTTTGAATAGAAATGGTTGAGAAGATTGTTGGCTTTAGAGATGCTTTCTATTATGGTTCTTTTGTTAATATAAAACCATGATCATGAACCAGTGTAAACACACCTGATTTTGTCTTTACAGTAGTTATATTTGAGCTCCTGTGTTTGATCTATGATGAAAATAGTCCATTTTTTCTGTTATATACAGCATCACATTTATTCACAATCATACAGTATTGGAAGAGATCTTATATAAGATACCAAATTCAAGCTGTTTTTGGACAGGAATTTTTTTCAATATTCTTCCATAGCCTTTGCTTGGAAAGCATCTAGTGAAAGGGAACCCACTACTTCTGTAGTTGTTGGTCCAGTTCACTATTGGACATCTCTTGTTTTTAAGAAATTTTATCTTTACTTTGAGCTTAAGTCTCTTTTTTCCCCCTAGTTATGCCCTTTATAGGCAAACAAAACAAATTCAGACCCTCTTCCATGTATTAACTCTTCATTTGAATGAAGACAGCAATCCTATTCATCCATTTACCATACTATAAAGAGATCACTGCTGAATGAAATTGAAATTCAGAATCTTCTCTTGTGAAAATCTCAGACAATATTCAGCTTTCTTCTTGTGAGGTTGTTTGATGATGTTCCCAAAGTTAACATGTTACAGCTCTATGATTCTGGGGGCATCATCATTTATAAATCTTTTGTTCTTGAGCAGCCAAAGGTATAAAGTTCAATCATGACAAGAACTACATGTTCATTGTATTAGGTAGATCCTCAGTGTTTTCATACATATTTCCAGAAGGTATTTAGAAAACCCTGGATATTCTTTATTAAGGATGTGTGTGTGTGTGTGTGTGTGTGTGTGTGTTTATGTGTGTGTGTGTGTGTGTGTGTGTGTGTGTGTTCTTGAATCTTCCAGGTATACTATTATATTTTTTGCCCCAAATCTGTAACTTTATAAAAGGATTAATAGAGGATTTAGAGGTCCTTATTTTATAGATTATATTATTTTATAGAATAGGAACTTATTAGGCCAAGAAGAAGGGAAGGGATTTGCCCAAGATAAAACCTAGATTTTTGAACCAGGGGTCTGCAAAATTTTTTCTATAAAAGATTATGTAGTGAATATTTTAGGCTTTGTAGGCCAGGAAACAAAATTAAGATTATTATGAAGTGGGGCAGCTAAATGGTACAGTGGATAGAGCACCGGCCCTGGAGTCAGGAGTACCTGAGTTCAAATCCTGCCTCAGACACTTATAATTACCTAGCTGTGTGGCCTTGGGCTAAGCCATTTAATACCATTTGCCTTGAAAAAATCTAAAAAGAAAAGATTATTATAAAGGGACTTATAAGAAAGAAAACATTTCCATAAATTTTTTATCATTAAAATTAAAAATGTGATAATAAATAATTATTACAATTTGGGGGTGGGGCAAAAAGTCTATTAATGGGAAGGATAGAATTCTCTTTTGGGAGGGAATACCATTTCTCTTAATTGGAATTCAAAAAATAATGTTATCACCAAAATCAATTGTAAGTATTCATTGTTATTCTGTTTTGATGATTTCATGTATTTCACTTTTGAAAATGCTTATCACATAGATAGTACTCCCAAATACTGATGTCAGTTCATGAGCATGAGTATATTTATCAGTTTGTAAACATTTATAGAATTCTGTTAGATTTCTCTCTTGATATTTGCTTTTTTACTCTCATTACCTGCATATTAATCTCTTTTAGATGCATGTTTAAATGTTAATGTGAAGATTGTCAATTGCACAGTTAAAAATGGACTTTTAAATATGAAAATTCCTTTTGCACTTGCATCAATGTCTGAAAAAAATACTGTCAGAACTCTAGTTTGAATTTGGAAAAATATTTCTGCTGAAAATTTGTGTGGGGAATGAAGATGTTGCTTCTTTAACTTCTGACATTATGAAAAGTGTAGAAAGTTTAATGTAACTTAGGCTTCAATCAGCAGTGGTTTGTCTTTAACATAGTATAAGTTTCTCACTTAAGTGCAACTTTACCTTGTAATTTTCGGTTGATTCTTTTTTTTCTCTTTAGGTTTTTGCAAGGCAAATGAGGTTAAGTGGCTTGCCCAAGGCCACACAGATAGGTAATTATTAAGTGTCTGAGGCTGGATTTGAACTCAGGTACTCCTAACTCTAGGGCCGGTGCTCTATCCTCTGTGCCACCTAGCAGCCCCTAGGTTGATTTTATTAATAAAGTATCAAGTCTACAGAAAAAGCTCATTTCCTAAACAATTCAATGATTGATAACAGTGATTGATTGAATGAAGTTCTGGATCAGAAAATTTTAATCTTGACCTTGAGCTCAAAAAATTATAGGGTTTTTTCCTGTCTTTATTTTGACATGAAATGTATGCATTGGTAGTGAAAAGTAAATAAAATATTGCAGTATGGTGATAAGTAGTACCTAATTTGTAATTGCATCACTATAATTTGTAGTGTGCTAAGTAGCAGTAAAAAACCATGATAGTTGAATATGGTCTCTGTCACAACTTCTCTACTCTTCCATTGTAGCACAAGAGCATTCAGACAAATATAAATGAATATGCCTTTGTTCCAACAGAACTCTATTTATGGACATTGAAATTTGAATTTCATATTATTTTTATATGTCACAAAATATTATTCTTCTAATTTTTTCCCACCATTTAAAAATGTAAAAAACATTCAAGTGTGTGGGATATGCAAAAACAGAAGATAGACTGGGATTTGACCCTAGGCTGTGGTTTACTGAGTCCTGATTTAGAATTACATCTTACTCTTGAACCCAGGGCTCTTGACCTCAGGCCCAGGGTGCTTTTAGTTCCTTTTTGCTTTTTACAAGGAAAATGGTATGACTCACTGGGCAAGTCATTCTTGTGACATAATTAGTGTCCTATCCACAAGGATGGCTTTTTAAGTGCTTTTTTTACAAACTTATAGGCTAAGTGAACCACAAGCCTGCCTTTTGTGGCTTTTGCTGACAATTTTAGATCTAAAGATGATATAGCTGGGATTGCATCTCACCTCAAATAGATTCAATACAGTACTCAAGTGGCCACAGTTTTTCTAGCTCTACAGAGGTCAGTCAGCAGGGGAGATAATAGGGTCTTTGCTTGGGCTGGCAGCCCTAAACTGTGATGTCACAGCATCCCCACAGGATTTGTGCACCACTGCTGTTTCCTTGGCAGATTCAACCTTGTTTGTTGTCATTCTCCCAGGGTGTCTTCTCCATCTAAATTAATTCCCTGGCTATTGTTGTGTTTTTCTCTTTAAAATTTATTCAGAACTGAAAACATCTGTAGGCCAGCGAATGATGGGTCTCTGGCAGCTTTCCCCCTAATTGCCCTCTCCGCTTCAGCAGTGAAGTGATTAAATGGTGCCGTTTAAACAAGGGAGGTCGGTGCCTGGTTCCTACATGCTGAGCTGAGCTGAAGCCAGCTCTTAGCTTTGGCTCCCCTTTAATTGTAAACCTATCAGTGGGCCTCGACCAGTAAAGAAAATGTCCTCTAGGGGGTGGAATGTGCACGTACTTCCCAGCTAGCCATTAAGTTTGTGTTTTTAGAAGAGAAAGGTCAAGGATAACTGCAGTAGGTAAAATCAATTAGAAGGAAACAACATGGTAGAAAACTTGGGAAGGCTGAAATATGTGCCAGCATCCTTTTTTGAGACTTGCCTTCCTCCTAAATTGAAATTCATTTAGGCAATTATTGAGACTTCAGACAGTTAAGACTTGAATAGTGAAACGAATAGGCCCAGGTAAACTACTTTTGAAATAGTTAATAACATTCAGGTGCTAATAAAATTTTTCTTGATAGATCAGAATATTTTTATAGGGGGAAATGGTCTAATAGAAAGAGTTGATATCTGATTTGCATTAATAATTTTTGTGAGATTTTCTATATTATCAAGAGCTTCAAATAAATAACCTAGATGCCATGTAGGTAGCTCAAGAAATTTTTTAAGCATCACTTTATTGTTTGGAAAGTTTTGAAATCTATGAAAGGTAAGTCATTTGAGATTCCTTCCCAATCTTTAGTGAATCAGAAGAGCCTTCTTGCTGAATCAGGTCCCAATAGAATTTTTGTAGTAAAGGATCACTTTCCCATACACCAACCTATAAACAGAAAATTAAATTTCTAAAAGGGCTCTGGGAAAGAAATAACTGTGTTTTGCCTTGAGAAGGACAATATAAATGAAGGATGGACTGTTAAAGGAGTCACTTCTTGAATGAATATACTTCCTGTCCACTACGTCAGCAGCAGCCCACCTGAAATGTGGATATAATGTTCAAATACACTAAAGTCTCATAAAAGGTTCCACATAGCAACACACTCTAAATTGCTAGTATCATTCACCTATTTCTACTTTTTTGATGATATTAAAGTGTACTAGGGTCTATATTGTTGCATGTTTGATGTCTTTCATACTTTAAATTTTGTTTTTAATAACTAGAGCATCAGTGAATAATACCCTGTACCTTTCTTTTCTGAACTTTGCCCCTTGCTCCCTTGGGGCCCTTAGAGAAGACTATTTCAGTTATAATTTTTATGTTATTCTTTTGAACTTGCAAAAGGAACTGGGGTTGACTGAGAATAAATTGGCCCAGACATCCTTCTCTAAAGTACTGTCTTATCCTCCCCATTATTGGCAGCAGGACTGATAAGGAAGATTGGGTCTTCTTAGATCAAAGAAATGCTGTAAATTTGTTTTTAGTCACAGTTTCCTGTGTATCAAAATGAGGTTGGAATAGCTATTTCCTGACATTCCTTTTAAATTATCCCATATTTTTAAGTTCAAGATGAGCTATGTGTTAGTTGAGTTAAAAGTTGGAGATCAAGCACATTGGGTGATGTGGAGAAGTAACAATGAATAGGAGTCCCATAGTAAAGGACTATCACAGACATCATCTCTTAAATCCAAGGAAGATAGAAAGGATGGACCTCAGACTGAGGAACAAGATACAAAGAATGTATCCTAGTCTTTGAAGTCAGCTCCTTCTCTTTTTTGTCATGTAACTCTTTAGAAGAATGAGGTAATTAATAGATCCAAGAGAAGGGACCAATACCTTAGGGAAAAGTCATTGTTCCAGGCCTAGCTTCTTTGATTGGGGTCAGCACTCATAGACTCACTGAATTATAGATTTGGAACTAGAAGGGATTATAGAGGACATTTATCCAACTGCTTTAGATTTTAGATGAGGACTCATTTGGATATAGTTTAATAATTATAGCAGATTTTTCTAGAATGCAATTAAATCTTGACAGTTTCTTCTGGACCTTAATTTTTTCATCTGAAAGATGAGTCAGCTTCCCAAAGTGTCAGGAGTTTGAAGCTGTGGTTTTAAAAGCACTGGGAGTTCTGTGGTAGATAATGCTTATAAACCCAACTGTTTGTGGACAGGCAGCATGGTATTCTGGAAAGAGCAATGGATGATAACAAATTTAAAAGACTTTTTCTAGAAACAAAATCAGTATAGCTGGAATAAAAAGAGAGACTATCACCTGGGAAAAATCCTTTCTATGAAATGCATCTGATAAAATTTTGATATCTTAAATATAAAAAGGAATTAACACAAATATTTAAAACTAAGAGCCATTCTTCTATAGGTGAGTGGTCAGAGATGACCAGTGTTTAATTAAAAATAGGCAGAATATTAGTAATCATATTAAAAATCCTCTAAATCAGAAGACATCAATTAAAAAAAGTGGTATAAATCTCTGAATCTAATTGGAAGAGTTTTAACTAAAAAAAGGATGGAGGAAGGAAAAGACTGTGTGTGTGTGTGTGTGTGTGTGTGTGTGTGTGTGTGTGTGTGTGTACCCTTGCAAGTAGTTATAAGGAAGAATGAAGAATAGCAATTGATACCCAAAAGTTCACTGAGAATAAAAATCCATAAAAGGAGCCAGTACTATAATCTATGGCCCCCAAATGTCTATATGCAAATGTCCACAGTTTAGACAACAAGTAGAACCATGAATATCTGAATTAGTATACCTTATTCAAAAGAAGCAGTATAGGGGCGGCTAGGTGGCATAGTGGATAAAGCACCGGCCTTGGAGTCAGGAGTACCTGGTTTCAAATCCGGTCTCAGACACTTAATAATTATCTAGCTGTGTGGCCTTGGGCAAGCCACTTAACCCCATTTGCCTGCAAAAAAACCTTAAAAAAAAAAGAAGCAGTAGTATAGGATAAAGAAGGGGCTGAAGTGACATTGTATATTAAGAGGGTGTACTTCTGTATTTACCTGAGGAAATCCAGGAAGTGGGTGGGTGGGAGAGAGTGTGTGAGTGTGCTGGAAGGTCAATGGAGGCAGAAACAAATGATTTTGTCTTGTCATCTATTTGTTTTCTATTTGGAACAAATACTTGGACAAAAGAAGAAATTGATGAGTTTGGGGATAATATTACAGAACTATGATGTTGTAGTGATGGGAGAGTGCAATTAGGTATACAGCTTCTGGATCTCTTATTGAATAGTAGATGAGTTTATAATTTATTGGTTTGTTTTAGTAGTAATTTCATCCTTTAAAAAAAAGTGGAAGATCCATTGTGGGAATTTTCTATTCTGGATTTAGTTTTTACTAACATGGAAGACTAGTTCTGAGAGTTGAAATGGTGGAAACTCTAGGAGAAGTGGGTGAGAACGCTATGGGAAAAGTGAGTATTCTCTTCTGGAATTTGTGATAGAAAAGAAAAGGGAAATAGGGACATGAGCTAACATGACATATAATAGATTTCAAAAGATAGAGAGGAAAAATGGAGGGAGTGGGGAAATTATCTCATACTCTAAAATGGAAGAAAAGGAAGGATCTGGAATTTTGAAGACATAAAGAAAAACATTTCCTCCTCTAATGAGGAGGAAAAAAATTGGATTTGCCTAAAGAGACAATTTCGATGCAGGGAAATTCACTATCAACTTAGGTTTAATAAGAAATATGCAAAAAATATGCAAGACTAGGTAACACAAAATAAAAGTATCCTTTAAAATAGAATTGATACAGTTTGGAGTATGTTGAGACAGTAAAGGGAAGCAAAGGTCTAACCAAAAAAATGTTTTTGTTTTGTTGGAGCAGGGGAAAACATGAGACAATTTGATAGTTGAAAATAAGTCAGAGGGGCCACTAGGTGGCGCAGTGGATAGAGCACTGGCCCTGGAGTCAGTAGTACCTGAGTTCAAATCCAGCCTCAGACACTTAGTAATTACCTAGCTGTGCCACCTTGGGCAAGCCACTTAACCTCATTTGCCTTGCAAAAAAAGAAAAGAAAATAAGTCAGAGTTGCTTAATTCTAATTTTGCTTTTTTTGTTGTTTTTGTCAGAGATTGGAATGGTAAATAACTAATAAGAATTTCCTATTCAGAGTTGGTAAGGAGGTAGTAATAAAGAACCTGAAAGCCTTTGATAAATTAAGGTAGTTGATCTAGATGAATGAATATCCTCGGGTCTCAAAAGACCTGGCAGCTATATTTTATTGCTAAGCCCTTGTCAGTGATATTTGATAGATAATGGAATGCCATACCATAAAATTGGAAGAGGGCAAAGATTCTGACAAGAGTATGCAAACTCTAGACTGATGACTGATTTCTGTAAAATTCTATTATAAAGAAATAGTTTAAACTGTGATTAGAAAGAGATTGGCTCTATCAGGAACATACCTATTAACCTTATTTTTTTCTTTTCTTTTTTTTTTTTTGATTAATTCACTAAACTAGTAGATATGGAAATTCTTTGGATATAGTTCACCTAGATTTTAATAAAGCTTATGATAAATTATCTCTCTGTGTTTGAGTAGAAAAGTTGGAGAGATGTGAACCAGTTGATAATGCAGTTAGATTGAGAGTTGGTTGGATGGCTATGTTCTTTAAAGATTACTGGTCATTATCATTGTAGCAGGATACTGCTAGTACAATAACTCAGGGATATGTGCTTATTACTAGTACAGTTAACATTGTTATCAGTGACTTAACTATGAAGCACTGAATTGAGGGCTTTATTATATATTATTTTTATTGGCTTAATCAGAGAATTGTGGGAGGGATAGATTAACAAAAGAAAAGAAGAAAAAAATTGTAGATGACACAAACTGGGAGGAATAGCAAAAATACTGGATTACAAAATCAGGACCCAAAAAGATGTTGACAGCCTAGAGCACTGGGATGAATCTAATAAGAAAAAAGTCAGTAAGGATAATTGAAATTATCCATAAGGATAAATGAAAATTCTTATATTTTAGTACAGAAAATTAACAAATATAAAATGAGGTAGACATGGAGAGATAGCAGTTGTTCTGACAAAGATGGGGGGGGGGGGGTAATGAATTGTAAGCTTAGTATGAATCAATAGCATGATGCTTCAGCTTCCTGCCTCACCCCTGCCCCTTCAGAAAGCAGAAATCTAATGTAGTCTTGGGCTGCATTAAGAGAGGCCTAGCTTCCAAGTAAGAGTTTTGTGTAGTCCAACTACAATCTGAGTAGACCCCATCTTAAATCATCTGTTTAGGAATCACAGTTTAAGGAAAGCAACTAGCATAGTGACTGGTTTTCAGACCATGTTTATATGAAGATCAATTAAAGCAATGGTTTGGCTTGCTTGGCTTGGGTAGAGAGTTCAGAGGTATACCAAAGCTATATGCAAATATTTGAGGGATTGTTGTATAGAAGAGAGATTAGATTTTTTCTGTTTGGCCCCAGAAGGCAGAATTAGTAGGAGTTAGAGGCAAATTTAGGTTCCATTGAATTGTGA
Organism: Macrotis lagotis; assembly: GCF_037893015.1. NCBI lineage: Eukaryota > Metazoa > Chordata > Mammalia > Peramelemorphia > Peramelidae > Macrotis > Macrotis lagotis. The sequence continues at coordinate 618,661,657 of NC_133666.1, read as the reverse complement.
AATAAACTGTCTTAGGAGGTGATAAAGAATTCCTCATTGAAGAATTTCAAGTAGAGACTGGATATCACTTGTCAGACACATCATAGTGAGAATACTTGTTTTTGGTGATTATATGACTTGCTTATGTCTTTTCAAATCTCTAGTTCTCTAATTCTATGAGTCCCAGATCTGCTACTTATTAATTCTGTGATTTTCCCCCCCAAATTATTCAACCTTTTAGAGTATCATTTTTCTTATCTCTCAGTTGCTAATATACCAGAGAAGACCCTGACATTATCATTGTCGTTGTCATCGTCATTGTCGTCGTCGTCATCATCATCATCATCATCATCATCATCATCACCACTTCACAGGGATGTCATATTTCATGGAAATACTTTGTAATGAATAAACATTTTATATTTTGGATATAGGTATGGGTATACTTTTGGGTGTAGGTTTAAGCTTTGAGGTTTTTGGAGGAGATGATGCAGGAAATTACATGACTTTCAAATTCTACCACAAATAATTTAAATATTATATCAAAGTGAACTTCAGAGTGGCAGAAATAATTAAAAGTCAGGGTAAAGCAGTTGCCAGCCTAAGAACTTGAAAGTAGGTAGGAAAGACCTGACTTCCTGGGGTGATGGACTGGTTGATTGAATGCCTTAGAGTAGGTACTGAGAATCATCGAACAACAAACCTGGGATAGCTGTGTTGACTGTAGCCTCAGTTTCAGGAACTCTCACCCAAAGACAGTGTTGGAATATTTATATCAATACAATAGACAAAGAGCAGACCAAGAAATTGGGTTTGCAATTTAAAAATACTAGAATATAAGAACAAATTAAGAATTCCCAATTAAGCACCAAATTGGAAAAACCTAAAAATCAGTAGCAAGATTAATACAATTTAATGTAAGAAAACCATTGAATTAAGAAATAAAACTGGGAGTTGGTTTTGTGAAGAACCAATTAAATAACTGAAACCACTGGCTAATATTGCAGCCTCTGCTGCTGGGGTGCTGAGATCTGAGAGATAGATATGGTTTGTTTTGGGTGACAAAATTAACAGACTGACTCAGGAGAGTAAGAAAAGGCATAGACTTTAATTCCCAGGTTGCTCAGGTTACTACAAAAAAAATCAGATTACCAAAAAAAAGCTCATGTTAGGTTCTTTAAAAACAGATAAAGAGAATGAGTTATTAAGATAGTGAGAATAAGCAAGAAGAGAGAGTTACAAGCTGGGCTGGGGGAGAACAGCAAAGACAACTAGGAATGAGAAACAGGAAAACAGTCACAAGAAGTAACTGGGTTTAGAGCCAGTGGATCTGGGACCACATGGGTCTAGCCTGAAGAAAGAAAGGGGAAACGGAGCAGCAGAAGTCCAGCCCCTCTTTAAATATACTTCTTTGATGGGAAGAAAGATCCTTTGAGGGGTGGTTAACACCTGATATGAGATATAGTCAACTGAACATGCTACCAAGGGCCATGCTTAATTACCACCTGGTGTAAAGTAGCATCTATTACTCTACTGTGCCTGCCCCCAAGGGCCAGTGTATGTGACCAAGTCAGGCATAGGGGCAGAAAAAAATTACAAAATTTCATTTCAAAAAGAAAATTACCATTTTTCTCTATGCCTCAATATGATTCAAAAAAGAATGAGAAGAAAACAAAGCTACTAGTATCAAAAGAAAATGGGTGAATATACCACTAATGAAGATGAAATCAAAGCAATTATTAGGAGTATGTTGCCCAATTATATACCAATAAATCTAGCAATTTAAGGGAAATTGAAGAATATTTACAAAAATATAAACTGCTCAGATTAACAGAGCAGGAAATAGAACAGCCCATAAATGAGCTTCCAAAGAAAATAGTACAAGAATTAGAATGATTTACCAGTAAATGATATGAAAGATTTTAAAGATCAACTAATTCAAATATTATGTAAACTATTTGGAATAACAGGTAAATTAGGAATCCAACCAAGCTCCTTTTTTTGAAACAGAGTGCTGCTACTTAAACTAGGAAGAGCAAAATCAGAGAAAGAAAATTCCTAGACCAGTTTCATTAACAAATATGAATGCAAAAATCCATTACAAAAATGTATCACAAATATTACACATTGTGGCCAAGAGGAATTTATATCAGGAATGAAGAGATGATTTAATATAAATAAAACTATTATAATTGATTATATCAATAACAAAAGTAACAGAACCAATATGATTATTTCAATAGATGCAGAAATAGCTTTTGGCAATATACAGCATTCGTTTCTATTAAAAATGGCATAGGTATAAATAGATTTTTCTTTAAAATAATAAGCATCCACCTAAAACTATCAGCAGGCATTTTTTATAGCAGGGAAAAGCTAGAGCAGGAATGAAACAGGAATGGACAAGTTCACCAATATTATTAAGGTATTGTATTGGGTTTGTTGGTTGTTGTCCTTCATTATTGAAGATGACTGAAGTGATATCACTTTGTCAGATTCAAAATATAATGTTGTCTGATTCTGACTGATCAGACCAATATGAAATGAGAAAGACCCTAACATAGGTCAGGCACAAATGATCCATATTAACATTTGGAGAGGAGATGGCCCTAAATTTGTGCATCTCATATTTCTTTTGAGCTATAGAAATTCTCCTTTGCTCATAGAGTAAATACAGTGTTCTCTTTGATATGGGCACACTTTTCTGTCCTCTGCGAGTATCTCCCATGTCTCATCAGTTCCAATTTTTTTCAGAGAGATCTAATGAGTGCCCTTGGATTGCTTCTTCTTCCCTTCATGTGAGCACTTGCCTTTGTGTGAGTTCTCTGTAAAATAGTCTTTTATACAAATGTGTATTTGACATTTATATGCCACGGTCAACCTATTGGAATTGTACTTTCTGTAGCAGCATGCTTGTGCTTGGTAGTTCAGCTTAAGAAAGGACTTTAGAGTCTGGTGCATTTATCTAGGCAGATGATTTTCCGAATCTTACTAAGAATTCAAATGGAACTGATTCCGTTTCCTGGTGTGGCTCTGGTAGATTGTCAGGGTTTCACAGTTCTACAACAATGAAGTTGGCATAATGATTCTGTAGGAGTTCAGTATGGTAGGTAGCCTAATACTTCCTCTCCCCCACATTTTCTTTTGGAGTTTCTGAAACATTGAAACATTTCTAACAATGCATGTGAAACCTTGTACCTCCGTAGAGAGTATTTTGCCAATGTAAGTGAAGTTATCTACAGCAAAAAATTCTCCATTTGCTGTTATCCAATGGGTTTTTCATATGGATTTTGTGGTGCTGGCTGGTGGGAATCTATGCTTTTTTGGTGTTTATTTTCAGACCAGAATTAGCACAAATGACAGAGACCCAATACATACTTTGTTACATGAGTGCACAGTAATTTATGAACAAAAAATTACACACCAACTCTCCCTCCACTTTAGTCTTGGTTTGTAGTCTTTTCAGGTGAAATAATTTACAGTTAGTGTGGTAACTGATTGTAATTCTGTTTTCTTCCTTATTGATATCATCTAACAACATCACTGAAAATATTATATATTTTGCTCCCTCCATTGGTTCTGGGAAAGTACACGAGCATGTCCATTATCTAGAATTATGAAACTGATATACCATATTGATGAACTTCTTTGGGCAATCAAATTTTGCCATGATCTTCCAGAAGTCCTCCTGACTAACAGTATTTAAAGCCTTGGTGAGATTGATGAGCATTGTGTAAAGACCTCTGTTCAGTTAGAAGTGAAGTATCACCGTGTTAAGGACTCTGGCAAAAACCTTTGAGGTATGGGAGATCCCCACTGTGATTGTTACAGAACAGCCTGGTTCCCTTTTCATTAAAGAGATGGACAATAGAAACATCCTTGGACATCTGAGGGATAACCTCCTCTTGTCATTTAACCTGGAAAATTTCAGTTTGCTTTCATATGAGCAGCGAACCCTCTGCCTTGTAAGTCTCAGCTGGAATAGAATCAGCAGTAGGCATTTTACATATGAGAGAAGCCATATGACATTCAAAACCCTTTCTTTAATAATTGGAAGCTCATCTAGAGAGGGATTGACCTAAATTTGAGGTTTATAATCAGTGACTTCAGCATTGATTGATGCCAGCCTGTTGAAATTACAATGGAAGGGTTTAGCTCATTTCTCCAGGATCATGTCCTTATCACTAATCAGTGTAATTCCATCAGCACTGAGTTTTTGAGATCATAGGTGTTTGGTCTATAGATAGCCTCTAGGTCATCATAAAAGCATTTTGAGTTCTTATCAGTATAAAACTAAATTTCATTTGCCTTCTTACTAAGCCAAGAATCCCACATCTCTTTACGCTTTGCTTCTATTTTACTTTTGATCAAGTTAAGTATGTCTTTTTTTTTACAGACAGATGAACTATCTTTCTGGTAAATCTTCATAATTCTTGTTTTTTGTTTAGCAGTTTCTGAATTTCCCCATCATTTTCATCAAACTAATCTTGATGTTTTTGAATGTATTTGACTGAAATGAGTAAATGGCTGTGCTGTACACCAAATCTCTGAAATCAGCCTATTCCTTTTTTGTTGACAACCATGTTAATGGTGCAACTCTTCCTCCAAGTGTGGTCCTTAAAAGAGGGTGCTCCTAGAGGGATCCCCTAGAGGACTGCCAAATTCCACTTCTGCTTCAACCCCTTGATGAAGATGAACACATGACCACCTCAGTATCTGCACCTTCACTTGCCTGTCACCATAGCACTTTGAGGTAGAAAGAAATGACAAAATGATATGAGTGTTGTCTTTTGACTTCTGCATAAATTGAATTTAAGTGAGGCAGAATAATGCGAAGTTGAGCAGAATATCAAGAATATCAAAGGAATTAATAAAAAATAAACGTAAAGGAAGGAGGTTAACAAGTTGTATACTTCCTTGCACATGGTTAATTGATCTTTGAAGGGGCCTGGTTTGCCCAAGATTAGTGACCTTTCCATGTAGAGGGAGCTAATCATGAAGCCAGTAATTGATGGCTTTGAATACTGGCTATGAGGAGGCATCAGTGCCACCTCCATTGAGGACCATCTTGAAGGGCACCTTGTTTCTGCAGAGAATGAGATGTGTTCTTTCAGTGATCTCCAGTCCAATATTTGACTGCAATTATGGCCTAGGCAAAGCAGGACATATAGTGTACATCAAAATAATTATGAAAATTATTCTACTGTGTATTTGATAATCCAGATGCCTAGTGGTTCTGCTAATTAGTTGTTATTAATCTTCTTATAATATGATGAGAACATTTTTAAAGGGGGAGGGGGGCATTTATATACCAAATGAATTTCCTGAAATCAGAGTATCCCAGAAGCCTGGTCTAGTATCCTTTTTCTCAGTAAGCTGGTGTTATCTGAGTTGAAGGTTTGGGATCTGTGGCATGAAAATTTACTTACGGTTATGGGCATGGGCTTGCATTGATTGGTTAAGGAGCAGAATAGTGAATAACAGTTGTGAGTAAATTAGTATTGGGCTCAGGGAGCTTTCTAATGCTAATGTATGACAGATGCAATTTCCCACTACAGCCTGCATAGGCAATCTAATGTTAAAAGTAAGGAAATCATAGAATCTGAAAGTTGGCTTAGACTTTAGAACCCAGTGGTCAAACCTATATCTGAACAAGAATCTCTTCTGCAATACCCATTCCAGTCCATCCTCCACACAGATGTCAAATCAAATATAAAGTTTTTTTCCTTTGGTGTCTAAATCCCTTAATCCATTTACAGCTTAGTCCCTCATTCCTTTCCAGTCTTTAACTCCCATTCAGGGACATTTAATTACACTGGTCGGGCTCACAGAAAATACTTTGTTTCGGACTGCATTTTCTCTGACTGTTCATCGCCTATGTTTGCAACTCTCCTTCCTCATCTTTACTTTCTGGCTTCCTTGGCTTCCTTCAAGTCTCAGCTAAAGTTCTGCCTTTTACAAATATTCTTTCTCAGGTCACCTTAATGTCTGCAATTTATCCTGTGAACGACTTGTTTGCACATTATTCATTGCAGTATTATTTTCCTCCATTACATGGTGAGCTCCTTGAGACCAGAGGACTGTCTTTTGACTTTCTTTATATCCCCCTGTATCAAACACATAATAGGCGCTTCATAAATGCTTGTTGACTGACAAGTCTTCAGCAGATCTTGTTTGAAGACCTCCCATTCCTTTCATTTATTACTCTTACTGTTAAGATTTTTTCCTGCCCTCAAGCTTAAAAATTAGCTTCTTGCAATTTACACTCCATTGCTGGAAGTTCTGCCTTCTGGACCCACACATAACAAGTTTAATTCCTCTTCCACACAACAGCTCTCAGAATACTTAAAGACAGTTATCATGTTGCTTGTCCCTAAGTGTCTTTAAGGCTAAACTGTCAGTGGAAAGAGCTCTGGATTTGGAGTCAAAAGACATAGGTTCAAATCCTGTCTCTAACATGTAATAAGTATGCTACCTTTTGAGATAACATACTATGTATGCTAATCTCTTGAGTCTGTTTCCTCATCTGGACTCTGATCATTAAGGTCATATCTAGCTAAATTTATAATTCTAAATACCATGATTTTTTCAGTGGATTCTCATAAATCACAAAAGACTCTCATCTGAATAGTCTCCAGCTGATTAATCCCCTTCCTAAAAGGTGATATTAAGTTGCAGCAAGTTGTCACAAGTAGATGAAGTACTGACCTTGTAAGCAAGAAGACCTGAGTTCAAATATAGCTTTCAACACTAAACAGCTATGTGACCTTTTAAGCAGGACACTTACCACTATATGCCTCAGTTTCTTCAGTATCTTCTTCTGTAAAATGGGACTAATAATACCTAACTTCCATGGTTATTGTTAGGACTAAATAAAATAATTAATGCACAGTGTCTTATAAACCTCACAATGCCAAATAATACCAGTTTCTTTTAAGAAGGACTTTCTTCCAGACTTTGTTCAAGATAACTGGGAAAATCTGGTACTAAGAGGCCAGGTAGCAATACAGGGGCAGAAATACAACAGCAGTCCCACCAGAGTGTATCTGTTAGCTTTTGAGAAGTTCCCACACTGTTTTTTGGTATTTAGTAGAAAGGGGTCCTCTCTCTTGCCTTATATGTTTCTTTATATCCTCTTATCCTGGTCATAGGATCTCAATGACTTATGCCTAAGATACGAGAAGCAAATGGTTTGAAATTCTTATGTTTGCTGAGAGAATTTATTTCTGACAATAGGAATTCTTAGAATCTACTTTTAATACCCTTAAAACCAGGTAAGAATAATTGGTGAGATGTTTCCACAGTGAAATCCTAAGGACAGCTATACTCTGCTTATTTGAGTGGTCTAATTGCTAAGTCACATACAAATACAGGGATTCTCTGAGAGAATTGGTGACTTAATATAGCAGAATGATTACTGAGTAGGATGAGCTTAGAGTCATGACATCTGAATTCAGATGTTGCCTCAGATCCTGACTTGTATGACTTTGGTCAAGTTGCTACTCCTCTTAGCCCTAGCTATCCTTTCTGTAAAATGGGAATATTACTTCAGAGAATTGCTGTGAGAACATATTAAAGCACTATGGAAATGGGAATTATTGTTGTTGTGCAAGGAACTGTAAAATTATAATTCTTTTCTGGATTTTTCAAGTGCATAACCACACCTAGGTTTGTTACACTGAGGAGAATTCTGGGATGATTTAGATTGATCAGCATAACTGGTTGGTTGATTCTGACTCAGCTTTTTATTTTTTGTCTGATAGTTTTAGAGAGTTGGAAGATGTTCCCTCCCTGCATCTGAATTATATATAATATAAAAGGAAATAGCACTGGATTTAGAGGCAGATGAACTGGATTACAATCCTCATATGCTACTTATTCCCTTTGACCTTCAGCAAATCATTTAACCTCTTTGTTTATATTTTCTCTTGGATGACATTGAACTAGATCATCTTTAAGGCCTCTTCTAGCTCTTAAGTCCTCTGATTCTGTAAATTGCAGCAAATGATTTGTGAGGAGTTAGTTCAGTACTTACATCTCAGAATCATCAATGTTTTGCCTTCCAAGTTAACAAGCTGTCCCAGCTAGTTACAGGTAGATCTAAGGCTGAGAGTTGGACTGCATTTATAGATTCTTTTGAATCATTCAGTACTCTGTACATATGCCTGACAAAGTGGAGATAAATCTGGTGGCTTGTAAAGTTTGCCTTTTTTCAGTAATTATGGAGTAGTAATGAGGCCTCCAGAAATTGCTTGGGTCTAAGCATTTTATAGAAGGGTTATTGTGCAGCAGTGATAGCAGGTTTATCATCAAATAAAGATAGACTGAGTCTAGAGTATGAAATCTTCTTAGTCTTCAAGAGCACAAATAGAACATAGAGGATACAGGTCAGGAAGGGAGCTGGTTAGTGATTAGAGCTTTAGAGAAAAAGAAATCTTTTAGTCCATCAGCATATCTTTTGTAGATGTAAATCCACAGACTTAAGTCAAATGCCCCATGACCCAGATGTGGAACAGACAAAGAAATTCAAAAGAGGATTAAAGCTCCTTATTTTAAATTGCATTAATATCATGGTGAGGTGAGAAGGAAAAAGTTTGAGAGCTTTAAAAGACCTCCAACTAGTTTAATGCATACCTGCAGCTACTAGGTTACTTTCCCAGACACAGAAAGAGGCAGGGGATGGGGTAGAGAAGAGCCCTTCAAAATTGGAAAAATATTTTTCCCTGATTTTTTTTCCTTTAGTTTCTAGGACTTCTTCTTCCAAAACAAGATAAAATCTTTATGAAATAATAAATGTTCATATAGCACTTTAAAGGTTTTAGACTGCTTTGCATACATTATATTATTTGACCCTCACAGAACCCCTGTAATCCCCCTTTTTACAGATGAGTAAACTGAGGCACAGAAGCTTACCTAGGATGACATAGTTATTTAATGTCTGAGGGAATAATGCCAACTTGGTTCTTCCATACTCTTAAATTCACTATTCTGTTTGCTGTGCTTCATGTGATCTTGACTAACAAGTAATTAGACATAGGGAAAGATAACTTTAAATAGAAAGTATTGCTATCTGGGACATGTGTTGGGTGGGCCTGAATTGAGGGTCCTGAATAGACTCTGAAAATAAGCCCTGCAATTGGAAACACTTACCCAGAGTCTGAAAGTTTGTTTTGGGTAAAGGAGCAAAGTAAGTATCAACACTCTTCCTGTTTTGTTTGTACATCCTTCTGTCCTGTTTCCCCCTCCAGTTATAGCTATAGACAGACACCAAAATGTTTACTGTCTGATAGTTAAAAAAAAGAATTCTCAAGTCCCAGGCAAGTCACTGGCTTCTGTTGACAAAGTGGAGATAAATCTGGTGGCTTGTAAAGAATTTCTGTTTTTTAGGAGTTATCCACTTTACTGACTCTTAGAACATGGGAGGGTAGTAGAGGTTAGGCAGGACACTTTATATACTACTCTCATTTGAGGCTCTTACCTGAGACCTTTAGACTGTTAGCTTTAGTGGGATTTTACCTGACCTGTGATTGAAACCACAGATTTACAAATTTCCTCTGACAGCTTCTGTTTGAATCACTGTTTCTTCTAGACTATTTCATGGATAGACTTTTCTGACTACTTTCCCTGTCCCTAAAAACAAGGGCAGCCAGGTGGCTCAGTGGATAGAGTGGTGGACCTGAATTTAGGAACACGAGTTCAAATTAAGCCTAAATAGTAGATGTGTGACTGGCTTTCACCTTGTTTGTCTCAGTTCCCTTATCTGTAAATGAGCTGGAAGATGGAAGTAGCAAACTAGTCCAGTATCTTTGCCCAGAAAATTCCAAATGGGATCAGACACAATTGAACAACAGCAATCCAAGGAGTTTTGGGTTTTCCACAACCCAAGAGGTAAATAAATCAATTATTTTCTTCTCCTGTAGATGTGTTCTTTGTAAATTCTGGATCTGCTTTTCCTTTTTTCTTTGTGTTGAAGATTGTCATGGAGTAGACAGTACAAATGTGTGTGTCTAGTGGCTGTGTGTGTAGTAGATAATGTACTTTGGGTGTAAGATGGGGTTAATCAGACACCTCACTCCCAGAAAGTAATGAAGTGAAAATAAACTGCCTAGTTGAGAAAAAGGGGTAGAGCAAGTGAGAAGGGAGTCAGAGAGGCAAGAAGACTCAGGCAAGCTCTGCTGGGTTCTGACTGAAAGATTAATGGTTAAACTAACATCACAACTGGAGATATGACTTTTATTTTAGAGAACATTTTATCTAATGGTTCAATAATCTGTCATCCTTTTATACCTTTTCTTGAATGGATGACGTTTCAGTACTTCTGGAAAATTGGGTAGAAGGGGCTGTTTCTTAATATGTTGATCTTTTCTTTCTTATGGTATATAAATGTCTAGCCAAGAGGTACAATTTTAGGATTCTGCTGAATGACTTTGGGCCAGTTTTTTTAATCGCTTGGCATGTTTTTAGGGTGGAATCCCCACATCAACTCATTTGGAAATTTCACTTGGAAGTCAAACCATCTTGATCTTTTGTTTCCTGGAGTAGAGATTACTATGTTAACCTTCCCCCCACAACACTGTGCCCTACCCCCAAAAAATACAAATCTGATTTTTTATGAATCTTCACCATTAATTTCCATTCTCATCAATCTTTCCCCTTCCCCAGACTGCCTCTTAAACTCATGGTTTAAATTATAACACTTAGCACTCGATTGTTACCTCCATTTATTTTTCTCTTGGTGTGTCAATTCTGTTTTTATCTCCCCCATGAGAACATAAAGCTTTTTGAGGAATCCTTAATGCCAATATCCCTGGATTAACTGTAGTGAATGACTAGCCCAGGACTGGGTATACAGTTGGCTAGTTGGTTGGTTAGTTGATATTTCTGAAGGCCAGGGACTGTCTGACTGCTGACCTTGGGGTCAGCCTCTTCTCACTGAGTATTTTCTGTTTGGCCTTGTCTTTCTTTTCCTGGTATCATGTGGGTTTTCTGCTAAGTTAATATGACTATGGTTCTTTCTACAGAAATAGTGTTATTCTTTCTGCTTTGTTAAGAGAGTCTTGCTGTGAATTTGGGATTTTTCCCTTGGAGTGAAAGTGCAATGATATTAATTGATTAATTTTTCCAAACATTTTTCTCTTTATTTTTAGCTTTCAAGATTTATGAAATGAAATCTAGTGATTCATATAATGAACATTAATAAATGAATAAATTGAAGATTCATGCTGAGAAAGAACCAGCAGCTAGTGATTTTGAAAAGGATCTTAGATTTGGAAAGGGACCTTAGTGGACATCTAATACAACCTGTACCTTAAGGAACAAGAATTCGCTCTTTTTTCTGTCCTTCTCTTTGATCTCTGTGTAAATGCCTCCTCTTTTTACCCACCCCCCATATACAACTGGTCTAAAGACTTTTAATGAAAGAAAACCTATAATAGGCTAAACATGATCAGTTAACTGATTCTTATGTAGCATGAACTTGAAACCCTTATGCTTTTGATTATTTTCCTGGATGCTTTCTAGCTTAAAACTTACTCATCTTAAGTTTTCAATTTTGATTAACTTTGAAGCTATGGAGGCATCGAGTTCCTCTATCATGTACCCTGAAGGAATTTTTCATATTGTCTGAAGTTTTTATGTCATCTATGAATCTAAACTATAGGGAAGTTTTTTTGGATCTTTAACTGAATTTTGTTCCTCCTGTGCTCACCTGCCTATTCTTCATGCCAAAGCTAGAGGTCTTCTAAACACTCTATTCATGGAAGATGGACTCTGCCTGTAAGTCCAAATGATGAGCATTCTTGTCCTAGAACCTAGTGGATTCCTTTCTATTATCCTTGGTATCTCTTTCCATGGCCTGTTGGTAGTAGCATTTCTTTCTCTATTGCTTTTGTATAGACAAGAAAAAATGTCCAATTTGCTAGGTTTGTTGGTTGTGGGAAATTGAAAGTTGAAGATGATGCCATCTGATTTCCATTTTATAGCATTAGCAGAGGGCAGAGTAGACTGATAAGAGAATGTAACATTAGTGAAAGCTTCAATGCACTGAGGGTAGCTCTCCCTGAGGGACAGTTCAAGAGAGATGTTCTTTCCAACATCTGGAAAGGATGACATCAGATTTATAGTCTCAGAACTTGCCTTCTGCCCTTCTTTAATTGTGGGGAACAAGCTTACTTGAGCTGCAGAAAATTTGACCACATAATAAATTAAAGCAAAATTTTCCACATTCAATTGTTTCAGTTTCAGGTGCAACCAACTGACTTTATTTAAGAGGCAGCATGGTGTAGTAGAGAGAGCACTCAACATGGAATTGGGAGAAATTTGGATTTGAATCATGCCTTTGTTGTATAACCATAGATCACTTAACCTTTAAATTGATTTCTTCAATAAATAATAATACCTGTAGTTCTGTACCCATAAAGGTGTTACAGGGATCAAATAATATGTATGTAAAGGGCTATAAAATCATAAAGCAACATGTAAGCATCAACCACTAATATTATTAGAATCTTTAGATTTCATATTTAGGAGCATTAAAGGTCAGTTTCTGGAATAATCAGACTCTTCTTGTCTTCCTTGCCTTTGATCTTTTGGTAGGAGCAATTGACTTCTGGAGAAGCTTAGGACAAGTTAACTAACTTGCCTCAGTGACTAGAATACTGGACTTGAAATCAGAAAGATTTGAATCTGGTCTCAGATACTTAAGACCCTTAACCTTTTTTGCTTCAGCTGTCACATCTATAATGAAATACTTGGACTTGATAACCTCTAAATCCCCTTCTATCTCTTAATTTTCTTATGCTATGATTCTTTTATTTTTTAATTGTTATTTTTATTGTCCTGATGGAATGAGCAAGTCCATTAAGGTTGATCATCACCCCCATGTTGCTGTTAGGATGTAAAAGGTTCTTCTAGTTCTGCTCGTCTTGCTCAGTATCAGTTCATGCAAGTCTTTCCTGGCTTCTCTGAAATCCCATCCCTTCTGGTTTCTAAAAGAACAATAGTGTTCCACAATGTACATATACCACAATTTGTTCAGCCATTCCCCAACTGATGGATATTCACTCGATTTCCTATTCCCCTTTGCTAAGCAACAAGCATTTATATTGTATTAACTAGCATTTTGGGTAATTAGATGATGAAGTTGATAGAGAGCTGGTTGGAAAGTCAAGAAAACTCATCTTCCCGAGTTCAAATTTGACTTCAGGCAGTTACTAGCTGCATGACTCTGAGCAAGTCACTTAAACCCCATTTGCCTCAGTTTTTTCAACTGTATAATGAGCTAGAGAAGGAAATGGCAAACCATTCCAGTATTTTTGTCAAGAAAGCCCCAAATGGGGTCACAATAAGTCAGGTATGGGGCAGCTAGGTGGCACAGTAGATAGAGCAGCAACCATGGAGTCAGGAGGACCTGAGTTCAAATTTAGCTTCAGATGCTTAAGTTTTGCTTAGCTGTGTGATTTAATCCCATTGCCTTGCAAAACAAGCAAGAGTCAGGAATAACAAACTAAATAAAGCAAAGTCCTGTCCAGCTCTTAGATCTGTGCTTCAGAGAGCTTTGCCATCTTCAGATTCACATTTCTCCAAATATTCTGGTCTTCAGTATTGAATCTTGTCTGGTACTTGGGCTTTTAGCTAGACAGACATCCTGTAACTGAAGTTGTTACAAGTAGGGGAGCACAGGTGACCTGTCCATGTTGTAATGTCTTGTCTTCCCTGCTGATGAAAATGCTTCAGTGTTTCATTAGCAGTATAGTTTGAATTTCAGTGAAGCTATGTAAATTCACAATGTCTTCTCTCACCTGTCATATCATACATAGGCAAAATCATTTCATATGGTTAATAGGCTACAAAATTTAGGACCATTTCTGTTTTTCATTTCTAACATGGTTATCTCTCTTGCCTCTCACTCCTGCTATATTATCTGGGAGAGGTCTCTGCTCCCCTCTCCTAAATTTTATCTTTATACTTTTCTGTTTATAAGCTTCAGTACCTTCAGATTCTTGTCTTTCTATCTCACGCTTGTGATGAGTAAGGTGAAGTGATTTACTTTTTACTCTACTGTTCGACTGGTCTACTTGAAATATAAGGTGACAGGCTGCACTGAGCATTCAAACCAGGTAGACACAGCCAGCCTGAGGGCCCTGGAACTAATGTTAGAGTTTTCTCCATCAATTATTTGTGGTCATATCCAGGGAGGAGAATAGTAAACATCCTCATCAAACTATTCTTTGTAAACTCTGTCTTTTCTATCTCAATATGTATTTGGGTGGATTTGGAACATTATTAAGTTGTATATTTATTAAGATAAAGTGAATGGTTGGATACAGAGTAGGCAGGAGAGTCCTGGACTAGTGAGGATGGATACAGACCTGAGGAGGAGAGAAATCAACCTTTCTCCCTCTTTACCCCCATCATTGACCAGCTTATTGGTACTTCTGTTGAATGGATCATAGAATTTATTGCTGAAAGAGACTTTAGAAATCATCTGGGTTCAGATCCTTCTTTTACATATGAGGAACCATAAGGATCAGAGAGGTAAGTGACCTGAGAGATCCCAGAGTTGTTTAGTAGTAGAGCTATAACTTGAATCCAACTCCAGTGTTTCCCCACTGTGCCAAGACCTCCCATACCATTTTACAGCTGGGACCAAGTAACCAGCTTGTACATTGTGAATGGAAAGTAAAACCTATTCCCTCCTCCATAGTAGCATAAAGAATAGTATAAACTAGTCCACAATTGTTTGTTGAATGTTAATTTGGCTTCCCCAGTGAGATTGTACATTTTTTTCAGAGTGGTTTCTATGTGTTATGTATCTCTCTAGAACTGGGTATTTAAAGTCATCCCTTGACCTTCTTTAGTTTCAAATCAGGTTTTGGTTATTGGTGGATTGGCCATGGATAATTAAAAGGGAATTTTTGGAGATATGTAAAGAATACTAAAAAAAAAAATTAGTGTCACAAATGTATCAGTACTCCATATCAGTCATCTATTTTATAATTTGTTACTATAAACATACATACATAAAGAGTTAAATTTTGTAACAAGTTTCAGTGTGTTGAAGAACTATGGGCACTCTTCTTTGTCTCTCTACCATCCAGATTCAATCATGTCATTTTCTCCCTATAGTGATCCTTGTATCTTACATTTTTATAGGAGAAGGAAATCTGTGGAGCATTTGTTGCAGCTGGGAAGGCAGCATAGTGTATGAGATACTAATCTCTCTTGTATAGAAACTGCAACTTTTTCATGGATGTCGTGTGTTGTTTTATTTGTGTTTTGCAGTTAAATAAATAGGATTAGAATTATTAAAAATAGGGACAGCAAGCTGCGAGCCGAGGCAGGAGTCATGGCTGGGCAGGCTTTTAGAAAGTTTCTTCCCCTCCTTGACCGAGTTTTGGTGGAAAGGAGTGCTGCTGAGACTGTTACCAAGGGAGGTATCATGCTTCCAGAGAAGTCTCAAGGAAAAGTATTACAAGCCACAGTAGTGGCTGTTGGATCAGGATCCAAAGGAAAGAATTGAGTGATTCAGCCAGTTAGTGTGAAAGTTGGAGACAAAGTTCTTCTTCCAGAATATGGTGGCACCAAAGTAGTTATAGAGGACAAGGACTATTTCTTATTTAGAGATAGTGACATTCTGGGGAAATATGTGGACTGAAATCACTAATGAAGTGGCATCTGAAAGTTGCCCATTCCACTGAAGTTCTGGAATCTTTGTTTCATCATGTAAATAATTTCCAGGTCTCTTGTTTTATAATAAATGGATATCTTGTGTCTCTAAAATCCAGTTTCTCTACATCATATGAACATTTCCAAATAAAAAATGTATAAATGGATGGTTAACTATTTCATGTATTAAGATTTCCCTGAAATGTTATTTTTTAATCTCCTACACCTATAGATATTAGAATTTAAAAGACTGGAGCTTTGCCTTTAACTTTGCTATAATTGTATCTGAATAATAACAAGAATAAACAGTAACATTCCTCTTAGTGTGATTATGGAAACCAAATTTCAAATAGTAACATTTTAACTTTACAAAAAATAGCAAGTTTACATTATTGAGGTGGGATAAC
This sequence comes from Macrotis lagotis, assembly GCF_037893015.1. NCBI lineage: Eukaryota > Metazoa > Chordata > Mammalia > Peramelemorphia > Peramelidae > Macrotis > Macrotis lagotis. The sequence continues at coordinate 618,645,605 of NC_133666.1, read as the reverse complement.
TTTTGGTGTATTGGGTACAATTACATCAAGCCCTTAGGAGTAATTCTATAGTTCCAACATACTGAAATTATCAGCAGATTGTTCCATAAATGTAGGAGGGCAGGTAAGTGAAACAATGGATAAAACACTGGGTTTGGAGTCAAAATCTTTGCTCAGATACTAGCTCTGTGACACTTGGTAAGTCATTTAACCTCAGCCTCAATCTCTTCATCTAAAATGAGGATAATAAACGTACTTCATAGAATATATGAAGTGCTTTGCAAACCTTCAAGCACCATATAAATGTAGTTGCCTTTAACCTATAGGCTTAACCACTAATTAAGGAATAATTTGTATGACAGGACAGCAATATTAACCAACAGAAAAATTATTTCTTGGGAAAAGGTATTATTGGAGCTAAGATGAGAACTGGCCATATTAAGCACTGTTTTGCTAGCATCTGTGTACACTACACTGTGCTTTTAACTTGACAATTGGATTAGCTTACTAGATATCCTACCCTTTTCTTGGGAGTTGACTTTATAAGGTGTTTGCTTTTAGTAGTGATAAAATAATGTATGTGAGAATTACATTTTCTAACTAATGCCAACTGTCTGTGATATGGCTAACTAGGATTGGGATGGCATCCTTGACCCTATAATCACACTCTAGTAAAACGGATGATAGTTTAGAGAATTTGTTTCCTTAGTGTCAGTAAAAATGCTTTATTTGAAATAAGCTAATATTTCCATAATAATATGTCAACTCTTCTTACTAAGGTTCATGTGAATCCTAAAATATATTTCCAGCTAAAAGTTTAAAGGGCCTCATTTTATAACTAATAAAAAGGTAACTCAATTCTAGAACAGTAGAGAAAAGGAAAAAAATAAAAATTTAAAGGTTAAAAAAAGAAGTATTAAAAATAAAGCTTTGTGGTAGAGCCTAGAGTTAGTCATGTGTGATCTTATGCCCTTAACACCACAAATGTTGAGGGCTTTGTGTATATGTAAGAGGCAGGAAACCCTATTACAGCAGAAGATAGTTAAATTCATATTTCTGAATTCTCATCTACAAATCCAGAATCTCATTTCCCCCTTTCCCTTTTAGTGTCATTCTATTAAATATTTTTAGAATCTTGTTTAAAATATTTTGATAAACATTTCAACATAATTGTTTTCCTTTATATTGCTATTTATTTTACTTTGTGCATTTAAAATATTTTGATAACTATTTCAACATAATTGGCTTCCTTTGTAATCCTATTTATTTTACTTTAGACATACTTTCTACAGAAAGGCTTAGGCTGACAGAGGGGTGCAGGACACAAAAAAAGTTAAGTTCTGCTTTGGATTGACTTTTGGGCATTTTTTTGAGATCATCTTTTCATTTGTTGGGAAAGGGGGCCCATGGCTTCTCTCTTGAGTCTCTCCTGTGAAATCTCAGAAGAGTTTCATATTAGATCACCTTTTACTAGGACAGCTCCATTCATCTGAACGATCAGTCATTGTTTAAAAGTGGAGCATCCAAGACACCTTTTTTAGTTTAGATTAGTTCTTTGGAAATGAACACCCTGTAGAACCAGGAATTTTTCCATGTGCTTTACAAATATAATCTTATGATCCCCATAACAACCCCTATATGGTAGTTATTTGCTCCATTGAGCAAACAGAGGAAGATGGAATTCAAGTGACTTCTCTGTGATCACAAAGCTTCTAAGCTTTTGAAGCCAAGTTCGACTTCAAGTTATTCTTGAAATAACCCCATTCCCTATCCACTGTGCTGTCTAGCTTCCTCAAATATTAAGGAATAATTAAGAATTATACTTTGAAGGTTTCTTGGGTATTCTGAGGATAAAGACTGAAACTCCATCAAAAGTGATGATTTCTGGGGCAGCTAGCTGGTGCAGTGGATAGAGCACTGGCCCTGGAGTCAGGAGTACCTGAGTTCAAATCCAGCCTCAGACACTTTATAATTACCTAGCTGTGTGGCCTTGGGCAAGCCACTTAACCCCATTGCCTTGCAAAAACTAAAAAAAAAAAAAAGTGATGGTTTATAACCAGATCTTCAAATGAGAATTTAAAGCTTATTTCATATAAATGTAAGTGAATGGCATTTACATATACTTCATGTAGTCATCTTCAAGAAAGCATATATACACTCACATTTTGCTGGATACTAAGGTACTCTTTGTAGTTATCATTTTCTTTTTTTTAATATTTATTTATTCTTTTTGTACAAATAATTTTTTATACATTAATAAAATATTCTTGTTTAAGAGTAAACAGAATACCCCCCCACACAAAATATAGACTCGCTTGAGCGATAAAGTAAAGGGGAGAGAAAAAAATTAAAATAAAAAATAGTACTAATTGTAGGTATGGCCAGGTGGCGCAATGGACGGAGCCCCAGCCCTGGAGCCAGGAGCACGAGAGCCCATATCTGACCCCATACACTCAACAATCACCCAGCCGTGTGACATGCAAGCCACCCCAACCCCACTGCCCTGCCAAAAACTGAAAAAAGAAAAAAAAAGGCATAAAATAAAATAGTAATAATAGTAGGGGTGCCTGGGTGGTGGACAGAGCATTGGCCCTTGAGCCAGGAGCACCTGGGTCCAAATCCGGCCTCAGACACCCAAAGATCACCCTGCTATGCAGCTCCAGGCAGGCCACCCAGCCCCACTTGCCCTACACCCTCCCCCAAATAATAATAATAATAAATGTGTTTCAGTCTTTGTTCCAACACCAACAACTCTGTAGTGGGTGGATCACATTCTTTATGATAAGTCCATCACAAAAGTTACTTCCGTATTTTTCCACTGTTGCCATTGCTGATCGCAACTCCCTCCTTTCTTATTTCTCCACTACCATGTACTATATTTTCTCTCTCCTTTCACTCTGACTCTGCCAGCTCTGGGGCCAAGAGGCCCTGTGCCCCCCTACTACCCCTGAGGCCTAGTATCCACCTGGCCCTATGGTCCCTGACAGGCTATCCAATCCCAGCCCCTTGCAAGAAGTAAAAAGGGAAATGTGTTATATCTGAACACTCTCCCCCCCATGGTCCATCCTCTTCTCCCTCACTCACATGCCCCCCTTCCCCTGTCCCCCCTTTTCTTCTTACTCCAGATGCCTATACCCCATTGAGTATATATGCTGTTTCCTCTCCTAGCCACCTCTGATGAGAGTGAAGATTCCCTCATTCCCCCTTGCCTCCCCCCTTCCATATCATTGCAATAGCTCATTGTGATAAAGAAAAAACTTATCATATGAGATATCTTGGCCCATTCCCCCTCTCCTTTTTCTTTCTCCCATTACATTTCCCTTTTTTTCTATTGACTCCATTTTTACACCATGTTTTATCTTCAAAATCAGCTTTCTCCTGTGCTTCAACTATAAAAGCTCCCTCTACCTGCTCTATTAACTGGGAAGGTTCATATGAGTATTATCAGTGTCATTTTTCTATACAGGAATCAAGTCCCTCATATTTTCCCCCTCTCCTCCAATCTCTATGCTTTACCTGAGTCCTGTATCTGAAGATCAAACCTTCTGTTCAGCTCTGGTCATTCTAACAGGAACATGTGAAATTCCCCCGGTTCATTGAAAGTCCATCTTTTTCCCTGGAAGAGGACATTCAGCCTTGCTGGGTAGTTGATTCTCAGTTGCATTCTAAGCTCTTTTGCCTTCCAGTATATTATATTCCTATGAGCTTCCAAATGTAGTTGCTGCTAAGTCCTGTGTGATCCTGACTGCAGCTCCATGATATTTCAATTGTGTCCTTCTGGCTGCTTGTAATATTTTCTCTTTGACTTGGGAGTTCTGGAACTTGGCTATAATATTCCTAGGGGTTAGTTTTTTGGGATCTCTTTCTCGGGGGGATTGGTGGATTCTCTCCATTTCTATTTTGCCCTCTGCTTCTAGAATATCAGGGCAATTTTCCTGTAGTAATTCTTTGAAAATGATGTCAAGGCTCTTTTCCTGATCATGACTTTCAGGTATTCCAATAATTTTTAAATTATCTTTCCTAAATCTGTTTTCCACATCAGTTGTTTTTTCAATGAGATGTTTCACATTTTCTTCTAATTTTTCATTTTTTTGGTTTTGAAGTAATGAATCCTGGTTTCTTGTAAATTCATCACTCTCCCTGAGTTCCATTCTTTGTCTGAAGGATTTGTTTTCCTCAGAGAGTTTTCCTATCCCTTTTCCCATCTGGTCAATTTTACTTTTTAAAGCATTCTTATTAACTTTTCGAACTGTTTTATCTATTTGACCTAAGCTGGTTTTTAGCATGCTATTTTCTTTGGCATTTTTTTTTTTTTTGGATTTCCTTGACTAGGCTACTGACTTCATTTTCATGTTTTTCCTGCATCTCTCTCCTTTCTTTTCCCAGTTTTTCTTCTAATTCTCTCATTTGATTTTTTTTTTTTTTTAGTTTTTGCAAGGCAGTGGGGTTAAGTGGCTTGCCCAAGGTCACACAGCTAGGTAATTATTAAGTGTCTGAGGCCGGATTCGAACTCAGGTACTCCTGACTCCAATGCCAGTGCTCTATGCACTGTGCCACCTAGCCGCCCCTCATTTGATTTTCAAACTCTTTTTTTTGAGCTCTGTCATAGTCTGAGCCCAATTTCTGTTTTTCTTGGAGTCTTTAGATGCAGGAGCTTGTGCTTCCTCATCTTCAGACTCAGTATTTTGATCCTTCTGGGCTCATATGCAAAATATTTCTCAATGGTGTTCCTGTTATTTCTCTGCTTGCTCATTTTCCCTAGCCTGAGCCTGGTTTTGGGGTGCTTCCCAAGCTTTTGGGACATTCCCACAAGGGTCTCAGTGTGTGAGGCTCTGTCCTCCCTCCTGGTCTGTGAATGTGAATGACCATATGCGCCCCCCTCTGGTACAGGGCTAAGGTGGAGGGGGCCCCTGCTGTTCCATGGGCCGGCCTAGACTGAGATCAGGATCTGAATGTGGTCAGAACCCCAGAGTCCTGTTCCAGAGGCAGAGGACAGAGCTCTGCAGTCTCTCTTCAGTCCCCTCCCTAAGTTCAATGGGCTCATGCCCTGGGGGCTCCTGCTTACCAGCTCCACCTGCTTATGTTTCCTGGATCTGGGCTGCCTAAAGACCAAGTTGTTTGCTGTGTGCCCTGAGGGCTGGGTTTCATGTGCTCACTCTGGCAGAGTTCCCCCACTGTTCCCCCACTTCGTGCCCGGTGCTCCCCAGGGTGTAGCTCAAGAGACTCCCCCCACTGCTGTGAGCCAGGCTCCCAGCACCCTGGGGCTGCTTCCTGGAGGCTGAAGTTCTTTTCCTCTGGTGGGCCACCCCTCTGGCGGGCCACCCCTCCTCCCCCCGGGGAGCAGAGCCTTTCAGCTCTTTTCCAGGTTACCTTGAATAGGAGAACTGCCTCCCTGGGTCCCTCTGTGGGTTCTGTCTCTCGAAAGTTTAGTTAGAGTCCTTAGTATCAAAGTTTTATGAGAGAGCTTCTAAGAGATGTTGCTCTCTTGTTGCCATCTTGGTTGGCTCCTCCCCCCTGTAGTCATCATTTTCTAAAAACTAATTTGAGTTGAGAGAGATAATCACTATGAAATAGGGTCTCATTCATACAGTCTTAGAATCTTTGACTTCAACCTGCTTGAACATGATACATGACATTTCTTCTTGTTCAATTAAGAAATGCTCATTTGAACATACATTTTGAGGGAAACTTAGAAGGATAAATAATATTTTATTCTGGGTATTACTCATTTTCAGTAATGTTTTCAGTTTCCATTTTGCATCCAGGACTATCTCCAGTTCTCCTGATCCATATCTAGTCACTGGATCCAGATGGTCCAGAGCAGAAGTGAGGCTGGTGACTTAGCCCCAAACCCCCTCATTGAAATCCAGTTAATGTATTTGTAGCATCTCTTCTTCCCTGATGTCATGGTCTTCTTTGAGGACTAAGGACAAACATCAGTTTCCAGTCATATAACACTGTACCGCTAATTTGGTTGGTTCAATTTGTCTTGTCCTTTGTTATTGAAGACAACCAAAATGACATCACTATGTTTGAGACAAATTACAGTATGTCCAGCTGTGGCTGGTCAGACCAATATGAGCTCAGAATGCTCTACCACAAGTTGGGCACAAATGGTCCATGTGAAAACCTAGGGTGGGTTCTCTAACGGATGGCACATTTCCTTTGAGCACCTTCAATTCTGCCCTTCTAATAGAGTGCAACACCCTTACTGCTGAGGGCATGCCATGCTCGGTGGTATTGTTCTAGTATCTCTATGCTGCACATTCAATTCTAAAGTTCTTCAATGAGACTGTCAGGGCATCTTCTAACTCCTTGTGAGTGCTTGCCTTGGGAGAGTTCTCCATAAAATAGGTTTTTTTTTTGACAGTCATCCTTTTGGCATTCTAATAATGCATCCAGAACATCATAATTGCAGTCTCTGTAGTAATGTTGGAATGCTAGGCAGTTTTGCTTGAGAAAGGACCTCAGTGTCTGGTATCTTCTCCTGCCAGATGATCTTCAAAATCTTCCTAAGAGAATTTAAATGGAAGCGATTCAGTTTTCTGACATGGTGCTGGTAGACTGTCCAGGTTTCACAGGTATATAGCAATGATGTCAGCATGACAGTTTCATAGATCTTCAGTTGGGTAGTCAGTCTAATACCTCTTCTCTCCCATACTTTTTTTTTAACTTTTCCTAGGCAATGGGGTTAAGTAGCCTGCCCAAGGCCACACAGCTAGGTAATTAGTAAGTGTCTGAGACCAGATTTGAACCCAGGTACTCCTGACTCCAGGGCCGGTGCTTTATCCACTGCGCCACCTAGCCACCCCTATCTCCCATACTTTCTTTTGGAGGCTCCCAATACATGTGTCAACCTCATTGTCAATGTGTACCTCCTTGGAAAGGACACTGCCAAGGTAAGTGAACTTGTCCACAGAACTCCAAACCAAACCAAGCAACCATTCATATTCAAGACATTTTTCATATTTTTATGTGCAAAGTACCCTGATTGGTTGTAGGGATGCTAAGATAAAATATAACATAAATATGGGGGTATACACACACACACACACACACACACACACACACACACACAATATAGCATATATCTATGCCAAGGAGATTATAGTCTTGTTAGGAAGACTGTACACATAACAAGAATATAAATGAGAATTTGATTATGAGTTCATCAGAAAGATGAAAGAGAGAACTCAGAAAAGTGGGCTGGAGGAAGAAGTGCCAATACCTGACTGGGTTTTGATGTAATGTATGGTCTGAGTCAGCCTTTGCTTTACGGGTTCAAAGATTGGAATATTGGTGACATAAAATCAGTGATTTGCTCAAGAAATAGTATTAAAAACACTGGAAATATAGGAAAATCTTTTTTTTTTTGCATTAGGCTACTTTTGTATGGAATTCCACCAAAACATTAAACCAAGGCATATTTTAAGTCTCCTTGTTGAAAACTTTTTATTGAAGTGAATGCATTTAGTAATGAGTTAGTACTTCTTTCTTTTGTAAATATTTTGATATTTTAATGCCTTGCACAGGACGGGTTGTGCCACATTATTTACTAATTTGGTAAAATTTTCCCATGTAGTTCAATATTGAATTTCTCTTTCAGTGATGTTTGTAGCTTTTTGCTACCCAATGTTGTGTTAATTTTTGTTTGTACAAATAAAAAAATAATGGTGGTTATTGTCTTTAATATAATGCATTGTTTCATGATTCTTCTCTTAAATCAGAAACCAGTCTGGGTAGCAATCAGGGTAATTTTGAACTCTTACCTGAGGATAGTATACTATATATAAATGAATGAATCTTGTAAAGGAAAAAAAAAGTACTTTCTGTGAGCTTGTAAACAAATAAGACAACCCTGCCCTCAAAAAAGCTTATATTTTAATAGAAGTCAGCATATCTAAAGAATTCATGTTGTGGATACAGAAGTAAGAGGGGAATATTAGCTAGAGTCAAAGAGCATTTGGAGGGTGGTATTGATTTAATCATTGTTTTCAGAACTAAAATTGAAAAGTAAGAAGAGGGGTTGGGAAAACAGATGTGTGTGATAGCATGGCAGGTCTGGGTCTGGGTTGAAGTGGTGATTGCTTACCAATCTGAAGGCAAGGGTCCTAGAGAAGAAGCTTGATTTCCAGGTCACAAGTAAAAGCTGAAAAAGAAGCATAGGAGCATACCAGCTTGAAGATGACCAGGAAGTGCCAGATGGATACACAATGGATGGACTATTCCTTAGTAATTTTCCTAAAGGACTTTATTCTTCAAATAACATGCTTTGAGTTTAATAGCATAAATAATAAACTTTGACTTTTATGGCATATATTAGATATGTCAGAGGTATTTGTCAAGTGCTTACTAGCCACCTTGCTAAACTTGGTGTCTGTATGCCATGGCTCTTGTCTTCATTTTTCTGAGATTAAACCATAATTTAGCTTATTCTATCCCAGGTTCATAATATTTCAGACCACCTAACAAAAAGATAGACTGCCTTGTTCTACAGAGTTCTACTCCCCATGTCTGGAAATGTCAAGTAAAAAGTCATGTGATCTCAAAAATGCTGCAGGGAGCTTTTATTCATTATGAAAGTGTGACCTAGTAAACTCTAAGATCTCTTATAACTAACTCTAGGATACTTTGAATTTTTAAAACCATAAGAGATGATTTGCTGATTCACTTGTTAGACCTAGAAGTAAACAGAATAGGATAATTGAGTAGAAGCTAAGCAGGTAGAAGTGAGAATGTAGATCATAAGAAGGGTACAGATTTCTAGGATGGAGTGAAACCTGGAGCTGGGATTATGGGCAGTACTTCTATATCAAAACCTGCTAGACACTTAAGTAGTTGATAATTATTATAGCTCACTGAGAAAGTGAATTACTAATGATATATTTTGGTAATTGCTAAATTTATATCACTATGTTATTTTGGAATTTTGAAATGAATAGGATCCATGCATTGCATTTGGGTAATTATAAGCATTTTCTTATACTCTTGTTTCATTGAGTGGGACTATGTGAAGATTGAGGAGGATACCAGTATCACCCCAAGAGGTACAGGCTACAACCCAGTACTCATAGGACAACGGGTACCTTCTGCGAAAGCTTATACTGTGATGAGTGAGGCAGCTACTTGGAGAAGAGAGAAGTAAAATGGAGTTGAGACTCTGGCAGCCACTGTAGGGTTACCTGGAAGATCATCACTTGGGTATAATGTTTTTTAACATCACTTGTATGTTACCCATCTAAACAAGCTGTGAAGCACGGGAGGATCAGTTCTGGATCCTGGTGCCAGGCAGCAGTTGTCCCAATGGACATAGGCCAGAGTGAAAGCAAGGAGAACCATGCATATCAGGAGCTCTTAGAATACAGGGAAGGATTGGCTGCTAGAACCACATCCAAGGAGATAGCATAACACTTGTGCCATTCAATAGCCTAGGCTCTTTGATAGGTCCAGGGGCCCTCCTTGGATACTGGGTAAGACAGACTACTGGAGGCTGACCTTTGTTAAGTCATTTGTTCTTTCCTTTTATCCCTACTTTTGAAATGCTCAGATTTTTTCAGGAAGGATCCCAAAATTGGAATGTGGACGTGTATGCTGGGCTAGGTATGCTTTTAACCTGGCAGAATCTATTAGGAATTTTGGATGATGAAATAGGGAATCAAGTCCCAAATCTGGACTGTTTTCTCAGAGATTGGAACTGAGCAAAAGCCAGACCAGGCATGATACTTGCTGACCCATAAATGATTCCAGAAGGGCTCTTTCTGGGATGGCAGATTTATGCATATTCGGGGCTGAATAGATGATTTCTGGTGATTCCTTGGGCAGGTCACTCAACCTCTCTTGAGCCTCAATTTCCCTTCACAATAAAATGGGGATTAGGGTTGGGCAGGGTAAACACTAAGGATTTGTCATTTTTCAACTCTATGATACTGTGAATTTAGAGGTCTCTGAAAATGGGAGAAGTGCCACAGCAGTGGAGTTGAAATAAATGCTGCCTTAATTATTGTTCATCCTCTTAGCTTTTCTACATTTCCTTGGGGTTTGCAAGCCTTGTTTGCAACCATTCTTTATTCCCCAGTGCCCTTTTGTTACCAAAGTTAACTATGACCTGATGTCTTGGGACAACTCTCCAAAAGTCAAATGCTAAAGAAAGTGACGACTTACTGAATTTAATTATGAGTCTACTGGTGCATAGAGCATTCGACCTGGAGTCAGTAAGACCTTAGTTGAAATTGGACTTTACTAAATGATTACTGAATGATTCTGGACAAATCATTGAAGCCTGATTTTTCAGCTTCCTCAGGGAGAAAAGGAGCCAAATCTTCCTCCTCCCCTCTCCTCCTCTCTCCTTTTTCCTTTTCTCTCCTATCACTTGCTGCCTCAGCCAAGTTGATAAAGTAAGCTTGTAAATTATAAATTTGTAAAGTAAAATTGTAAAGAAAATTTTATACATTCATTTTTTTAAAGATTTGAGTTTCAAAGTTTTCTTCCTCCCCTCCCTAAAATGGTAATTAATTAGGGGCTGCTAGGTGGCGCAGTGGATAAAGCACTGGCCCTGAAGTCAGGAGTACTTGGGTTCAAATCCAGTCGCAGACACTTAATAATTACCTAGCTGTGTGGCCTTGGGCAAGCCACTTAACCCCATTTGCCTTGCAAAATCCCCCCCTCCCCATAATGGTAATTAATTAGTTTGACCTAGATTGCATATATGCAGTCATGTATATTTCCTTATTAGTCATATTGTAAAAGAATAAACAGATCAAAAGGAAGAAAGGCATTCCCCCAAAAAAAGTTTTCAAAAAGAAAATTGTAAAGAATATGCTTTTGATCTTCATTTAGACTCCATCGGTTCTTTCCTCTGGATATGGATAGCCTTGGATTACTGTATTCCTGAAAACATCAGCAAGCTATTTATAGTTGACGATTGCACAATGTTGCTGTAATTGTGAATACATTATTCTCCTGATTCTGTTCATTGTACTTTGTATCAGTTCATGTGAATCTTTCCAAGTTTCTCTGAACTCCACCTACTCATCATTCTATTATTCTTACATACCACAACTTGTTCAGCTGCTCCCAACTAATGAATATTCCCTCAAGTTCCAAATTTTGCCACCACAAAAAGAGCTTACTCAGAAGCTTCCTTCAAGTCCCAGCTAAAAATCTCACCTTCTGAAGGAAGCCTTTTCCAATTCCTCTTAATTCTTCTGCCTTCTCTCTGTAAATTATTTCCTGTTTATCCTCTATATAATTTGTTTATACATATTTGTTTGCTTTTTGTCTCTCCCGTTAAATTTTGAGATATTTGTTTCCTGGCATCTAGTAGGCATTTAACAGCTGCTAATTGACTGCTGTCCCCAAAGTTAGCAGTGAGTAGGGTTCATTGAGAGAGAAATTAATCTTTTCTTTTTTGGGAGGGAGGGGGAGCAGAAATGAATAGATCTTATTAAGGCCATAGTCATGATGTTTCTGGATTTCAGGAAGTGATTTACAAAGTCTTCAGAGATATTTGTGGGGATGATGTAGATAACAATGGATAATAATGTGATTAGATGCAATCAGGAACTGTTTGTTCTAGGGAATCTTAAGAATAGCATATTATTTATTGATAATACCCTGGAGAAGTCCCTCAAAAGTCCTTTCTTTGACTCTTTGATGTTTCAAATTACACAGAGTTATTTGCTCAACACTTTTGGTTGAAGATGGCATGATTACAGAATTTGCAGGTGCCCAAAATTGGTATCCAAAAAGTTCTGGACAAGTCCAATAAAACACTGAACTAGTTTAATAAAATAAAAATTTAATATGAATGATTAGAACGTCCTGAATTTGGTTCCAAAAAATTAACTCCATGTATTGGATAGTGGAAATGTTATTTAAAAGGTGTTCATATGGTGGGGAGGAGGAAGTAGTTGTTTATTTGTTTGCAATCTCTGAAAGAGTTAATGTGAGGTGGGGGCCATCAGTCATTGACAACTTTACATTAATTATATTATCACAGCAGTGATAATTCCAGTGTACTTTGCTATGATCTGTCATATTTAGAGTAATAGTTTTAGGTCTGGTGCCATGTTTTAGGAGAGACATTGACACACTGTATAGGGGTGGGCCAAGGAAGGCGAGAGAAAATGAAACTATGGCATATGGACATCATTTAAGGGAGTTGCTTGCTATGTTTAATTTGATGGCAATTTAAAGAAAATGTAATACGGAGTTCAGTTCCTTCAGAGATAAGGACTATATGCCGAGGGCTTTAGCATGTCATTTGCCTGGCCTTAGAAGACAATGAATAGAAGTTACAAATAGATAGAAGGGGTAATTTCCTAACCAGTAGAACTGATTGAGAATAGGCAGCCTCAGGAAAATAATCAATGTTTTACCTTCATTTTCTCTCTCTGCTCCTCATTCCCACCCTAATTACCCTTACTGGGAGTTTTTAAGCCAATAATCAGGCACGAAACCTTTTAAATGGATATTTCAGTTATTGTTTGGATTAAATTACCTCTGGAATTCCTTCTATCTCTATGTTTAAAAACCTGATTATAGTTTTAATTTGACTTTCTGTCTCTACTTTTCAGATAGTGCCATTGACAAAAGACTCAGCCAGCCAACTGAGGTCTCTTTTTTAACCTCTCATCATATGTCTCTGTGTTTGGGTTGAGGCAGGGTAAGGGGAGTGAAGAGACTTCCATGTCTTTTCCAGTTAGGCATCGGCTGAAATCATTAATGCCCATTGCCTGTGGAGACTAATTAAGGAGAGCTGCATCTGTTTGGGGGAGTACTTTGTGAGGATTACAGAGTGAACACATGTCTTTGGAACTCCCAGAGTATGAAGTATTATCATATTTGTCCTCCATTGTATTCCACTGATCTGCACAAAAGAGCAGCTCCCAGGGACAAGCTGTGGCTCGGCCAGGGAAGAGCTGCCTAGTCTTTGAGTTACATGCTGGTCAACATTTGAACATTTACAATGGGATCATGTGAGGGTCACCAGAATCAAGGATTAATAGATGTTAAGCAGTGCAGTTAATAAGCTTTATACTTAGGTAGGAAGCCTTCTCATTACCCTCATCCCAGTGAAAAGGATACTGTGGCAAGTACAAATGGCAACTTGTTTTCTTCAGGATCCCTTTACTCCTCATCCATACTCTATTTTCTGAACAAGTTCTGAGGGTAAATGACCTCTTCTCCCCTGCCTTTGATTAGTTTGGTAATCGAGTTCATTTTCTTCAGAAATAAGTTTCTTTTCCCAAAGCTTATTTCTTAATTTTATCCCATACCTCAAATTAAGACCTTATTCAGATGGTAAAAGTATAATTTGTTCCCTGTCTAGCATACCCTTTCCCTTCCACCTTCTTTCAGCTCCTTCCCTGTTTACTGGAGAGAATAACTGACTAAATGTTAATGAATCTTCTGCATTTCCAGAATGAGAGATTGCTGATTTTCTGTTCCTGAATGGTTTGGGGGAATTCTATACCCCTCCCCCATCTCCTTTACTATCCTCCTATTCTAAAAATAAGAAGATTAATACATCTATATTTCAAATCTTCAATGTATGTTTTTCAGGTTGCATTCTCTGAGAGTAATGGAAGGCAACTACTGTACTTAAGAGATCATACACTTTTTCCTTTGTTCATACATTTCTTTATTTAATAAACATTTCTGAAACAGTATATTAGTTGGAAAGATAAGAACTATCCCAGAAAACCATTAGATAGCAATATAAGAATTCCCTCTCTTCCTTTCCCCTCCCCTCTCCAATTTGGAAGCTTGGCTGAGGATATGTGAAATTGTAGAAGAGTGACTAAAGCAACCTCCTTATTTTAGATTAGAAACCATGTCCAAACAGCTTGACATGTTGCTAGGTATAGTTTTGTTTGTGCTGTTCTCACTTTTCCTCTATGTGCCTTTAAAATTCATTCTTAAAGCTGTGACCTGAATTGAGAACTGTCCATGGAATATACCTCCCCTTCTGCATTATCTTTGGTTTCTCCCCTGAGTGCAATCTTTAATTAAACCAGCTTGCTAATGGGACTTTTTCCCTAAGTGAAATCTACAGACAGTTCTCAGAAATAGTGCAGTTCTGGCCATCATTTGGAGATTGAGCCCATACTATTGTGTTATACTGTGGAATCCATCATCCTTCTTTAGAATACCTAGTCATTTACTACTTCCTTCATCCATGTAGGGTTCTCTTACTGCTTCTGTTCTTCATTGTTTGAAATGCCCATGTCTACCAGACCACCTGGAAGCAGGAATAGCTATGTATGATAGAGAATTATGTTATAAACGCAGTGTAGAGTAATATATAATTTAAAGCAGAAAGAAAAATTCAGTTCAGAAAGCATTGATTAAGCTCCTCTGTGTTCTAGGTCAGATAAAAGCATCTGAGGGGTCATACTATTGTGGCATAAAACAAATAGAATATAATTTATTTGTCTCTGTGGGGTGGGGTACTACCAACTAGAAGCAATCAGGAGTGCCCTGGTAGCACTTGAACTTTATCTATCTATCCATCTATTTATTTATTTTTAGGTTTTGCAAGGCAGATGGGGTTAAGTGACTTGCCCAAGGCCACACAGCTAGGTAATTATTAAGTGTCTGAGGCTGGATTTGAAATCAAGCCCTCCTGACTCTAGGACTGGTGCTCTATCCACTGAGCCACCTAGCCACCCCAGCATTTGAATTTTAAAAAGAGAGCTAGTGATTTTTAAATGTGGCAAGGAAAAACATTATAATAATCATGGAGGGTCAAAGGGGGTGAAAACAACCTGTGTAAAGACATGGAAATATGACAGGGAATTTTTTTTATAGGGAACATAGAATAGAACAAGTAGTTCAGAGGTATAGAATAAGGGGGACCATCTAGAAATAGAAATTGAAGCCAGATTGAACAGGTCTTTAAATGCCAACCATTCTGTCCAAAAGAGAATAGAGAGCTACTGAAGCCTCTTGAGCAGGGGTGTGACACAATCAGATTCATTTGCTACCATCTATATGATGAATGGGTTACAGAGTTGAGCCATCAGTTAGGAGAGGTGATGAGACCTAAGAAAGGAGCTTTAGGAGTGAGACGAGACAGATAGGAGAGATGCCATGGAAGAGAAGGGAATAGGCACTTAAATAGTGTCTGCTCTGTGCTAAATACTTTCTGATAATTATCTCATTTGATCTTTAAGGTTGGTATTATTATTATCATCATTCTACATTTGAGGAAATTGAGACAAATGAAGATTAAGTGGCTAGATTTGAATTAAGGTCAGGTCTTCCTCTAGGCTCAGTGCTCCATGTTCTATCTAGCTGCCTCTAATAGTAGAGGAAGAATCAACAGACTTTGTCAACTAATTGGTTATGGAGGGGATAAAAGAAAGTGAATAGTCAAGGCTGACTCTTACTTTTTGTAAGTTTATTACATGGAAGGGAATAACTTAGAAATAGGGAAGTTAAGGCGTGCAATTTAAACACCTGCCATGTGTCAACTAATTGGTTATGGAGGGGATAAAAGAAAGTGAATAGTCAAGGCTGACTCTTACTTTTTGTAAGTTTATTACTTGGAAAGGAATAACTTAGAAATAGGGAAGTTAAGGCGTGCAATTTAAACACCTGTCATGTGACAGGTACTCTACTAGGAGCTGGGATTCAAATACAAAGAATGAAATCATCCTTCCTTTATTTATGATTAAGTTATATTCTAGTGTGAAGACAAGTAAATATACACACATAATATAAATATACAATTATTAAGTATGCATGCACTTGTATACAAAGTTGAGGAAGAGTATTAACAATTGGAGGAATTAAGGGAGTCTTCATGAAGAAGGTGTTGCCTAAGATGTCTAAAAAAAGACTATGAGGCATTTTAGGTAAAATATCTTATTTCAGGAATTAAGCTTAGTTTAAGAGGCGGTAGTAGAATCACTTCAAATATCCACATAGATCCCTCCTCTAGAAAGTTTACTTTTTATAAGAAGTTATAAGTTCCATCATAATTGCTCTGAACCCAAATTAGGAAAATTCTTAACCTGTAGGCAAAGGATGGTTTCTCTGCCTTACTTTACAATTCTGTTTCTTGGGCTCTTTATGGTTGAGGTGAAAACACAGTAAGAAATGTTTGGGTAATGGTGAGATTGTATTATATCTTTTGTCAAGTAGCAGTCAGTGGGAGAAGAAGCTTGGCAAAGAGCTAACCTTTTCCCAGATCTTCCCTTAGCCTATATTTTCTGTTCCTATACAGCTAAAGATTCTTCTCTTTTCTTAGCCATAGTTAAGTCTAATTTTGCTCCTCAGTGGTGTGTTGGAATGCCAGATTTACTCTATCCTATTCAATCCATATCACATCAGTTCATTTGATACAATATTTAGCCAAATTTCCCCAGCCTATCTAAATATACTTTGGAGGTCTTTTTGGTCTTAGTCTAAAGCCTATGACTGCATTGATTGAGTATCTTATCACTTCCTTTAAGTGTGATGAGATGGAATAAATCAGTTACCACATATTTACATAGGTATGAGGGATGGATGCAGAAGATGGGATGTCTAGTATTAGAAATAGAAACCAGGCCGGTAATGTTCAATGAGACTAGAAAGATAGTGTAGGACTTTAAAAGCTAAACAGAGGAGTTTCTGTTTTTTCTTAGAGGCATTAGGAAGCCTTTGGAAGTGTTATGTCCATTAATATATTTAAGATATAGATAGGGAGGCAGAGCCAAGATGGCGACAAGAAGGGATCGAGTCTTAGGAGCTCTCTGATAAAACTCATAAGCTAAGGACTCTAACTAAACTTTCAAGAGACAGAACCCACAAAGGGACCCAGTGAGGCAGTACTCCTACTCAAGGTAACCTGGAAAAGATCAGAAAGGCTCTGCTCTCCAGGGTCGGAGGGTCAGCCCGCCGGAGGGGTGGCCCACCAGAGCAAAAGAACTTCAGCCTCCCAGAGGCAGCCCCAGGACGCTAGGAGCTGCTTCTCACAGCAGCAGGGGAGTCTCCTGAGCTGCACCCTGGGGAGCACGGGGGGGGGGGGGACTTTGCCAGAGTGAGCACATGGAGCCCATCCCTCAGGGCACACAGCCAGCAGCTTGGTCTTTCTACAGCCCAGACCTGGAAACAGAAGTAGGCAGAGCCCATAAGCAGGAGCCCCCAGGGCATGAGCCCATTGAGCTGAGGGAGGGGAGTGAAGAGAGAGAGAGACTTCTGAGCTCTGTCCTCTGACCCTGGAACAGGACTCTGGGGCTCTGACCACATTCAGATCCTGATTGCAGTCTAGGCCCCACCATAGAACAACAGGGGCCCCCCACCTCAGCCCCGTGGCACAGGGGGGCACTTATGGTCATTCACAGACCAGGAAGGAGGACAGAGCCTCACACACTGACACCCTTGTGGGAGTGTCCCAAAAGCTCAGGATGCACACGAAAACCAGGCCCAGGCTGGGAAAATGAGCAAGCAGAGAAATAAGAGGAAGACTTTTGAGAAATATTTTGCAAATGAGCCCAAGAAGGATCAAAATACTCAGTCTGAAGATGAGGAAGCACAAGCTCCTGCATGTAAAGACTCCAAGAAAAACAGAAATTGGGCTCAGGCTATGACAGAGCTCAAAAAAGACTTTGAAAATCAAATGAGGGAGTTAGAAGAAAAACTGGGAAAAGAAAGGAGAGAGATGCAGGAAAAACATGAAAATGAAGTCAGCAGCTTAGTCAAGGAAATCCAAAAAAAATGCTGAAGATAATAGCATGCTAAAAACCAGCTTAGGTCAAATGGATAAAACAGTTCAAAAAGTTATTGAGCAGAAGAATGCTTTAAGAAGCAAAATTGGTCAGATGGAAAAAGAGATAAGAAAACTCTCTGAGGAGAACAAATCCTTCAGACAAAGAATAGAATTCAGGGAGATTGATGAATTTACCAGAAATCAGGAATCAATACTTCAAAAGCAAAAAAATGAAAAATTAGAAGAAAATGTGAAATATCTCATTGAAAAAACAACTGATATGGAAAACAGACTTAGGAAAGATAATTTAAAAATTATTGGAATACCTGAAAGTCATGATCAGGAAAAGAGCCTTGACATCATTTTCAAAGAATTACTACAGGAAAATTGCCCTGATATTCTAGAAGCAGAGGGCAAAATAGAAATGGGGAGAATCCACCGATCCCCCCAAGAAAGAGATCCCAAAAAACCAACCCCTAGGAATATTATAGCCAAGTTCCAGAACTCCCAAGTCAAAGAGAAAATATTACAAGCAGCCAGAAGGACACAGTTCAAATATCATGGAGCTGCAGTCAGGATCACACAGGACTTAGCAGCAACTACATTGGAAGCTCCAGGGCTTGGAATACAATATACCGGAAGGCAAAAGAGCTTAGAATGCAGCCAAGAATGAACTACCCAGCAAGGCTGAATGTCCTCTTCCAGGGAAAAAGATGGACTTTCAATGAACCAGGGGAATTTCAAATGTTCCTTTTGGAATGGCCAGAGCTGAATAGAAGGTTTGATCTTCAGATACAGGACTCAGGTGAAGCATGGAGATTGGAGGAGAGGGGGGAAATATGAGGGACTTAATGAGGCTGAACTGCATGTATAGAAAAATGATACTGATAATATTCATATGAACTTCAGTTAATAGAGCAGGTAGAGGGAGCTTTTATAGTTGAAGCACAGGAGAAAGCTGAATTCGAAGATAAAATATGGTATAAAAATGGAGTCAATAGGAAAAAAAGGGAAATGGAATGGGAGAAAGAAAAAGGAGAGGGGGAATAGGCCAAGATATTTCATATAAGATTTTTTTTTTATTATTACAATGAGCTATTGCTATGATATGGAAGGGAGGAGGCAAGGGGGAATGAGGGAACCTTTGCTCTCATCAGAGATGGCTAGGAGAGGAAACAGCAAATATACTCAATGGGGTAGAGACATCTGGAGTAAGAAGGAGGGGGGAGCAGGGGGAAGGGGTGGGGATGTGAATAAAGGAGGAGAGGATGGACCATGGGGCGAGAGTGGTCAGATATAACACATTTTCTTTTTTACTTCTTGCAAGGGGCTGGGATTGGAAGGCCTGCCCCAGGACCATAGGGCCTGGTGGATTCTGGGCCTAAGGGGTGGTATGGGGGCTCAGGGCTTCTTGGCCCCAGGACCAGGGATCTGTCTGCTGTGCCACTCAGCGACCCTACAGCAGAGTCAGAGTGAAAGGAGAGAGAAAATATAGTACATGGTAGTGGAGAAATAAGAAAGGAGGGAGTTGCGATCAGCAATGGCAACGTTGGAAAAATATGGAAGTAACTTTTGTGATGGACTTATCATAAAGAATGTGATCCACCCGTGACAGAATTGTTGGTGTTGGAACAAAGACTGAAGCACATTTTTTGTTATTATTATTTGGGGGAGGGTGCAGGGCAAGTGGGGCTGGGTGGCCTGTCTGGGGCCACATAGCAGGGTGATCTTTGGGTGTCTGGGGCCAGATTTGGACCCAGGTGCTCCTGGCTCAAGGGCCAATGCTCTGTCTGCCACCCAACCACCCCTACTATTATTACTATTTTATTTTATTTTGGGTCTTTTTTTATTCTTCTTTTTGGTTTTTGCAGGGCAGTGGGGATCCAGTGGCTTGCATGTCACATGGCTGGGTGATTGTTGGGTTTACGAGGCTCGTGGCTCCAGGGCTGGTGCTTAGTCCAGGGCTGGTGTTTAGTCCATTGCGCCACCTGGCCATACCTACAACTATTACTGTTATTTTTTTTAATTTTAATTTTTTTTTCTCTCCCCTTTACTTTTTTTGTCCAAGAAGTCTATCTATATTCATGGGGGGAGGGGTATTTTGTTTACTTGTAAACAAGAATATTTTATTAATGTAAAAAAAATTTGTATAAAATGAGAATAGAAAAATAAATAAAAGATATAGGTTTTTTTATTTATTATTTCTTTTTTTTACTTAAAGATTTTTTTCTTTTGAGGTTTACACTTTTTCCCCAATCTTACTTCCCTCCTCCTACCGCCCACCCCCCCACAGAAGGCAATTTGCCAGTCTTTACATTGTTTCCGTGGTATACATTGATCCAAATTGAATGTGATGAGAAAGAAATCACATCCTTAAGGAAGAAACATAAAGTGTAAGAGATAGCAAGATCAGACAATAAGATATCAGGTTTTTCCCCCCCTAAATTAAAGGTAATAATCCTTGGTCTTTGTTCAAACTTCACTGTTTTTCCTCTGGATACAGATGGTATTCTCCATTGCAGACAGCACAGAATTATCTCTGATTGTTGCACTGATGGAATGATTGAGTCCTTCAAGATTGATCCTTGCCCTCTAGGAGGGTGTACAGTGTATTTCTGGTTCTGCTCATCTCATTCAGCATCAGTTCTTGCAAATCCCTCCAGGCTTCCCTGAATTCCCATCCCTTCTGGTTTCTAATACTACAATAGTGTTCCATGACACACATATACCACAGTTTGCTAAGCCATTCCCCAATTGAAGGACATTTACTTGATTTCCAATTCTTTGCTACCACAAACAGGGCTGCTATGAATATTTTTGTACAAGTGATATTTTTACCCTTTTTATGGTCTCTTCAGGGTATAGACCCAGTAGTGGTATTGCTGGATCAAAGGGTATGCACATTTTTTGTTGCCCTTTGGGCGTAGTTCCAAATTTCTGTCCAGAAAGGTTGGATGAGTTCACAGCTCTACCAACAATGTAATAGTGTCCCAGATTTCCCACATCCCTTCCAAAATTGAACATTGTCCTTTCTGGTCAGATTTGGCAATCTGGGAGGTGTGAGAGGGTACATCAGAGCTGCTTTAATTTGCATTTCTCTAATCATTAATGATTTAGAACAGTTTTTCATATGAATATGCATCTCTTTGATTTCCTCATCTGTATATAAATTGCCTTTGCATATCCTTTGACCATTTTTCAACTGGGGAATGTATTTTTTTTTCAATTTGACTCCATTTTTTATATATTTTAGAAATGAGTCCTTTGTCAGAAACATTAGTTGTAAAGATTGTTTCCCAGTTTACTACATTTCTTTTGATCTTGGTTACAGTGGTTTTGTCTATACAAAAGTTTTTTAATTTAATGTAATAAAAATCATCTAATTTGTTTTTAGTGATGGTCTCCATCTCTTCCTTAGTCATAAACTGCTTCCGTTTCCATAGATCTGACAGGTAAACTGCTCCTTGATCTTCTAGTTTGTTTATAATACCATTTTTTATGTCTAAATCTTGTATGCATTTTGATCTTATCTTGGTATAGGGTGTGAGCTGTTGGTCTAATCTGTTTCTTCCATACTAATGTCCAATTTTCCCAACAGTTTTTATTCCAAAAGCTGGACTCTTTGGTTTTAATTGTTTCCTGCTAGTGCACTTAGTCTATTCCACTGGTCCACCACTCTCTTTCTTAGCCAATACCAGACAGTTTTGATGACTAATGTTTTATAATATAATTTTAGATCAGATAGGACTAAGCCAACCTTCTTTTGCACTTTTTTTCATTGAATGCCTGGAAATGCTTGACTTGTTATTTTCTCCATATGAATTTACTTATAACTTTTTCTAACTCATTAAAGTAATTTTTTGGAATTTTGATTGGTAAGAGCACTAAACAGGTAGTTTAGTTTTGATAGAATTGTCATTTTTATTATATTAGCTTGACCTATCCATGAGCAGTTGATGTTTGCCCAGTTGTTTAAATCTGATTTAATTTGTGTGCAAAGTGTTTTGTAATTGTTTTCAAAAAGTTTCTGAGTCTGTCATGGTAAATAGACTCCCAGGTATTTTATATTGTCTGAGGTTACTTTGAATGGGATTTCTCTTTCTGGTTCTTCCTGCTGTATCTTGCTAGACATATATAGAAAAGCTGAGGATATATGAGGGTTTATTTTATATCCTGCAACTTTGCTAAAATTGCTAATTGTTTCCAGTAGTTTTTTGGATGATTTCTTGGGATTCTCTAGGTATGCCATCATGTCATCTGCAAAGAGTGAGAGTTTTGTTTCTTCCTTCCCAATTCTTAATTCCTTTAATTTCTTTTTCTTCTCTTATTGCTGAATAGTAGTGGTGATAATGGACATCCTTGTTTCACCCCTGATCTTGTTGGGAATGCAGAGCCCTCTCCCCATTGAATATATTGCATGTTGATGGTCTCAGATACTGCTTATTATTCTAAGGAACAATACATTTATTCCTATACTCTCTAGTGTTTTTAATAGGAATGGGTGCTTTTTTAGCATCTATTGATACAATCATATGATTTCTGTTAGGTTTGTTATTGATATAATTAATTATGCTAACAGTTCTCCTAATATTGAACCCAACCCTGCATTCCTGGGATAAATCCTACTTGATTGAAATGTATTATCCTAGTGATAACTTATTGTAATTGTTTTGCGAATATTTTATTTAAGATTTTTGCATCTATATTCATCAGGGAGATAGGTCTATAATTTTCTTTCTTTGTTTTAATTCTTCCTGGTTTTAGGGATCAGTACCATATTGGTGTCATAGAAAGAGACAGAATTCGTCTTCCCCTATTTTTCCAAAGAATTTATATAGAATTGGAACAAAATTATTCCTTAAATGTTTGGTATAATTCACTTGTGAATCCATCAGGCCCTGGAGATTTTTTCTTAGGGCGTCCAGTGATGGCTCGTTGAATTTCTTTTTCAGAAATGGGTTGTTTAGGTATTTAATCTCCTCTTCATTTAACCTGGGCAACTTATATTTTTGTAGATATTAGTCCATTTCACTTAGATTTTATTTCTTTTTGACAACATTGTAGAGGATGGACTAGAATGGGAAGAGACTTGAGGTAGGCTATCTCCTAACTAGAGGCTTTTGCAATGATCTTAGATGAGATGTTGTGAAAGCCTAAATTAAAATGGTAAATGTGTGATACAAGAGAAGGGATCAGTTGTGAGAGTTGAAGGTAGAAATGTGAAGACTGGCATCTTGTTGGATAGACAGTGTGATGGAGAGTCATGGTCATGCACCTGAGATACTGGAAGGATGACTTTGTTTTGAACCTGCAGAATTTTGCGTACCTGTGAGGCATCCAGTGAAGATATCCAGAAACAGTGACCAATGGAATTAGACATGTAGATTTGGGAATTTTCTATATATTGATGATAATTTAGCCCATGAAACCTGTTGAGATCAAGAAGAGGAAAGAATACTCAGAAATAAAATTGAGGGCCCTGAACACATCTCTTTCCTTAGGGGCTATATCCTCACCTAAGAAATAAGACATAGATGATGAAATAAAATCTCAGAATTGGAAGCGACTTCAGGACCCAGCTCCTACCAAAACATAATTTCCCTCCATATTATTCTTGTTTGAGTCCAAAGATTTACTTTGACAGCTCATTCCATTTTCATACTCCTCTAATTGTTAGGAAAATCTTCCATTTTTAGAATTTAAATCGATTACCCATAGTCTTGTTTTTGTTCTGTGGGACCAAGAATACGCCTAATTCTTATCTTATGTGATAAGTCACCATTTTCTTTTCCCTCCTTCCAATTTATAACTTCTTTTCTCTAAAAAATAATGGGTAGTATCCAGTGAGCTCCTCCATGGCAGTGAAGCTTAGGAATTTGGCTTGTGCCTGAAATTTTCACAAACTTATTTTACTTTTAATAGATGAATTATATCCAGTGCTTTTCTGAAAAAGTATCTCTTAACATTTTGCTAAGGGTTATGAAAAGGATCTTTAAGGGAAAAAAAATTAGATCTCTTAGTGATCTTGAAATGGTCCCTCTTTCTATTTATACTTCTGTCAATTTCAGGTCTTGATTTTGTGTATAGGGCAGGCCCAGTAACTTTTTTGATGTCTACCTCTTTAATCTTGGAATAGAGTTTGTTTATGAGGCACTTAATTGGTAAAGCCCTCATTGCAGAATCTCTTCTAAGAAGAGGAAATAGTTATTTTTCAGATTGAGAATAAGCAAGGTTTGGAAATGCTATTTCTTTGCAGTATTAGTCTCATCTTAACCAATAATTTCTGAGTACCCTGAGCCCCTTTTTCTAAGTTTTAAGGAAGGAACTCTTTTTCTCAGGCAGCTGGGAGACATAGGAAATAGAATGCTAGACCTAGAGTGAGGAAAACTTAAGTTCAAATTCAGCCTTTGGCAGATATTAGCTGTGAGAATCTGGCCAAATCACCTAATCTTTGGCTGTCTCCTTTGATTGTTTGTGAGGATAAAATAACATTTATAGGACACTTTGGAAAATTTAAAACACAGATATAAATGAGAGCTTTGATCATTTTTTTCATCTTCATCATCTTCATCATCATCATCATCATCATCATCATCATCATCATGCAGCTACATGGTTTGGTGAATAGAATGCCAACTCTGGAATCTGGAATCAGGAGTATGAGTCTTCCTAAATTCAAATTTGTCCTCAAGCACTTACTAGTTCCTGGGCAAGTCACATAACCCTTTTTGCCTCATTTTCCTCACCTGTCAAAAATAGCTGAACAAGGAAATAGCAAACCATTCTCCAAGAAAGTACCAAAAGGGTTCAGAAAAGTTAATTACAAGTGAAAATGATGGAACAATAACATGAATATTAAGATCATTAAAAATAACTTCTTTTAGTCAACTCTGGGAAAAAGAAAAAGTATTATATGAAGCACACTCATAATCTAGAGAAGGTGAGACCTGAAGGAAGGGACCAAGTCAGGACTGTTTTCCTGAAATCAAGGGGTTTAAAGGGTGGGCAGAATAAGATATGGAAATCTGAGGAAGAACAACAGCAGAATTGTACCTTGTGTCTTGGGTATCTGGGCAGCCCTCAAACCCTTATCATGTAACTAAAGGCCTACCCGTTATTCAGCCTGAAATTGTGCCTGCAATCAGAAGAGTTAAAAAGCTTATGTTTGCCTGTTGTTATTTCAAGACCCTCTCAACTGTAATAAGGTTTTCTTGAATGCCTCATAATCTTTTGTGGTCTCAAATGGCCTGTTGCTTCCCTCTTAATGTTCAGTCTTTCCCTGACCCCAAGACATTTGTCACTTTAGTAATATTCTTTGATTACAGTGGCTAGGACTGTCTTAAGATATGAGTGGTGTATAGGGAGCAGACTCCTTATAAGAATTTCACAGTCACTTATTCAGTGGTGATTTGTGCCCCCCACATAACCCCAAAGCAGTGGGTTCTCAACTGTTCTGTGTCTACTCAAACTAAATTAGCATTGATGACTTGAAGTCAGTCCATTCCTGCAGTCTGCACAATGGTACTTTGGGGAGCTTCAAGCTCTCCGTTCCCCATAAGAGTTGTTCTTTAGTACTGAGGGCTTCTTTGGGTGAAAGGGGACACTATTCACGGTATGAGATTATAGGATTTAGAGCTAGAAGGAGTGTTAGAAGATTGGTAGATAATGATAGCAACATTAATACTTAATATCATCAAGTGTTTTTAGATTTATACAGCTTTTCTTCACTAATACCTTGTTAAGAGGTAATGTGGCATTGCTATGCTCATTTTACAGTTGAGGAAAAAGAGGCTTAGATAAGTTTTCTAAAGGGTGTGCCAGCAGTCCTGCATGCAGGAGCGGTGAGATTTTTATACAGAGAGTGAGGAGAGTGAGGTGCTGGGCTTTACAGGGAATTTTTTACTTTACCATTCTACCTTTCAATAGTAAAATCCAAAGAGAGCCTCATCAGAAAATGATATTTGAAATTTCAAGAGTCTCAGTGTACTAAGTATATCTCGTGAGATAATTTTTCTCTCTAAAGAGGCAACAAGGGAAACAAAGCTTGTTTCCCCTCCTAGATGAGGATACTGGAAGCTCACAAGGGGAAGAATTCCTCTAAAAGCAATTCTTGATCTCCCATCTCCCTGGATCAAGTTATTCTGCAGCCAGAGATCCCTAAAGGAGATCATTGTGGGTATTGACTATTGACTCTAGCCCTACCTATAGAGCATTTGTTATTCTGTGAATTATATCGTTCATGTCTGCCCCATCTGGACCCACCCAGTTCAGAGGAACAACAGTTGGGAATGTCTGGTTTCTGCACAATACACTTGTCTGATAATATTCCATTCATATCTATGAGCATTATAATTACTGTGCTACCACTACTGCCTGTATGGTTAACAAAACCCTGTCACTGGTTACTCTCCCTATCTATTTCTGTGTTATTTAACTTTTAGGTAATTAAAAGCTAATTCCATCCCTCCCCTATGGTTTTTCTCATCCTTATCCTTGTCTTCAGTCCATTCTTTTCATCTTGTTCCTTGGAATTCTCACTCTGAATTGAACAAGCTTCCCTTCATCCTGGATCTTTGCTCCTTATGCTCATTTTATCTTTTTTGGTCTCAATGAAACTTAGCATCTGCTGGAGGAAGCTGAATTCCTGGTTATCTTCTCTACCACTAACTTTACTTTCCTTCTACAAAACATTGATTCTTCTTGGGGGAATATGAATACTTCTTGCTCTCTACCACCAATTTTGGTTCTCCCTCTACTTGTCATCACTCAAAAACATCTAGTCTTCTGAAGTTCATATGTCCTATTAAAATTTTCCATTTTATGCAGTCTATGATCCTTCCAAACTGTCTCCCTGCAATAATTCCTCCTTTTTTTCTCAAGGAGTTCAGCATCTGATTGACTTTTCCTTTTCTTCCCAATTGCTGCCCTTATGCTAGCAGACTTCAGTATTCTTGCTGTCACTTCCTACTTTCTTAGCTTTCTCAGATCCCATCACCTGTTCTTGCATTTCACCTCAGCTAACACAGAGAGATGATCATACTCTGGACCTATTAACTAAAAATGTTATACCTCCTCTATTAAAAATTCTGACATTTTTAGTCTGACCATAACTTCTTAGAATTCTCTTCCTCCCAGTGTCTGTCTCCTCCTAAAATTAACCTTCACTCTCATCTTGACCTCTTGATCCTCCTACTCTTAATATTTTCTTGGGCCATTTTTACTGCTCTTACTTCATTTAATTCTCTTCCCAGGCTCCATAATGGGATTACCCAGTTCAACACTATACTTTGCCTCTGAATCCTTTACTCCCTTTGTTAGTACTCACCCCTTCCCAAACTTCAACCCTAAATTACTTCTAAATTCTGCCTCTGGCTGTCTTAAACTGAACTCACTATTTTCCCTTCAAATTGTTTTTTTTCCTAATCTAATATCCAGTTAGAATATATTGTGTAATACGGTATAAGGTATTAGTCTAAACCCAATTTCTGCCATGTTCTTTCCGGTTTTCTGACAATTTTTGTCAAAAAAGGGAGTTCTTTTCTAATTAATTACATTTCTACTTTATCTAAAAATTGGATTATTGAATTTCATTGTTTCTGATGCTCCCCTGTCTAATTTCTTCTTTTGTTCAATATCTTTTATAATTTTTTTTCAGTCTGGTAGTGTTATTTTCCCTTAGTCCCTAATTCCTTTTATCATTTCCCTTCATTTTCTAGAGATCTTCTTAAAAAATAATTATTATTTTATCAAGTTCTATAAAGTATTCATTTCATAATTTGATTGGCAGAACATTAAAAGTATAAATCATCTTTCAAAAGTCATTTTCATTTTATTGGCACAACCTAACCATGGACATTGAACATTCCTCCAGGTATTTAAATTGTTCGTTCTTTTATTTCTTTAGGGAGCACTTTGTAATTGCATCTACAAACAGCTATGTTATATGCTTTCCAATATTAATCCCTAGATACTTTATGCATTCTGTAGTTCTTTTTAGATTTTATTATTATTATTATTAAGTAGGAAATGCGGGTTTATTTTACTTTGCTGAAGTCATTGGCTCAGGTAATATCTTTGCAGATTGCCATTGCTTATTGAGTTGAATTGAATACCATATCATGTCCTTTAATTATGGATGTTCCCAAGTCTTTGTCCTTGTTCCCATTCTCTGTTCTTTCTTTCTGTTTCTATGTCTCTTTCTATCTGTCACACATCATCTTTCCACCTCATCTGTTACCTATTAGACATTTAGTATGTCCAAAAGAGACTTCACCTTCCTGTCTTCCAGATTTCCCCTTTTCCTTCAAAGGCATCATGTTTCTTCCAGTCTCAATTGATAACCTCATCTGCATCCTTAACTTGTCATTTTTCTTTACCCCACATCTCTCTGCTCAGTTACCAAATCTTACCTTTTGTACTCCACAACATGTCTCCTCTCTAATCACATAATTATCACCTTGGTTCTGGCCTAGATTATTGTGATGACTTCCTAATTGATCTCCCTGTCTCATATTTTTATCTGATTCTCTTGTGTCCTCCATATTGTTGCCAGCATGATTTTATTTAATTTTAGTCTGATGATATTTTATGTACCTGCTTGTTAAATTCCAGTTTTTCCCCTTCTTTTCCCTAGGCTTGAATATAAGTTCTTATGTTTAACTTTTAAAACTCTTTATCACCTGGACTCAACTATTTTTTTCAGCCTCATTGCTTCCTCTCTTACATTCTCTGATCTAGTCAAACTGGCCTCTGTGTTTCTCATAATTGTCATTCTATTCCCAAGGTCTGGAGTCGACTTCTTCTCACTTTAACTTTCCTCTTATTTCAAGATACAACTCAGACATCCCTTTCTAAATGAAGCCTTGTCTAATTCTCCAGCTGCTTAAGTCTTCCCTCCCAAAGCATTTCATATTTAACTATTTTATGTTTATTCTTTTTCTGCTTCGATATAGACTTGTTCTTTAAGAGAATAGGAATTGGGGCGGCTAGGTGGCGCAGTGGATAGAGCACCAGCCCTGGAGTCAGGAATACCTGAGTTCAAATGTGGCCTCACACACTTAATAATTACCTAGCTGTGTGGCCTTGGGCAAGCCACTTAACCCCATTGCCTTGCAAAAAAAAAAAAGAGAGAGAGAGAGAGAGAATAGGAATAGTTTATTTCTTGTTATCCACTCTGAATGGGGAACTTATTAGTTCTGTGTATACAAGTTATAGAAACCGATTCACTAAACTAGAAAGATCCTTCCATAAAAGGAAGAGAGGTAGACTAAATGATTTTAAAATATCTGGTCCAACTCCTACAGGGACAGAAATTCCCTTTTGAACATCCTTTGGTAAAGGATCATCATCCAACTCATATTTGACAGTGGTCAGGATCTTGCTTCTGAAATAGTCTACTTGTGGTAGAGATTATTCTAATTGTTTAGAAGTGTATCATTAAAACGAACCTGAGTTCATCTCTTATCAACTCCTACTATTCTTTTGAGGCTAATCAGCAATCATCTTCAAATCCTCCAAGTTCCTCTAAGTCTTCTTTACTTCAAATTAAACATGTCTGTTTCCTTCAACTACTTCCTTCCATTTCTTGGTCCTCAATCCCTCCTCATCCTGGTCACTATCTTTAGGATGAGTGCCTGCTATTTATTGGAAAGAAGTATTAGACATGTGGTCTTTATCTTCAAGAGGCTTAAAGAAATGTATTTGAGAAGATACATCATTTATACAAATAAGATGGATGGCAGCATGGGCTGACTAATTGTCAAGTGGGCATTTAGATTGCTCAGTGGATAAAATTCAAATTGAGTTCAAATTGAGATTTAACTATCTATGTGACTTTGGGTAAGTCACCTGGCTTCTGTCTCAGTTTCTTCGAAAATACAATGAAAATAATATTAGCACCTTCCTCATAGAGTTGTTGTTGATAATGAAACAATAGTTGTAAAGTGCTTAACCCACATGAGATATATAATAAGTGCTTATTCCATCTGAATGGCTGGTACACGTGGTCAGTGCTCTAAGAGTTGAGATGAAATAACCTCTCTCAACTTGTTTGGTCACATGAGACTTGTAATTGCAGCAGTGGCATTTGAAACTGGAACTTAAAGGAAGGTATGACTTAGTCAAGAGGAAGGAGGGAAGAGAGAGGGCATTCCAGGCAAGGAGCAGATGTTCAGAAATAGTAATATTCTTGATCTATTCAGACCTGGACTGGTGTTTGATTATTACTAATATTGATTGATTATTATTGGACCAATTACTGATTATAATTGATATTTGCAGTATGAATATAATGGAAAGACTATCAGATTACATGTCAGAAGACCTAGTTTCAAAATCTTTGCTTAATGACTTATTAAGTAGTTTCCCTATTTATAAAATGAAATGGTTGGATTGGATCTCTTTTTGTCTTTTTTGTCTCTGAAACCCATGAAACAGTACTGAAGGGAAATTATGTGAAGATTATTTATGGGAAAGATTAATTATGGGAAGATTATTTTGGAAATAGATGGAGGAGGCCATGAATGCTAGACTGAGTTGTTGAGACTTTATCATTAATTCTAGGCAGTAGGGAAACATTGGGTTTTTTTAAAGGCAAGGTAGAGGAGATAGCTGGTTATGTTGTGTTAAGAAGCATTTTAGGAAAAGAAATCTGGTAGGGTAAATGGAAGGGTGATAGGAAAGGTGAAATAGAAGACAGGAGAAAAAAATTTTTAAAAAATCAATTTTAAATTCTCTCTGTCCTTTCCTCCATTCATTAGGAAGACAAGATAAAGAAAAGTTCCTTCCAAACATATATATATATATTCATACAAAATTTATTTTTTCATTATCCATGTCCAGAAAGAAAGAATGAGTAAAAGGATAAAAAAGAAAGGAAATATACTTAGGTCTTTTTTTCTGCATCTATTTCTTCTTCATCTGGAGGTGGATAGTATGTTTCATCCTCAGTCCCTTGAAATTGTGTTTTGTCATTGTGTTAATCAAAGTTTCCATATCTTTAAAAGTTTATTGTCTTTACAATCTTGTTATTGCATAAATTATTCATGTGTATAACTATATTTACTGTATAACCATATTCATTTATTGGTGTAGTAGGTAGAGTATTAGGCCTAGAGTCAGGAAGATTCATCTTTTTCTGTGTTCAGATCCGGCTTCAGACATTTACTAACTGTGTGACCCTGAACAAATCACTTAGCCCTGTTTACTTTAGTTCCTCAACTGTACAATGAACTGGAAAGGAAAATGGCAAATCCCTCCAGTACCTTTGCTTTAAAAAGTGGGGTCATAAACAGGCTGACATGATTGAAAATGACTGAACAAAAACAACATAAACTATTCTCCTGATTCTGTTCATTTTGTATCAGCCCATATAAGTCTTTCCAGATTTTCTGAAACTGTTCCTTTAATTTCTTACAATATTCCATGACATTTATATATTATAACTTGTTGAGCTATTTTGCTGCTGCTTTTGATATTGCTAAAGGGAGATACTATTGTTGCTATTTTACAGATGAGGAAGCTGAAGAAAACAGAAGTGAAGTGACTTACTTCACCCAACTAGTTAGTATCTGAGTTAGAATTTGAACTCAGGTCTTTCTGATTCCATTTCTAGCACTCTTTGAACTGTACTACCCTTTCTCCTCTTAATTGAGATCCTCCAGTTTATAATTCTTTTCTTTTTCCTTTGATTTCTTCATGGTATGTTACTATTAGCAGTATTGCTGAGACAGAGTATTCATAGTTTATTAATTTAAGAGAAATTTTTAGACTGTTTCTTTCAGATCTCTTGAAGACTGAAGGCTAAGAATCCCCATTCTTTTGTGGAGGATGCCGTCAACTAACCTTTGAAAGGAAGGTTTGATTCTTGGAAGGCTATTTTTGAGTCCTTGGGTATTCAGAGAGATAAGCAGGGAGGTCTGAAAATTTGGAAGGAGCTTTCTTTAGCTGCTTGGGGTGCTTTGCTGTGCTTGAATCTTAGAGTTCTCAGTGACTTGATTTGGTGGCCAAATTTCTTCCTAACTTGTTCCCCTCCCTTCAGTCAAATTTATCTGCTCCTGTGGAATTATTTCTGTAGCTTCAGTGTTTTTTCCCACTTCCCCTCCCCAGTTTAAGTGCCAGTCAGGATACATTAAGATCACTGGATAATTATGAAGTGCATGAGTGCAAAGAATAGTAAGCAGATAAACATTGAATACAGCTATATAGATGAAAGGGAGGAAGGAGTTTAATAATTTGAGAATTTGAAGGAACACAGAATAAAAACTTTTTGTGGTTGTGTTAATGTACTTGATACTTTGTTAAATTCTTAGGAAACTACTTAAAATATTCCCTGTACTGTTTATATATTTATTTTTGCTGTTGAATATTATTTTATAAAGGAAAATATCAAATTGTAATAGAAAGAATTCCCAGAAAATATGATAGTCAGACAATCAATAAACATTTTAATACCCGCTACATATAATACACTCTGCTGGGTACTAAGGATATGAAGTAAAAAATGAAGAAATTGTCTTCCCTTCAAAGAGCTTACATTGCATAATTGGTGATGATAACATGTATATAACTATATGTGTTTATGCAAAATAAATCAAAAGTAATTTTTGCAGGGAGATGGCACTGAAACTGTGAGTGGATCAGGAATATCTTTAAATAGAAGATGTTGTTTAAGGAGATTTTTTTTTTTAAGGGAACAAGCAGTCTCTCAATCAACAGGCAAAATTTGATACCTAAGGACCTACAAAGTTCTAGGCATTATTCTAGGGTCTGTGGATGCAAAGACAAAAAAATAAAATAAAAGAATTCTTCATTTGAAGGCACCTACATTCTTTTGTGGAAGACATTTACATTTATATGCATATACAAAATAAATGTGAAATGAATATGAGATTTATTTTCCAAGAATTTTTAATAAGAACTAGAACATATCATCTAGTCTAGTCTTCTCTTTTTATAACTGAGGGAACTGAGTCTACAAATGGGTTACGTGATTTGCCCAAGGTCATATAGGTAGTACTGAACCAGGATTCTAGCCCAGACTGGCAACTTCAAATTTACTAAACTTTCCACTATAGCACCCTCTCTCTCTCAACTTAAATATAGACTAGTTAATGAGGAAAGGCAATAGCAATTTAGGGCATCATAGAGACTTTTATGAGGAAGATGATGCTTCACCTGCATCTTTATTACTAGAAGAACTACCTTATGCAAACACCTTTTAGGTTCTTTGAAGTAATCTTAAGTTTTGATCCTTTTATTATGGGAATGGGGGATTCTGTTATGTGAAATTGAGGAAGAAATGAATTACCCACCTGAATAACAGCCAGTGCAAAGGTACTGGCTAGCAGATGGAATATTGTGTTTGAAGAATAGAGACAAAAGTAGTTTGATTGGCTTACAGGGCATCAAATAAGGAACAATAATGATGTTGAAAGCATAGTTTGAGGGTAGATTGTGAAGAGCTTTAAAAGCTAAATAGAAGAGTTTGTTTGATCCTAGATATAGCAGGGAGCCAATAGAATTTATTGAAGAGACATATAGTGCAACTGACTACCAGATATATCCTGACCTGTCTCCTGGGCTATAAGGTATTCATCAGTATGATACAGCTGGCTTCATCACCCAGACAGTGTCAGCTTGCCATTCGTAGGGCTATACTGCTCTGCTTTTAGTATGCTCCTTAGAGCTCAGCCTACTGGATGTGGCCCAAGGCACAGGCTCTTCTGTCCAGGTAAAGCCATTCCAGGGTAGCCCTGCCCTTCACAAAAAAAAAAAAAAGGAACTCTCCCCAGGGATCCTGCCTTCTCCAGGTCCCTTTACTACACTGGATACCTCTTAGTACCTGCCTCTTTCTTTCAGGAGTTACATTATGTTGCCAAATAGCACATGCTAGTACTTGCCTGGTGTTCCTTATTGTTACAGGAAAAAGAGTAAATAGGACAGGTCTGTGAGGAAAGGCCAGACTGACAAACTGATCTATCTAGAAACAGATTAGGTTGTACCTGGGAATCACATTCTGTCACAAGTATAGAAGTGTATAGTTATTGAGGAGAGAAAAAAACAAAGTCACTTCTGTTCTTAAGGAAATCAACTTGTTGCTGTGTGAAAAATCAGTGGAAGAGCAGATCAATCTAGATGCATTTGCAGTAGTTTGTGGCAGCTAAATGGTGCAGTGAAGAGTGCCAGGCATGAAGTCAGGAAGACTCTGGCCTCAGAAACTAGCTGGGTAACCCTGGGCAAGTCACTTGACCCTGTTTGTCGCAGTTTCCTCATCTGTAAAGATGAGCTTGAGAAGGAAATGGCAAACCACTCCAGTATCTTTGCCAGGAAAATCCTAAATGGAATTACAAAGAATAGGATTTCACTGAAATGACTGAAGGACAACTGAGGTGAGAAGTGATGAGTACTGAAACTGTGAAGTTTTGTTGTGAAAGGAAAGAGTGCTATAGGTTAAGAAACTTGAAGGGATTGTAGGATTTTAGAGAGAATTTTTTCAGAATGGTTTAAACTTGGACAAGGCAATAGGGAAGAAACAAGTAGTAAGTAGGGAGAGATTGAAAATTAGAGAGGAAGGGCTGATTAAGGAAGCAGTCTATTGGAGGAGATAGAATCTAGGCTAAATATAAAATCAGATTGGCTTTATTAAAGAGAAAAGCCATCTCAACATAGACAGACTTCTTTGTGCCCTCCCTATTATCCTCCCACAATTCACTTTTTGTTTTGCTGGACCTTTTTGGATTTGGAGTTTAAAGCCTTTTTAATTCATAGCTGTGTAACATTGAACCAAGTCACTTAATTTCTCTGGATCTTATTTTCATTATCTATAAAATGATAGTTTGGCCTGTATTGCTAAGGACATTTCCAGTATTTGACATCCTGTAATACTTCTAGGCAATATCAGTTTTTCTTAAGGTAAATAACATTGAGGGTTACAGTTAAAAGTCACTTAATAAATTGCATGTTAAATTGAGTTGAATGAAGTTGACTCTGCTGGAGGGAGAATTATGAGAAATTTGGCAGGTTGTAACTTTAACTCAGGGCCAGAGGAACTTCTGACCTCAGGTATTATTACTTAAAATACAATAGGTGGTGTGGTTGTTTTTTTTTTGGAGTGAATTGATTAAATGTTTTACCAAATATAGCCCTCGAATGATGTTATAAATGCTCAAATGGCCTTTGGCAGAAAAAAAAATTTCCCCGCCCCTGTTTGAGAATTGTGACTTCTTATTGGAGTGATGGACTGAAACATTGTCTACAGACAGATAGATCTAAGTCTGTGCTGACCCTCATACCAGAGTCATATGTGGCTTTGAGAACCTCCTGTCCATTTAGCTCATCTCAGGGTGACCTAGATGGATTCCATTTTCCTAGAGAGATCTCTACTACTTCTTCTATAACTCTGAGTCTAGGTGGTTTCTTGAACATTTGGAGAATGAAGTGGAGATTTCTAACTGTCCATAGAGAGGAGGTATACTCATTTATCTTTTTGAATATGTGACTGAATTAGAAAAACCAGGAAAGATTAACAGTCATCTTTGTGAAGTAGTATTAAGAGCCACACAAATCTGATTGGTTAATGTATCCAGAGGAGCTAATTTGGCAAAACCTATTGAAATAGGAGGGCAATATATATCTTAGATTTATTCTTTAAATCCATTCAGTTGAGATGAAGAAAATTTTATATTGGTCCTTTATTAAGTGTAAACCTTAAAGACTGCTTTTCTTGGATTATGGAAGTCCCCACAAATATACTGTGGGGAAATTATTTAACTTTTTTAGAAGAATAACTTGAAATTATGTGAAGAAAGGAACTAAAATGCACTTTTGACCAGAGGTTCCATTGCCTCAAGTAGGTCAGTGATAAAAAAAAAAAAAGGTCCCAAATACAACAGAATATTTATAGTGATATGTTTTTTGTAAAAGCAAAGATTTGGGGGGTAGCTAGGTACCACAGTGAATAGAGCATCAGCCCTGGAGTCAGGAGGACCTAAGTTCAAATGTGGCCTCAGACATTTAATAATTACCTAGTTGGGTGGCCTTGGGCAAGCCACTTAACCCCATTGCCTTGCCCTCCCCCCCCAAAAAAGCAAAGGTCTGGAAACAAAGTAGATGGCTGTCATTTAGGGAATGGTGAACTAGATTGTGGTATTTGAATGTAATATATTACTGTATAAAGAAACATTGAATATGATGAATTGTAACTGTGTAAGTTGAAAAAGCAACAGCAAAAAATGGAGGTATCTGAGTGCTGTTAAATTATAGTGCCCAAAGAATTTCCAGAGAAGAGATATGAGAAGATACTGTTCCTGCTTTGCAGAGTTGGGGACCAGCAATATGGAATTCTGGATATTATGTTAAGACTTTTTTGGTTTGACTGAATTTTTTTTTCTCTCCTCTTTTTCATTTTTATAAGGGATGACTTTCTGGAGAAAGTTCATATATGATAGTGATGAAAAACAAAATATTTTTATCATAATCATTTATTTATTTGTTTGTTTGTTTTTAGGTTTTTGCAAGGCAGTGGGGTTAAGTGGCTTGCCCAGACCACACAGCTAGGTAAATTATTAAGTGTCTGAGGCTGGATTTTAACTCAGGTACTCCTGACTCCAGGGCTGGTGCTCTATCCACTGTGCCATCTAGCCGCCCCAAACACTTTTATTTTTAAAAAGAAAAACAAAATATATCCATCACAATTATTTTTCAAAAGTAAAATATTCTCAGTAAAGATGATGAAGATTTGGTGAAATAAAAGCTTCCAGTGATCTGAAAGGATACATTGCTAGAGTCAACTAGCCACAGAGCCAGCTGAGGATTATGAAGGCTAGTTTGATCATTATAGCTAGATAATAGATCAGAGGAGTAGAGAGGACTAGGCTTAAATAAAATAGGGGAGCAGACTAGTCTTACATGTCACTTGCTATTGACATGTACCCCATGCTTTATTTAAAAATTAAGTTTCATTTTTAAATTTTAACAAGTTGTTTTTTTCGTCACTTATCAACGTAAAAACAAAAGAAAAAGAAAATCCTTATAACAAAATGCTTATCACTTGATTGAGTCCACAGATTTGTGTCTTATTCAGTCAGAAGACAACCAACTAAACAAAGTCAATTTGCTAATAGTGACTGGTTAATAATATATAGAAATCCATTATCTCCCCATATTCTACTACTTTTCTACAGAAAAAGGAAATCTTCTAACATTAGTCACCTAAAGTCAACACTTGATTATTGCATTTGATCTGAATTGTTGTCTGTTTTTAGTATTACTTTCATTTACTTTATTGTAAATAAATTTTATTTATTGTAGGTATTGCTGGTTGTTTTTACCTCTGGATTGCTAAATATAGGTCTTGTGATTATCAGATTCTCTCATATTTATTATTCCTGATGGTGAAATAATATTCATTTATAAACACAGTTTGTTCAACCATTTCTCAAGAAGTTGTCACCTCCTTCTTGCCAGTTCTTGGCTACTACAGAAAATACCACTAAGAATATTTTGATTCATGTGGGCTCTTTCTATCATCATACTATCTTGGTTATATAATTCTATTAGCTTGATCACTAAATCAAAGAGCATATAATTTAGTGATGTTTCTTTCATAATTACAAATTGTTTTACAGGAGAGTTTGATCAATTCATATCATTATAAAGAAGGAGCTTTTTCAAGGATTAGTTCAAGTAGGTTACTAGGGTATAAAGGGTAGCAATACAGATTTCTGGAGCTTCTGACCTTAGCAGCCATTGTTGAAATAACTGCTAAGGTTTTGGCTTCCTTTTAAGCTATTACATTTTCATTCTGTATACTTGGGCACATATTCCACTCAGGTTTAATGAACTCTTGTTGTTTTTTGATTAGGCTTTCCCTCAGTCAGTATCATTTTGATAGAAAGAGCTTCTTCCTGGATTAATAGAGCAACTTTTGGCCTTGTCATCTTTGCTATCTTCCTGGAAGATTTCCTGGGTTTGCTAGGGTATCTGGAACTTTGAGGAGATTGACCTCATGGATTTTGACCTCTACTTGTGGCTCTGGAGCTAGGATCTAGCCTTCCCTGCTTTTTGTTTGAGAGCCAGACATTTTAACAAGCTGATGTGGTGGTGCTTTCATTTTTCAAATGCTGAATAAGCCAGTGGTCTCTTCCTAGAAATGAAAAGGGTGGTATGCACAGCATTAGAAATCTTTACTTGGTGAATTGGTGAAGGAGATCAGGTAACCCTTCCCTTTGCCTACTGAAAACCCCCTATAGGGCTGTCAATACCAAGATAACCTGACAGGCTGAAAGGGAAAATGAGAATTTATCAAATATTACCTCTGCTGTGGAGAATTGCTTGTCAAATGCAGAAGGAAGGATAAGTGAGCATTCTGCAGTTCCCTCCCTCCTTCCCACCCTAGCATCATTTGGTAAATCCTGTGCAAGCTATAAGGGAAACAGACTGCTCCCCTGTCACTCACAGTTTAGAAAATTGGGTATTTTTTGAAAGCTAGTCTTGAAATAGCTGGCAGTTCTCATATCAGGGAAGGGAATGAGCCACCGCCAATCAAAAAGGGAACTCTCAGTAAAAGATGTGAAGCAGTTATTGGATTGGAAAGTGGAGGCTTTATTTTAAATATCAAGTACCTTTTTATACTTGTGTAAAGATCTGATTTTTGTGTTACCTGGGTTTACTTCCATTGGAAATAGACTTTACTCTTTATTTCCTTCTGACATCTTGATTTCTTCCTCTTTACTGAACTGGGGACACTGAGATTGCAGAATGCTAGTTGCCCCTCACCTGACTTCATCTTCATAGTCTATTTAGTAGAAGCTCCAGGGGGTAGCTAAGTGGCATAGTGGATAGAGCAATCCTGCCTCAGACACTTAATAATTACCTAGCTGTGTGACCTTGGACAAGTCACTTAATCCCATTGCCTTGCCAAAAAAATAGAGGCTCCAAAGCAGCATTCTACTTTATTTTTCTGTCCTTGAGGTTAAGAATCTTTAGTTTTGAGTTCATATTATCAACTAATTTATCCATTTGTCCAACTGACAATTATCCACTGTCCAATTTTCTTGTATAAATGTATCTTACTATTTTTTTATCTTACCTATCTCTTTGTAACTGAATGTCTTAAAGAGTTGACTGGTCCCAGTAAGAGGTTAAGTGGGTCACAAAAGGTCACAAAACAAATCTATGTTAAGGCAGGACTTTTTTGAATGTATATCAGTACCTCTTAAAATATGGATTATTTAAAACAAATTGAAGAGAGGATGGATAATAGAAGATGGATGGATAGTGTTTTCCCTATGTTTGCTTCATCTAATCAATATCCCTTCTTTGGGAATAGATTAACTAGCAAAAGGCTGAAGATTTCCCAATCAAGCTGTAGTTCTAAGAAATGGATAGAAATAAGATATAAAACTATTGATCTAGATGAGTATGCATTGAAAATATCTATGTCATGGTCAAAGATATATTATCCAGGTAAAGCATAATAAATGTTCAGTGAACACTAGCAAAATACCTCCATAGTACCCTCTCTTTGGTTACTTTATTGAAAGTGAAATTATGACTAGAAGCTAACAAGTTTAATTCTAGTGAACTTCTAGGAGACTATATACTAGCTGTGTCACTACCTTCCTTCACTTCATTCCTAATGGTTTGCTTTCAGCGTACTCCTTGGGTGAAGACTAACCACAAATTCTTTGTAACTCTACCATGTACAGATTGTGAGAATCAAATACTATCATCTGAGTAAAGCATGTTGTGAATGTTAAATGTTAAAATTCATATAGCAGCAATATGAATTCTAGGAGTTGTTGTTTTTAAAGAGACATCAGAAAAGTGAGGATAAAACTTCAAATGCAGAA
This sequence comes from Macrotis lagotis, assembly GCF_037893015.1. Classification (NCBI taxonomy): domain Eukaryota; kingdom Metazoa; phylum Chordata; class Mammalia; order Peramelemorphia; family Peramelidae; genus Macrotis; species Macrotis lagotis. The sequence goes on along the minus strand of NC_133666.1, from coordinate 618,606,077 downwards.
GAAGAATGAGATTGTATAAAAATACAAGTAAAACTTCAGAGAAAAGAATGGTTGGCCATAAGGATTCTAGGAGGAAAGGGGAAGCAAAAGAGCTTTAAAAATAGAGAAATTAATTTAGTTTCTGAGGAAAATTGGAAGAATAGATGATGGAAAAACCCTTAACCAATTAGTAGACTAGTGAGAAAATGAAGAATCTTGGAACAAAGTCATAAGAATGAAAATATTATAAAAACATAAAAGGATCTACTATTTAAAAAAAACTCAAAAAAACCCAATCCTGACCTAGCAAACAGAATAAGGAGTGAAAATTCAAGTAATTTTGCACTACCACATTTCTAGAAATCATAGAAGAAAACTCCTCTAAAAACCATCAAAATCAGAGGGTAAGATTATTAGCTCCTGAAAGAAACCCCAAATTAAAAACACAAAATAATGTCATAGTTAAAATCCACAGCTTGGAGGTCAAGGAAAAAATGTAGCAAGGAACCAGAAAGACAGAGTACTGAAGACTCAAAGTCATTATTAAACAAATCTGTGTTGTAATTACTATAAAGGAGAGGAAGTCTTAGGTTTCAATATTCCAAAAGGAAAAAAAGATTTATAATCATTCTCAGATCAGTGTAGTAGGAAAATCACTTTGGCGGTGGTGTGAACATAGATTGGAGTGGAAAGAGACTTCAGACAGGAAGAGCTGTTAGGAAGCTGTTAAAAATACTAGGGGAATTGGTGAGAGATAATGAGGACTTGAACTCTGGTGATGGCATTGTGAAAGGAGAGAAGGGAACACATATGAGAGGATACTGCAGAGATAGAAACAACATAATTTGACAGGGAATTAGATATATGGCAGAATGAGACTAAGTAGTTAAGGATGACACCAATGTTATGAATTTGAATGGCTGGAAGAATAGTGGCACAATAATAGGGAAGATGAGGAGACTGAACTGAAGGAATGTTTTGTTTTTGGTAGGTTAACTTTAAGATATCTGTAGTGCATACATTTCATTATGTCCACTAGGAAGCTGGTGATGCAAACCATGGGGCTCAGAATATAAAAACAAGCATTGTTTGTTTAGCTTGGGGTATCATCTTTATAGTGAACTTAAGGGAATTGAAGAGATCACCAAGTGACAGAGTATTAAGTGAGAAAAGAACAGAGCCCAGATCAAAACCTTATAGTATCATCCACACTTAATAGATATGACATAGAAGACAATCCAGTGAATCAAATTAAAGAGTGGTCAGACATGTTAGAGTAGAAACAAGAAAAAGCTGTGTAATAAAAGCCTGAAGAGGAGAAAAGTATTCAAGAAGAAAGTGTTGATCAACAGTTTGACATGCTACAGAGAAATACAGAAGGATAATTGAGAAAAAGTCAATAGGTTTGTAGCAATGAAGAGATGATTTGTAATTTTGGAGAGGGCAATTTTAATTGGTGTGATAAAATTTTAGAATGCCAAAAATTTAGAAGAGAGAAAAAAAAGAGGAAATGGAGACATTAAGTATAGTTGGTCTTTTTAAGGATTTTGGGGAGGAGAGATAAATTATGATAGCCTGTGGGGATGGTGGGTTTTAGTGAGTTTTTTTTTTTATTTTTTTGAAGGGTGAGAGAAGAATTAGGAGCATTTGCAAGAAGGTAAGGTACTGCTAAATGATGTGAAACAGTATTAGGAGGAGGAAGAATGATAATTATAAAGATAGCAAATTATCAAGGATATATAAAGAGGAGTGGTCCTTGTCAAGGGACTGCCAATGACAAAGAGCAGTATAATGAAGAGTGATATCAGGAAGGTATAAGATGAAAAGAAAAGGGAACTCTCAAAGAATGAGCTCTATTTTTTTTTAAAGTGAGGTATAAAGCAACCCCCCTTAGTTGAGAGAGTAAATGAAGGAGGTTCTGTGGTAGTCCTACAGAACAAAGAGAAGATCTGGAACAGTGGTAAATGGTATAACAAATTGACCAGGCAGGAGTTGAAAAATTGCCTTATTGCAGAGATTAGTTAGCATAAATTTGTGATGGACACATTTAGCAAAGATGTATGATTTTGTCCATCTCTATTCTGTAACACATAAGAACAATGGAAACTGATGGTGGGAATAAAGCAGTCTTGAAATTTGATAAGACATGATTAACATTAGGACAACACAATGTATAGAGTAGAATTAGTGAACTTTAGGTTGGGAAAGGAGGAGAGTGTGGCCAGAGCCTAGGTGATAACTTGGAAAGTTATTGAGACCTAAAGACATTGTGAGGACAAAAAAATTGGGGTCAGGGTAGTATGGCATAGAAAGATGTAATTATAAAAGATTATGGTCAGGTAAAGGAATTTTGGATTTCTTAAACCTGGGGATGATAGCTTGTGAGTGATTTTAAGATCAAGAATATGATCATACTTTTGAGTAGCTGAAATGGAGTGAGTTACAGAAGTTGAATAGATTGTGAAGCTAGAAATTTAGGATTTTTGAAGGAATACCAACATATGTATTGAAGTTCCTTAGTATGAGTGAAGCAGTTGTAGTGGATAGGTTATGACATAAGCAGGGAAATTGTGTTATGCTTTAAAAACACTGTAGAGAGTGAAATGGTAGCTGTATTTAATATTTACAGGATGTCTCCACAGTCTTAGTGCAGCCTTAAACTGTATATTCAGTGAATGGCATGATAGATTAGCATGTAACATCTAAATCTTCCTCCAGTCTAAACCATCCTTCACTTAGCTATCAAGCTGATATTTCTGAAGCACAGATAACATGTTACTTCCCTAATAAGTAAGCTTCATAGGTCCCTATTTCCTCTAGGATCAATTATAAGATCTTCTCTTTGGCTTATAAAGTCCTTTATAAACTGACTTCTTCCTACCTTTTTAATTTTCTAATAAAAAGGTCAAGATCTCCCATCACATCCAGAATCATCTCTACTAAAGTTACCTTGTAACACTTCCTCTGGAATGTTCTCCTAGAAACTGATTATTTCCTTGACTTCTGGGGTAACTCTGTGGATCTGCAATGAGCCCCTGCTGAGGTATTTCCCATTAAAAATAAATCAACAGATAAAATTAGCTTTAAGCAAAACCAGTTATTGATAGGATAAGAAATTTATAATTGACCTGTGAATCTTTAGTATAGGGAATACCCTGGTGAGGTACCTTCCTCTACCAATGCCAGGTAGCATCTTCTCCACAATTTATAGTCTTAAAGAGTAGCCTAGAGCAGTGGTATCAAACAAATAGAAATAGGGACCACTAAATGGTCCATAAGGATCCTGCTAGTCACATTAACTTAAATTTAAAATGTGATATTATTTATGCTTTGTTGCATTTTTAATTAAATATTTCCAGATTCTATTTTATTTTGATTCAGGATATACTCAGGATGGTTAATAGATGTGTAACCTGTGGTTTGCATGTTTTATACCTCTGGTCCTAGAACACTGATAGGTTAAATGACTTTTTTCAGGATCATTAAATTAGTGTGGGACTGGAATTCTGGTATTCCTCATTTTGAGGACTGGATATCTATGTACTTTGTTCTATTTCTTCTCTTTATTAAAATGGTACAGAAAAAGGAAATAGCTAAAACATTCTCCCCACAACCTCCTGGTGCACATTATCTCATATTTGTTGTTGTTTAGTCATTTCAGTTGTGACCAATTCTTTGCGACCCATTCGAAGTTGGCAAAAATACTAGAGTGGTTGGCCATTTCCTTCTCTAGCTCATTTTACAGATGAGGAAACTGAGGTGAAAAGGGCTAAATGACTTACCCCAGGTCACAGCTAATATTTGAGGCCAAATTTAAACTCATGATGATGAATTTTCCTAACTCTAGATTTGATGCTCTGTCCATTGTGCCACCTAGCTGCTCTCACGTATATTTGCACATAATTTATGAGAAGAATGGGCTAAAATTTAGAGAACACATGTGGTAGTATGGTACACATGTAGGAAATATTATGGCATCAAGGGGAAAAGATGGACTTTAAGTGAAATAGGGGACTTTCAAACTTTCTTGTTGAAATGACCAGAACTGAACAGAAAGTTTAATCTTCAATTGTAGTACTCAGGTGAAGCATAGAGAGGATGAACAGAAGGGCAAATTATGAGGGATTTAATGCTGCTTGTGTTCCTGAATGGGAAGATAATTGATATTTCATATGAACCTTCTCATTTATTAGAGCAGTTAGAAGGAGCGTATATAGACAAGGCCCAGGAGGGAGCTGTATATGAAGGAATAATATAAAGATGGAGTAAATGAATGAGAAACAAATGTTTTGGGAGAAAGGGAAAGAAGAGGTAGAATGGGCTAAGATGTTTCACATAAAAGAGGCAAGTAAAAGTTTTTGCAATGGAGTGGAAGGGGGAAAGGTGAGGCTGAATGAGTCATTCTCACTGGAAGTGGTTCAGAGAGGAAACAAAGGATACATTCAATAGGGTACAAAAATCTATCTTATCCTAGAGGGAAAAAAGAAAGGAAAGGGATGGGACAAAGTGGACAAGGGAATTGGGAAGAGGAGGGTTGTAGGTGATAGAGGAGAGGGAAGATGTGGGAGAGGTAGTCAGATACAGTACAGTTTTGAGGAAGGACAGGATGAAAGAAGAGAAAGGACAGAATAAATGGGGGTGAGGAGGAATAGAATGAAGGGAAATATAGCTAGCAATAGCATCTTTGGGAAAAAATATAGAAGTAATTTCTCTGATGGATTTATGATAAAGAATGCAAGCCATCCCAGAGACAGAGCTGATGGTATCTGAACACAGACAGAAGTACACTTTTTTCCCCCTTCTCACTTTATTTTTCTTGAGGTTTCCCTATTTTGGCGGGGGAGGGGAGATTATATTTACTTTTACAGCAATACTATTGTAGTAATGTGAAAATAAACAAATTAATAAGATTTGAAAGAAAGAAACTTACTGGCAAGACACTACTATTAATGGCATGGCAGGGTCTAGAAGTCCTTTGTTTTTGTAGTCTTAGTTCTGGGTTCCAGGCATTTCATCCTTTCTATAGTCTTTCTTCTCTGCTGTCTGTAGCCTCATTTTTATAAGCTCCTTCATTCCTCTGCTGAAGTTCTTTTTGTATTCTGGTCTGTTTTGAATTTGTTTCCCTTTAGGGGGATGTGTAGTTTCCAGATGGTCTAATAGTTTTCCTTCTCATATTCCACCTCACTCTAGGGGTCTTCTCCTGAGTCAATTCTTGGCTTACTTTGTTCTTATTCTTAGCTCTTTAATTTGTCCCGGACTTAGTTATTTAAATCCCTAGAGGCATAACCAGTTTGCTTCTTCAACCAATTGTAGTTGTTATCTTGTTGATTCAGAGAGATTGTATCTCATGAAGAGAGATCAAGCTGTAGATCTATCTTTATAGTCAAGCTTAATACATTAGCATTTTGTAATTGATGACTTTCCTGGCTTTCTTTATTCAATAGAGGTGGAAGGAAATCTCCTCCCTAATATATTTATTTTGATTGATGCTGCCTTTACTTATATGTTCATGTTAATTACTCTGAATGAATCTGTATATAGTTAGAAACTATGTATTTTTGCCTTTACATCTTCAGCCTAACATGTCCTGACACTATGATAGATGCTTAAAAAATACTTGGGGATTGATTTAACTGATTGGTGCTTTCTTTCTTCCTCTTCCTTTCTCCCCACCTCTCTTATTCTCCCTCTCTCCTTCCTGAACCACAGTCCTACATTACTAACTACTTATTTATTTTCAGTTGTATATCTTGCAGGCATTACAAATTCATCTAAAACAAAATTTGAAATCTTTTCTCTATGAGTAACCTCTTTCTCTCTCAATTGTTTATCAAATAGTCATTAAGTGCCTACAATATGTCAAGCATTGCATTATGTATTTAGGCTAGAAATACAAATTAGCTAGTTGCATACCTTCAAGTATCTTAGGTTTTGCTGAGGGAATACAACATATTACAAGCTAAAGTGGTCAAGTAGGTGACCTTTGGTCTAGCCCAGTCATAGGGATTATGATGAATGCTATAGTTAGTTGTCACCATCTTTTTGGTAGCTGAAGTATACAGATTTAATAATTGTTTTGTGAGCAAGAGGTAGAAAGCTATAAACTAGGCCCTGGAGAACTAATCATTGGCTAACTGGAATAAAGCATGTGGTTTGCAATCAACTAGACATAGAGGACTGAAATGAAACTCAAATGAAATTTAATATTCTAGCTTTATGAACAGTCAAATAATATATAAAATTTAAGTAGAACAACTTTTGTCTCTTTCCATTTCTGCTTTTGAGATTTTTGTAGTTGTGTTTTATAAAGTACATTTGAGTGGTTCATATACAGCTAGCTTTTCTCCCCCTGGACCTGAAAGTAGGTTAAGAAATAGTTTGTTTTATATGTATATATATGTGCATGCATGTATACATATATTTGTATATATTCATTCCTAGGTATTTCTGCCTTTTCCAAAAGCCAAACCAAAAAATTCATTTGCCCTTTGTCCTCTGTAAGTTAAATTGAATGAATTTGAAATGATCACTGTAGAATCTGACTTAAACCAGAGGAGAAGGTTAAGAGGGATTTAAAATCAAATTAAGGCTTCAGACCCTTGGGAATTCCCTGTCCTAGATGCTTCTGTGACTCCTCAGAGGAGAGTCTGGTTTGACAAAGCAAAGACTCTCCTAGCAGTTAATTGATTTGGAGTGGCCTCTGAGGCTCAGTGGGATTGGATTCAGGTTTTCCTGGGATAGAAATTTGGAATTTGAGATTATCATTTGTTATAAATGGCTCCAGAATACTTACTCCAGAGTGATTAAAATGGTTTTTATTAAGATATTTTAACAAAATGACGCACCTCTCTCATGATGGGAGAGAGGGGCTGTAAAATCTCAACACATAAGCTCTTTTATGCACTTTGAAAGACTTTGTTCCTGCCCCTTCATGCCATCCATAGGCTGGGGTCACAAATCTGATTGATACATTGGTTTCTATATGTTTCCCCACCCTGTTCATTATACTAATGAGCAAGAACAGAGAGATCTCTGAGCATATGGAAAGGAGAAGGTCAAGACTAGGTTATTCTAAACTAGTTTGTCATTTTTGGAATGGGATTAGGAGAACTCTCCCAGTTTTGTGATTGACTGGGGCCATTTCCCCTTTGTATTTCAAAGGGGCCCCCTCCACACCCTGTGAAGACCAACACCCTTCATTCCTCACTTATGAAGTAGCCTTTGATCTAAGGTTAACATATCAATTTTAGGGATGGGTTCTAATCCACTGCTCTACCCAGTCAATATTTTGGGGGGTGGTGTTCAGGCTAGGCACATTTTGGAATCTAGCAGAGGAGTAGTTCTAGAAGAAGATGACTAATAGCAACTCATTTGTTTAGAACTTTACATATTTACCAAGTGTTGAGAAGTGTTTGGAGATCATGATAAATAAGGAATTGAAAGAAGTGACAACTGAGGACCCTTCTACCTCTGACCATCTATAATTTTGTGAAATAAGATCACATAATGCCCATGATAGTTGTTTTCAAATAAGGATTGTCATAGGGACAAAGGATTAGAGTTATTCTGCTTAGCCCTGCAGGTTCCCAGAAGTTAAAAGAGAGCAATTTGGAGCTACCATAATTCCCATGTATAAGATGCTCCCATGTATAAGGTGGATCTTAATTTTGGCGTCTGAAATTTGAAAAAATATGTATTACATAAAAGCTATTGGCCTCAAGTTTTATTCATCATAAAACTCTTTCAGCTCTTCATCACTGTCAAAACTCCCTTCCATTAGCTTGTCCTCATCACTGCCTTAGGAGAGGCTTTGACTGCTTTCCTGCCTGTGCTCTGGTCTGTGATTGACCACAAGCACACCCTGGGCAAGTCTGGTCAGTAATTTCTTTTTCATCAGCAATTCTTCTTGCCTCATGCTGAACCATCTTTGTGGACACCAGAATTCCAATGACCCTTTGCTCTTCAATCCATCTCTTCAATTCCTTCTCTAAACTAACCATTTTGCTGACTTGCCTCTCATGGCCTTCTTCTGCCCTGGTGTTTTCAGTAGGGTTTCTTCTTCCTGTAGCCAATCTTGGATTGCTTTCTCAGTTGGAGGAGGGCCAAAGTGACATTTAGCAGCACAATTTCCATTCCCTTTTGCAAACTGGATCACTTTGAAGTTGAACTCAGAACTGTATGACAATCTTTTCTGAGCCATTTCTGGACAGAATGTGGCAAAAACAAAAAATAAGAAATGCAAGTAAAAAAAAATTAAAACCATGTCGCTCCCAGTTTTTAGATCCCAAATTTTTCAATAAAGGGTATGTCTTTTAAATGGGTAAATACATTATGTCCAAAAGGCTATAAAACTATGATACCCTCTGATCCAGGCATACTACTACTAGAGCAGTATCCCAAAGAGATCATCAAAAAAGAGGAAAATACCATCTTGTACAAAAATATTTATAGCAACTTTTTTTTTCTTGCAAAGACTTGGAAATTAAGGAAATATCCATCAATTGAAGAATGGTTAAACAAATTATGGCATATGAATATTATGAAATACAATTTTTCTGTAAAAAAATCATGAATGGGAAGACCTCAGAGAACTCTAGAAAGACTTGCATGAACTAATGCTGAGTGAAATAAGCAGAACTAAGAAAATATTATACCTATCAACAGCAACTTGTGAGATGGATCAACTATGATGCACACAGCCCTTCTCAGCAGTTCCACTATAAAAGACAACCCTGAGAAACCTGTTAATGGAAAGTGACATCCACATCCAAGGGAAAAAATAAAAACCAAAAAAAAAAAAAACCCACTAAACCCACTATGGAGTTTGAATGTAGCATATACTAATCTTAAATTTTTTGTGTTTTTCTTTCTTTTTTAATATTTATTTATTTTGCAAGTCAGTGGGGTTAAATGACTTGCCCAAGGACACACAGCTAAGTAAGTGTTCAGTGTCTGAGGTCAAATTTGAATTCAGGTCTCCTGACTCTAGGGACAGCATTCTATCCACTACTCCCCTTAGTTCTAATTCCTCTTTTACATTGTGACTTATATAGAAATATGTTAACTGCTATTGTGCATGTACAAGGAAAGTAGGGTAGTAGAAGAATGTGGAAACTGCAAATGAATGTTGTAAAGAACTTTTGCATGTAATTGGGGGAAAATTTTAAAAAAATAAAACAATTGCAATAAAAGGCCAGAGTCAAAGTTAATGCTTTCTCTGTCTTTAGGCAATCTTCGAAGCACTATTGGAAAGCAGGATATGTCCACAAAGAAAAAATGAAAGAATCCTTACAAAACCACACCCCAAATAGGTACAGATTAAAGTTCAGAATATAAGTAGATTACTAGATAGAAGTGCTTACTGTATAAGTGGTATTGGTCTAATATCATAGCCTACAGATCTAAGCAAGTAAGATATTCCTTGTCTTCAATGAGGCAAAGTTCTTTTGAGAAGAAGACAACACATACTAGAAAACTAGAAGATGGGAGAGAGTGGGGGATTATGCAGTGTACATTACTTAGAGATGCCCCAGAGTCTACACCATGACCTGGTTTTATATCAGGAAGGTAAGATTGGTTTACCATAAGGAAAACAATAAATATAATAATCCATATTAATAACACAAAAAACAAAACCTATATAATTATTTATAGATATTGTAAAGGCTTTTGGTAAAATCCAACACCAGTTTCTAATATTATGAAGAATATTTAGCTAAGTCTTAGAGCATCTTTAAATGTATTGGGGAAAAGTGAGACCCCTTTCCAGTAAGATCCAGGGTAAAGCAAGAATGCTCATTTTTCCCCCCACCTTCTATTTGTCACAATGCTAGATATCTGGCAATAGGACATGAAAATGAAGGAATAAGCTTAGATAAAAGGGATTTGGAAATAAAATTTTGTGAGGATGATAGGTTGTACTTAGGGATCCCTCAGTAATCAACCAAAAAAATCAATGGAACTGATTTCTAACTTCAGCAAAGTTACATGCTATAAAATTAATCCATATAAATCTACACAATTCTTCTTTTTAACCAACAAAACCCAAAAGGAACAGCAAGGAAGAAAAATCTCATTCAAAATAGCTACAGAAACTTTACAATATTTGGGAATGCAACCAAAATTCACCCAGGGATTATACAAATCCAACTGTTTAAAAAAAAAGGTCTTTGCAGAAACAGTGGGCATAACTATTTGAAAAAACAAATATTTAAGCAAATATTTATAGGTAGATAGCACCAGTATAATAATAATGATAGTATAAATTAAATTAATTTACTTAATCAGTGCTGCATCAGCTGTCAAGAGAATATGTTGTAAAGCTAGAAAGAAGAGTAGTGAAATTCAAATAGAGGAACATTATGGCAGAAATCTTAAGGAAAGAAAAAAATAGTATGGATCAGTTTCTAATAGTACCAGATTCATATTTATATATACACTACAAAGCATTAATTTACCAAAATAGTATAATATTGGTTTTTTAAAAAGAGGTTGATTAGTGGAACAAATTACATATATATCGAATACATACATATGGAGGTAAATACACATAGTAGCACAATGTTCAATGAAACTTAAGCTCCTTGTTCCTGGGAAAAGGACTAATTTTTTTTTCTTGTGCTATGATAATTTATTTTCTTTTCATCTATGTTTTACAGATGAGGTGAAATGTAATGACTTCCCCATAGTTACACAACCATATAAATTAGGATTCAAAGTCAAATCTCTTGATTTTTCAACCAATGACATTTCTCTTGTACTGACTGTTTCATCCACATCTATATGCGTCTGCTTCTGTCTATGGCTCTCTACTCAGTCTCCATCTATCTCTGTTTCTTTCAAAAACAAGGTGCATTTGCTGCCTTTCTATGTCATCCTCAATCACCTACCTTTTTTTCAATTTTTAACACTATTTATTTAAAGTTTTGAGTTCCAAATTCTCTTCTTTCCTCCTGCCTCCTTGAGATGAAAGCAATCTCAAGGTTGTACAGATGTGCATTGTATGTGTATATTTCCTCATTAGTCATTTTGTTTAAGAGGAACCAAATAAAAGAAGAAAAAGTAGCATGATTCAGTCTGTATTCAGTTATTATCAGTTCTTTCTCTGGAGATAGATAGCAAGCTCCATCATTAGTTCTTTGGAATTGGCTTATTGTATTGCTGAGAACAGGAAGTCATTCACAGTTCTTCATCAAACAGTATAACTGTTGCTGTGTACAGTGCTCTCCCGGTTCTTTATCTTGTATCAATTCATGTAAATCTTTCCAAGTTTTTCTGAAATCATCCTGCTTGTCTTTCCTATACCACAATAATACTCCATTATAATCATATACCACTACCAGTTTATCAGTTCCCTATTTGATGACCATCTCTTTGATTTACAGTACTTAGCCACTTCAAAAAGAGCAGCTATAAATATTTTTATACAAGAGTCCTTTCCAGTTTTTTATTATCTTTTTGGAATACAGACCTAGTAGTTGTATTGCTGGATCAAAGGATATGTACAATTTTGTAGTCCTATGAGCACAGTTACAAATTACTCTCCAGAATGATTAGATCAGTTTACAACTCCACCATGCCTTAGTGTCCCAGTTTTCTTACATTCCTTCCCAATATTTTCCTTTTTTTATCATATTAATCAGTCTGATAGCTATGAGGTATACCATGGAGTTGTTGCATTTCTTTGCTCGGGTAGTGACTTAGAGCTTTTTTTATGACTATAAATAGATTTTGTCTCTTCCTTGATCATTTAATGATTGAGGAATGAAAATGTATTTTTATAAATTTTATTTAGTTCTTTATACATGAGAGAAAATGAAATCTTTATCAGAGATACTTGATGCAATTGTCTTCTAGTTTTCTCCTTTTAAATTTGGTTGCTTTGATTTTGTTTGTGTGAAAAATTTAATTTCACATTTTGCAACGCTCTCAATATGTTCTACGGTTCTTTTTCCCTTATTCATAAATTTGATACATAAACTATTCAGTAACTCTCTTAATTTGTTTATATTATCACATTTGTATAAATCATGTACCCATTTTGATCTTACCTTGGTATACTGTGTGAAATGTTGGTTTATATCTAGTTTTTGGCATTACTGTTTTCTAATTTTCTCAACAGTCCTTGTCAAATAATGACTTTTTGTTTTAAAAACTGGTATCTTTGGGTATTTCCTGTACTAAATTACTATGTAATGTAATATCATATAATTTGTAGCTAATCTATTCTATTGATCTACCTTTCTATTTCTTAGTACCAGATGGTTTTGATCATTACTGGTTTATAATATAGTTTGAAGTCTGGTATTGCTAGACCACCTTACTGTGTTTGTGTGTGTGTGTGTGTGTGTGTGTGTGTGTGTGTGTTTTCATTAATTCCCTTGATATTCTTCACCTTTTGTTCTTCCAGATGAATTTTCAGATTAATTTTTTTCTAGTTCTGTCATATGATTTCTTGGTAGTTTCATTGGAATGGCACTGAACAAGTAAATAAGTTTAGGTACAATTGTCATTTTTTTTTAATATTGGCTCAGCTTACACATAAGCAACTGAAATTTCTCCAATTAATTAGATCTATATTTGTGTGAAAAGTCATTTGTAATTGTGTTCATTTAATTCCAGTGTTTGTGGGTAGACTCCCACATGTGTTATAACTTCCATTTATATCATCTCTTTCTATCTCTTGCTGCTGGAGTTTACTGTTAATATATAGTATTGCTAATGATAAAATTGAGTTCTGTATCCAACTGAGTATACTTGTTATTCCTTCTCTGAGTCAGTTTTGACTCCTGTCCATTATAATAGGTCTTTCATGCCTCTCTGTGTGTGTGTGTGTGTGTGGGTGTGTGTGTGTGTGTGGTATAATTTACCCTATCCAGTCTCCTTCCTTCTTTCAGTGCAATTTTCTTTCCTACCCCCTTTGTTTTGTTTTTTGTTTTCAGGGATATCATCCCCCATCATATTCACCTTTATCCACACCCTCTGTCTACATAAACTCTTTCTAATTGTTCTCATTTTTATTAAGTTGTTAATAGTTTAAAACATTGCCTTGCAATGTAGAAATATAAACTGTTCAACTTCATTGAATTTCTCATGTTTTCTCCTGTTTCTTTTTTACCTTTTTATATTTCCCTTGAATCTTGTATTTGGAAATCAAATTTTTTATTCCATTCTGCTTTCTTAATCAGAATTGCTTGAACATCATCTATTTTGGTGAATGTCCATTTGTTTCCATGAAAGATTGCATTCAATTTTTCTGGGTAGGTTATTCTTGGTTGTAATCTTAAATTCTTTGTCTTCCATTATAGTATATTATAAACCCTCTATACTTTAAGGTGGAAGCTGCCAAATCCCAAATCCTATATAATACTGACTTTATAGTATTTAAATTGTTTATTTTTGCCTGTTTTACAATACTTTATTACTGTTTTGTGAGCCCTGGAAAAATAATTGTCATGTTTTGGGGAGTTGTGGGGATCTCTTTCAGGTGATGAGTAGATTATATTGATTTCTTTTTTGTTCTTTGTTTCCAATATCGTCCAGGCAGTTTTTTTGATAATTTCTTCAAAGATGTTTTCCAGGCCTTTTTTTTTTTTGGATTGTTACTTTTAGATAATCCAATGAATCTTAAATTATCTCTTCTCTATCTATTTCTAGGTCAATTGTTTTTCCAATGAGAAATTTCACATCTTTTTTTATTTTTTTACTTTTTTGATTTTGTTTTATAGTATCATGATATCTCATAGAGTCATTAGTTTCTACTTGTTCAATTCTAATTTTTAAGGAACATTTTTTTTTCAGTGAACATTTATCCTTCCTATTCTATTTGGTCTATTTTAGGGAATTATTTACCTCAGTAAATTTTTGTACTTCTTTTCCCATGCTATTGTTTCTTTTTTCATAATTCTCTTGCATTATTCTCATTTTTCCCCAATTTTTATACTTCTTCTCTAATTTACTTTTTAAAATAATTTTTAAGCTCTTCTAGGAATTCTTTTAGTATCTGAGAACAAATTGAATTTTTCCTTAAGACTTTGAATATAGAAATTTTGAAACTACTGTCCTTTTTTAGGTTTATGCCTTGGTCCTCCCTATGACTATAACAACTTTCTATAGTCAAGCCCTTTTTTGCTTTTGCTTATTTTTTGCCCTTTTTGGTGACTTAGTGTTTTTATGTGAGAGTTGGTCTCTGATCCTGCACTGTCCTAAGATTTTTGTGCTGGGGCTCTGCATCTAACAGCTAGATTTCACTATGTTTAAGTCTTAGTTGCTTACTTTCTCTAGTGGATAGGCTTTCCTTCTGACTTGTATTGGGGGAGGAGGGGTTGGTTTCCATGTTGACCCCCTCTGGGTATGCTAGACTGATCCAGGGATAGAGCCTTAATTCTGGATTGCTATAGTAACAGAGGTTTTCTGGCAGCTAATGCCTTTGAGGAAGGGTTGATGTGGAAGCAGGGCTTCTCTGTTAGCCGACCTTTGAAGAACAATCTTGCTGCTCATCTGTCTTAGGAATGGAAACCTGCTGCTGGGTTGCTATGGAAAGAGGGTCTCCAGTGGTAAACCACAGAGAAGGGATATTATAGTTGTTGGCCAATCCTGGGCCAGAGCTTCACTACTATTTAGTAGTGGGATCAAGGCCTGGTGATTTATGCTTGGTGTGGATATCATTGGGGTGGACAATATGGAGCAGCTAGTTTGCAGGAGGGCAGGGCTTACTGGTGGATTACCCCAGACTTGGAATCTTGCTGCAACTCCCTGCCAGGAAGCTAGCTGCTGCTGCTACTCTTGCTGCTCCTCCTCCTCTTGGACTTCTCTTCTCTCCCATCCTACTAAGACAGACCTTTCCTGCTGTATTGGTAAGCTGCTACCCGACCTCCCACCCCAGTGCAACAGATCTTTCTTACTAAGCTGTTTCTCTGTTCCTCCTAGATCAATTCTGAGGCAAATGTCTAATTGTTTGGAGGGGAATTTGAAAGGTTCCTTCCTCATTTCTCCATATTGGCACCTGAAGTTTCTCAAGACTCATTTTATTTTACAATTGGATTAAGACCAATACCCAAGACCCTACACTGAAATAAGTTCCAAATGAGTGTATGATGTAGATATTAAAAGTCATATAAATTAGAAGAACAAGAAAGAATTATCTTTCAGATTAATGAATAGAAGTTTATAATTATGCAACTGAAGAATAATAATCATGCTCAGTAGATAAATGAATATCAAAAAATTTCCATAAGTAAAATCTTTAAAAATCAGGGGAAAAAATTTCCGACAGGTAGTTTCTAAAAGAAGAAATTCAGTCTGTTAACAATATGAAGAATGTTCTAAATCACAAATAGAGAAATGCAAATAAAACAACTTTAAAGTTCTTCCTTATTCCTATCAGACTGACAAAGATAACAAAAGAGGAAATTGACAAATATTGAAAACTTTATGGGAAAACAGACTCACAATGCATTCTTACCTACTACTGGAGGATCTGTATATTAGTCTGTAGATTCTAGAAAGCAATTTGGAACTCTGTGACTGAAGTTACTAAACTGCATACTCCTTTGACACAGCTACACTATTACTTGACCTGTAAACCAAAGAAATTGAAAGAAGATAAAAAGAAATGGTGCTATCTCTGTCTCTCAGCATATAGCAGAACCTTGCATTGTAACTAATAATTTGGAACTGAGGGAATGCCCTTTTGTTTGGGATTGGCTAAACAATTTGTGATATGTGATATTATAGAATATTATTGTACCATAAAAATCCTCAGTGGGAAGTTTCAGAGGAAACAAAAGATTTCCATGAACTGATGCAGAACATGGTAAGCAGAGCTAGGAGATATTATATGTTGTTACACAGATGTTAACTATAGTTAAATAACTGTGATATTACCATAGTGGTTCTATTTGGTTCTTGTGCTTTGTTATTAAAGGAAATCAAAATGACATCATGTTTTGAGAGAAATTACAGTGTGTCCTACTGTGGCTGATCAGCCCAGTTGGAGCTCAGAATGCTCCACCACAAGTTGGGCACAAATAGTCCTGAAGTGTATACTCTAAATTTACATATGTAAAGTTTCCATTTATCTGCTTTGATTCTGTATTCTTCATAGAGTGCAGCACCCTCACTGAGGAGGGCACACCATGCTGGGCGGTCCTGTGCTAGTGTCTCCCATGCTGTACAATCAGTTCTAAAGTTCTTCAGTGAGACCTCAGGGTGTCCCAGTATTGCTTCTTCTGCCTGCCCTTATGTGTGCTTGCCCCATGTGAGTTCTCCATAAAAGAATTTTTTTTGGCAAGTGTACATCTAGCATTCTAACAATATGACTAGCCCATTCTAGTCACATTCTCTGTAATAATGTTGGAATGCTAGGCAGTTTGGCTTGAGAAAGGACCTCAGTGTCTGGTATCTTCTCCTGCCAGGTGATCTTCAGAATCTTCTTAAGACAATTTAAATGGAAGTGATTCAGTTTCCTGACATGACTCTGTCCAGGTTTCTCGGGTATACAACAATGAAGTCAAGCACAAAAGATCTTCAGTTTGATAGTCCAATACCTCTTCTCTCCCATACTTTCTTTTGGAGCCTCTCAAATACTGAGCTAGGTCTGGCAATGCATATGCCATTTTCAATGTGTACCTCCCTGGGAAGAACTCTGCCAAGATATGTGAATTTGTCCACAGAACTCAAAACTTTTCCATTTGATGTAACCAATGGTTCTGCATATGGGTGGTGTAGTGCTGGCTGATGGAGCACCTGTGTTTTCTTGGTCTTAACTGTTAGATCAGAATTAGCACAAATAGCAGACAATCAATTCATACTTTGTTGCATCTCAACTTCAGAGGCTACATTGAGTGCACAATCATCTGCAAGTAGAAGATCATGCACCAACACTCCTTCCACTTTGGTCTTGGCTTGTAGGCCTTTTTCAAGTTGAATTTGCCATCATTGCAGTAGCTGACCTTGAGGCCATGCTCATCCTCAGTAAAGGCATTCGAAAACATGGCTGAAAACATCATGCTAAAAAATATGGTAGTGAGGACATAGCCTTATTTTACTCCATTGGTGACTTGGAAATCTCCAGAGCATCATCCACTATCCAGAACCCAGGCATGCATGCTGTCATGGAACTGACTACAATACCAATAAACTCCAGGCATCCAAATTTTGACATAATTTTCCACAAACCCTCTCAACTGAAGATATCAAAGGACTTGGTCAGATCTATAAATGTTGTATACAGACCTCTGTTCTGTTCCTGGAATTTTTCCTGGAGTTGTCAGCCAGAAAACACTATATCGACTATATCTCTACCCTTTCTGAAGCCACACTGGCTCTCAGGGAGGTGACCATCTTCCAGGTGAAGGATCAAACTATTTAGAAGTATTCTGGCAAGAATCTTACCAGTAATGACTAAAAGAGAAATACCCCATGATTATCCTGTATTACCAGAGTAACATTATAAAGAAAAACAACTTTGAAATATATCAAAACTCTTATCAGTGAAATGTTAAACTATGAGACCAAAAGAATGAAGATGAAACATGACATTCAACTTCCCCCCCAAATAAACTTGATATGCGTAAAGACACATATATTTTTTGGAACATGATCATTGTGGGGATTTATTTTGCTGTACTTTAACAGCTATGAACCACACTGCCAGAGAGTACTATAGAAAAACATTGCATATTTTTGCTTAGTATTTTAGTATCTTAAGTACAAAGTTTCCTAGTACATTGTTTTGATGCTAGGACTGTTATTGATATTACTTTTATTGGGAAGGATAGGATACATTTATTGAAGTGTTCCCTTTTCTGATCCTGTTTCCCTTTCCCTATGAGAGGCATCTCAGACCACCTAGGAGAGGTAGCAACAGGTGTTTTGTACTTTAATGGCACTGTAAATATTTTATCACTTTAACAGTTGAGAAATCCTTATGCCAGATCAAAATCCTTCTGACTTTATTCAAGAATGGGCTTAAATCAATCACTCAGCATCTTACCGATGGTAGTAATTAGGTCACTACTTAATTGTTTCTTCTCTGGACTAAATCAGTTTAGTTCTTTTAGCTTAATCAAAGAAATAAAATTATTAGATAAATTTTAAGTGGTTAAAATTCTTTGATAATTTCATTTCTAGTGAATTGATCTATGAGGACATATTTCTTGGACAAGCACTGAATATGGACAGTAAATAGGGCTGGATTGTATTTGGAAAATTTATTTTTTTCAGTGATTCTAAGTTGTTCATTCCTTGTTACTAAAATACCTTTTTAATCTATTTTTCACAAACATTTATTAAGCACTTATTATGTGCCTTTGCAATAGCTACTCCCTATACCTAGAAAGCATTCCCTCCTTAATTTAAAACTGTTGAAGTCCCTAATTTCCTTCATAGTTCAGTTTAAATGCAATTTCATATGGAAGGCCTTTCCTAATCCCTACCTGCTTCAAGTGACTCCATCCTCTCATTGCATTTACCATACTTCTATTCTCTATAGATTTGTGGTCTTCTTTGAGAATGAAGGATGAACATCATTAGTTTATTTAGTTAGAATCCAGGGGGTACACAGATTGTTTTTCACTTTTATCTTTGTATTAGTGAATAATCTATTTTCAAGCTCTTATCTACTATATATTAGGCACTGTGGTAAGCATAGCAAATAAAAAAAAGGGCAAAAGACAGTACCCTCTATCAAGAAACTCACAACCTAGTAGAGGAGACAGTGTGCAAATAATTACTTCGGATAAGTCAACTGCAAAACAAAAAACAACAAAAAAAAAGGAAATAATCACCAGAGGTAAAGCATTGGAATTAAGAGGGATATGTAAAGCTTCCTGTAGAAGATGAAATTTTAGTTGGGAGTTGGGAGGAAACAGAGATGAGAAGGGGGAATATTCTAGAAATGGAGGGCTGTCATTGAAAATATCTGAAGCTAGGAGATGGATTTTCTTATTCAAAGAACAAGAAGGCCAGTGTCATTGGATTGCCAAGTATAAAGGGTAGAAATATAAGAAGACTGGAAAAGTATGTGTGTCTGGATTATGAAGGACTTTGAATACCAAACACACATATACATGTATATGTACATATAATGAATATTAATTAAAATACATTATGAAATATATATTTAAAACAAGTGTTATAGAATGGGGAGTGATGATCTCATAGCAATCTCTTGTCTTTTGCTGCTTACACAGAGATATACAGGATTTTTGTGGGAGGGGTTATTCAGAATAAAAACCAAACTCTTAAAAGTGAGATAGACAAATGGTACACAGGATGAGAAATCCTAATTAGAGTGCCGGTGTTGATGTCACAGTTGTTAGAGGTATTAAAGTAATAAGTATCTCTGAACCTTACATCAGGGCCCAGAGTATAATGATTGGCAATGAAAGTTATGTTTTGTACATTTTTGTCTGCTATATAATTAGAAAGGACCTCTAGACCTTTTTCCCTTGTGCCTTTCCTATGGTGGTATTTTTTTTTAATCCTCTGGTTTAGGAGTAGGAGGAAGCTAACTTCTGTAACATGATGTCTGTGCTATAGAGATGGCCCCTCTTCCTTTCTGGTCCTACCATTCTGCCCCTTTTCTGGAACTCCTCATATTTAAAATCTTGTTAAAAATTTCCATCTCTTTTGAAAACTTGGTGATTGGTGTCTACTTCTTTATTATATCTCCATGATAAAACCAGTCAAAAGTACCTGAGTGAGGGTGCCTTCCTTTCATTAAAATATGCTTGGATCTTTTTCAAATCACATTTTAATTTTGTTGTATGGAATGGCTCAGTTGTTTACCATAAAAACCTGTTGAGTAAATGAACACATGACCTGGCATGATTAGGGTTCTATGACAGAAAAGTACCTCTTGCTTGGGTTATTGATCCCCTTCCTCTTGCCAAAGCTTAAAGATCATTGCACCCAAGGCAATTTCTAGAGATTCGATTGTATCCTTGTTTCTTTGGATAACTGATCATTTGAACGATCATAGACTGAGAACTGAAATGAATCCATGGAGCCATCTAGTACAAATCTCCTTTGCCTGACTCCTTCCAAATTAAGCAACTTTGTGTATAGTAAAATGCATCCTTAATAAAAGGCAGGCCTATTGTTTTTTAGCATAAATAGAGATTTGCTTCTCTGTGGTAATCTCTTAAATCCTCAAAAAAAAAAAAAAAAAAGCTGCAGCAGACAGAAGGGAACCACCCAGGATTTCTGGATGGGTTAGAGAGTACTATCTGAATGCCTGTCACATTTGTAGTGAGTACTCCTCACTTGATGTTTGGTGTAGTTTGAAAGATATTGATAAGACAGGAGCATAACAAAAGGAAAATGACTAAAAGGAGGACAAAGGGAATATGCTATATAAGGAATGACTTGTGGATGGGGAGCTGAAAATTTAGCCTAAAGAAGAGACGACCTTGTTAGCCAGATATACTAAAAGTATTCAAGTATTTATTGGACTGGAATGTGAACAAAAGGATTAGAAAAGTTGCGGAGAGGCAGATTTTGGCTTAATATAAGAAAACTTTCCTAACAAACTGATGTAATGAATTGTTTGTAATTAATGACTACCATCAGTCAGTTAAAAACTATGCATTTATTTAGTGCCAAGTACTATGGTAGATTCCAGGCATACAAAGAATGAAACAGTCCTTGATGTCAAAAGATGTATTCTATTGGAGAAGATAGTATTTACATAAATAAGTATAGCTGTAAATATGCAGATGCAAAATAATTGCAAAGTATTTTAGGGAGGGAGGGCATTCTAGCAATTTGGGGAAATGACTTTGTGTAGCAGCTGGTACTTAAACTGATTCTTGAAGGAAGTAAAAGATTGTTCTTCAGGAATGAGAGTGGGCCAATGCAAAGATTGAAGTGATCAATGCAAGGAACAATAGTAAGGCCAATTTGGCTGGACTGTGTAATGCCAAAGGGAATAACATTGAAGCTGGAAAGGTAAGTTGAAACCAGATTGTGAGGAATTCTAAATACCAAACTAGGGAGTTTACATTTCATCCTAAAAGTAATAGGGAGCCTTTGGAGTTAAATGACTAGAGGAGTGACACAGTTGTGTTTATTGTTAAAGAAACTTTGGCAGTTGTAAGGATAGGTTGCAAGAGGGTTAGGAAGATATTTATATATTCCAGTCAATAGGTGATGAGACCCCAAACTAAAATAGTACATATATGAATAGTGAGAAAAGGGATGGATATGAGGGATGTTAAATAGAAACAATAAGACTTGACAACTGGATATAAGATAAATGAGAGTGAGGAATCAAGTATATAACCAAGACTTCGAACTTGGATAATTTCCAACTTGGGGGTACTGTCAAGGATTTTTGAGAGGGGGAAATTTCCTGTTTAGGTGTGGGTTGGGCTAGATGATGAACTCTGAGGTCTCTTCTTACTCTGAAGTTCTATGGTTCTGCTTTATTGTGTACCTTTTTATGTATAACTTACCCCAGTTAAATTTTTTTGAAGGCAGAGACTATCCTACGTTTCATTTTTCTTTTTGTTTCCTGAAACCTTTGTACTTAGATCCTCATAATCATTTGTTGATTGATTAATTAATGTTCTAACCCTCTTGTGTGTACAGTGAAAATCTGGACTGCATGGTGGAAAACAACTATCTCTGCTCTGATAACTTTCAGTCTCTGATCTCTTGTTTTATTTTTTCTTCTAGACACCCCAAAGTTCTTCCTACCTATCAAGTGTCTGGGTCAAGCTAGCATTGTTTGCAAAAGAGGTGAGGGCAGTGGATTTTAGGCTAAAAGAGCTTGCTGCTTCTAAAACCCTTCTTTGGATTAGCTGCTTTGCAGAGCAGTGGGTAAAAGGGGGAAAAACTCCCCCTTCAATAATCTATAGCAACTGTCACCTAGCAAACTACTCCCATTTCATACAGATAGGTTAGATGTCAGTATGCGATCGATGGCTCTCGTACCATAATTATAAAAACTAGCGGGTTGTGTTGCTTGAGTGAGTTTAAGAAGAGTAGGGTCTCAATCTTTCCTCTAATAGGTCTCTGACAGTCCACAGCGGCAACGGCTTCGTCTTAGTCTGACAGTGTTGTCATTAAACACCAGGTAGTGTGGAACAACAGAGAACAAGGATTCCAAGTGCAGGGGAACAGGAGATTTTGACAGCAGTTATTTGTCATCACAGAGCTGCCCAAACTCCTCAGCCTGCAATATGGACGGCTGCTTAAAGTGACTTATTGCCCCTGTCTGGGGCTGCAGTTGTGATTTGATAATCGGTAAATGTTTGTCAAAGATGAATTCCCCACCTGATTCAGTGCTGTGCCACAGAAGCAAATGAAAAGCAGTCTTTAGGGAAACACATCAGATGGATTACAGCTCCAGCAGGAGGGGGAAAGCATAACAGTCTGGGGACAACTCAGTTGCAATAACTTTGTTGTTATTTGGAGAGCAAAAGGAGAAGCCCACATCACATCACATAGGCCAATGACTTGGCTGTCCTTTGCCTTCCTGGAGAGTGCCTGAGCCACAGATCTGACTTTCTGATATCCCCAAGGAGCAGAGATGGAGGAATATGGAATATAACATGAGTTTCTTGGAAAGTCTGTTGCCATTTAAAAAACTGTTTCATTTCTTCTGTCCTGAAAGAATGTTCTTCTAGTTTCTTGTCTGACTGAAATCTGTGTTTCACCTATAACATATATGTATACATATGTATATGTGTGTATAAAATATTTATATTTCTTCTCTTTCCATGAGCTGCCAGGAGGTGGTAGCCCATGTCCCATTATCAGAGTATATGAGTTGACAAGGACCTCAGTGGTTGCCTACCTGAATAAGAATTCCCTCTACAACATCTCCAACAAGTGGATGTTGAGGTTCTGCTCGAAGATGTCTGATCATACCTTTTGAAGGTATCCGTTTTATTTTAGTACAACTTTAATTGTTAGAATATTTTTCCTTATATTAAACCAACATCTGATTCTTCAGCTTCTTTGTATTGCTCCTATTTCTTCCCACTGGAATGGTGCATAGCAAATCTGTATACTCTTTCACATAGCAACAATTGTCAGTGATAATCATGCTCTCTTCTCCCCACCTCCCCCAAATCTTTTATTCTCCAGTATAAATATGCCCTGTTCCTTCAGTCAATCTTCCAAATGCCAGTTCCTCATTTTTCTTTTGAAAGGAAAAAAAAAAACAAGTTACCTGCCCGGTAGCCTGTGTGATGTGGCTGCAAAGTTTCCTTCTACTCATATGAGAGTTTCAGCTAAGTTTTTCTGCTGATGTGATAATCTGAACAGTCTTTTTAATGACCAGTTAGAGGAGGTAAGAGATGGAAGAAACCATCTAGTCTTCAATTTACCTCAAAAGCCCAAGAGAGTCCTCCCTCTCTCAGAGAGTCCTTCCCATTGGATAGCATTTTACTTTGGGTGGAGAGGACTGAATTCTTTGGGATCAAGGTACAAGGTGCTTGTTTCTGTTATAAGAGAAGAGCTTCTCCCTCCCCCAAGGCCAAACTTGGAACTGAAGAACCCTGAACCCCTTTGATTATAGGCAGAGTTTTTCTAGCATTTGAAGTGCTGAAAACGATCAAGAGCAAGAAAAGTGGAGTGATTTATTAGACTCATAAAAATTCATACTTTGTTATTCCAGTCATCTTACATCTGAAGCTTGTTAGAACGAGCACCCTGGCAGCTCCTGCCGTGAGCGAATGGGGGGGTGGGGGGCATTTATCAAGCCGCCTTCTGCCTCAGCTGCCATCGCTGGTCTCATTTAGAGAAATGGACTGGGCTCCTGGAAACACATTAATAATCATTCACTGGAGAAGGCAGGAAAAAAAAAAACCTTTGTTATAATAATAAGGGTTGTGTTTGAACAAGACCTGATGCTCTGGAGACCCATTCACTCTCTTTAACTGAGGCTTTAGCTAGAAAATGCTTGTTCTGTGTGTAAACTGTGACCACTGCAGGATCTTTCTTGTAGTGGAAGAGAGCAGCACACACATGCTCACTCTGGTGGTGGTCACAAATGAGTGCTATGTTCCATTATAACTGGGACTTTGCTTGGGCAGGGCTGATGCTCCTGGAAGGCTCCAGATTCTTAATGATAAGAGCATTAAAAGTCTACTTGTAGTCACATAATGGGAAATTCAGAATTGGTCAAATAGAAAAATATCCCTAGTGGGCTCACCTTAGTGATTTGGGTGCTAGACAATTTAGCAGGGTTGTCATTGATGCACATCTACCAGAGTTGGTTACTAAGTTTTAAGCAATGGAAAAATATTACCATTTTTGTTATTATTTCCCAAGCATGCTTGAATTTAGTCCTTCTTCCTTGATGAAAAAGTTGTTGAACTTATTTCATAAGCAGAGCTAGAATTGCTCATGAATTTTCTCCTAATCCATCATATCTTTTTATTTCTTGGAAGCAAACAATCTGATGATTTGTGTAATAGATATTTGATTCAATTAAACAAATATGAGAGAAACCCACTATTTTTTTTTTTAGGTTTTTGCAAGGCAAACAGTTTAAGTGGCTTGCCCAAGGCCACACAGCTAGGTAATTATTAAGTGTCTGAGACCGGATTTGAACCCAGGTACTCCTGACTCCAGGGCCGGTGCTTTATCCACTGCGCCACCTAGCCCGCCCCTAAACAAATATGAGAATTAACAGAGACAGACAGGCGGAGATAGAGTACCATCTATGATCTATAACTGATCATAATGAGAAGTAGAATATGATGGGTACCAAGGAGAACTATGGAGAAAGTACTGGCAAACAGTTTGAGGAGGAAAGAAATCATTTTTCATGGAGATTGAAAATGGGACCTGATTCTCTGTTCATAAGTGAGGGATAAAACTTTGGTCTTTTTCCCATGTCATTCTTGTGCATTCCTCAGGCAGTAAGCATCTTAAGTTCCTACTATGTGCTGGGGCTGATAGCATTTGAACCTGGTTGGACTCTCAGAGTCTGGTCTGATTCCCCGAGGCTCAGAAAAGCTAAGGGATGCCCCAGGTCAGAGGAGTTAGGAGCAGAGCTGAAATTTGAACCCTGATCCTCTGGCTCTAAACAGACAAGTCTTTAACTGCAGGATAATAATCACACCCATCATTTATAGAACTCTTGAAGATGTGCTAAGTGCTTTCACACATTGTCTCATTTGAGCCTCACAGAAACCCTGTAAAGTTGATACTACAGTCTTGTTATCTACACTTTAGAAAGGAGGAAATTGAGGGCTAAGGGATTTCTGTTACTAAGTCTAGAAAGGAATCTGAACTCAGCTATTCTGGACTCTGGGTACCCCAGCACCCTTGTACTCTGCTCATATGATATTGCCTTTAAAAGTACCATGAAGTTGACAGAGTCTTTACATGAATCATCCCTAAAAAATCATTGCAACAGGTGATATTATCCCTATTTTACGGATGGGGGGAAAAAGTGATGGTCAAAGAGATTAAATGACTTGCCAGTGGTCAAATTCCTGGCCAATGTCAGAGGTGGAATTTGAATCCACTTCCTCCTTCCTCTAGATCCAGATCTCTTACTTACCACATGTCATAGGATTTATAAGCAATAAGACAAAAAAGTTCCCCTCCCTATTTTGTTGGGGAATTGGTGTCGCCAATTTAAGGTTAAGAGCTCTTGAAAGTGACAGAATTCATATATAGCCCCGAAATTTTAAAACTACTCAGGATTTTAAAGCCTGCAAAATTGACAGATTAAAAACTTTTCTCATACTGGAGAAGAGGCAAGCAGCTTGAGGACAGGATTAATGGCAAAGGACCAGGTCAGGTGCCTGAGGGAAAAAGAAAGCAAAAAGTAAAATAGCCAGAAAACCTGACAGTTGAATGTGAGGGAGAAAAGAGAGACAGCCATAAGAACTGGCTTAGTTCCACCACATGAAGAGGAGAGAGGGGGGAGAGAGAGATAGCTAGCATCAGGTATTTTGCAATAGCCAAGCTTTGTTCTGGTTTTTCCTGTCACAACAACTTAAGCTTGACCTATCAATGACCAAGATCAGGTAAACTGGAAACTGGAAGCTTGGAGGAAGTGAAATGTGCCAGGGCTGTTCCCATATTGACAATATTTTTCTTTCTACAAAATTTGTTTCCAGTCACAACACCTCCCATATCCATAACTCCTTGCATCACTTAGAATATGTAGACTTTTCAGAATGATAACTGGAAGGGAGGGGAAATATTCACTGACACTAGTTCATTATCACTCTCATCCTAGGGAGTTGCCCCATATTTAGAATGCACTCCTTCCTCCTCTGTCTCTTGCCTCCCTGACTGCCTTCAAGTCTCAGCCAAATCTCCACTCTCTGCAAGAAGCCTTTATCAGTCACTCTGAGTCTTAGTGCCTTCCTACTGAAAGGGTACCTAATTTATATGAAGTTCATATTTAGGGGTTTGCTGACAGTCTCTGGAATCCTTCCCTTCTTGGACCTTTCTTTGTATCCCCAGGGCATAGCACTTTGTCTGGTTTGTTGGGAGGGGGTGCTTAACAAATGATTATTGATGACTTGACTTGTGGGTTGTATTCTCCAATTAGAATGTGAGCTTTTTGGAGTCAGCGACCGTCTCTTGTTTTTGTACAATGCACTGTGCCTGGTACATAGAAGGGGCTTAAATATCTCTCTCTCTCTCTCTCTCTCTCTCTCTCTCACACACACACACACACACACACACACACACACACACACACACACACACATTCTCACATCCCCTGCCCCCCTTAAGCCAGCTTGAAAGCCTTAAGTAAGAGACGTTTTGGTTCTTGGTTAATTCAGAAATGGCTTAATGCCATCAGTCTTATAATAGACTTTTCAATCCTGACCCGTTTTATGGGAAGAAAGTATGCTGGAAAATGTAACAACAGCTGGCAGTGGGGAGATGGGTCTGTATATCTAACCCATGCAAAATTAAACTCTTAATGATACAGAAGGAAGTTGTTTGCATAGAAAAAGTATCATGTAGATGAAAGCAGCTTGGCTTGTAGTAGAAATAGGTCTAAATTGGAAGGGTTTTCTAAAGCAGTCTGGCACAGTGGAAAAAATACTAGATTTGTAGTCAAATATAAGTTTGGATTCCAACTCTGCTATCTTTTTGACTGGGCAAGTCACTTAAACTCTCTGATCCTTTTTTTCCTCATTTGTAACTTTAGAAGTTGGACTAGATTACATCTGGAATTCCTTCTAAGTCTAGATCCATGTTCTATATTCTATGATAAGTCATTTAGTCCAACTATTGCATTTGACCTCTTAGATCTTGTTAACTTGTGTATAAGATAAGGGAATAGGAACTAGATTGAACTTCCAGGATTCTTTCATTTTAAATCCTCTGTTTTGGTATAGACCAAAAATATAGATTAATGCCTACTAAGGAGAACATTGTGCTAAGAAACAAGGAAGTCAACCTAGATAATCTTTTGTCTCTTGAGTCTGGCAATATTTTACCAAAAAAGGGGAAATATTGATGACTAAAATTGTTTTGGTAAGCTAAAGTAAATTTCTTCAGGGCCAAAAAACTTATTAAGAAGAAGAGCTTCTTTTATTGGATATATTATCAAATGAAACAATTACAGGGAGGAGATTTTGGCTTATTTGTAAGGAAGTATGCCTTAATCATTAGAATTGGGTTTTAGTCTTGATTCTGCACCTAACATTTTAAGGGTGTGATTTTATCTCTTTAGTCCTTATTTTTCCTTCATGATGAGAATGTTAAGATTAGATGACTCAATAAGATATCTTTCAGTTCTAAGTTATTTTTTTCTAACACTGAAAGAAATGTTAATAAATGTTTATTGACTAAGTACTTATTGTGGGCCGCACCTTGTGCCAAGGGGAGGGGAATGCTGCATAGACTTTATTGTTTAAAGGGAAAATGGGGAAGATATTATACAGGCCAGAATAATATATTAGAGAGACTCACACAAAATTGCTATAGTGCTAGCTTCTCTTCACAGGATTGTCTGTGTCATGCCCTAGAACCCTCACCACCTTGGATGCTCATTCTACCTCTGGTCTACCGACCATGTGGTCTGTGTCTGTCTGTCTGTCTCTCCCTCTCCCTCTCCCTCTCTCCAAATTTCTATTAAAGAGACCCAGGCTGAAAGTAACTTCATTTCTCTACAACCTGTTCTGGTACCTAGCCTTCCCAGAACTTTCTCTACCATTCCCCCACCTCCCCCAGTCTCTTTCTATGTGTTGTTTGTCCCCTTATATTTTTATTTGCTCTGCTTAGCACAGTACCTGTCAGAATTCTCTCTAAGGCCGTAATAATTGTTTACTGACTTCACTGATGACTTTGTGAAGTTTAAGTGGAGAGTTTGGGAACATAGGCCATTTGAGTTGGGCTTCCTTGTGAGGTAGTGAGTTCTTCACTGGAAATAATGTAATAAAGATTGGCTAGCTACTGCTTGTCCAAGTTACTATAGAAGTAATTTATCCATTATACAGTATGTCTGACTAAATGACCTTTAGGTCCCTTCTAATAACATAATATGAAATGATGTGATGGAGCTTACCTATAAACCCAAAATATGGCCTGCACTTGACATGTGGTAGAATACTGAGACTGATCCCAGTGGACAATTGGTGGAAATGCTAACAAGAAAACTGAAGGCAGATTGCCTGAGGCAGATAAATGTGCAGAGAGAGAGAATCCTGGTTGCTCCTGCACTGCTGATCTAGGTAGACCTGAGGCATTGGTGATGTAGATTGTAGAAGAGACTATAGAAATTAAAAAGATGGAGACATTGATTAGAAAAACAGATAGATGGACTTTAAAGACAGTTTGAAAAGCTCTCATGATTCCTCTCCATCGCAGAGAAGAAGACCTGGACCCAGAATGGCTGATGATCTGATTGAAATGATGATAGATGACAGAAGGTGCACTGAGAAAGATATTTTCACACTTTCCTTTTTCCATTGTTAAAGTAGTTAATGTCTACTGAGTTACCATTTAATTTCCCATTGGGAATTGGATAAATTGTGGTAACCCTCTAAGAGCTGTAGCCCTGAATATACAGAAATTGTGGTTTGCTCATTTTATGGATTTTATCTTCATTTTTCCAGCTGAAACAAAAGAATGATCCATTCATCCACTTTTATTCAATTCAGTGAATTGAATTTTAGTTGAAATGTGAGTTCCTTTTATGAGAGAGCTGGACTAAATGTTCTCAAAGGTCAGTTCTTATCTAGTAGGAAGACAGCTTAGCTGAATGTATAGACCCCCTCACAAAAAAAAATCTTCATCTTGACTTTGATCATGTTAATGAATGGGAGTAATCTAGTCAGAAAGTTGTGCTAAACTTAACCCCCTTGCCAAAAGAATATATATGTCATGGAACACTATTGTTCTATTAGAAACCTGGAGGGATGGGAATTCAGGGAATCCTGGAGGGATTTGCATGAACTGATGCTGAGCAAGATGAGCAGAACCAGAAAAACACTGTACACAACAACATGGGGGTGATGATCAACCTTGATGGACTTGGTCATTCCATCAGTGCACCAATCAGGGACAATTCTGGGCTGTCTGCAATGGAGAATGCTATCTGTAGCCAGATAAAGAACCATTAGTTTGAACAAAGTTCAAGGATTATTCCCTTTAATTTGGTGGGGGTGACATATCTTATTGTCTGATCTTTTTATGTCTTATACTTTATTTTTCTTCCTTAAGGATATGATTTCTCTCTCATCACACTCAATTTGGATCAATGTACAACATGGAAACAAAGTAAAGACTGACAAATTGCTTTCTGTGGGGGGGGTTGGGAGGAGGGAAGTAAGATTAGGGGGAAAATTGTAAAACTCAAAATAAATAAAATCTTTAATTAAAAAAAAAGAAAGTTGTGCTAGATGATGAGGGTACCTCTGGGAAATGGTCATCTGGTGAAATTGTAACCTTGTATATTCTTCCCCTTCTTTTTGGATTTTGCTGGGTTCTGATTGAGAGGTAAATGGTTGAGCATTGCTCTAAGGCTGTCTCAGGAGGCCAGGTTACATTGAGACAGGGCTTCCTGTGAGGGTATTGCTGTTTTCTAGACCAATGGTGTTAAATTATGTATGAGAAAACTGAGCCCTGAGAGGTTGTGATTTGGCTATAGACCTTAAGGTCACACAGAAAGTGAAAGGACCAGGATATGAATTTATGCTCTACAGATTCTAATTCTGTTCTCAGTCCAATACACAATGTTCTCAGTCCCCAAGCTTGGGGAGGCCCAATCCTCTATTTTTAAGTTGTTTAAGTTTAGAGTTGATTTTATGAGAGAACAGAAGAAACTAAGGATTTACATATGCAGATGAGAAGACTTAGCAGTTTTCAAGTATCTTAAAGACTTATTATATAGAAAAAGTACTGAATTTGGTTTGCTCGGACTCATGAAGCATTCTTTAGAACCACTTGAGGAAAATTAAAAGGAGGAAGATTGTAGCTCAATGCAAGTAGAAAATTCTCCTTTATTTCCTCCCAAGGCAATGGGGTTAAGTGACTTACCCAAGGTCATTGTCTGAGGCTGTATTTGAACTCAGGTCCTCCTGAATGCAGGATTGGTGATCTATCCACTGTGCCACCTAGTTGTCCCCAAGTAGAAACTTCTTAATGAGTAGAGATCGCATGATCTCAACCAGTCATTCCTCAGTAGAATGTCAGAGTTATAGAGGTAGAACAAGATTTGACAAGGGATAAGATATGTGTATGTGGCATGGTAGTAATAGAAAATAAGTAGTTAAACTGATTAGTAAAATGGTGGTGCTTTTGACAATAATAGGAAAGATTGGAAGAGGATTGGGTTTGGGGGGTATATCTGTGTAAAATATATACATATATATGTGTGTGTGTGTGTGTATATATGTATATATATGTATATATATACATATATATATATAGTAATGCCAAGCATATTTCATCTATACCTGCTCAGACTTTATGACTCACTGAGGCTTAATTAAAATGGAAAGGGGAAAGGTGGCACTTCTATCAGTCATTTGTCTCCAAGGGCAGAATCTCTCCTCTGAGCAACTACAGTAACTACTATAAAGTGATTTGAGGTGGAGAGAGGAGGGAAAAAATTTTCCCTATGGTACCTATATTCACTTCTATTGCAATTCTGAGTAGCAGTTAGTTTAGGTTGTAACTATCCTGAAGCTCAGAAAGGGGAAAGTTAGAAGCCCATATAGAAGGGAGTAGAGTAGGGAAATATGGGTAGGAGTGGCAGTGTTGGAGACAAGCTTATCATTGGTTCATGTGACTGAAAGTAAACTATCTTCCCACTCAATAATCATTGACAAGTCTATTACACATCTCTGTGGTCAGGCTATGACTGCTGAGTTGGTAAGAGTTGGGGATTAGTGATGCTGCTATTAGGGGTCCTTCCAGCTGAGTTCTATAACTTCATGGAATGAAGACTTTCAAATTCATGTGTATAAGGGGGCAGCTAGAGCACCAGCCCTAGAGTCAGGAGTACCTAAGTTCAAATCCGGCTTCAAACACTTAATAATTACCTACCTGTGTAGCCTAGGGCAAGCCACTTAAGCCCATCTGCCTTGCAAAAAAAAAAAAACCTAAAAAAAATTCATGTGTGCAAGAATAAAAACAAAGCTGTCAAACAGAGGCTGAAGCAGGTAAACAACTTGAAAGTCCTGCCTGAACCAGATTAAAATTCAATTGAGAAATATTTAATGAAATAAAAATGAAGTAAAAGATAATACATTATGTGGTTTTTAAAGTCAATATTCAGGGCAGCTAGGTGGTGCAGTGAATAGAGCACCAACCCTGGAGTCAGGAGGACCTGAGTTTAAATTTGGCCTCAGACACTTAATATGTACCTAACTGCGTGACCTTGGGCAAGACACTTAACCCCCTTGCCTTGCCAAAAAAAAATAATAAAATAAAATAAAGTCAGTATGTAGCCTGCTGGAATCATTATATAAGTTTAGTGGCTTCTAACAATACTGTCATAACCTTCATCATGCTCACTATGGAAAGGACTCAGGTGTTATCTCCTCCAGGGAGCCTTCCAGATTTTTCTAGCTGAAAGTCTCCTCTCCCCTCACCTCTCTTCCTCATTAAATTGTTTTTAAACTTCTGTTCTTTTTCATTTTTTATTGCCATTGCTTCATAGTCAAAGTAAATATTTTTAATAACTTGTATTATTTATTTTTATTTGAGGCAGTGGGATTAAATGACTTGCCCAAGGTCATCACAACTAGACAATTATTAAATGTCAGGTCCTCCTGACTCCAGGGCCAGTGCTCTATCTGCTGTGCCACCCAGCTGCCCAATTTTTAATATGTTTTAAATTAAACAGATTGTTAGAATTAGGGAAGACTTTAGAGTCCTTTCCATTGATTTTTTTTTTTAAATTTTTTAAAATTTGTTTTTCCAACTACATGCAATAGTAGTTTTTACCTATCATTTTTTTTTGCAAGGTTTTGAGTTTTACATTTTTCTCCCTCCCTCCCTTTTTTCCCCACTCCCTTTCAAAGAAAGCCATCTGATATAGGCTCTGCATTTATAACCATGCTATGCATAGATCCATGTTGTTGTGATAGAAGAATCAAATCCAAACAAAAGAAAGAAAATATTAGAGAGAGAAAAATAACACCATGCAAAAGATAACTTTAAAAATTGAAGATAATAAGCTTTGGTCTTCATTTAATTTAATGGTATTTTCTATCACAAGTCTTTTAAATTTGTCTTTGATTATTGTACTGCTGAAATGAATAAGTCCTTCATAGTTGATCATTACACCATGTGGTGTTGTTAATGTGTATAATGTTCTTCTGGTTCTGCTAAGTTCACTCAGCATCAATTCATGCAAGTCTTTCCAGGCTTTTCTGAAATCCCATCCCTCATGATTTCTCATAGAATACTATTGTTCCATCACATACATTTGCCACAGTTTATACAGCCATTACTCAATTGATAGGTATCCCTTCAATTTACAATTCTTTGCCACTACAAAAATAGCTGCTATGTGTATATTTTTACATGTTTTATCCCATTGATTTTAAGGTTATAAGGCAAGTTAGTTATGAAACTGG
Source organism: Macrotis lagotis (assembly GCF_037893015.1). Classification (NCBI taxonomy): domain Eukaryota; kingdom Metazoa; phylum Chordata; class Mammalia; order Peramelemorphia; family Peramelidae; genus Macrotis; species Macrotis lagotis. Next base: position 618,573,072 of record NC_133666.1, on the reverse strand, counting down.
GACTCAAACTCAAATCATTTGGTTTCTAAGCCAAAATTCTTTATGGATTACATTTTAAAAAATGTTTTCTTCTTGTGAGTTAGGTGGTAGAAATTTTATTATTTCATTTTTAGCAGAAGAAACCGAGTCACAAATAAGTTAAGTGACTTGCTTAGTCATAGATTAGATCATTGCTGAGGCCAGAATTAAAACCCAGGCTCAATGTTATTCCTATTACTCAAGACTGTCTCAGTATTTCAGTAGCAATAGCAGCTGTTATTGCCATTTATATATGACTTTAAGGTTGGCATTATCCTAGTCCAGGGATTATTGTAGTTTCAACAAGAGGCCTGCAGGGGCTTCTTTGCTATGCCCAGTGAACTGCATCAGGGTGAGTGCTCCTATAATTGGGTTTCTTCTGGAAGGTTGGGTACCCAATGGGCTAAAGAAGCAGCAATCCCCACTGGATCATGAGCTGTACTGCTGAGCTAAAGTAGCATGTGTCTGCACGTTGAATGTTATCTGGCAGTTCTTGATGTTTTAAGCCCTATTTAAGGTCTTTTCCAGTCAGCCAGCCTTGTACTTCCTCATCATGAGCAATGCCCCAGGTAGACAAGTAGCCCATTTCTTCCAAATATGAACTAGAATCATTTGATCATAGGATTTGAGAATGAAAAGAAACTTTAAGAACATAGAGCTCAATTAGAGAGGCAAAGGCAAACCTTGCCTGCAGTCAAAGCTGTTAAGTGGCAGAGCTCAGGATTTGAATCTTGATCTTATGGGTCCATAACACCTTACTGCCTGCTTATCCCTCTATGGTGTTTCTGTATCAGTTGACACTGTAGTCAAATGTCCAATACTTTCAGCTATCAGGGATAGAATAGCATCTTATATTTACAAAACAGCTTATGGCTATAAAGTATTTCACAGGCATTTTATTTTTCACAATAACCCTGTGAGGTATTTGGCACAGATATTATCTCTGTTTCACAGATTTTCAAGGAAATAGGCTTAGAAGAAAGTAGGGAACTTCAGCTAATTTCCTCATTTTCTCAGCTGATCCTCAGAGGAGATAAGCTCAAGGTCATTCATTATCTCCTCTAGATGTTCTCTGGCTTCTGAATGTCCTTCCTAAATTGTCATGCTCAGAATTGAACAGAACACTTCAAGGTGCTCTGACCAGGGCAGAGTAGATTTAGGTCTGGTGCCTTCCTTGTCTGGGATGTTCTACTTCTCAGACTGTAGCTTTGTATAACATTCATTTTGGGGGTTGTCATGTCACACTGTTGGGGCATATCAGTCAATAGCAAGCATTTATGAAGTACCTACTGTGTGGCCAGCATGTCCTAATCCCGTGGAATACAGTTACAACAGTGCATGTGTTCCTGCCAATCAAGAACTTGCATCCTGCTAGGGGATACGTTTCAGTCTAAAACACACACACACACACACACACACACACACTCTCTCTCTCTCTCTCTCTCTCTCTCTCTCTCTCTCTCTCTCTCTCGCTCTCGCTCTCGCTCTCCTCCTGACTAAGTTCTCTAACCATATTTCTCTTATCTTGTGGTTGTAAAGTTAATTTTTTTTAATCCAAAGGTTAAGGACTCTATTCCATTTCAATTTCATTTTATTCTCTTTGGTCCAGTATCCTGCCAAACTTAATATAAATGGCATCCATACCTTTAAGTCAATATTAAATATCACAGAGCCAAGTGATCCCTGACCACTCTACTAGAGACCTCCATCTAGGATGATATAGATCTTTGAGTTTGGCTATTTAACTATTTCTAAATCCAATTAATTAGCCTAAAGCTTTTCATCTTTCCTTCATGAATAGTATGAGAGATATTTTCCAACTGAAAATATCGCAAGGTCTAACATCATTTTCTTATAAATATGAATTTCTGGTCAATAATCCTTCTCCCTGTTTTCATAGAAGATGAAACTCTCTTTGGAATTTTCTCATAGCATGTGTTTAACTTCTCCTTTGCTCTGTCACATTCTGCCTTGTATCATAATCGCTTTTGTTCAAGTCAAATTTTCTCTCATCTTTGTCTTACCTACCTTTCCCTGATTGCAGAAGTAAGTATCATGAAGCCTTTAATACTTGTTGTATCCTCAGTGTGGAGTACAGTGCCTTGTACATAGGAAAACACTTAATAAATATTAACTGTGAGCAAAGACATTCCATTTTTCTCCTAAAGCAAAGGATGATTGTTTTAGCTTTCAAGCTGACTTGTTGGCAATAGCATTAAACCCTCTTGGTGACACTTAATTATCAGTGTTCTTACAGTCTGGTAATTGCTCCCTAAAATCAGTTTTTGTAAGACCAATTCTCTAAAAAATTATAATAATCCCAAGACTTTTTGTTAACTTGAGAATATTGGCAGGGATGCTCTTCATTAACAAAAGATACTGAGACCTGCAACATTTTCCCAATATACACTGGGAAAACCTCTTTGCTGTCTTGGGGGTAGCCATGAAGGGATAGTGAAAGCAGAGCTACTACCTTTACATCCCCAAATGAGAAGCTGTTGCTATCTTGTTTCTAATGCCATAATTGGGGCAGCTAGGTGGCTCAGTGGATAAAGCACCAGTCCTGGAGTCAGTAGTACCTGGGTTCAAATCTGGTCTCAGACACTTAATAATTACCTAGTTGTGTGGCCTTGGGCAAGCCACTTAACCCCATTTGCCTTGCAAAAACCTAAAAAAAAAAAATTTCCTTAATGCCATAAGTGGTTCTGTCACTTTTGTTGGGAGGCAAATAGGAAGATGACAATAATGATGACAATAAGAATATCTATTGTCATTTGCAGAGTGTTTTAAAGTTTGCAGAGTATTTCACATATATTATCTTACTTCATCATCACAATAACCCTGTGAGGCACAACTTTCCAAATTGAGAAAGAGACTGATTGTCTTAAAGCTTGTAATTGTTGGAAGAGGGATTGGAACCCTAGTTTTCCTAATTTCAAATTGAGCAGTCAGCCAGACCATTAAACCCTGCTGTCTAGATGCAGCAACCAACTTAATAGTTTTTTGTTTTATTTTGTTTTGTTAGCATTGTGTCTTTGTTTCTTTTTGTTAAAAAATAACCATCTCTCTCTCTCTCTCTCTCTCTCTCTCTCTCTCTCTCTCTCTCTCTCTCTCTCTCTCTCTCTCTCTCTCTCTCTCTCTCTCTCTCTCTCTCTCTCTCTCTCTCTTTCTCTCTCTCTCTCTCTCTCTCTCTCTCCCCCCACACACACACACACACACACACACGCTAGCGAAATGTATACTTAGTTTTCTTATACTATTTCACTGTAAAACCCTTGAAAGCTTTCACTATATTGAATCTATTTTTATATCCCTGGTGCCTCCATAGAGCCTACCAAAGTAAGCACTTAATAAATAAAAGAGTAAGTGAACAAATGAATCAGAATGGATTAGATACTTGTTAATATTTTTGCTCCTTAAAAAAAAAATCAGCTCTATTGGCATTTTACCAAAATACTTGGTAACAATTTCTTATGGGAAAGTCTTTTCCAATCCCTATTAATTCAAGTGATTTTCCCCTGTTGATTATTTCCTATTTATCCTGTATGTTGGTTATTAATACATATTTGTTTACTATTTATTTATCTTACCCATTAGCTTAGGAGCTCCTGGAAAACAAGGGACTGACTACCTTTTTAGTGCTAATCAAGATTCTTGACACATGAGTGCTTAATATGAATGCTTTTTGACAGATTGAAAAACTGTGTTATAGTGTCAAGTATTAACTGACTCTGAACACTTGGAATTTAGTTCTAGTTCAGCCACTTAATTCCTGCTTGACCATAGACTTGTTGCTTAGCTTCTCTGAGTTTCAGTTTCAGGTTTACATATGGTCTTTTTCTTGGTACTATATATTTCCGATTGTCAGGTCCTGAAATTTCTTCTTTATCCCTGACATATGCCTCTCTAGACCTCCCATAATGGAGCTGAGCAGCATGGAGCAGTGGGACACCATAGGTAGATTGAGTCCAGAGAAACTTGATTGAAAATAGAATCAGTACCCCTCTATTCTGCTGTGTCTGTAATTTCCCAAATATTCTCTCAGCAACCAGGGAGCAACTCAGAATCAAACAAAGGAGAATTAGTAGTTTAAATGTAATTCACAGTGAAAGTCTCTGAACCAGGGTTCCTGAGAGAGGGGAGCAAGTTTCACTCACTGTGTTGAAAAAAAAATACACTAGGCAATAGAGAGTTTCTACTCCACTCCTAAATACTGCAGAAACCACCAGGGAAGGAGTCTCAATGTGCTGTAGGAGTTTACAGAAGAAATGCTCTAGTCCTCTGCTCCTAAGGAGAAGCCTCAAGCAAAAATATACCTTTTCCCCCTCAATTGAGAATGAAAGAAAAAAAAAGACTCCTATTGGAAATATATACAGTCTAACAAAGCAAATTTCTACATTGGTCATCTCTCTCTCCCCCATATACATATGCATATTCATGTACACTCATGAGGTGGGGTACCATCATACATTGTTTTTATTGAGCTTCTCAGATAATTGTGGGGTTTTTTGGAAGGTTTGTGGCAACCCTGCCTTGAGCAAGTCTATTGGTGCTATTTTTCCAAAATGTCTCTGTCACACTTTGGCAATTCTAGTAATATTTCAAATATTATATCTTTTATAGTAATTTGTGATCAGTGTTCTTTGATGGTGCTATTGTAATTGTTTTGAAGCATCTCAAACATTGCCCACATAAGAGGAAAACTTAATGTAAATATATTTGTTCTGGCTGCTCTACTAACCAGCCTTTCTCCATCTCTCCCTCTCCTTGGGCCTCTCTATTTCCCAAGGTACAACAATATTGAAATTTGGCCAACTGATAACCTTAATAACTTCTAAGTGTTCAAGTGAAAATAAAAGTGTGGCAAACTTCATCATTGACTTATTTTAAGAAATTCCTATAATCACCCTGACCTTCAGCAACCCTAATCAGTCAACATCAAGGCAAGACCTTTCATCAGTATAAATATTATGATTGACTGAAGGTGCAGATGATAGCATTTTTAGCAATAAAGAATTTTTTAGGGGCGGCTAGGTGGCGCAGTGGATAAAGCACCAGCCCTGGAGTCAGGAGTACCTGGGTACAAATCGGGTCTCAGACACTTAATAATTACCTAGCTGCGTGGCCTTGGGCAAGCCACTTAACCCCGTTTGCCTTGCAAAAAAACCCTAAAAAAAGAATTTTTTAAAATATGGCATGTACATTTTAGACATAATATTAATAGACTACAGTATAGTATAAACATCACATTTATATACATTGGGAAACCAAAAAAAAATTGTGTGACTCTACTACAATATTCTCTATCAGTTTATAGAAAAGTACCTTCTAAAACCATCCATGTCATCATGTCATCACTTCTTACAACACAATAGTATTCCATCAAATATAAAAAAAAATTCAGCTGTTCTCCATTTGATCAATCAATTGATAAACATTTATTAAGTGTCTGTTATATGTCAAATACTGGGCTAAGCCCTCAGGATACAAAGAGAGACAAAATTCTGCTTACATTCTAATAGCATTTCCTGATGTTCCCATACTGTACCCTCTCAAAAAGAGCTATAAATATTTTATACTTTCTTAGAGTTTATTTTGCTTATGAATAATCCTTCTCCTATTCAACCATTTCACTTCTATCTCTCTGGTGAGTGAAATTTCTGTACCTAATTAGGGAGGAGAGTGATGTTCAAATATCAATTGCTCCTTCTACTCCCTCTGTCTTATTTGTTATGCTGTCTCCCTACCCACTCTGATAATATGAGATAATTTTTCTTACCCTTCCTAATTATATTCCTCTCTCCTTTTCTTGCCCCAATGAAGATATTCCTTTTCTTCCTCTCCTTTCCTTTTTTTCCTTCAGATCATTAAGGTATAGCAGAATCATTTCCAAGCCTTGTCTAAACAGATGATGAGGTTGAAAGAGGGACACATCTATTATCTCCTCATATTAGATGTATGCGGTTCACCCTTGTTTCATTCCTTGATGTTTACTTAACTCCTTTGTTTGGATGTCAAAATTTCTGGTCTTTTCTTTAGGAATGCTTAGAAGCCCTCTATTTCATTGGCAGTCCAATTTTTCCTCCTTACAGCTCAGTTGCTGTAAGCTTATAAGCCTTTGTATTTTGTAATGTCATTTTCCAAGCTCTCCACTGTTAAATTGTGTATAATCTTGACTGTGGTTCTTTGGTACTTGAATTTTTCTTTTTCTGACTATTTGCAGTACTTTTTGTTTGACCTGGAAGCTGTGGATTTTGGTTATGATGTTCCCAGGAGTTTTCATTTCAGTTTCTTTCTGGAAGTGCCTTCTATTATTATGATTCTAAGAGACCATGATAGTTTTCTTTTCTAATTTTTGGATGATGTTGAGAACCTTTTTTTGGTCATAGTGTTCAAGTAATTCAGTGATTCTTAATTTTTTTCTTCTTTCATCTATTTTCTAAGTCAGTTGTTTTTGTTTTGAGATACTTTTTATTTTCTTCTATTTTTTCAGCCTTTTGATTTTATTTTAATATTTCATGTTCTCTTGTAGAGTCATTGGCTTCTGCTTGGTTCTTTTAATCTTTATATTGAGTTGCTTGAGCAAAGTTTATACCCAATACTTTTCAATTCTGCAGATTTCATCTTGCCCTCTAATTTCAGTGATAAAATTATTTTAGACTATTTGAAGTAAAAATAACTCTTTATCCCTTCTAAATTCTAGCTAAACTGTGTTCAAGCTGTTTTATTTTTCTCTGAGGTTTTGCTTGTAGATGTTTTGGGGTCATTCTTTTCTTCTGGGTTTGTATCTTGAATACCCCATAACAACTTTTTTTATGATGGGAATCTTTTTTTTTTAATTTGCTCATTCCTCTAGTATTGATATTAGGACCAGACTTTGTGTATTTTTGAAAGGAGTTCCTTCTAGTATGTTGCTGTTTCTGCTTTTATAGGAGCTTTGAATGTTGTATTCCAGAATCTCAGGAATAGTTGAGGCTGGAGACCTATTTCCAGGATTGTTTATTACAGGGCAAATTATGATTTATTCCCCTTTATCTGCAAGTTTCTGATATGGGTTTAGCAACAGTAGACTGCATCTGATATGGGTTTAGCAATAGTAGACCATCTGGGAAGCTTTTCTGGTTCTTAATGACAGAACCATAGATTCCCTTTTGGTCTAGCATTTTTGATCAAAGCATTCTCTGCAGAGTTTAGATTGGGCTTATACTGAGACCTTGCTCTGCTACTAGTATCTGAGTTGCATCATTGCTATTTGCTTCTGAACTTGCTTCCCTCCGAGTAGATAACATTGCTTAGAGTTCATGAGCATATCTTATTCTGCAGTGCCATCCTTGGACACAAGTACCATCCTTGATCTCTGCATTGGATTGGTGATCCAGAACTACATAGTGGCTACCCATACTGCCTGTTGACACCTATTTCTGATCTGAGATGAGTCTAGGCCCTCCTCTTGCTCAGGTGCACAGCCTTCCCCTGAGAGCTGGAGATTTTTTCCCAGTTCTAAATCAGTGATCCTATATAAATGGTAATGCCAGAGTTCAAACTTAAGGTCTTCAATCTCCCAATTCAGTGATTATTCTTCCATACCACTTCTCTTAAGACCTAAATAGAATGAGATTTTGTTGTAAATCCAGTTAAAATTCAAATCCTGCAAACATTTGCTATGTCCAAAACCTTTCTCCCTTTTAATTCTTGTTCCTTCCTTCATTTTATTATTTCCTATTTATCCTAAATATAGGTTATTTATACAAATATTTTGCTTACTGACTCCTTCATTTGATAAGCTTCTTGAGAGCAGGGACTTTCTTTTGCCTCTTTTTGTCTTCCGCTGGTCTTAGCATAGAGTCTGGCACATAGAGTATGCTTAATAAATGTTGATTGATTGATTGTAAAGCACTATGTTTAGACCCTGAAATATAGGAGATGTCTCAGATCAATAAGGTTTGATGTTTGCTATGGAGGACAAATTAGATGTAAGCAGAATTGGGACCAGAGCATAGATGAAATACTTCCATAGATAATCTTGGATGATACTTTCCTAGACTCTTGGACTTGATCCTAATTGGAGATCCCCATATATTGAAGCTGTATTTTGTTTATCTTAAGGGAAAAAACTTATGGTATTGCTGTTTGTATAGGCTGAAAGATTCCATTCTGTAGGGATACCTTGAAGGGCCTTGCCCTAAAAAACTGTTGTGAGAGGGAATGGCAGCCTGGAGGTCATTTTACAGAACTGATTCAAATTGATCCTTGATTATAGAGAGTATTCTTCAAAATTTTATTTTATTTTATTTTATTTTATTTTATTTTATCATTAGCTCTTAGCTGGCTATTTTAAACAACTTCTTAATTAGCCTTGCCATCTTTATTCTCTTCCTTCATCCTGAAAACACCTGTCAGGTATAATCTTTTTAATGTAAAAGTCTGACCCTGCCAATCTTTTGTCAGAAAACCTCAAGTGGCTCTTTGTTGTTCATAGGGGAAAAAAAAACAAAACCTCTTTATTCTGTCATTTATGGCATCCTTAATCTGACTCTGATTTACCTTTTCAACTTTTAGTTCTCCTATTCAGTTACTTTGTATTCTAGGTCAGTAATGTCAGATTTAGATAGAAACAGATCATTACAGGCCACATATTGACTTTAAAAGTCACAAATTAAATCATTTATATTATACCATATCATATCATATTATATTTTTATTTATTTTATTAAAGATATCCCAATTCTATTTTAATTTGGTTAGGTAACACTTAAGAGTTTTGTGGCATTTTATGTCCTTGTTGTGTATCTGACAGTTCTGCTTTAGGTAAATTTAATTTTTTTCCCCTGCTTCTGTGCTAATGTTTTCCTATACCTGTGATATATTTATTCTACTTTTTTCCTGTTGAATTTTTTTCTTCCTTTAAAAACCACCTTTTCCATGAACATTACACCCTCCTACCCTTCCCCAAGTGATCATTCCTTCATTAAATTACATTACAGCTCTTTGCCTGGATTGATTCTTTGTTCCTATTATATTCCACTATTATATTAAACTTATTTGTATATGTCATATTCCCTCATTAGACTATGAGTTCCCTAAGGTTAGGAGCTATATATATATATATATTTTCATTTCTCTAATGCCAAATCCAAAGTCATAAATCTAATAATTCAGCAAAATTAAGAAACGTTTATTAAGTATGTACTGTAATGGCTTCTGGGGAAAATAAAAGTTTTAAATAAAATATCCCTTCTCTCATGGCATTTACAGTTCAGACACATGTAGTCATTTAATAAATGCTTTTTTAAAAAAGCTGAATTCAATTAGAGTCTTTTTAGATGTGTTTTTTTTTTAACTTTTTTGTTTTGTTTTGTTTTGGTTTTGGCCAGGCAATGGGGTTAAGTGGCTTGCCCTAGGCCACACAGCTAGGTAATTATTAAGTGTCTGAGACCCGATTTGAATTCCTGACTCCAGGGCTGGTGCTCTATCCACTGTACCACCTAGCCAACCCCTAAATGTGTTTTAATGTGGGAAAATGGTAGTGCTCTTGTTTGGATCCCATGTAAACTTTGTTCTAGCATGTATAGTCTGGAAAGATCTGTGGAATGTGTAGACAGAGGTGCGAAATGCAACCAGGGGAATGTTGCTGCCAGGGAAATCATTTTGCAGGTAAGAACTGGAGATGCAGACACTTCAAACCAGCATAGAAAAATGATGATAATTTATCCTGTAGAGGAAAAGTCTTAGATAGTTAGATTTTGGCTAGTATGACAATTTTTTTTTCTTTAAGGATTTTGTGGAAGGAAATTTTAGACAATCTCTCTAAAGGTTCATTTAGCTATGACATTCTGGAATTTCTTGGAACAAATAATTAACGAATCCTGATTTATGCTTCTACTAAAATCTGTGTCCCTTCCCAATGTGAAATCAGAACACTTTTGGAAAGTTCTTTAATTTTTACAATTTACAACACACTTCACAAAGCAACATATATATATATATATATATATATATACACACACACACACACACACACACACACACGTCTTAGAGTTGGAAGAGACCTCAGATGCCCTAGGTTCTTAGCCTTTATTCCTGGAATCCCCAGTGATTTCATGTGTAGATTTCAAGTAGTCATGAATTTGAATGGGAGAAAAGTGATTTTTAAATTTTCATTGGCATGCATATATATATATGAAAATTTTTTATTTCCTTAGATTATAAATTTAAAAAGAAACAGTATTCTGAAAAAAGTTCATAAATTTTACCCACCTGTCAGAAGGGTCCATGACATAAAATGTCCAGGTGCTTATTTGAATATGAATAAGACCTCGACCCTTATTTCTGTATATAAAGTGTTTTTCAAATTTTAAAAATTCCCCCCCAAAATGTCAATTGTTGCTTATTATTATTGCTCATCTTGTGAGTAATAACAATAATGATGACAATAATAATGCAAAATAAAAAAGAGAGAACTCAGCATGGTTTTTATGGTAAGTGGTAATGATGATTGTAGTCCCCAGTGAGATCTCTGGTGATGTGGATCTCGTTTGGGGGTTTTTTTGGTGTGTTATTTATTTGGATTCTTGAGGCATTCCTAAAATTTTGAAATTTCTCCTTTGCAGGTTTACTGCTTTTGTCTTGTTTGTCTCCCTATATCTATTCTTTGCTCCTTCCTGACCTCTGGGGCCAAGAAGAGCAAATCTAATCCCTTTTCCATATTTTAGTTATTTTGATATTTGAAAACAATTATTATTTACCTTTCTGATTTTCCAAGTCCTTTCCTCTCTAGGCTAAACATCTCTAGTCCCTTTAAGGGATTTTTGTGTGGATCCAGTGTTCTTTCCATTTCCTTAAGACCAAAATCCAGTCTCATTTTTCTCTTGGTTTGAAGGTCTCTTCAATTCTTGTACATCTCCTTATTTGGTATCCTAAGATTCTAAATCCCCAAATTTTAGGACTAGGATGGAAATTTCAACATAAATATTATCTTAATACAATGAGAAGTCAATATTGGGGAGCTTTACACTTGATATTCTGTTGAAAGAAAGCAGCCTACAGAGAATATTGCTGACAACCTCTTTTTCATGGCCTCACTAGTGGGCACTGCAACCCTACCAAAGCCATGTGGTTTGCAAATATCTCAAATATAAGTCACGGTTTTTTAAATGCAAAAGCAACATTAGCAACATCAACATTAAGGCCACTTAGAAATGTATACTACATTCTGTTTAAATTTTTGTTGCCATTTTTCCAAGAGCACAATTCAGCAGTTGTTGGCAGCAGATGCCGCCTGACATAATCTCGCATTAGCCCCCAGAGTGGCATACACACCTTGCTCTGTAGGACCCTTCATATATTATGTCCAAATCAGCATAAATAACAATCTTGCCTTGCATCAGTCCCTGTGCAAATAGTCTCTTATTCAATTTGTGGCTTGGAGAAACTGCACTCTGTTTTATGGAATGAGCTCAGTCTTGAGTTTCTGACTGGAATATTTGCCCCCTACTGAAGAAAAATACTTTTTTTTTCAGCCTACTGGAAACTGACACTGATGACCAATTCTGTCTCCTCTGAGGGATTCTTATTGAAATTTCAGTTATCTTTGTGAAAAAGACAATAATGATGACAAACATTTCATCTGATTTTTGTCTCCTAACACATGTTGTACTCAAATTTCTCATCACCTTCTTTTCTTCTTGACTCCCACCCCCCCACAAGTAACTGTATTTCCAATTTTATAAATTGGAAATTTATATATGAATGAGGAAGTAAATGGCAGTTTAGTGTAATTGAAAACATTCTATTGGAAGGCAGGAAGCCTAGTATTTTGTGCTAGTTTTGCAACTGATCCACAGCACACTCCTGGATAAGTTATCCAAACTATGGGTTTCATTTCCCTCCTGTAGAATAAAGGGATTGGACTTGGATGGTCTTTAGGTTCCTTACAGTGCTGACTTGAGTTAAGGCTATCATTCTGTGACTTTGGTCATGTTTCACTTTGAATCTGGCATGTCTTCTCTTTTCTTTTCTGCTGCTATAATTTCTTCCTCGAGGTTCTAGGCTTCCTTTAGGAAACCTTTTCTGACTCCCAGAAATCTTGTTCTGGATTTGCTTCTTACTAAAAGGAAAAACTGGGAGTAGGAAAGATTGGAAGCTTACAAAGTGACCTCTATCCTAGAGCTTATGCTGATAAAGGAAAGGAATATTGAATATAATCTAAAATGAATCTTAGATTTGAAAAATGTGGATTTCATTGGTTGTACAGGAAAGAAAGGTAAGATTTCATGGACAAAACTCATCAAAGTCCAGAAGGAATGGAAGATGCTCAAAAATGAAATTCTGAAGACACAAAAAGAAAGTAGTTCCTATGAGGAGGAAAATTTTTGTGAAGAGACTGATATCAATGCTCAGGGAACTATCCAATCAACTTTAATTGATTTTTAAATTTTAAAAATTTACTTAAAAAACTATATAGAAGATGGGGGAAAGTTTAAATAACAGAAGATGGATATGGGATTATAGCAGTTTTCTAAACACAATATCAGGAATGCTAAAGCTCAAAATGAGCCAAATCAGATAAAAGGAAAAGGAGAATCATAGAAGGGGCAGAAAGGATGATAATAACTGGTAACAGGGAGAAGGCAGAGCTGCTTAAGGCTTGTTTTGTTTCTTTTTTGTTAGCTAACAAGAATGACCTTGACACTAGAAATGATTGAACAAAAATAATTATGAGAGAATTTATAACCAAGATAAATGAGGAAGCAATCAGAGAATACTTTTCTTACCCTTAATGAATCCAAGTCAACTGATTCAGATGAACTATCTTATAAGAGATATGATTCCTAAGCCACTGAAAACTGTAAAGATCATGGAAAATATGAGAGATACTAAAAGTTTGGAGAATTAAGTGTCCACTTTTCAAAAAAAGTGAAGAGACCATGTTTGGAAACTAAAGGCCAGTGAGCTTAACTTCTTTTCTTGGGTAAATTTCAAAACAGATCATTAAAGAGAAAGGAAAAAGGGTCATTACAAAGAGCCAACTTGACTTCACCAAGAACAGACTGCTTCACTTTCTTTTTTTGATAAGATTACTAAGCTAATATATAAGGGGGAAATGCTGTTGATATAGTTTACTTAGATTTTAACAATACCTTTGATAATATATCTCATGCTTATTCTTGTTGAGAGGATGGAAAGATATAGGTTAAGCAATTATACAGGTAGATGAATTCAGACTCAAAGAGTAGTCATCAAAGATTCAGTATCAATTTGGCTATAGATCTGGTGAGTACGTTAAGGTTCAGTTTTTTGGCTCTGTGCCATTGAATATTTTTGTCAGTGTAGATAAAGTATAGATGTAGAAAAAGAAATTGGTAGTATTATAATCAAATATGCAGATGGTACAAAACTGGGAGAAGAGCTAATAAATTAGATGATAGAGTTAGGGTCCAAAAAAGTCTTAACTTCTCAGAACATTGGGCTAAATCTAATAAGAAGGAATTTAATAGGGATAAATAAAAAAATTTTCATTTGGGCACAAAAAATGAGCTCTGTAAGTATAAGATAAAGACAACATATATAGATTAATACTAGTTATTCTGAAGAGGATTTCAGAGTTGTTAGTACATTTTCAAGTACAGTTTTGGTTAGCAGTATCATATCAACCAAAAGAACTGCTGCTGTCTTGAACTTCATTAGGAAGGGCAAAACTTTCAGATATGAGAACATCTATAACTTGTAGGTATAAAAACAGTTCACTGTATTCTGCCCCTGTCAGACCTCATCAGTCACACATCTGTTGTATATGATTCTGAACACTTCTGCTTAAGAAAGATCTTGATGGGGTGGCTAGGTGGCTCAGTGGATAAAGCACCGGCCCTGGAGTCAGGAGAACCTGAGTTCAAATCCGGTCTCAGACACTTAATAATTACCTAGCTGTGTGGCCTTGGGCAAACCATTTAACCCCATTTGCCTTGCAAAAAAAAAAAAAGAAAGATCTTGATCAAAACCTTGATCAATTGAGAAAAGGGCAACCAGGCTGGTAAAGGACCTTGATAGAAGAACTGATCGAAGGAATGAGGCATGTTGAGCTTTGAGATGAGAAGACTTGGGGAAAACGAAAAGTTTGTTAAGCATCTGAAGGACCAAAGGATCTAGTATTCGATTTGTTCTATTTATCCCGTCAAGGGTGAACCAGAAGCAGTGAGCAGACCTTACTCTACTTAGAATTTACTTGTTCTGTTGATCATTACTTGTAATACAAAAAGATTAACTACTGACTAGGAAGGTAATGTACCTACCAAGGTCTGGTAAGAATATACCTCTGATTTCACAAATCTGATCAAAGGAAAGAGGGAGAAGCAAGTTGCACCTGTGTATATGTCAAGCTAGAAATGAGAATAGCTGTGTGGCCTTGGGCAAACCACTTAACCCCATTGCCTTGCAAAAAAAAAAAACAAAGAAGAAAGAAAGAAATGAGAATAGCTACAATGCAGGAAGAATAGCAACCAAAATCTTCACAAGTCCATAGAAGACAATCCCAAGAAAAGAACCTGTAGCAAAACCCATACTTTCAGTTATGTAAACACAGATCCACAAAGTATGGCTAGCAAATAAGTAAAGACCCTTTCACAGCAAAGTCCATTTAATTTCATAAGTATTACTGAGCTTTATTTGAATGAAACCAGTGACTTTAGTATGGTTTTGGAAGGGCATATCATTTTTTAAAAATAGAATAAATAAAAATAATAAGTGAGAGTACTTTTGTGGTTGTATGTGTGTGATGTTGAATTGAACTATCCACGAAGGTAGGTAGATATATTCATATTCAAAAGATAGAAATGGAGAAGTGATATTTTTATTGTCATTTTCAAATTCCTGACATATTTTGATCTTTGTAACTTGGGTGAAAGATTTGAATTCTCAGAAATTTTCCAAATTATAACTTATTTTGGATTTTTATGATTCATTTTTATTTAAAAATTATATTTTACATAATACATAAATTTATATTTCATGTATTTATTTGTTTTCAAATAGTAATAAGTGACAACAATAAAAGTGAATAATTTTTCTGTCATAGGATATACTAAAAGTTTTATAGGTTCTGTTAAAAAAATTGTAAATGCAAATGCATGATTAGATACTATGATACAACATTGTAACAGTGACTTAAAATGTATCTGACAAGTTAACTGAGTTCCTTTATCTTTTTGCTTTACTTTTACTTTTTTCTTTTTACTTCCAGTATCCTTCATGCTCTTCTCTTATTATGGACATTTTAAAAATTGCTTAATAAATGAGAAATTTGAGTTTAATAATATTTATAAAGAACTGCAACCTCTAGGGAATATTCAGACTGGAAAACACCATTGAGCATTATTCATTAGTATTTGAGTAGCATAGTATTGAACTCTCCTAGAAAGGCAAATAATACCACACAGAATCACGTCACATTTTCCATTTTTAGGGTCTATTTTGCTTCCCAAATTTTTAATTTTTCTTTTTTTACAGATTTTCTTTTTTCTTTTCTTTTTTTTTGGCAAGGCAATAGGGTTAAATGGCTTACCCAAGGCCACACATTTAGGCCATCATTAAGTGTCTGAGGTCAGATTTGAACCCAAGTACTCCTGACTCCAGGACTGGTGTTCTATCCACTGTGCCACCTAGCCACCCTGAATTTGTTATTTTTTAATATTTATATGCTGTATATAAACTTGTTAATATTTATTTTATTTGTAAGAATGCTTTACCTAGCAGCAGACATGTCCACACATATATAACATGCTAACAATTACAAAATAAGACTGATTAGATCTTGGACTCTTCTTTCTTGGGGGCTTCTGCCCACTAAAAGTGTCAACTATATCCTTGTAATCTGTGTCATGTCAGCTTCCTGCTCTTGTTAATCTTTAATTCTTATTGGAGAATTGTAATCCTTTTATCCTGATTTATTAACTGATTTTTCCTGGAGATTTGTAAAACCATGTTTCCCAAGGAATTCTGAGATGCAATTTCCACATGGAAATATTATTGTGCAGATCTCCTGAACAGAGAGGAAATTGACGAAGATACACATAAAATGTGTTTAGAACTAGCTTGTAACAGAAATGTATGACTTCAGTAATCTAAATATGTATCAGAGATTCCATTCCTTCAAAAGTAGAAAGGCTAATATTTTTACTTGCTTTAATACTAATTTCATACTTTAAAATGTCCATGTAACATCAAAGGGAATTTTTAGTTTTCATCTGATTTTTACCAACAAAGAGGAATTGGTTGCTGGAGTAGAAGTGATTGGGGAGAAGGGATGCCAAAAAAAAAATGACTGATATGCAACTCCATGTTTAAGGCAAGCAGATTCCAAAGGCACAAAGAAAGGATAGAGGAGATAACCATCAATAAATTTTTCTTGAGAAAATTATTATCACAGAATTTTAATGTTAGAAGGGACCTTTGTGTCCATGTGCTCTAAATTCACACTCAAATCAGAAGTCAACTCATTAAACTTTTTTTTGGCAGATTTTTTTCATTTATTTATTTGTTTATCCATTCATTCATTTATTTATTTATTTACTTGTTTATTTATCTGTTTATTTATTTATTTATTTGTTTAAGGAGATAGGATTAAATGACTTACTTGCCCAAGTCAATCTAGGCAGTTATTATGTGTCTGAGGTCTAATTTGAACTCAGGTCCTCCTGACTCCAGGGCTGCTATTCTATCCACTGTGCTACCTAGCTGACCCTCAACTCATTAAATTTGAAAAATTCTGAAGATACAAGGGAAATAATTCCTATATTGGTGAAAGAGAGAGAATTTTCTGATTAGAACACAAAAGAATTTCACCAAAGAGTTTAAAATGAAAAAGGTATGTATGTGAGGCATAACCTAAAAAAAGATAATGCAGAACGTTATAAAAGAATTACAGAGCCCTTTAAGACTACTGTCAACAGTGCTAAGACACTTAATGATTTATGACTCTTGAGGAAGGTCTCATAAAATTTTGAGGATAGTCTTATAAAATTTTATTAGGGAAGGGAGAATGATAGAGCCATTTCTTCAGAGTAACTGGTGACAGAAGTAGAACTGCTCAACTTTTAGAGTTAGTTCCTGATTAGTACAAATAATGAACCCCTCTGAAGTTGTTGGGGGTATTTCATTTTGTAACATTCGAAGTTATAATTATGTAAGATAATGATAATTGGTTCCATCCAGCCAAATAAAGTGCAAATTTGAATAATGTGACTATTCAGGGAATTTATTATTCATACTAATCTGGACATAGCTGTATTTTGATTCTATTTTCTCTGCCAAGGGAAATATGAAAAAAGTAGAGTAAAAATGACTAACAGTAAATTGGTAGTCAAGATAAGTAATTAAGAGAGTATGAATGCAGGAGACCTGGTCCCAGTGGCCAATATCCTACCATGCTGAAAGATATGGTAGATATAATTGCTGAAGAAGTCTCAAGGAAACTGTTTCATCCTGTGCTGTGGCCCAATCAACTTTCTAAGATAGTACATTTCAGAGCAGGTCCCAGTCTAAATTGGTAGATTTTTTTTCACTGAAAGTTTCTTATACTAATGAAAACTTAGATTTAGTCAAAGACTGTTTTTTCCTAAATGGTAATTGGGGGTGGCTAGGTGGCACAGTGGATAGAGCATCAGCCCTGGAGTCAGGAGTACCTGAGTTCAAATCCAGCCTCAGACACTTAGTAATTACCTAGCTGTGTGGCCTCAGGCAAGCAACTTAACCCCATTGCCTTGCAAAAAATAAAATAAAATAAATTATCTTTAAATGGTCAATGGATAGCCACTCAAATTGTCTTTTATTATTGCTATATGATGAGCTAAGTGATGCAATAGAGTCTGGAAGACCTGAGATAAGATTTGTCCTTAGATGTGTTATTAACTGTGTGATCCTGGGCAAGTCATTTAACCTCTGTTTACCTCAGTGTCCTCATCTTTAAAATGGGAATAATAGCCCCTTCTTTCCAGATACTGTTTTAAGAAATCAAATAAGATAATAAAATACTTAGCACAGTGTCTGGCACATAGTGCTTATTGAGTGTTAGTTTTAATGATGATGATGATGATGATGATGATTTTGCTTTTAAGGTCACATACATATGAAAAAATGCCTTTTCTTCTACTAGTCATATTCAGGTCATCACAGCTAATATCCACCCTGTGTCTTTTCATTCCTCTTTGGGTTATTTGTCATTTTAATTCTTTGGATGTTATAGCATTTCATGATTAGCAGCTATATACAACACCAGGAGAATATTCATATTAAGGGATGAGCTTTTGTAGCAATGAACATTTTAGGATCATTGAAAGCATCACTTAATTTCTTAAATGCAATCCTAGCCCATCTTTGATTCAGTTTTGGGTTTAGTCTGTTGTTCATTTGCAGTGCCTGTCTAAGGTATACATACTGAAGGCATAACTTACAGACCTAAACTGTGTGTTGAAGTGTGGGCAATAAACATTTTTATCATCTTTACTTTTCCAACATAAGTGGTTAGGGTCATATCTCTCATAGTTGTACGCATTTCACTGCAGATAATACAATTTCATAGGAGAATACTGCATCATTTGGAGAACCTCACCATCCATACTAAATCTTGATTGGGCAAGATGACCACCAACTTTTTTTTTTTTGCAGAATTATCTGGCAAACTGGTAATAATTAGTCTGGACAGGCATGATAGTGAATTACCAAAATTTTCTCTTTCAGTGAAAAAGAGGTGATACTAGGATAAAATGGGGCAAGAGATTTCTTCCTGTGATGGATAATCTAGAACATGTGTGAATATGAATATTGTTAACATTTGTTTCATAGTACAAGGAGATCCAATCATTAGAGAATGAATGGTTTACCAGGAATCGAGTCTAAAGTACCCAGGTTAGAACAAGTTGTTTTATAAGACCAACTGTCAATGTTTTTTCCTGTTTCTTTTGACCTTTTACTTGAGTGGAAAATCTTGTATACTTTTGCTTGTACTTTGTGTTGGCTATTGAATTCAATTCAGAAAATATTTAATAATGGTCTGTGATGAGCCAACTAGGAGACAGAGTATGTAGAACCCTAGGCTTGGAGTCAGGAAGATCTGTGTTCAAATCCTACTAGCAGATAACCCTGGACAAGTACCTCTGCCTCAATTTCTTCAATTGTAAAAGAGGGGTTATGACAGTTCCTGCCTTGCAGATAATCAAGTGAGATGGCACAGAATAGACACTTTACTGTTCTCCCTGCCCCTACAATATGCAATACACTATTGTGTCTCATGCCATTGGCAGAAGAAAGCAAAATAAAATACATTGAGCAATTAAATATAGGAACATAAAATATATTTTTTCTTTTTTGTTAATATTTTACTTTTTTTCAATTATATACAGTAGTAGTTTCATTTTTGGTAAGGTTTTGAATTTTATAATTTTTCCCCAACCTCCCTTCCCTCCCCACATTCCCCCACAGAAGCAGTCTGGTAATCTTTACATTGTTTCCATTGATCAAAATTGAATGTTGAGAGAGAGAAATCATATCCTTGAGGAGAAAATAAAATATTAGAGACAGAAGAATTATGTAGTGTATAAGACACTTTTTTAAAAAATGAAGATAATAGACTATGGTCTTTGTTTAAACTCCACAGTTCTTTCTCTGGATACAGATGGTATTCTCCATTGCAGGTACTCTAAAATTGATTATTGCATTGATGGAATGAGCAAGTCCATTAAGGTTGATCATCACCCCCATGTTACTGTTAGGGTTTATAATGTTTTTCTGGTTCTGCTCATCTCACTCAGTATCAGTTTCATGCAAATCCTTCCAGGCTTCTCTGAATTCCCATCCCTCTTGGTTTCTAAAAAGAACAATAGTGTTCCATAACATACAATTTGTTTAGCCATTCCCCAATTTCTAATTCTTTGCTACCACGAACAGGGCTGCTATGAATATTTTTGTACAGGTGATACTTTTACCCTTTCTCATGATCTCTTCAGGATATAGACCCAGTAGTGGTATTGCTGGATCAAAGGATATGCACATTTTTATTTCCCTTTGGGCATAATTCCAGATTGTTCTCCAGAAATGTTGGATGAGTTCACAGCTCCACCAACAATGTGTTAGTGTCCCAGATTTCCCACATCCCTTCCAATGTTGAACATTGTCCTTTCTGGTCATATTTGGCAATCTGATAGGTGTGAGAGGGTACCTCAGAGCTGCTTTAATTTGCATTTCTCAAATCATTAACAATTTAGAACAGTTTTGCATATGACTATAGATCTCTTTGATTTCCTTATCTGTAAATTGCCTTTGCATATCCTTTGACCATTTGTCAATTGGGGAATGGCTTTTTTTTTTATAAACATGACTCAGTTCTCTATATATTTTAGTAAATGAGTCCTTTGTCTGAAATACTAGTTGTAAAAATTGTTTCCCAGTTTACTACATTTCTTTTGATCTTCGTTACAGTGGTTTTGTCTGTGTAAAAATTTTTTAATTTAATGTAATCAAAATTAATTTGTTTTTAATGATATTCTCCATCTCTCTTCCTTGGTCATAAACTGCTTCCCTTTCCATAGATCTGACAGGTAAATTATTCCTTGATCTCCTAATTTGCTTATAATATTGTCTTTTATGTTTAAATCCTAGACTTACTTTGATCTTACCTTGTTATAGGGTGTGAGGTGTCGGTCTAATCCAAGTTTCTGCCATACTAACTTCCAATTTTCCCAACAGTTTTTATCAAAGATAGAGTTCTTATCTCAGAAGCTGGACTCCTTAGGTTTATCAAACAGCAGATTACTATAATCATTTCCTGCTGTCTCTTTTGCACCTAATCTATTCCACTGATCCACCACTCTCTATTTCTTAGCCAGTGTCAGTTTTGATGATTGATGCTTTAATATAATTTTAGATCTGGTTTCTCCATATGAATTTAGTTACAATTTTTTCTAGATCATTAAAGTAATTTTTTGGAAGTTTGATTGGCAAGGTACTAAATAAGTAATTTACTTTCGGTTGAATTGTCATTTTTATTATATTAGCTTGACCTGTCCATGAGCAGTTGATATTTGCCCAGTTAATTTAAAATCTGATTTTATTTGTGTGAAAAGTGTTTTATAGTTGTTTTCCTATAGTTTCTGAGTCTGCCTTGGCACATAGACTCCCAAGTATTTTATATTGTCTAAATTACTTTAAATGGAATTTCTCTTTCTAGTTCTTACTTCTGTATCTTGCTAGTAATATATAGAAATGCTGAGGATTTATGTGGGTTTATTTTTTATCCTGCAACTTGGCTAAAGTTGCTAATTGTTTCTAGTAGTTTTTTAGATGATTTTTTAGGATTCTCTAGGTTTTACCATCATGTCATCTGCAAAAAGTGAGAGTTTTGTTTCTTCCTTCCCAATTCTAATTCCTTCAATTTCTTTTTCTCCTCTTATTGCTGAAGCTAACATTTCTAATACACTATTGAATAGTAGTTGTGATAACGGGCATCCTTGTTTCACCCCTGATATTATTGGGAATGCCTCTAGCTTATCCCCATTGTATATAATGCTTGTGGATAGTTTCAGATAGATGCTGCTTATCATTCTAAGGAACAATTCATTTATTTCTATGCTCTCTATTGTTTTTAGTAGGAATGAGTGCTGTATTTTGTCAGGCTTTTTCAGCATCTATTGAGATAATCATATGATTTGTGTTAGGTTTGTTATTGATATAGTCAAATATATTAACAGTTTTCCTAATATTGAACCAACCCTAGAGTCCATGTCAAGTTATTGGATCTTTGTTGTCCTGAGATTATGATCTGAGAGGTAAGAACTATTCATGGTTAATCTGAACTTTCTGATTTCTTCAGTTGGGCAATGGAGAGCTCACACAAGAGCTCATATTCATCCAACTTCTATTAAAATAATACAATAAGACTCTATAGGCCAAGTAAGCGGTATATGAGTGATTGAAGAGCATTTATTAATTCTTATATGCTTGGCACTCTGCCAATGTCTCGTAAATACAAACAGAAAAAAAATCCAAGTCCCTACCTTCAAGGAGCTTACATTCTAATAGAGGAAGACAACATATACAAGGGCAGTGTTGGCCAAAGAGGTCTGTTTTGGTCTAGGAAATCAAAGGATGCTGAATAGAACTATAAGGTAGTTATTGATACATCCAGGAATGGTAGTGATGATTTGAACCAAGATGTGGAAAGGGATAATTGTAGTATGACAGAAAGATTGACAGTCCATTATATATGAGGAAACTGAGGGGAGAATTCAACAACTTTCCCAATATTTCATAGCTAGGAAGTGTCTGAGGCAGGATTTGAACTTAAGGCATCTAAACTCACTAACTAGCCCTTTATCTCTTCCTTCTAGGCCAAAGGGTCTTGAATAGGAAAGAATGTGTCTGTGTATAGTCAGGGGATGAGGGGAGTGATTTGAACTAAAAATGTTTTTCTCTGATAATGCATTTCAATGTGATTGGTTTCCTTTATAATTGTTTTTCTTTTAAACATTTAAAACATTATTCTGAGAAGGTGTTCTTGAGTTTCACCATATTACCAATGGAGTGGAGTTCATGACACAAAAAACTGATTCTATACCCAAGTCATTGTTATTCATGCAGCAGGGAAAGCCACAAAGTTTTTCCTGATACTGCTAGTTGAAAGAGTTCTCTCCTTCCTCAAACTTTGTTAGATACACTTGTCTACTTTACTCTTATCTCTGGGTGGTGCAATATCTAGTACCAATGCAGTGGACCTAGAGTTAGGAAGATTTGAATTGAAATTCAGCCTCAGATGTTTATTGGATCACATAGTTAGGAAGCAGCAGAAATTTAAACCTCAAGCCCTCTGATTCCAAATCTAAAATTCTTATATGTTTGTATTTTATCCCTCTATTAAACTTGTACATTGGCTATACACATAATCTTATTTGTGGTATGAATTGAATATGTGCTGGATTGACTTGAATTCCCAGCCCTGACTCCTCTGGGCCAGACTCTACTGCTTCTGCAGGCTTTCCTAGGGGTTCAAACAACTGACCTTGGGTACTACTGGAATAGGGACCTTTTACTTAATGTGCTTATCTGGATAAGAGGGGTGCCAGCCTGAACAGCCCCTCTAGATCTGTATAGGATGTTGACTATCTTATCTAGAAGAATCCAAACAAGATCCAAATAGCCCAGAGACTTTCCCCTTTCTTTTTGTGCAAAGGGGAAGAAATAAGGGTTGAGAATATGGAAGGCCACTGTGATGGAGGAAAAATGCCAGGTGAGAAATGATTGAACAGGGAAGAGAAGATATTTTATAAATGAGAAGAGAAGAAATCAATACAGATTCTAAAAAGGCTGAGTTATAAAACTGCTTTTTCAAGCTGTCTTTAGCAAGTGAAAGGTATAGACAGTTTGGAAGTATTGAAGAATGTGTCAGGGCAGCTGTTGATAAAAAGCAGATTAGGCAATATAAGCAAAAAGTTGAATCATAAAAAAATTAGTGTTAGGAAAGGCTGCATTCAGTCAGGCTGTGATGGCAACGGTATGTTGGCTGCCTGTTGACCACTTAGTGTTCCTTGTGCCTAGTTTGCTGCAGACTTTTTGTGCACACAGATCCCAGGAGTGAAAGTTTCTCTCACTTTTCTGTTGCAAAGAGCCTTTCTTTACAAGTGGCCTAGTTATGTGTAGCACTTGTTTTTGTTTTCTTCCTCTCTTACTTTTAGTTAGTATTTCTCTCTAATGAAAATCTTTCTCCAATACTTCATGGGCTCTCAGAAGATATTCCAGACTGATACAGATATTAATTCTGTCCCACAGTAATTCTCCTAAGGCAAGGAAAGAGGCTACATTGGAAGGTATCATTGGGAAAAGGTTCTTTTCCAGCAAAAAATGCAAAAGATTGAAGTTTGGTAGTCTTGGAGTCTGTTGTGAAGCTTGTGATCTTCTGATGAAGCACTATTTTCAATATTTGGGGATAGGGGGTGTGGATCTACACTTGGGGACTTTATTAATCCAAAATTTTAAAAGAGCTAATAAATATAAAATCAATCAATCAATCAAGAAACATTTATTAAGTGATTACTATGTGCCAGGCACTGTGTTACCTTTTGGAGCTATAAAGAAAAAAAAAGTAAATTAACCCTACCTTTAAGGAGCTGAAAGGGTAGGTGGGGATGGTGGTTGTTCTTCCTCATCTTCTTGCCTTAGGGAAATTTTTTTAATTCTTAAAGACTTTAAACCTTCAAACATTTGAGAGTTCTAAACTGCTGTGTTCATTAACAAATGGGCATCTGAATTCCCTAAGAGCAGTTCAGTCAACAAGTTTTTGCTTCTCATGACTTCTCATTGGTTTGTATAACTTCCAAATTATCTAGTTTTACCTCCCCTGAACAACTATGTAACTTGGGGCAGGTTTCTAACCTCTGGAGGCTTGATTTCTTCATTTGTAACAGTGAGCATAATACTTGTGATACCCTGTGTCTTATTTGATCTTGATTTCAAGATCAAGTGAGAGTGGATTCAAAAGCCTAACTCTTAAGCACCATATAAAAATGAGTGAAGATTCAAACATTTACTCAATGCTGATCATTTTCACTTGGTAAGCGGCAGATGCACAGAACAATTCCTGGGTCTTGGAAGAAGAAAAGGATATCTATGAAAGTATTTGGTTGACTATAAAGTATAAAAGATCATGATAACAGAACTTCATTTAATGAAAACTAATATGACACTAGTGATTTAAGCATCTCCTGAAAGGATATTTATGGCATCTTCTTTCTATCTCTCATTATGTCTGGAAGAAATGACATCTCTCCCTTTCATTTCCTCATTTTATCTGATATCCATTTTTTGCCAGCTATTTGCCAGAATAGTTCAAATTCCCATGTTTGGCAGAAAGACAGGGTATCCAAGATAGAACTTCTTTTCTGTCTGATTGGCTGACCCTTATTTATGAAGGATTCACCATGGAGTAGTAGAAAGAGCCCTGAAATTGGGAATAGGAAACTTTCATTCCCATGCCACCTCTGGCATTCACTAATTTTGTTGAAAGATAAATTGTAGAATCATAGAATTTAGAGTTTTAAGGGACCTGAGAAGTAATCATCTTTTTTTGTATATTTTGTAGATTTTTTTTTTATATAGATTAGTAAACTAAGGACCA
Organism: Macrotis lagotis; assembly: GCF_037893015.1. Classification (NCBI taxonomy): domain Eukaryota; kingdom Metazoa; phylum Chordata; class Mammalia; order Peramelemorphia; family Peramelidae; genus Macrotis; species Macrotis lagotis. The sequence goes on along the minus strand of NC_133666.1, from coordinate 618,547,901 downwards.
AAGAAGGGAAGTATTTTACCAGAGATCACATACTGCTTCCATCATGACTCTATCCTCAACTGCAAATTAAGGATTAACAATCTTTGTTTACCTTTCTTTCTGGGACTTTTGTGAAAGTTACCTAACATTTTATTCAGCTGTGAAAGTGCTAAAACACTAAATGTTCTACAAATGGAACAAAATAACTTTTTACGAACAAAAGTACTTCTCCAATAGCTTTTCTTTCTGACAGAGTAAGTGTTTTAGTGCTTTCTTCTGGAACCAGAATGAATCATTTTCCAAATCTGTTCCATACCCCAGTCCGTAGTCCCCATTTTGAAGAGAGAGTAGGCAAATAGTTTTTCCCAGAAGACTTCACTTGGTTTTCCTAATCTAAGCTATATTAAATATCTTTCTTAATGCCAGGTCTGCTTTTCTCACTTATCCATAAGAAACCCCAGTCAGTACCTTTGCTATTGTAAGTTGTCAGTGCTAATTTAGTTCTTCTTTTTATTAATTAATTGTTCAGCTAGCTCAGTTTCTTCCCAGACATTTTGCTTCAAAGTTCTGTAAATATGAGTACTACCTCTCAACACTCCCCCCCCCCATCATGCAGTACAAGGATTGTTTAAAGAAAGTAGGAATATTTAGCTTAGAGAAGAAAGATCACAGTTAATAGCCTTCATTCTGTTGAAAAGGAATTAAACTTGTTCTTTTTGGCCTCAGGTCAGAACTGAAAGAGTTGCAGGAAGGAAAGGTCATCAGTTCACAAGGAGGGCAAACTCTATAATAATTAGAGTTGTCCACAAACAACAAGAGTTGCCTTGAAAGGTAGTGAGTGTCTGACTTTCTCCTTCAGTGAAAGACTGGTAGTGAAGGCTAGATCATTTGAGTCTAATACAGAGACTATGCCAACCCTCCTACAGCTTAGACAAGATAGCAGCCTCTGAAGTCCTTTGTAATTCAGCACAATAACATCTTTGGATCTAATCATCTGTCTGGTTTTATCCCCATTATATGGTCATGAGGGAAGCCAGGAAACAGGGAGCTAGACCATTGGATAACTAAGTGGTTAGGGTTCTGCTGCTGCATTTGCAAATGAGACTTGCAGCCATTAAGACCTGCTTTTTTCCTTTATACAGGACTTAAAAGGCATATATGGATGATGGCAAGAATTGGGGAAAGAGAGAGAGTGAATACCCAAACGATAGTTCACAACTTCTAGAAAAGAGCTGTGCAGAAGCACTATTTCTATGGCTTACTTACATTTTCATATTTGGGATTGGAGGAAAGATTAAGATACAGTAGTGCAAGTAAAGAGATAAGGGAGGACTAGTTAATCAGTCAGGTAAGAAATGTTTATTAACCACCTACTGTGCCAAATACTGAGTTAAGTGCTGGGAATTCAAAGAAAGGCCAAAAAAATAGTGTCTACCTTCAAAGAGATACCATTCTAAGAGTGCATTCCCAACCCCCACTTTCAAACTCATACACAAAAATTACATATAAATTGAAGATATTCTTAGTGGGTGGTGGTAGAGGGCATTAACAATGAGGGAAGTTGAGTTTTGTGTTCCTGGAAAAGCAAGTCCAATATCATGTACAAAGACTCAGTGTTTACTCTCTGTCTGCAAGTGCCACCCACTCTGATGTTACCTTCCATCTATTGTTTTTATGTTCTGATTTGTCTATGTTGTCTCCTTTGTTAGAATATAAGATAAATGAAGGCAAGAATTTTTTTTGTGTATTCCTATCCCTGTGATTTTGGACATATAAGCACTAAATGAATAGTTGTCCGTTGATTTTTCCCACTATCTAATTCTATGAATAAGACAATCAGCTTTGCTGTCTTGCCAAGAAGGCAGAGGTAAATAAAGTTTACATAGTCCCATTGGGTTGAAAGGTATCATAGGTTATTGGAATGAGAATTGTAGTGACAATCAAGAGATTGTTGAAGTTTTTACTCACAAATTGTTCCTTTTGTCAGAAATCTTTTTTTTTTGACAAATTATGTTCTTTCTCTGGGCCTCAATTTCCTCTTCTGTAAAATGAAGGAATTTGACAAGATGATTGTTGGTTTGGAATTCCTATCTGACACCAGCTTACCTTTCCAGGCTCATTTTGTTTGACTCTCCTTTCTTTGCATTCTAGTGAATTTGGCCTATTTGCTTTTCCCTGGATATGACATCCTTCCTCATCTTCCTCCAGGCATTTCCTTCTTAACACTGTGTCTCAGAATTCCTAACTGCTAATTCTAAAATTATTTTTTTATTTCCTTTTAGGTGTACCTATTGTTTCCCCCCAAAAAGCATAAGCCTCTTGAGGGCAAAGAGTTCCCATTTATCTTTGTAGCCTCAGCATCAAGCCCAGCACCATCATAGTCGCTTAATATATACATGAATGAATGAATGATTTTTAAGGTCCCCTCTTCTCTTAAGTGACCTATAGTTAAACACCTTATGAGAGAAAGAAGTCAAAGGGTAAGAGCATAATGGGCAGTGCCCACTAATTTATGAGGAAGGAGTGTTAGGATTGCTACTGAAATGTTCCCTAGTACAAGTGACCCATCCCAACCATGGCCTCTGTAATAGTTCATAATTGCTTCAAACACCTCAGGCCCTTTCTTGAAAAGTCTGAGAAATACCCTGGCTCCCTTTGGAGAGAATCTTGTAAGATTGATTTAGGCAAGGGCATTCTGTTAAGGTGGACCTAAGGCTGCTGGTTTGCCTCACTGGTTCTTGTCCTCCTGCTTTTCTCCTTTTACCCCATCCCCCTTCTTCTGGTGCCCTGGGTGTGGTGGATACTGGATGGTGCATGGGGGAGCCAGGCTCAGAGGAAAAACACCGGCTCAGCACTGTGAGGAGCAACGCACTGTGCAGGAGCTGTGAGCCCTGCCTGATAAATGGGGCTCATATCCCATTCAAATATGATGCAAGCACTTTTTTTGTAGTTTGTCTTCCATTGCGGTAGTAAAGTTTTTAATTAGGAAAGCTAATGAGATCGATTAGTCATTAGAACTGACCTCTGGATCTCGGAGAGGAACGTTGCTGTGTGTGTGGGGCTGATAACGGGGGACGCTGGGGTATTGTTTGTAATAAAAGCGTAAAGTGTTTGATTTGAGTGAAATGTGCCACAGGGAATACATCATGCGGAGAAAAAAAATTACAACCCTGGGAGCCTGTAATGAAGGGAATTAAACCAACATCCTATCTAAATAACATGATTATCTACACAAAACCCCTCAGCTAGCAAGGAGTAATGGAAAATGGAACTGCTTTTCAGATCCATGTTCCCTACCGAATGGGGATGATGCCAGGGCCTCCAAAGTATGCAGGCAGCAGGAGAGAAGTACCCTTGTCTGAAAACACCATCTAGTTACCTGTATTTAGAATATTTCTGAGCCAGCTTGTCCATGTTCAGGAATTGGAGACACTGATAGCCACAGTAGTTCTGGATAGGTTTGCTCTGTGACTCTGCTTACTCACTTAGTGGAAGGGGCTAATAAGGGCAGAGGTTGTTTTATTTTCTTTGCATTCCAAGCCTTTAGCACAGTGTCAGATACATAGTAGGTGCTTGTTAATTGAGTGAGCAAATGTAGTTTTCTGATTGATTCACAAGACTTGATGATTGGGAGTGGAACCAAAGAGGACCCTGGGATACAATAGGAAATTCTGAAGCAAATGGTCTTTCTTCTTGGCTTGATGAGTGGTTGTCATTGGTATTGACTTGTCTCTTAGCACTCTCTAAGAGGTTTATGATTGTCGTGGGTGGGTTGGGGACCTTCCTGAATGTATCAGAGATGAAACTTCTCCACATCCATTTTTTTGTCATATGCTAAAATCCAATACAGTCTTTACAGCCTTACATTCTCCAGCAAGACTGGACCCTTTACTCTCCTCAATATATGATCCATACTTTTCTTTTCTAATATATCTTCCCTACTACCTCAAATCATTACCATTTCTTTCAGCCTTTACAAAGAAAGTTAACAAACATTGATTAAGGACCTACTATGCTAAGCACAGGTGATACAAAGAAAGACAAGAGTCTTTCCTTAAGGATCTCACAGTCTAATGGGAAGACAACATGCAAACAACTATATACAATTCAAATCCGGTCTCAGACGCTTAATAATTACCTAGCTGTGTGGCCTTGGGCAAGCCACTTAACCCCATTTGCCTTGCAAAAACCTAAAAAAAAAAATTAAATACAAGCAGGGATATATGTATATATTGTATGTATATAATATATGTGTGTGTGTGTGTGTGTGTGTGTGTGTGTGTGTGTCTATCTATACACACACATCTGTATCTATATGATATATTGGAAATAATCAACCCAGGGGTGTTAGAATTACGGGGGATCAGGAAAGGCTTCTTATGGAAGGTGGAATTTTATTTAAGACTTGAATGAAGCCAAGAGGGAGAAAATTCCAGGCATGGGAGAAAGACAGTGAAAATGTGAGAGATAGAGTATCAGCTATGAGGAATGGCAAGGGAGCTAGTGACAAAAGGTTAAAGAGTATGATATAAGACTAGACAAGTAGGAGGGAGCTAGGTTATACATAACTTTGAAAGCCAGAATATGTTATATTTGATCCTGAAGGAGAAAGGGAGCAATTAGATTTTGTTAAATAGGGAGTATAATAGTCAGACTTGCTCTTTAGGAAGATCTGTTTGACAAGTGAGTGGAGGATTGATTGGAGTGGAGACAGACTTGATTCAGAGAGAACAATCAGACACCTAATGGAGTAGTCCAACTGTGAGGTGAAGAGAGCTGAAGGAATTAGCAGTGGTATTGGAATTTAAGTAATTTTTCTAAATTTTCTTTTCCTTTCTTATACTTGATCTGTCACTTGTGTAAATCAAGGAAACTTTCCATTTTGCCTTATAGGGATGGAGTATAACAATTAATTTGGATAGTACGAAGCTCACTTTTGTTGCAATTGTTGACCTCACTCCTCTTTTCTCTCCATTTTTGAGGGCTGAGGATTTTCTTCCATGGGGCTTATATTGCTTCCTGGAAGGACTGATCATAGTATTGAACTCTTAAGCCAGGAAAAAGAAATCAAGCCACTAAGGCAGGAAAGAAGAGAAGCAAGCTTTGGTGTATGTATGAATGAATGAAGACCCTTTTATTAATGATTTTTATGTGTCTGTTGTTGAGTTATGTCTGACTCTTCATGACCACATTTGGGGTTTTCTTGGCAATGATACTAGATTGGTTTACCATTTCCTTCTCTAGCTCATTTGAGGCATACAGAGATAAGTCACACACAGGTAGTAAGTGTCTGAGGCCATATTTGAACTCAGGTGGATGAGTCTGCCTGATTCCAGGCCCAGCACTCTATCCATGGGGCCACCTAGCTGTCCCTTATACATGTCAAATACTTGTATGCAAAAAAAAAAAACCAAACAAGATAGTTCCTACTCTCAAGAAGCTCGCATTCTAGTAAGTGGAAACAACATATAAAGGAAATTTCAATAGCAGATGGTAAGGCCTAGGTGTTTTTAAGAGTTCACTGACAATGCAGATGGTAATACCTGGTAAAACTAAAGGACAAAGCAGCAGGTGGGTAGATAATAAGGTCCAGCCATCTGGATCACACAACTCATTCTGGCAGTAGAGACCCATTTGGAAGAGAAAACTTGGTAGAGAAAGTACCCTGGATTTAGAATGAGAACCTAGAATTGTCTCCTAGTTTTGCTTCTTTATTCAGGATGAACACTTTCACCTCTCAGAACCAAGGTACTTAGATTCATGGATCTTCGAGGTTCCATATAGGTCTAACTTCTATGATAGAATAAGGTATTTGAGGGGCTATCAATCACTGATGCTTTTAGCTTGCCCTGGCATACCCTGATTCTATTTCTGCATGGTATTCCTCAGACGAATCAGGAAAAGGTTTCTAAACCACAAATGAAAATATTGCTTAGGGAACCCAAAACTTTGTACGTTGTCTAGACTCTGAAGAGACTTTGTATTTAAAAAAAAAAAAGCCTTAACAAGAACCTCTTATGGAGCATGAATAATCACCAAGTGAGGAGGTCTAACCAAATCTTACTTTTGTTAAAAGTAGATTGAGGCAGCCCTGGAGTCAGGAGTCCCTGGGTTCAAATCTGGCCTCAGATACTTAATGATTACCTAGCTGTGTGGCCTTGGGCAAGCCACTTAACCCCACTGCCTTGCAAAAAACAAAAAAAAAAGTAGATTGAGGAAAGAAGGAAGTTAGGGCATAAAATTCATTTATTGACAGCTCTTTTAATCAAAGGATTACAGTCTTTGTTATTGGAGCAACCTCTTGGGCAGGAGAAAGCATAGCTTTGTCAAATTGAGAAGTGGAGGCACACTTGGTCAGGGCAAGTAGTCTTACCTTAGATAATGTTGCTAAGCAGAAACTTTAGTAGGGATCCAAATCTGGGGAGTAAGCAGTTCTTATCAACTCTGATTTTTTTTTTTTTTAGGATTTTTTTTTCAAGGCAAACAGGGTTAAGTGGCTTGCCCAAGGCCACACAGCTAGGTAATCATTAAGTGTCTGAGACCGGATTTGAACCCAGGGACTCCTGACTCCAGGGCTGGTGCTTTATCCACTGCATGACCTAGCTGCCCCTCAACTCTGATTTTTTACCTAACTCCTTTCATGCAACAAAGATAGGGATATCTTTGACTTTTTTTTCCCTCCTTTGTGAGTTAGTCACTCGAGTTCTTTTGGTCCTCTAACTCAGGTCTCTTGGTTCTATAACTTCGTGTCCACTTTCACTGGACCTGCCATAATTCAGACCCTCATTACTTCTTGATTGCACTGTTGCAGTTCTTGTCAATTAGTTTTTCTTCATGTTCAGCCTTTTCTACACATACATTGCCAGTCATCTTTCTGAAGGACCAGCCTTTTTTTCTTTGGATCTTACAAGGTATGACAATAGCCATTTTAGGCACTCATAACATTTTGCCTTCTATTATAGTTATTTTTATCCATGGCATTATTCCTTCCTAGTAAGCATCGTCTTTTTTAAAATTAAAACCAAAAATTAGTTGGGGAAAAAAAGAGAGAACATTAAGTTACCTTGATGAATTCAAGTTAACTTGCCCAGATGAACTGTATCCTAGTATGCTGAAAAACTATTTGATTAGGATTGCTGGACCATCAGTGAAATACTCTCTGAAATATTGCAAAGAAAGGGAAAGGTATCACAAGACTGAAGAACAGTAAATGTTTTCCCCAAAGGAAAAAAATCAGTCATGAAACTGTGGCCCAGTAAGCTTGACTTTAACTGCTTGTAGCATTCTGGTCCCTATTAGGAAAAAGATAATGTAGTAACTAAGAAGGTTGGAGTCAGGAAGACCTGAGTTCAAATATGACCTGAGTTACTTATTAGCTAGGTAACCTGGACTAGTCTTTTAAATGCCATCAGCTAGGTGGCTCTTGGGTATAATACTGGGTCTGGAATCAGTAAGACCTGCATTTAAATCTAGCCACAGACATTTATTAGCTGGGTGACCCTGGGCAAGTTATGTAACATTTCTTTGCCTTAGTCCACCAAAAAGGAAATGACTATCCACCCTAATATCTTTGTACAAAAAAAAAAAAACAAAACCCTGGATCTTAATGGTATTGTGGTTGGCAGGGTCATGAAGAGTTGGACATGATTAAACAACTGAATAATAACAAAAAGAGTTGGGACTGTATAGTAAGGAAGATCTGAGTTGATTTGTCCTTTTTATACAAATCATTTAACCTCTCTGAGTCTCTGTTTCCTCCATTATAAAATGAAGGGGTTGGATTTGATGATCTTTAAGGTTTCTTACAGCTTCAAATTTATGATCCTTTAAATATGGAGAAAAGAAAGTGACACTCGCAAATATTCAACTTGATTTCATGAAAAATAAGTCATGTTAGTCTAATAAACACATTAAAAAAAGAAGTGAAATTAAATTAGCAGATGGGGAAATGGTGTAGGTATAGCAAGATTTTTACAAAAATTTTCTTGTTGAGGACAGCTAGATGGTGCAGTGGATAGAGTACCAGCCCTGGAGTCAGGAGGATCTGAGTTCAAATCTGGACTCAGACACTTAATAATTACCTAGCTGTGTGACCTTGGGCAAGTCACTTAACTCCATTGCTTTGAAAAAAGCCAAAAAGGGACAGCTAGGTGGCGCAGTGGATAGAGCACCAGCCTAGAGTCAGGAGTACCTGAGTTCAAATCCCACCTCAGACATTTAATAACTGTGTGGCCTTGGGCAAGCCACTTAACTTGCCTTGCAAAAACCTAAAAAAAAAATCCAAAAAAAGGAAAATAATTTTATTGTCTGTATTTGTGGATAAGATAGAAAGATGTGGGTTAGCTAGTACAGTCAGGTGGATTTAGAATAACTGGGTGGAAAGCGTCAGTCAATATTTAATTAAGCACGTGTTCTGTGCTGAGCACTATAAGTGCTGGGTATCCAAAGAATGGCAAAAGACTGTCCCTGTCGTCAAGGAGTTCACCGCGTAATGGGGAAAAAACAAGTATGTACAAATAAGCTATATACAGGATAGATGAGAAATAGTTAACAGAGGGAAGGTAGTAGAAGTATTGAGAAAAGGCTTCTTATAGAAAGGGGAATTTTAAATAGGACTTGAAGGAAACCAGGAAGTAGATGTGAGAAGGGAAAGCATTCTAAGCAAGGAGGACATCCAGAGAAAATGTCTGGAACAGATGAGTACATTCAGGGGTAAGATATAAAAACAGTGGGAAAGTTGGACTGGTGTACTAGACTTGGGTTATATAACATTGTGCACCATATTTGAGAGGTGTTATAAAGGTGTAATTGTTTATCCATGAAGCCTGTGTCTAGATGATCTCTTAAAGACTTTTCTAGCTTTAGCATTATATGAATTTTTAAATATGAGCTGAGATTTTAGTAAATCAGATGTGGAAGACCATGGAGAAGCAAGGAATATCTCATGCATTCCAGGAGAAGCCTAAGTTATAACTCTTTATTAGTACATTCCTGTCTTAGTCCTGAGTTCTTATGTGAGTCCAGGCAAATTTCTTAAGCAACTCCAATCATGATGACCATTGGATGTGATAACTCTGTTGAGTCATATGTGTGGTCTATAGCTTTTTGAATTTAGGATTAGGAAGGCCCAGGTTCAGATTTTTTTCCCCTAATATTTACTAGTTAAGTAACCATGGGAAACATGAACTTTTCAGAGATTCAGTTTAATTATCTATAAAATAAAAATAACATGTACCAGTTGTTAAGTTCAAGAGTACTAGATTTAGAGTCAGGAAGAACTGACTAACCATAGGTAGTACTTTCCAGTTGTATAACCCTAGGCAAGTCTCCTACCCTCTGTCTGTCTCAGTTTCCCAGCCTGTAAACTGACAGTAATAATTGTACCTACCTCACATGGTTGTTGTGAGGATCAGATGTATTAGTAATAGGACTTGCAAATCTTAAAACACTACATAAATGTAAGTCATTATAATAATAATTATTATTATTGTGATTGTGATTGTGGTTATTATTAACAATAATGATACCAGATATTATTTTAGAAGATTAAAAATAGTATAGTTTTTAAAAGAATTCCATTTAGAGTCAAGAAACCTGGATTCAAATGTTATAAACCTGCAGTTTCCTAGGCAGATTAGTTCCATTTCCTCACCCTCAATGTCTTCCTTTGAAAAATGGGAAGACTCGCCTCGTGGATTGTAGGATTTGTATGATTATTATTGTACTTGTTTGGTGGTAGTTAATTTTCTGTTGGAGTTAGGCCACAGTAGTCCTACTTGTATCTAATCCCAGAATAAATCACTGAACCCTAAGGTTGGAAAGGACTCTAAATAAAGAGTTCATGTAATCGAATCTTTAAATGGTCATTTTGTATATTACTCAACAAAATATAATATATGTAAGTAAAATCATATTACTTTAATGTAAAATACTGCCTTGAGAAAGGAGAAGTCCTTAATTGGAAGTTAGGAAGTCTGGCTTTGAGGTCAGGCTCTGCTATTAGTTTCTTCCCCCTCTGGATTTTTAGTTTCCTTATCTCTGCTATTGAAGTGAGTAGATTGTAGATGTTATCTAAGATCAGTTCTGGCTTGGGCATTCTTGATTTCCAGATCACTAGACTGACTGAGATGTCAGAGAAAGCTTTGGAGGTGCTGGTATCTAGAAGAACCTCTGGTATTTTAGCACCAGATAACTACATATTTTTCCACTTGTAACTCCCTAGTCACTGAGTATTAGACACTACCAAAACAGGACATTGTGATGGCAGGAAAAACGAATCTAAGGCAGGACCTAGCCTGACCTCCACCTGCAATCAGGTTAGCCTGTGTCTCTATGATCCTTTTTTTTCAGTCCATTCTGCTTGTATAGGACCCAGCTCAATATTGTAGCAGCTGCTGTTGCTTCTGGTAAGGATGGTCATCTTGTACATGGATGATATACCAGCTGTAGGTGAAATCTTGTTGACAGAGTTGGGCTCTTCCCCTGAGCACTATAGTTATTTGAATCTGAGAGCTTCCAACAGGAACAGTTCGGTTTTTAAATCAGTTATTAGAATCTAGGCACTCAAATTCCAGTGTGCAGTGTTAGCTTTAATTATCTGGGTAGTTATAGCTGTATATTATGAAAGTCAGGCAATTAGACACATTCCTCGAAGCTATGGAGAAATTGCCGGCTATCAAGTGGAGGGGTACCCAGGCAAATCTGATCCCTGTTAATTGCATGAAACGTTCAGCAAGGAAAAAAATGCAATTGTGTATACCATACTGCAAAATGTTATGAAAACCAAAATGATTGAATGCATAAATTTCTTCTGAGCAGGATTGGACTTTGGTCTTTCCCTGGTAAGAAAAAGGTGCCCTTTCTAAAGCCACTACCCTCTCCCAAGACCTCAGACTGTAGGAAGTTGATAAACTTAAAGATAATAAACTTTCCTCTTGAAGTTTTTCCATCTCTCCAACTGTCGCAGAGGAAACCAGAAAGGTACCTAACTGTCCTCATCATACTTAATTTAGAGGAGCAGAGTAAAAAGAGCAAGAACTCAGGACCCAGTAGCTCTGGGATATAATGCTAGTTCAGCATTTAAGTTGGCTCCTGTGACCTTGGGCAGATCGCTTTTTGTCTTGGAGTTATTTTCCTCTCTTATAAAAGAAAGGGATTAGATTAAATGATCTAAAAGCTTCTTCTGGCTTTCATATTCCATTCTTTATTTTTTAGCTTTTTCCAGCTCTTATATTCCATAATTGAATCCTTAGACTTATCCTAATCTTTATCATCTAGAATCTTGGGGAGAAGATGGAATTATTTTAAGGAATTTAAATTTTTTTTATTTAATAATTGACTAAGGGTAGGAGTTCTACCTGCCCACAGCATTTCTGACTTCAGCACCTGAAAAGTGCCATCCAACTGTTAACAGGCCAGAACTCTGTTCAAACTTTCTTTTCTTCCACAGGACAGGTACCTCAAGAGATGAATGAGTATTGAAAAAAATGAACAGAATTGGAAGAATAATCTTCTGACCAAATCTTCCTCTAAGCCCTCAGTCTTCTGGTTCAGTGGTTGAATTGAGATTACTTTTCCTAGAACAGTTCTTTGTAATTAAATAGTCAAAGTGCCTTGTCCATTGACATGGCAGGGAGACTGAGATCCAGGAATATTCTCCTTTCTTTCTCAGTGAACTCGGTGCTTGACTAGACTTCCTCCCTGCCCCAAGCCTGTATTCCTATTATGTATGTTTAAGTTTATCCCAGGACTTAAATACTATGACCCTAGTCCTTCACTTCACCTCAGCTGCTCACAATGATGGCTTGATTTTGCCAACACCCACAAGTGTTCCAATTCATGTTCAAGAAATTAAAAATTAATAAAAAATAAATTAAAAATTATTTTATCTCATTTTATCTCACTGTGGCCTCCAAACACTCCTCATCACCACTCCAGTACTTTGCTAGGTCATCACTGCTGCTCTGACCTTACTTCTTGTTCCTCCTTAATCTATATTCTTAAGCTAATAGGTTCTACTTTTATATGTTCTTGAATCTTAAATCTGTTGCTCCATTATCCAGTTGCTGATCACACCTTGCCGAAGCTTGGCCCTGACTTAATTATTAGCCTCCTATTCTTTCCTGCTACTAAATGAAGCTGGCCTATGTTCACTGCAAGTTTATGCTACTAATTTCAGCAGAACCCATAAAGCAACAAAGCAGTCTGTCTAGTCTTTCCCCGTGTATTTGCTTTCCATTGGCTACAATGGCAAACATTCTCCTTTCTTCAAGCTTCCTACAGAACCCTCTGTACCTACCTTTTTGTCTGAGAACCTTGCCCCATGCTTCACTGAGAACACTGAGGCTGTTCCCCAAGAGCTGCCCCTTCTCTTCCCTTCATCTACTTCCTATTCCGGTGCCATCATTCCTCACCATATTCCAATCTCTGATAAAGAGATGGGTCCTTCTCCTTGCCACAGTCAACTTTTTTTCCCTACTTTGATCACCCTTCATTAATCTTCAATCTATATATCTCTTCTTTCTTTAAGACTGTGATCTTCATGTATTTTGCCTTTTTGTATCCCCAGAACTTAGAATGGTGCCCAACACATAATAGGCACTTAATAAATGCTCATTGACTAGCTACAATTACTTTTAAGTCTCCCTCTATGCCTAAAAAACATTTACTAGATCCTATAGATTATCTCTCCTTTTGAGCTAAAATCCTAGAAAAATTTGTCTATAATTGGTGATTCTACTTCTCACTCTCTTCTATAGACCCTTTAAGCTTCCAGTTTCATCATTCAACTGAAAATTTTCTTTCCAAGTTATAAGGCTCTCTTAATTGCTAAATTGCATTTTTTCAACCCTTATTCTTCACAAAATCACAGAATTTGGAAATTGGAAGGGGGACCTTAGTAGCCATATAGTCCAACACATCTGTGTAAGAATCCTACAATAACATACTAACCAAATGGATATATAGTTTCTGCTTGAAGAAGACCCTCAAAGAAGCAGAACCAATCACCTACCCAGCCAAGCCATCCCACTTTTGAACAGCTTTAATTGTTAGGAAGTTTTTCCTGATTCCAAACCTAATTCTTTTCTTTATAACTTCCACCCATTGCTATTAGTTTTGCCTTCTAAGACCAAACAGAAAATATCTAAATTTTCATCCACATTGTTAGTCCTTCATGTGACTGAACATGATAGTCTTGTCCCACTTGAGTCTTCTTTTCTTCAGTCTATATATAACCAGTGTGTTTAACTGATTTTCATATGTCATGATCACCAAATTCTTCACTGTTCTAGTTGCTCTTTGTTGTATGCTCTAATTTATCAGTATTCTTCTTAAACTATGATACCTCAAAAGAAACCTAATAATAAGATTTCAAGGAAAGAGTACTGTGAGATTCCTCAAAGCTAAGCTCCTTCTAATGATTGCTTTAACTTTTGCCCACCATGAAAAATTGTTATTGATTCATGGCTTCCCCACTTTATATTTGTAGAACTAATTTTTTGTGCTCATATACAAATCATTATATTTGTTATGATTGAGCTTTCTCTTATTAGATTGAGTCATTGCTGATATCCTTGCAATAATTATTACTACTCAGCTTTACCTGCTGGAGGATATTCTCTCCTCTATGAATTTTCAGGATTCCATTCAGGTCTCCCTTGATCCTTGCCTCCCATGAATTTCTGGGCTCTCTTTTCCTTTTCCCTTTAGTGTTTTAGTTGATGATCTCATCAGCAGTTGATGATTTCCTGATCTACTTGTCTAGCCCTAGTCTTTCTTCCTCATATAATAATAGTTATATAATACTTTATGATATATAAAATATATTATGTACGTGTAATGTACATATATAATATTTCTATATATATATATATAATTATATAACAATAGTTCCACATCATCCATTGTGCACAAAGACTAAAGTCAAGAAGACTTATTCAAATCTAGCCTCAGACACTTTAATATCTATGTGATCCTGGGCAAATGATTTAACCTGTGCCTGCCTCAATTTTTTCAGCTATATAAACGGGCATAATATCAGTCTACCTCCTAGAGTTGTCATGTATATCAAAAGAGATATTATTTTTAAAGTACTTAGCAATACTGGCCCCTTAATAAATACTTCTAAGACATTTTGAACTAGATGTCCTACATAGTCCAGACATTATGCTCTAGAGGATATCTCTTTCATTTCTAGGAGCCCCGAGGCCCCACTGCCCTGATTGATGGGTGCTTGATGTGGACCACTATATCAAGCCAGTCTAGCTCTAGCTAACCATCTCTTCCCTTGCTGCCCCCTCTCTCACCCTTTCTTCTTGAGTTCTGGAACAATAGTCAAATCAGAACTGGTATTGACAAGAGAAATCCTTTCAGTCTATATTCATTTGTGGTTTCACTCATCATCACTGTAACTTTCCAAACCAAAATATCCCCTCCCCATTTACCACTCCCCTTTATGTATTGATTCTTCCATTGAAAATCACTGTCCTTCTAATCACCGAGATTCTCATTGTGAGTTATCATTGTTACCTCTTTTCTTAGTACTCCTCATATATCAAATGTATTACCTAATCCATCCTTCACATACTTTCCAAAATTATTATCCTAAAGAATAGATGGACATATCATCTTCTGTTTAGTAAACTGTTACCTCTAACATCAAGTATATTTGTAATTTACACTTCTTCACAACCTGCACCTTCCTTTATTTCTTGTCTTCTTTCACATTACTTTCCTCCATTCTTGCTATGATTCAGTCATAGAATCATATATTGAGAGCTGGAAGGGACCTTAGAGACCATCAAGTCCACCTTTCAATTTAACAGATAAGGATACCCAGATAAATGACTTCCCAGAGACACACACACAGTATGAACTGTTAAAATAGGATTCAAACTCTGACCTTCCTAATTCAAAAATCAGCTTTCTAACAACTGTACTACCAAGCTGCCTAGACTATCTCACTAGCCATTCCTTGCAGAGGGTGCTCCATTTCCAGTCTCTGTGCCTTTGTAATGACTGACTCTCTTTCCTAGTATGCTTTTCTTTCATGAATAGATGTTTTTTTCCAGACTTCAGGTCAAAAGCCCCCTTTCTCAGGTCCCTACCTATAGTAATGGCCTTGCCCTTTGAGGTTCTGTGTGTTTGTGTGTGTGTGTGTGTGTGTGTGTATTATATATCTTGTATATTTATGTACATGTACATTAGAATGTAAGCTTCTTGAAGGCAGGGACTTTTTTATATTTTATTTGTATCCCCAGTGCACAGTAAATGGCATATAGTAAATGCTTAATAAATACTTATTGATTAATTGAAATGAACTGTCAGATAGGACTCCTGTGCATTTTCTTCTGGAATCCCCCTCCCCATTCCCCCCCCTTTTTTTTTTGACATTGGCCTGGCCTGTCTGCTTTTTTCTCCAGCAACAAGTTTACATGCCTTACGGACTTCTCCAGCCAACAAAGTGATTAAGACCCGTTACAGAATAGTGAAGAAGAATTTTCCTTCTCCATTCAGTGTTCCACATTTCAGCATTCCCAATTCCTCGTGGAGAGCCAGGCGGCTTGCAGCATCCAGGTAAGAGAGCTGAACACCAGACTGATATTTTATTCACTCATTTTTCTTCAGAATCACAGCAAGGTACTATCCTGGTCATCTCTAGGGAAAGGGGAGAACTGGGCCCCAGGTGCCAAAAATGTTTTAACTCTGAGCAGACCATATGGGGAACTTTTTAAACTCTACAGTTCATTAGCTAGAGAATGGCTTAATTTTTCTGTTTGTTTAGCAGTTTCTACACCAAAAAATACTTTTTTAAAAAAAATTCTCATTAGTAATCCTTTTAACAAGTTCTAGAGGATTGGGAACAGTGGCTGTAGTCAAGAGTGGCAGTTTCCTAAAGTGGGGGGAAATTTTATCTTCTATGAAATAATCCCAGATGAAATCATAGGAAGCTGAGGGGTTTTTTGGCATTTCTGTCTTTCCTCCTTTCTATTCTCTCTTTCCTACCCTTCTCCTTTCCTACTCTCCAAATCTCTCTAATCTCTCCAAAGATCACATTATAGAGAAAAATTGTAGACACTTGGACACAACTCTCAATTCTTGAAGTCCATGTGTATATCTCCATATATTGATATTTAACAAAGATAAAAATCAGACTTCTTTATTTTTAACAAAGCTTTTATTTTATTTTCTAATTAAATGCAAAGATAGTTTTCAGCATTTATCTTTTTGCAAACTTTATAGCCTCACATTTTTTCACCACCCTCACTTCCTTCTCCCCTCCCCTTGGCAGCAAGCAATCTGATATAAGGTTGTCCATGTACAATTCTGTTTACCATATTTCCACATTAGTCATGTTGTGAAAAAAGAATTAGAATGAAGGGGGATAAAAACCATGAGAGAGAAAGGAACAACATAAAAGAAGTTTTAAAAAGTGAACATGATATGCTTTGCATATGCATTCAGAATACAAATGACATTTCTGTAACAGGTCCCTCAGGATTGTCCTTGATCACTGAACTGTTGAGAGGAGCTACATTCATTATAGATGATCATCTTACAGTGTTGCTGTACAATGTTCTCTTGGTTCTGCTCATGAACTGAGTGTACTTCTCAGTTCATGCAAGTCTTTCCAGGTTTTTCTAATGTCTTGTCACTCATGAGTTCTTACAGAATAATAGTACTCCATAACATTCATATACCATATAACTTGATGGACATCCCCCTCAATTTCCAATTCTTTGCCACTACAAAAAGAGCTGCTTTGATTATTTCTGTACTTTGTGGGTCTTTCCCCCCTTTTTTTAAGATCTCTTTGGGATATAGTTCTAGGAGTGCTATATCTGGGTCATATACATAGTTTTATTGCCCTTTGGGCATAAGTCCAAATTGCTCTCCAGAACTGGTTGGATTATTTCACAACTCCGTCAACAATGCATTAGTGTCCCAGTTTTCCCCATTTTTCTCCAACATTGATCCTTTTCTTTTTTGTCATTTTACTCAATCTGATTATATAAGGTGGTAACTTAAGAGTTGTTTTAATTTGCATTTCTCTAATCAGTATTGATTTGAATATTTTTCATATGACTATAGATAGCTTTAATTTCTTTATCTGAAAACTGCCAAAAGCAAGCTTCTTTTCTCTATCCCCCCCCCCACCATCCCTACTATCTTTCTTGCAATTTCAGGGATCCATATACTGAATATTCTTTAATTCTTCCCTCAGGTTCTGTTTGGAAATAATTAAAAGACAACAAAACCTTCTAATTTATGCTAAAAGAAAGTGAGGTAACCTTGAATTTGCACCTGTCTGATCACATCTCACCAGTTGAGGGGTAGAAGAAAAGAACATAAGGCCTTTCTCATACCTTTCCAAAATACCGTTTTTATGTGCCTTTGCCTGCCTTCTTTCTGTCTCTCGTGTGTATGAAAATCATTTATAATTAGGAGACAAGTTAGTCTCATTAACTCTCAAGGGTTTTATCTAGATCCTGGGGGAGAAATCTAACCTTTGATTTTTTTGTTGAAGATTTCATTGGGACTACTTCTTTCTCATCTGGAGATCTCCCTTTTCTTATACAGGGAAGAAAATAGACTTCTTCAGTAATGCTGCTTCCAGACTTGGAGTTTTTGTTATAGCTCTTGCTTTCGACCATACAGGCAAGACCTCTGAGATGCTTTGAAGGTCTGCTGAGTGAAAGCTCTTATCAATGAAAAATGGTGGGGGAAAGGAGTGATTATACCTGATTGTAGTATTGGGTTCTACCACCATTATATTCAAGTACATTTGCTATATGGGAAGGAATGTGAGAAATGATCAAAGCAAATTCATTTTCCTCCTCCTCAGTTGAGCTATTAGCTTGGGTCAGATATATATGCAGTATACTTCTCTCCATGGACTTGCCATTGTCCCTTGGTTGATAACTCATGTCCAGCTGGGAAAGTGACTATTTCTATTAATCCTGCTCACATCTGTGTCCAGTTTCATCTAGTAACCAGGATGATGTTTACTTTGGGCCACCTATTGCTAAGTTTACACTTGGAATGGGAGAATAACTATCCCTGTGGTAACTGAATTGATTATAGTTTAGTCTGATTTAAGGAGATGACAAGAGTATATTCCCAGGTCCCTCTAAAAATAAGGGTTCTTAGAAACCATATTTGTGTCATGGACTTCTTAGGGCAGTCTGGTGAAGTTTATGGACACATTATAGATTAAAATAGATAGGAATACAAAATAAACCGATTCTACTGAAATGTAGTTATCAAAATATCTTGGGGGTGGAAGATCATGGACCCCATGTTTTGAAACCTTGATTTAAAGAATTCTTCAGGTGGGTCTCTGTTCAACTTCCTAAGAATCTGAGTACAGTGAGGACAGCTAGGTGACTCAGTGGATAGAGAGCACTGGCCTTGGAGTCAGGAGGACTTGAGTTCAAATAGAGCTACAGACACTTGACACTATCTGTGTGACCTTAGGTGAGTCACTTAATGCTATTGTCTCACAAAAAACAAACTAAAAAGATCTGAGCATAGTCATCTGAGCTTGTGAAGATAGGATACATCCCCCCTTAAGTTTTCCTAGTAGTTGTCATAAGCAGGTGATCCTGGTGCTGTAGGTAGATAAGACAACTTCTTCCCTGGCCATTGCTCATCCTGCCATCAGAGTATTTATGTGGAGATTTAAGTCCTTGAAGTATGACCTGTCAGTAGAGACCCTGAATGGAAGATGGCAAAGGGGTGAGGGAATACTTCAGGTTTGACTAGGGGTAGAAGAATATGGTAGAAAACATCCCAAATTGCCAGTCTAATGCTAGTAAAGGATAGTCCACAAGTGATGAGTCTCAAAGGAGGCCATTGGTTCCCAGGGCTAATCTCTGTGCTGTGTGATTGCATTAAACTTCACCCTGCTGCTGACTTTTCTGGAGGCAATAGCTAGAAGTATATTTTAAATTAATTTTACTGCACTTTTTGTAATATTTTTGTTTTAAATAGATTTATAAGCAACTTGGGGGCTATTTCTACAAATTTATGAAGATAATTTTCACTCTCTCGATAAGGTTAAATTTACACCTGCTATTTCCATATTAATTCACATTGCTAAGTGGATCTAATTTTCTTCCGTTCTTCTATCTAGTGAGCATGGCCTTTCCTAATGCAATTTCCCCCTCACTAAATCACTGTGATCGGGAGTCATGATCGAGTTAAATTAACTTAAATTAATTTACTTAATAAGAGCTCCAGATCATTGTGAATGAGGTTAAGATTTATTGATTCTTACTCTCATTCCTCCCCCTTATCTCGGGTGGTGTTTCAGGGCCCCAAGGCAGTCCCTTTCCTGCCTACATATCCTTTCTACTGTAATACTTTCCATAGGGCTTTAGGGCAGCCCACACCCAACTATGTTTACATATGAACAAGGTGGTGGGTCTGTTAGCACCTGAAGCTAATAGTTTTCCATAGGATAAGCTTGACTTATGGTTCCTAGGATCTGCATAACCATTAGTGCTTTTCCTTCCTTCTTGTGCTTCTTCCCTTTTTTACTTCCCCATCTTCTCTTTGGAGAAACTTTGGGATTGGGACTGTGAGTTTGGAGTACCTGATTGAATGGACTTGAGTGCACCCCTTTCAGTGTCTGTCTTTATTGTAGATGTGGTAGTCAGTCAACACTTGGCTTCATCCAGACTGTCAGAACAAGATGGAGAGGAATATTCATAAACTCACAGAGATGCATTGATATTACCCAGAGGACAGGGCTACACTTTTCCCTATGCTGACCACCTAGCCCCTGGAAGTGGACTTTCTGTGTCTAATCTTGGTAGCCGTTATGTTTTCCCTCCTTCCAAAGAGACTTATTTCCTTTTCTTGTAGGGTTCTCTTGTCTTCCCTAATACACCTAATTTTTTATAACCTCAGCCTGGTTAGAGGGAGGCAAGTTTAGGAAATACTATATCTTTTGAGAACACTGAACACAAACACCTTTACTACCCCATGAGTTACCATATTTTAGTCTTGTATATTGAGTGATCAGCAATTTGACCATAACTACCTTTAGATTCAATTTAGAGTAGTTATATCTGAGAGAACAAGTTTGAATATGTCTGTTACATACTAAGACTTACACATACTTTTTTAGCTAATGTTTCCGCTAGAAATTAAGTAACATAGAATTAGTTTATAAAAAATAAGTCTATATGATGAATTTTATGTTTTTTGTATATTACTGTGGTTTTCATAGTCCTCCTGACTTCAGGGGACTATCCTTCCCCCTTTCACTCAGAAAGTCATGCCATTTTAAAAATTAAAAAAAGACAATAAAGGGATCAGTAAATCCCAAAAGTATGAAAATATGTGCAATGTGGATTCATTTATGGAACTCTCACCTTAGCAAAGGGGAAGAGTGAGAATGTCTTTTTCGTAGTCTTCTTTTGAGCCAGTATTCTTAATTTTAACGTGTCTGAGTGGCAAAAATAAGTTATAGGATCATAGAAAGTCAGAGTTAGAGGTGATCTCAGGGATCTTCTAGTCTAACCTGTAGTTGAATAGGTATCCTCTCTGTAATGTCCCTGACTGAGTTGTTGTCCAGGTTTCCTTTGAAAGTTTCCAGTTAGGGCAGCTAGGTGACACAGTGGATAGAGCACTGGCCCAGTTGTCAGGAGTACCTGGGTTCAAATCCGACCTCAGTCACTTAATAATTACCTAGTCGTGTGGCCTTGGGCAAGCCACTTAACCCCGTTGCCTTAAAAAAAAAATTAAAAAATCAACACATTGGCCAGATTTTTTTCCATTGCATTGATCAGAGTTCTGCTATATTTCAGAAAATGTTCTGGTGGTAATTTTGACTCTGTTCACTGTGCCCTGAATTGGTTCATACAAGTTGTTTCCAAGTTTCTCTGAATTCTTCATTATGAGCCACTTTGAAACCATTTTGAATAGCATGTCTTTAAAGTGACCCTTAAAAGAAAATTAACTATACAGTGCATCTAGATTTTAAAAAAAATAACGCACAGCTAGCATTATTAATTTTCTCTAAATATAATGCTTTCTGTAAGTGATTTGAATGCATTTTTGATCTCCATTTCTAAATATCAGACTATATAATTTCCAACCTAGGTACTTTGTGGCACATTCAACCCCATAATTTAGGGATCTGGGCTTTTTTGATCTGTCCCTCACATGGACCAAGAGGCCAGGTAAAAAGAATGCTTAGTATGTCCTTAGTTGAGTTCTATCTTATTATGAGGTTAAGAGGGAGTGTAATGTTAGAGAATCCAGGAAAACTGGATCCTATTTGTAAATTTGCTTCTAAATCACAATGTGACCTTGACCAATTCATTTTCCCTTACAGAGCCTGTTTATTTCTTTGAAAAGGATTGGGGCTGCTAGGTGGTGTAGTGGATAAAGCACCAGCCTTGGAGCCAGGAATACCTGGGTTCAAATCCAGTCTCAGACACTTAATAATTACCTAGCTGTGTGGCCTTGGGCAAGCCTCTTAACCCCATTTGCCTTGCAAAAGCCTTAAAAAAAAAGATAAGAAGTTTATCAAATGGTTTCTTAAGTATCTGTCAGTGTTTTCTTTAACAATTGCTGTACTCTGAGCCTCAGAAATATGAGACCAGTGTCACATCTGATACATCTCTCCTTAAATGGACTTGAATGTGGAAAAAAATTAAATGTGAATTGCTGATTCAATATGATAGATAATAAAATATTGAAAAGGTATATTACTGTAAAATATATCCCAAAATTCAAACATTTCAACAAAATACTGCCTAGTAGAATACCTTAAAGTCTTGCTTTAATTAAAATGAGAAACCCTATTTGTGATTACTTTGAATGCAACACCATACTTGATCTACCTATGCCCTCTTGAGACTTTCAAATCAGCAACATCTTCCTTCTAGGGAAAGACTGAAAAGAAAAACTGAAGGATTTTCTTTTGTTCGATTAAATTCTTAGTTCGACATTCAGGCTTTAACCTTCTTTCTCTTTCCTTTTGGACAGCAAATCAGAGTGTTAAATGTTGGAAGTAACCCTCAGTTACTATATAATCCAAACTATATCTGAATAAGACTCTTCCCTGCAGCATGCCTGACAAATCATATAACCTCTGCTTATAAACAGATTCCCATGAAATGAGGAGGGGGGAAAGAGCAAGCATCTACTAAATGCCAGACACTGTTCTGAGTACAAATATTATCTCATACCTTACAGGACAGATGTTATTATTTCCAGGACAAGAGTAAGAAAAACTTATTGTTACGTGAAACAATATCCATGTTAGGCAGTCTTTTTAACTAAATATAAGATGATAATCTTCCCTTCATAATACAAAGATGATGAATCTTGTCCTGTGAGTCGCTAAGTCATAAAGAGGTTGGAGAAGACAGGAAACTTTGGAGACAGTGAAACCTAAACCTCGAAATCATTAACATTATTGATCTGTAATTTGTTTTAAAAGTGAAGCAAAGAGAGTGTGTGTATGTGTGTGTATATACATACATACACTCATACACTTGCATACAAATACCACATGCACTTGTGTTATTCCTCTATCTTTTCTTAGTTCCTGCCTCTTAACCTTTTCTTCATAGATCAACCTCCCTTTTAGAAGATTCTTTTCCGTCATTTCTACCTGTTGAAATTCTCTTCTTTTAAGGTTCAACTTAGATTTTAGTTCTTCTTTGAGGCCGTGACTGATTCCTTGTGCCATCATCACCTCTAACACTCATGCATATGCACTGAAGTCTTACATTCTCAATTTTTTCCTAAGAATTTTGGATCTCCTACTTTGGGTTATACTTACATATGTATATATGCCTAATCACTCTTCCATCTCAGATTGTCAACTCTTTTTGTTTGTATCATTTTTCATTTTTACATCTCTGCTACCCTATACAGAGTTCGCATTAGTTGCTTAATAAATATTTGTTATTAGGGATCTTAAATAGGCTAGAAAAGTACAAAACAGCTTGGCTCCTTTTTGGTTGTGCGGAAACCCTGCTTCTATCTAATAATAATCATGCTTTGGAATAATTGTCATTACTAACATTAGTTAAGGGAATGAGAGAATTAATGGAATACTAACCCTATATGATCTTTGAGCAGATCTGGAAAGTACTGAATCTTTTTAGGCCAGTCACTAGAAAGAAACTCAGATTTCTCTCTTCTGAGAAAAGGAAACTGAAGAGATTATTAGGACAATTACCAGAGTAGCTTACTTTAACAGAGGGGAGAAGAATTTACCCATATTTCCAAAGGAATCCCCTGACAATCTCAGTTACTTAGAACATTGCTTAAGCCTACTCTGTTAAGAGACTTGGCAGGGTTTCTGGACCTTTGCTAATATGGAATGCATTAGGGACTAGTTTGTAGCCTGTCTTCCCAAGAGAAGTTGAGAATTCAATTTATGATGCTTTAGATTCTTTGAATGCCTTTTTACCTAATTCCAGTACAAGCTCATTTTCAGCCTAAATGGTGTGTTTTGGGATAATGTGTTGCAAACAGAAGGTAACATTAAATCCACAGCTTATGCGAATAGTGTTCAGATTTGGAGTGATAAGGACACTTAAATCTCATTACTAACATTTGTCTGGACAGTGTATGAATAGAGGGAAATGATACTGCATCTGCAGCAAAGACAATGATTCCAGAAATATCAGTGAGGAGGATCAGCTGGAAGTGAATCAATTAGAGCACATTATTTTCTATTTACCAGTCAACACAGTTCCATATTTAGGAAAACAAATGACTTGGTGAAGCCAGCTGAGAGGTAGCATCTTGTTTCCCCTGGCAGCTTGTCAGCAAATGTTTCCGAGAGATAGACTGGCTTCATTTATGTGACTTGCCATTGACTTTAAACCTATGTTTTTGTCTGGATAAAACCATCAAATTTTGCTAGGGGCTTCATCAAGAGAATATTTGTTTTGCCTCAATAGGAAGAAGAGACAAAAAAGTAGGAAAACATCCCTCAACTGTCCCTTCTCTTTTCTTTTTCTTCTCTTCTTCCTAGAGGAGGCAACCTTGTTTGTGTTTTTTAGAAACAGGAGCATCATACTGTATTGTTTTCTGAATTTCAAAGGGCCATTCTTAATTTCAAGGGATGAAGGCAAGGGAGTTGGTTTTGAGCACTGTAGATTGATTTGTACTGCTAGAGAATAGCTTCAGCTAAGTTGTACCACACTAAATATTTATTAATATTATTTAGCCCTGATAGTGACACTATTGCTTGGCAAAATGTTTTATGATACTACTATTTTTTTTAATTTCTCTCTTTTTTAAAAAATTATTATGTTGCAGCCCAAAGAGGAAGTATTGGGGAGGATCAAAGATATTTTCGTGCCATATACCAATCAGTAAGCTGAATCCAAGATAGACATTTCATATAATAATTGAATTTTTCCATTGGAAGCAATACTAAGATCATTTAACTCAAGCACACTGAAATAAGAATATCCTTTTTAATATGTCCTTTGCCAGGATATCTTCTAGACTTCACTTGAATGCCTCTAGAGATTGGAAGAGAGCAGGTCACCTCCATAGGCAGACTATTCCATTTTGGGCCAGCTCTGGTTGTCAAGTAGTAATTTGTTAGATTGTACCAAATCTATGCCCATACGATTTCCACTTCTGAGTCCTGATTCACTCCTTCAAGGGTAAAAGGATAAATCTGTCAGTAAACATTCAGTTGGAACTTGAAGCTAGGAGGTGGAGATGAAAAAAAAACATTTCAGGCATGGGGGACAACTGGAAAGAATACTCAGAGCTGAGATGGAGTTTCTTGTTTGAGGAACAGCAAGAAGGCTGGTGTCATTGGATTCTTAGTACATGTTGGGATGTAAGGTATAAAAAATTGAAAAGGAACCATTATTACATAAGATACGATAGTGTACTAGAGACCACCCAACTGAACTCTCACAGCATTCCCCCCTCTAAATAACTTTAAAATAACTCAAATTAAATTTTGCTACAGCAGATCAAGAAAAGATCAGAGTGAGACATTTTTCGTGCCTAAGAGAACTTAGGAAGTCAGCAGGTGAAGTTTGTGACACTGGGGCCTGTCCAGAGGCCATACTTGTGATTGCATCAGTAGAGCCCACAGCATCATCAGCATTTTGGGGAGCTCTCAGCTCAGAGTGACTGGGTTGGACAACTGATAAGAAAGAGATTACAGCCTTTCCTGGCATTTATTGGTAATTCCATTGCCCATGTTCAGTTCTGTATCACAGTTCCAGGGAATGAAGGAGATAATAACAAGGTAGCAGGGTCCTTTGTCACCATTCCAAGGCAAAGAAGTCTGCTTATTGCTTTAGGAGACCAGGTAGCTCCTCCTCAACAAAGACCAGAGAGCAGTGATAATACCTCTCTTGAGACTGCATCCTCTTGGAAACACCAAAATCTTCAGACCCTATAACTACTCTGCAAACAGTCAGAAGATTGGGACCTCCCCAACCCTAAATAAGTTGAACCCAATTTTAATGTAAAGTTCAAAGTGGAGAAATGTAATAGTTGAAATAAGGCAAACTGAGGCACCAAGCATTTATAATAAAAGCATAAATCTATCAGTAAATAGGATCTCAGCTTTCTTAGTAACTTAAGACCCTAAATAAGGGGTAGAGTTTTATAAGTTTGGGTAAGTACAGAACAAAGAATTTAAGAACAGCTTAAGTAATTCCATGGTCTAACTGAGGTGTGTAGGGAACAATATGATTGGTTATAGAGCTGAGGTACAGGGAACAACATAATTAGTTGGAAGCTTCTTGAGATAGTTGGAAATATTGAGATGTTAGCAGTGATACCCTCCATTCTTCCCTGTGACTAAAAATGCTCATTATTTGAACCCATCAGCAAGGTAATAACTTGGATGTTTTGGACAGCAATCAGACATCCTTGAAGTTTGGTGATGTACAAATATTATGCCTGACTCCCTTATGTTGACAAGCATCCCTTAAGGTCACTTCATTCCTTGAGACAAGAATGGAACAGTGATTACAAATAAACCTATTATCAGCTGAATCTAAGTTCAGAGACATTGAGCTATAACTAAAGACCAAGACTCAGAAAAAGACAGCAGTGTGAAAATAAATGAAACCTCAAAAGTAATGCTAGTTAGACCCAAGCCCAACAAGAATTCCAGAAAAGGCAAAAAAAGATATGAATGGTAAAGGAAAAATCGGGAAAACAGAGTAATACAAGAAAACTATAGGGGCGACTACGTGGCGCAGTGGATGGAGCACTGGCCTTGGAATCCAGAGTTACCTGAGTTCAAATCCAGCCTCAGACACTTAATAATTACCTAGCCGTGTGGCCTTGGGCAAGCCACTTAACCCCATTGCCTTGCAAAATCTAAAAAAAAGAAAGAAAGAAAGGAAGGAAGGAAGGAAGGAAGGAAGAAAGGAAGGAAAGTATGTAAAGAGAATTGACAATTTGGTAAAAGAGACACAAAAATGCTGAAGATAACAATACTTTTAAAAGAATTAGCTAAATTATAAAAAGAAGCACAAAAATTCACTACAGAAAAAACAGGGGAACAAAACAAAAAGAAAACAAAAAACAATATACAACAGAATTAATCAAATGAAAAGGGAGGTACTAAATCTCCCTGAAGAAAATAATTCTTTAAAAATTAGAATTGGGCAGATGGAAGCTAATAATTCCCTGAGACATTAGGAACAATCAAAAAGGTCACAATAATGGAAGAAAATGTGAAATATCTCTTTTTTTTTTAGGTTTTTGCAAGGCAAATGGGGTTAAGTGGCTTGCCCAAGGCCACACAGCTAGGTAATTATCAAGTGTCTGAGGTCGGATTTGAATCCAGGTACTCCTGACTCCAGGGCCGGTGCTTTATCCACTGTGCCACCTAGCCGCCCCGAAAATGTGAAATATCTCATTGGAAACAACTGACCTGAACAAATAGCTCAAGAAGAGATAATTTTATAGTTATTGGATTACCTGAAAGTTATGACTATAGAAAGAAATTATCCAGGAAAACTGCCTTAATATCTTAGATCCAGAGGGTCAAATCAAAATTGAAAGGCCAATTGATCATCTCCCAAAATGAAAGCTTCCAGGAATCTTATAGCCAAATTACAGAGCTCCAATATCAAAGAGAATTCTTTAAGCATTCAGAAAGAAACATTTCGTATATTGTGGAGATATAGTAAGAATCACAACTTATTTAGTGACTTCCACATTAAAGACTTAAAAGAGTTGTAATACAATATTCCAGAAGCCAGAGGAGCTAGGACTACAACCAAGAGTAACCTACTCAATAAAACTGAAAAAAATCCTTTGGGGGGAAAATGGATATTTAGTGAAACAGAAGACTCAAGCATTCCTGATGAAAAAACTAGAGCAATCCCTCAGTTTTTTTGTTTGTGGGGTTAAGTGAATATCAAGTGTCTGAGACTGGATTTGAACTCAGGTTCTCATGTCTCCAGGGCTGGTGCTCCATCCCCTGCTTCATCCTGCTGCTTCTCCCCAGTTGTTTTTTTTCCCTTCATTTTGTTCATGCAAAAAAAAAAAAAGGAAACTGAAGATGAATGATCATATAAGTTAGAAGCAGAATACAAGAGAATTATGTCCTAAAAGCCTAGAGAAAAGGGAGTATCAAGGAAAAGAGGGTGATCAGTGATATAAGGTTCAGATAGATCAAGAAAAATGAGGACTGAGGGAAAACCATTGGAGATTTTAGAAGATCATTACTAACTTTGGAGAGAGCAATTTGGGAAGAATCATGAGATGAGAAGGCAGGATTATAGAGGATTTATAAGAGAGTGAGATGAGAATAGACAGGCTTCTCTAGAAGTTTAGCCACAAAGGATAGTAATAATAATCATTAGGGACAGAATGATCAAGTAGGGGTTTTCTTTAAGATGGGGGGCAGATAAGAGCATTTTTGTAGGCTACATAAAAGAAGCCAGGGACAGAGAGTGAAGATAAGTGAGAGAGTGGGAATGATGGAAAGAAATCTGTTGGAAGAGGAGCAAGATAGAATGGGATTATTTATGCATGTAGATGGGTCAGGCCTGGCAAGAAGTAGAGTTTATCTTTGTGTGAGGCAGTAGAGGAGATCAGTGTTATTACTTGAAGAAAAGGGGAGCAGAGGGATCTTTCATCAAATAGACTCAATTTTAAAAAATTTGGGGGGCGGCTAGGTGGCACAGTGGATAAAGCACCGGCCCTGGAGTCAGGAGTACCTGGGTTCAAATCCGGTCTCAGACACTTGATAATTACCTAGCTGTGTGGCCTTGGGCAAGTCACTTAACCCCATTGCCTTGCAAAAATAAAATTTTTTTTTTTCATTAATTATGAATGAAGTTCTCATCTGAGAGAGAAGAAAGGATGAAAAACTTTGGAAGACATCATATAAAGGGTGAGATAGTGGGATAAAAAAAAAAAAAGGTTGGCTTAGTGGCAGTGAGGGCCCAGGTAAGTTTTTGTAAATATAAATTGCCAAAATCATTGCTTGGTTTTCTATTCCTTTGTTCATCAACACATCTATAGGAGCAAAAACATAAAGCAAAAGCATAAAGTTGAGACTTCGCCAGGTACTAATGATGAAAAGTTAAGGGTGCAAAGGACTTGAGAGAAGATGGTAGTGTAGAGTTGAACTGAATCACCAAGAGATCAAGATAGAGAAAAGAGAAGGGAGTAACTAGTTCAAAGAGAGAGCCTGAGAACAAATGGAGGGGGTGAGGGATTGGAAGTCACAGAGTGGATAAAGAATCAAGTTTGGTATGAAAAGGAAAATGGTTAAGTGGAAAACCAATAAATAAATGTTGGTCAGATGGTTCTCAGAGTTCTCTAGCTTGGAAGTAGTACATTTATTGGTGGCATGATTAAGAGTATGGGTCTTTTTGTGTGGCTGAAGTGGAGAGGAAGATTAATCATGGGAAGTGTGTAGGTTGAGGAACTATAAGGTTAAAGTGTTTAAAGGAGTGTTAATTTGTATATTGATGTCCCCAAGTGTAAGGGAAGGTGTTGAGGAGAGATTATAAGGCAGGTACCGAATTCATTGACAAAGGAGGAGTATCTTGGAGGTATTTGTATTTTCTGTCATCTTTTCCAATTTGCTTAGCATAAAGTAAAACCTGAATGATGTTTTAATTCACATTTTTTTGTGATTTGGAGTAGTCATTTATCTGCTTAATAGTTTATAATTATTCTTTTGAGTACTCTTTATTCATATTCTTTAACTAGTTGTCCATTGAAGATTGGCCTTTCGCCTTGTGTATGTATGTATGTGTGTATATTTAGGCTAGTACCCTTTGTAGAAGTCAGACTCTGATTAGAGATATTTAGTATTAAGATTTCTTTCCCTAATCAACCTCTTTCCTTTTTAGTCTCAATGTGTTGACTTTTATTTGTGTGAAGGTTTTTTAACTTTATGTAATCTTTTATTTTATCACTTTCCCCTTGTTTGTGATCAATACAGTTTGTGATCATAGAAACTGTCATTATTTTAATGTCTCTGCCTTCTCCCATGTCCCTTCCTCCAAAGTAGTCAAACTTGTTAAGACTTCTGAAATTTGAAGTGTATATACTTTCCTCCTCCTTTCAAAATTAAGACAGTGTTATTTTATCTTCTGTTAGGTAGTAGTAACATTTCCATTCTTCCTGATTCATGAGGGATCCCCTACAGCTGTTCAGCATCCACTTCTGATAGTTCATTCTTTTAATATTTTGTATATTGTCAACCTAGATCTAGTGATCTAAACTCATTGAGTAGTATTTTAACATGTTCTTGCTTATTTAAATAAGGTTTAGACTGTTAGACATTTTTGTTCTCTCTTTCCAGATTTGAGGCTTGTTCTAAAGTTAGAAGCAAAATAGCATGCCTTTTCTCCATTCCATGATAATTTTTCCATTCTCACCCCAACCCTCAAAACAACCACTTTTTTTTCTTTTTATGCCTCCTTTTAACCTTAACATAATTAACACAGACTTTCTTGTCTATATCTTGCCTCCTAGTCTAGAAAAACCAATCTGCTCCCAGTTCAAGACAGAGTATCAATAATGGATTCTTTATCTGGATCTCCTTTTTGCTGTGAAGTATCTTCAGGGTAACAGTATTCTGAAAATTAAGAGAAAAAAAATGATCCAATAGCATGCAGCCTCAGCATGTAGCTTCAGCATCTAGTGAGCCCCCTGTCAAAGACTGGGTGACTCCTAGTTGGGGATAATGTAAAGCAAGGTTCCTTGTCAGGAACCTCTATGTTCTGGGAGAGGCTCTTAGCAACATGTGGTTTAAATGATCATTGTGGCCAGTCACTTCAGATAGAACAATCTCTCTCTCAGATTGTTAACAGTGCTTCAGACATGCAAAGACAACCAAATTCCAGAACATCTATTTAATTCTTATCTTGGATCTGAACATGAGCTAATACTCACAAATTAAGAAAGCAAGGCACTGGAATTTAGTATGGGGAAGCAGTATGATCATCACAATGGTCCCTAGTGTTATCAGTCCTGTTGACCTCAGAGTGTACCCCCAAGATTTCTCTTGCAGCTAGTTATTGATGGCATCCTATAGCTCAGCTGTGTAGATGTTCTGTTCAGCTTTTGTTGGCTGCTTGTCTTATAACAGAGAGCAATGCAACTGGGACATTCCTTTCAGACCCTTCATTGTGATTGTCAGACTGGGAAAAGTTGGGTGGGGATGAGTAAAGGGAGTTTCCATTTTGGAAAACTAATGCAAACAGCTAGTTTGTAGATTATTATCTCGAAAGAAAGTAGTAATTGCTGTCATCTAAAGGCTTTCCAGGATGAAGAATTCACTTAACCCCTCTGATGGATTTTATCACAAATGAATAACCTGCTTTTGTTTGTGAGCAAAGGGACTCTGAGCCAAACATTTGCTCCTTCTTCCTTAATTTATCACATCACCAGTAAGCCATTCAATATGTTCACAAGACCAAGACTTATAATCATTGTAGAGTTGCAGTGAGTACCAGCCTCTAAAGCAAGTTTTTAGTTTGGGGAAGGTAAATGAGTAGACTTGAAAATCCTGAAGCTTTTCCAAAAAAAAAAATTGCACTTATTTATTGAGTCCATTTTGCTTGCTGATTTCAGCAGCCTCTGTTGATGAAGACCCAGCTTATATACTCCATTATCCTTGCTAATTTAGCTTTCTCTTCTTTTCTTCTGGAGGCCTTTCTTATCTTTGAGTTAACTCTTCATTTGCTATGTATGTATCTTGTGTGTATGTGTGTGTATGTATGTGTATGTAATTAAATTGTCTGTTGCCTTCCTCATTAGAATGTGAGCTCTTTGAGGGCAAGGATTGTATTTTTGCTTTGTTTTCCCCCTATCTCAAGTGTCTGGGACCTAGTTTCTCCTATCCTATGCTAATCTTCCATTTTTCTTCCTATCTCTATATGATTTTTTGGTCTTCCTCAAGGAATGTTGAGCTCTAGGTGACATTCTAGGCTAAAAAGATCATATATTCATAGGGTTAGAACTAGAAGAACCCATTAAAGGTAGACTCACTTCTAATCTATTCTAACTCTCTCACTTTAGAAACAGGAAAAATAAAATGTAGAGAATAGAAATGACTTGTCTAGGGCCTCATAGAAAGTGCAAAAGCCTGAATTTGAATTGTAGATATTCTGATTCCAAATCTGCTATACCATACCTGTGGTTTCATTGGTGTTAGACATAACTCCAAAATGTCCTCTCACATCAGTGTGAAATGGCGATCTATTGATTTTCAAAGCTTTTTCTTTTGGGAACTGTTATGGTGAACTGGAAAGAACAGTGACCTTGTGTCAGAAGACCTTAATTAGAATTCTGATATCAACCTTAGCTATGTGAGTTTTGGGACGTCATTCACACTTATTCCTTTTTCCTTATCTGCAAAATGAGATATTTTCCTTACCTACCTTTTAGACTGCTGTAGAGAAAACATTTTTTTTTTTGCTTGGTAGTTTCCCCCAATCTCACTTCCCTCCCTCCAACCCCCATAGAAGGCAGTTTGCTAGTCTTTACATCATTCTCATAGTATGGATTGATCTAAGTTGAATGTGATGAGAGAGAAATCATGTCCTTAAGGAAGAAACATATAGAATGAGATAATAGCAGAATTACATAATAAGAACTTTTTTTTTTTTTAATTAAAGGTAATAGCCCTTGGCGGACCAAACTCCACACTTCATTCTCAGGATGTTTTCTCCATAGCATTCTCCATCACAGACACCCCCAAAATTGTACCTGCTTGCTGCCCTGTTGGTATGTGCAAGTCCATTAAGGTTGATCATGACTCTCGTGTTGTTATTAGGGTATATAACGTTCTTTTGGTTCTGCTCATCTTGTTCAGCATCAGTTCATGCAAATCTTTCCAGGCTTCTCTGAATTCCCATCCCTCCTGATTTCTAATAGACCAATAGTGTTTCATCACATACATATACCACAGTTTGTTAAGCCATTCCCCAATTGATGGACTTTCATCTCATTTTCCATTTCTTTGCTACCACAAACAGAGCTGCTATGAACATTTTTGTATCAGTGATATTTTTACCCTTTATCATAATCTCTTCAGGTTATAGACCCAGTAGTGGGTCTTTTACATTGTTGTAGAGAAAACATTTTTAAACTTTAAAAGTGCTTTAGAAATGTGAATTATATATAGTATGACAAATCACAGCTTTTCTGTGTATTATCTTATCAGATCCTTGAACTGAGCCTCATCTATAAAATGAGGGTTGATTTAGATTATCTCTAAAAACTCTCTTTAACTTTGATATTATGATCCCCTTATTCGTCCACTTGATAGACAATTTAGATTTCCTGAAATTTCTAACCTGCTCTCAGTTTTGTTTTTGGTTCTCCCATCTTATTGGAGGGAGCTTAGTCTTTGATATGCTTAATGCTCTCAAAGACATTCCTAATGCAAGCTCTCCTCACCTCTCATCTAGGTTATTCCTACCTTAAACTTCTCCCATCTCTAGGATGTTCTTTATCCAACTTCCAAAGTGATTTTCCTTTTACCTAGATCTGACCATTTCATTTTCTGACTTAATCCATTGTCTGCCTAATGCCTCTAGGCTAAAACATAATTATTATATCACAAAATAATTGTATAGAACATATGTTCTTCACAACCAATCCCTGATCTATCTAATCTTTTTTTAGAAATTTGTCCTTCCCACAATCAGGCACAATTTTGGGGTATCTGCGATGGGTAATACCATCTGTATCCAGAGAAAGAATTGTGGAGTTTGAACAAAGACCCAAGACTATTACTTTTTAATTTTAAAAAAACACATTATTTTATTATGTAATTTTGTTATCTCTTATACTTTATTTTTCTTCCTTAAAGACATGATTTCTCTCTCATCACATTCAACTTAGATCAACGTATACCATGGAAACAATGTAAAGACTGACAGGGAGCAGCTAGGTGGCGCAGTTGATAGAGTAACAACCCTGGAGTCAGGAGGATCTGAGTTCAAGTTTGGCCTCTGAAACTTAATAATTGCCTAGCTGTG
Source organism: Macrotis lagotis (assembly GCF_037893015.1). NCBI lineage: Eukaryota > Metazoa > Chordata > Mammalia > Peramelemorphia > Peramelidae > Macrotis > Macrotis lagotis. The sequence goes on along the minus strand of NC_133666.1, from coordinate 618,514,437 downwards.
TGACCTTGGGCAAGTCACTTAACCCCATTGCCTTAAAGAAATAAAAAAATTTTTAAAAGAATTATTTAAAGACTAACAGACTATTCTGTGGGGGGGGGGGGTGAGATTAGGGGGGGAAATTGTAAAATTCAAAATAAGTTAATTAATTAAAAAATAAAAATAAAAAGATTCCCATCCACAAAAGAAAGAAAAAAAGAAACTTGTCCTTCCCACATTCTGTTGTTCATCCAGACTTCTTTTTCTCTTGTCATTTGCACTCTATTTCTGGGCCTTTGCCTAACCATCTCCCATCCTGGACATGTACTCCCTCCTTATTTCCTCATAATTTCTTTTTCCTTCAAAGCATAATTTAAGCATCACTTTCTATGTGAAGTCTTTCTTGATCCCCTAAACTATTACCTAATTGCCTTGTATTTATTTTTATCAATTTTTTTATCTAAATTGTATGCTTATACTTTTTATGTGTTGTTCCTCTTAGAATGTAAGCTTCTTAATATACATAATTATTTAATTTTTTATATTTATACCTGTAATATATGGCATTCAGAAGATATTCAGTAAATTTTTTTTTATTGCTTGGTTCCCCCAGGAAACTAAGGTAAACTCTTGTGGGCCTGTGCTCTATAGATTAATGTAGTTTTATTTCATCTATTTCATTTGCAATGAGTGAAGGGCTTATAGTTATATTGTTTATATGTGTACATTTGGTAGATATATATATATACACTAGGTCTTTAAGGAGATTCATTATAGTAGGGAAGGAGTCTTTTCATATGTATGTCCTCATTTGGATCTTTGGTGTTTAAAGTCTACTTATTCTCCAACCCCTTTCCTCCACTCCAGTCACATCTCCTCATCCCTTTTCATCTCCTGAGTTGTTTCTCATATATGATAAAGGGCAGATAAGCAGAGGATTTAGACATTTGTATAGGGGGTTTATGTAATGAATAGACTGTCTTAAAATAAAGGCTTGGAACAAAAAAAAAACAAAGGCATGGGAATATTGCATGGGGTTATTAGGTATTTGAATATGTGTTTAAAATGCTTAGACTAGATGCTCTAAAAAGTCACTTCAAACTCAAATTCTGTAATTCAAATTCTTCCTTCTCAGGTAACACCAGTAAATTTGTCAGATAAGGGTCGTCATGCCTACTCCAGCCTCCTCCCAGTGACATGCCAGTAATACTTAGGAGCTCTTTGCTATTTTTTCTCTTGTAATGAAGGAATACTGTGAATCAAAGGGCCATTCTCTTTAACTGGGTAGTCATAGATTTTCTCGAACTGCATGGTGTCCTGGCTAGTGTCTTTATGACCCTGTCTCCTTCTGTAATGGGGGTGAGTGTGCAGAAAGCTTCTCTGAATTTGTGGTGTCTGCTGCTGTTTGTACTTCTTTCTGCTGTGTCTGTTAAGGACTGAGCTTCAGGCCTGTATTCTCCTGTAGCTTCAAAGTCCAGTCAGTTGAAGTTGGTGTTCAGTGAGGATTTCAGTTTTATATTGTCCCAAGATTTGGAGATTTGCCAGCCCTTACTCCAGTTTCCAGCAATTAATCTAAAGAGAAGCTGAAATGTGACTTATATCCCTAAACTGAGTGTCACTTTTTTCCTTTCCAAATTCATTTGACATGAAAGTACGAAATAAACAGAAGGTTCTGTGCTTAAGCAGATAAATAGGGAAGCCTTTTCCATCTGGGTTAAAAATGGTCCTGTCATGAATTCTGCAAATCACTAGGTTATGTTTTATTTTATTTTATTTTAGTGTCTGTGCGGTAAATCTTAAGTAATCTCTACATGGTTTGACGAGGTTTAGGAAGGCGGTTTTGAAGGGTTCTGAAACTATTCTACAAAGTGACATCTCATTAAAGAGGAATTCATCTGCTAGAATTGAAAACATTACTGCCAGAGGAAAACTCGGTTTCTGTTTCCATTTCTTTCCCCCTATGGGAAGTTCTTTGTAATCTCTTTAATGAGGTAGGTTCTTGGTGCAGAGCTCTTTATTGTTTGAGGAGAGGACTGACATTAGGCCTCTCATAATCCAGTTTGGGTGCAATTCCAGCTAAAGCCTAACTGCACTGCAGGTTCATAGGGCAGAGCTCAAGGTTAGTCTTTAATATGTATAGAACCTTTTTCCTTATTACTGTTTAGTTCCTCCAAAGTCTTTTTGGAGGGTGGGGGTGGAGTCTCACACTGCCAAACATTATCAATCTTCCAGTCCTAAAACTCTTGGCTAGAGTAAGCCAAGGCAGGACAGGGATCATGTTCTTTTTTATTATATTAGGTTTTTCTTAGGAATGCAATTCTGTCAAGAGCTGCCATAGAGGGAATTCAGGCAACAAGTAGAGGATCTTTATTGCCGATCTCATCTGAAGTCTCTTCCAAGCACTTTGGGTTGTTGATTTTATAAATTGGGATTAACACCTTGTGGTAAATACTATTGCAAAGTAAATTATTTTTTCACCTATCTCCTTTTCACCTGTCTTAAGTTCAGATGTTAACTTATTAAGTTTACTTAGAACAGGATATGACTGTCTTTTTAAAAACCATTTTTCCTAATTACATGTAAAAGAAATTTTTAGCATTTTTTTTATTTTTTATTGAGTTCCAAATTCTTGCTTTCCTTCCCTTTCTATTCTACTCTCTCCCTGAGATGTTAAGCAGTTTAATATGTGCAGTCATGCAAAATACTTCTGTTATATGACTTTTGAACGCATGGTGCTATAGTTGAAATATACATGAAGTATGGGCTCATTTCAAATTCTCTGATGAGCTTCTTTCCAGCAACCCATTCCCTTTTAGGGAGCAGATTAAAATTTGCCTGTGGGTTCATCTATGGCCAGACTATAGGGGAATTTGTTGTTGGTTTGGGGGCTCAGTCTGTAGCCTGACTTAAAAGGATATTCTTTTTTAATTAAGGTTAGGGATCATTCTTTTATTGGAGTTAGGGTCCTGGCTAGGATTAGGGCTCAGTCTGGGCATTCTAACATTATTTTTACTTAATACAGAATTATATGGACCTGATACCCATGACCTTTTATTCTGAACTTATTGGTCAGACTGCTTTGCTGTCACTTTCCCTGGGAAGATAGAGAGCTACTGGAACTTAACTATACTGAATGGTTTGGGTACTCGAACAAGGAGAAAGTGGTGAGAATATAGCAATCAGTAGCTCAGTATCCCATACTTCACACTACATGAAAAAAAGTTTCCTCCATTTTTATTTAAACCCTATTATTCCTCCAATTTGTTCTGGGCTATGGTGGTATCCCTAGAAAAGATTCCATCACAGTGGAAAAACTGGTTTTTCTCATCTTTTAAGGACTTAGGCCAAAGTGATCATGCTTTCCTTTTGAAAAACTAATGAAAACAAAATAAAAGTGAGACTCAGAGGTTAACCACCAGCTTTAAATGCATATGAAAATGCTTAACAATAATGAAATCTTCCTTTTTTTAATTTTGGTTAATAGAGTAGTAGGGTTGGAATTGATTCTATTAAAAATAAAACTGTCAGTTTCCAACCTGGGGATGTAATTATGGGTTATTTAGTTGACAGACTATTGTATTAATCTTGAATCATTTCCTTTCTGTATAGACCTGACTACCTTGAATTCTATAAGGCATATCTTTCTAGCTGAGGTGCAAGCCTTTTTTTCTTTAACAGTATGATTAATGATTTCTTGCAAACTCAGTATCTCATTTTTGTGTACCTACTTGTTTGCCAACGTTTGTGTGTGTGTGTGTTTGTGTGTGTGTGTGTGTGTGTGTGTGGTGAGAGAATAATCTTTGCATCTTTTGCATCCTGAACAAATTTGTCTTGAACAATGGACATGTTAGAAACTACTTTAGGCAAGTTCTCTTAATTCTATGAGAATCCATTGCTTTTAAATGAGGATAATACAGCTTCTATTGCTATTTCCTAGGACTCTTGTGAGGAAATATCTTGGGGGTTGGGGGGGGTTTCTTGGGTTTTTTGCAAGGCAATGAAGTTAAGTCACACAGCTAGGTTATTATTAAGTGTCTGAGTTCAAATTTAAACTCAGGGGGCAGCTAGGTGGCATAGTGGATAAAGCACCAGCCTTGGAGTCAGGAGTACCTGGGTTCAAATCTGGTCTCAGACACTTAGTAATTACCTAGCTGTGTGGCCTTGGGCAAGCCACTTAACCCCATTTGCCCTGCAAAAAAAAAAAAAAACCTAAAAAAAAATTTAAACTCAGGTCCTTTTGACTCCAGGGCTGGTGTTCTATCCAATGTGCCACCTAGTTGCCCTGTGAGGAAATATCTTAAAGAGATATAGAAGGGTAATGTTTTTCTGGATTCCATAGGTTCTTGAGAGATATGTAAGCTGTAATAGTGCTTTCTTTTTTCCTGGTTTTGCCAGCCTTGTTGGAGTCTGTTGACCTCCTCTACCACATTCCCCACAATTCAGCAGAGGAGTTTATACTCTGTTTTATGTCTTAGTCATGCACTCATTCAGTGAAGATCAATTAAGGACCTACTATAGGCAGTTTTAGAACTTTTTCTTGGAGCTGAGGTATTCTGATAGGTGAGGTTGTGTTTACACATTTGCTCACACTACAGATAGCTAGCACCAGATGGTGAATGTATCATTCCCCCATCCATTCTTACCGTCTGCCCTTTATCCTGCTGTTGCTACTGTCTCTCTACCCTTCTTCCCTACCCCAGCACCCACTAGAACCATGATTCTTCTCCTGGGTAAATGAATATAGAACTTTGCCCTGGGGCTATACTTCCCTGATTTGTCCTTGAATATAAACTCATCAGCACCTCATATCTAGCTAGCCCCAGACAATGCTTCACCTCTCATCCAGGCTGCAATAGGGCAGATGGCCATATGTCTGGATACCTGGCCATCTGCCCTGTTACAGCCATGCCTTTGTTCCTTCCTCGCCAACACCCCTTCTTCCATTTCTTGCTCTGAGACAAATAACCATGAGCCATTGACTCTTTTTTTTTTAGGTTTTTTTTTTTTTTTGCAAGGCAAACCAGATTAAGTGGCTTGGCTAGGTAATTATTAAGTGTCTGAGACCGTATTTGAACCCAGGTACTCCTGACTCCAGGGCCGGTGCTTTATCCACTACGCCACCTAGCTGCCCCCCATTGACTCTTAAAGGAATATGACAGTGATCTGTCCTGTGACTGTACTCATATACTCTATTCCTGTATCTCTACATAGCAAAACACTTATTCCACCTTTAGATGTATTGTTTCTGCCCATTAGACTGTTAACTTCTTCAGGACTAGGGCTGTATAGTAAGCACTTAAATGCTATTTCATTCATTGGATACAATCCTTTGCTGCACACTGTGGGAAAAACAGAGATAAATAACAGAATTTCTCAAACAATAAGTGCCTTCTTATAAAACACTGCAAAAATCAGGTCTGTGCTGTAATGGAGCTTACTGTCTAGTAGAGGGATAGGGCATATGTCAAAATGATTGTAATATACATGATAAGGGAAAGAAAGATACTACCGATGAGACACCAGAGAACACTTCCTGCTAGAGGTAGCATTTGAGTTAGGCTTTAAAGGATAAGTAGAAATTTAATAAATAAAAAGGAGAAGAATATATACCAGATATAGGGAACAAAAGGCAAAGAGGAAACAAAACAAGTTTTTCAGCTATTGGTGGTTATCCATTTTGCCTTGTTGACACAGAGTGATGACTTGGTTAGTAGCATAAAGTTCTAGAGTTTGAAAACAGCAGTGAGGAACCTAGCTAATTTGGGCTGTGGTGGAGCTCCTTCATACTGTATTGTATGTTCTGTTCTAGTTATTATAGAGCTTTTAAAATTGGAAAAAATTTATAAAGAACCCTTTGATTCTCACCCTATAGTGCTGTTTCCTGCCTTTTCAACTCTCCCTTTTATGTAATCATTTCTACTCAGTAGGGATACTTTATTTGAGTTGAATGGGATAATTTCTAAGCCATTTCTCCCATTGAAGCTCTCTGATTCTGTGGAAGCATCGCCACTCAACATTTCTTATAATCTATCTATTGTAGAGTGAAGCATCTTGGGATTGTACACTTAGAGGAATACTCTATTCCTGTGATGTTTAAAGTAAGATATTTTCCTCACAACAACCTTGTGATATAGGAATTTCAGTTGCCATCTAACACTTACTATAGTGAGAAGTGATTTAGAAATGCTAAGTCATTTGCCAAAGATAAACCAGCTGATCAGACCTAGAATTAAAACTTGTGTATCTTTATTCCAAGTACAGTGCTTTTTCCTTTTTACTATATAGCACTTTTTTTTGGGGGGGGGTGTTTGGTTTTTTGCAAGGCAATGGGGTTAAGTGACTTGGCCAAGGTCACACAGCTAGGTAATTATTAAATGCCTGAGGCTGAATTTGAAGTCAGGTCTTCTTGACTCCAGGGCCAGTGCTGTATCCACTGTGCTGCCTAGCTTCCTATATAGCACTTCTTAGGGACTTTTGGGGTTTATTTTTCTGATCTGGGAAAATAGAGGTAGGTCCCCAGAAAGCAAGACAAATTGACATGCTCGGGAGACCCAGAACTCACCTCACAATGCTTAGTTCATTTTAAGAACTTTGTTTTAATTGAATTAAAGTTCTCATGGGTCCATAGCTGTTGATAGAAATTTAATGTATTCATTCACCAGGGACCAAGGCACTTTAAGGGGAAAACTAGGTGGCACAGTGGATGGAGCACCACTAGCCTTGGAGACAAAAGGACAGGAGTTCAAGCTCAGCCTCAGACACTTGATACTCACTAGCAATGTGACCCTGAGCAAGTCACTTAACCCTGATTACCTCTCATCCAGGGCCATCTCCAGTTGTCCTGATTCATATCTGACCACTGGACTCAGATGACTCCTGAGAGAGTGAGGCTAATGACTTGGCACAACTCTCTGTCATTCAAATGTAATTCACTTGCTTGTCATGGTATCACTTCCCTGAGAATGAAGGACAAAGAACAATAACCATCAAAGTGTTTTATCTGCAAATAAGACTTTGAAAAAGAGACCACAGGTTACAATATTTTCCTGTGGGGATGGGAGAAACTGGAGACATCATTGGAGACTGTGATTTAGTCCAATACAATCTTTTCCTGAAAATAAAGAAATAGTTTAAATGGAATCTTAAGATTTTCAGATAAAGTTCCTTCATTTTTATATCCTGATACAGTATAAGGGGAGAGAGTAATTATTTATTTATTTTTTCATTTATTTATTTGTTTATTTATATAACCTATGTCCCAGACATTTCTCAGGTACTTTTGCAGATATTATCTCATTTGATATTTTTTTTAAATTTTATTTCAAGTAATGGAGTTAAGTGACTTGCCCAATTTCATAATCAAGGGAACTGAGGCAAACTTGCCTAACACGCTAGTAATTGTCTAAAATTGAACTTTAAGTCAGTTCTTCCTTATTCTAGGCCCAGTGAGTCTTCAGCTACTTTTGGAAAAATTAACTTTTGTTATCAGCTTATAATTATAGATTGACTGTTTTGATATCAGATAGCTAAATTTATTGTGGACCCAGTGTATTCAATTGTGTAATTTTCTTCCTGCTCCATTCTTCAGTGTGAAAGGTAAATCAAGGTAGAGATTTGGCAAGACTTGGATATCAGTGAGAATGGGGCAGGGGGATTAAAGGGTAGTGAAGATGTAATCTAATAACTATAGGGTAAAAGTTTGGATGGAAAGAAAGTAAGGATAATGCAGAAATAATATTGCTTGAAAAACTGCTGTTGAATGGAAAGATTGATTAGGTCTTGTTAAGGGCAAAGAATAAGAAGAGTCAGGAGGGGCAGCTAGGTGGTGTAGTGGATAAAGCCTTGGAGTCAGGAGTACCTGGGTTCAAATCCGGTCTCAGACACTTAATAATTACCTAGCTGTGTGGCCTTGGGCAAGCCACTTAACCCCGTTTGCCTTGCAAAAATCTAAAAAAAAAAAATTAGAGTCAGGAATGGGGAGATATGGAATAATAGGAAATTATAAGAAAAAAAGCTTCATTTTTCTAAAATGAACTCTTTCTCTGTAAAACGTTTTTCTCTGGGCTTAAAGAACTGTGCATCAGTTTATAACTGGTAAGGAAAGGAAGCTCATTACCTAAAAGGCAGTGTTATGCAGTGGAAAGAGGGCTAACTAGAGTCAGAGCACTAGGATTAAAATAATGCTTCTAGATCTTAATATCTGTGTTTTCTCATCTATTAAATAAAGAGATTGGGCTAGATGACACCTGGCATCTCTTTCAGATCCAGAACTTTGACTTTTTTGTGAACAGCAACAGACAATAATCTATGTAAAATACATAGCACAGGGCATTCTTATGGTGGTCTCTTCAAACCGGAAGGCATGTCTTTAATGTCTAGCCCCTTGCTGTTCCCTTCCTACTTTGACTTCTCCCTGCTGGTGCCTGGGAAAAGTGAGATTGTGCCAGGTAATTGTTTATGGGCACTGTTCATAGCACAGTGCATGATGAATTGAGAAAATGGAAGAGATGATGGCTGTTGGTCAGCAAGGCTGCAGTAAAGTGCTCATTTAGAAATGAAGGAATTATTTTAGAGACTTTTAGTGTTAAAGAGTTATGAGTCTGGACTTTGAAGTTACTTAGTGAATAAGATGAAGGCAGAATTTGCTGATGCTTTGGAGGAGGGAAGTTTATAGTCCTGAGGCGGGGGGAGAGAGATGAGGCAAGACAAATGAAGAAAATGAGATCTGCCCCGTTTGGAGCTTGTCTTCCTATATCTTTGAATACAAACTGCTTAGTCCTGGGTAGTATGTCCTTGATATGGAGAAGCCAGTCTTTTCTTGAAAGTAACATGATGGAAATTGAGACCTTGGAAAGAGATTACTATAATTCATTCTTCTTTGACTCAGAGTATTTGAATTTTGGCTAAAACATTTCTAGGAGTTTTCATTTTGTGGTTTCTAACCAAAAGTGACAAGTGCATTCTTACTATTTTTATTTTGGTCTCTAGTTTAAGAAATTTGGGTGGTTTTTTTTTATGATTTATTGACATAGAATGTCAAAGTCCATCCCCTCCCCACTCCCCTTTTCTAGTCATGGCTTTTAGGTAGTCTAATGATTGTTGACTATTTTTCCATTAGTCAGTTTTTGCCATGAGGTAGCTTACTTTTTCTTTTATCTTCCTTTCTCTTTCTCTTTTTTTTGGGGGGGGGCAGGGAGAGGGGTTTTTTTTTTACTTTGTTTTGACTAATTTGTTGTTCTTTAGAGTTATTAGATTCTATTCTAATTTTTAGGAAGTTTGTTAGGAATGATTTTCTAATTCTTCTTTCAAGTTGATGGTGGTAGTCATGTTTTCCAATTCTTTCTTACATACCTCTTATTTTCAAATTTTTTTTCCTCTATAAAAATTTTTATTTTTTTATTTACATTTAAAAATTTTTTATACTTTTAAAAAATTCTCATCATCCTTTCCAGCAATTCTGGTTAGACTAATAACCAAGCTGCATTTCCTTTGAGGCTCTGCTTGTAGCTATTTAGTAATCATTTTCTTCTGGGCTTGTGTCTCGAGTATCCTCGTCACTGTTGGTTTTTTTAATTTGATCATTCTTATATCCTACTTCATGACTGGACTTTAATGCTAGGGTTGTGCTCTCTATACTTCTATAGGGAATATCATAACCAAAGTTTTGTCCTTTAAGGTCCTGCTACTGCTTTCTTAGAGTATTTTTATGGTTTTCCAAAATCTCAAAGACTGCTTAAACTAGGGACTTGTAAGCTTTCAGTGTTCTCATAGTGTTCTGATTCTGGATAAAATCTGTTCATTGCCTCTTGGTCTGAGCTCTCTGGGAGGGACTGGGGATGGAAGTTTGGATCTGAGCAACACACCTGTGCCCATACATCTGTTTGGAGTGCCAGTAAACCACTGCTGGTCTTGACTATTATCAGCCATCTAGAAACCCGTTTTGGTTTGGGAATCCTGATGTGTCAGTTCTTTTGCGGGCTTTAGACTGTGCTGCAGCTGAAACCCCAGCTCTGCTTCGCTTCTGAGATCAGTCACACAGCTTCTAAATTTGCTTCTTTCTCTGTATACAGCCTAGGGCCTGTTTCCACTCCACTCTAGAATATCATCCCTAGGTATAAGTCTAGGTTTTCTGCCCAGTTCATTGTGGGTATATGACTTGAAACTGGAAAGTGAGCATCAGAGCTGCTCTTTGGTACCTGTTCCTTCACCCTGCAATATTTGGACCCCTTTGTGTTGATCTGGGACCTCTGCTTGCCCAGCTATAAAACCTAATTCCTCTTTCACTTTCTGTACTATAATGCTCTAATGGCCTGGTTAGACATATATGCCCAGTGTTTGGAACCTTTCTCTATGTTCTTGTACTAGCTTGGGCTAGAAAAATGACTCATGATTTTAAAAAATTCCAAATCGGGTCTCAGTCTAATATTAGTGTTCTCTAGGTTATTATGGAGGAGCTAAGCTGTGCTCTATTATCTTGACTCCTGTAGTTAGTTATTCATTCTTACTTTTATTTACTCTTTCTTCTCCCTTCCCTTGTAAATAAATAATAAGTTCTATTTCAATAGCAATTTACAGTTTACAAAAAACTTCCCTCACAAAAAGCTTGAAGTGCTTTGTACCATTTTTACACATAAATAAATTGAGGCTCCAAGAGGTTAAGTGGTTGCCCATAGCTGATCACATAGCTTATTCTTAGCACTTTGTTATACTAGACAAACCTTTTCTAGCCTATTTGAATACTTATGCTTTTTCTGATTCTGAACCTATTGGTTAAGAAGGGAAGTTAAGTTGCTCAAAACAATCACCTAGATCAGAATTGCTGGGATTTTTTCCCCCATAAAGCACCCAAAGTCCAGATGATCAATTGCTCTATAGCTTTTATAGACATAAATTAGACATAAATGCTTTTGGATCAAGGGTCTTGGAATATTTAGGTACACATTCAAGCTTCCAGTGAACTAACAGAAAAGCCTTCTACCCTATTTCCACTGTGCCACAGAGCCAGGGCACATTAGGATTTATCTAGGTTTACCACTTGTTCACCATGTAATCTAGTGCAATTTACTTTACTTCTGAGCTCAATTTTCTTTTCCCCCCTAAAATGTGAATATAAATGTTACAGTATTGTGAGGAATGTTTGTTAAATCTTAAAGTACTATTAAAAAGTGGTATCTTAAACTTAACATTTTTAATAGTAAACTCATCTCTTCCCTCCAAATCCTCCCATCATCTAAAAATTTCTATTTCTTTTGAAGAAACCACCGTCCTTCCAGTATCTCAGATTCATGATTTTGTAGTTATCCTGAAATTATCATTCTTGATCCCTCCATTTGATACTCACAACTGCTTTGGATTTTGGGAAGTCTACAATGTACTTTAGGTGTGTTATATCTACATAATTTAAGCTTGTAACATCACATAGAAGTAAGCAAGTTCCCCTCAAACTTAGTTTTCAATCAAACAAACAAAAAAAAGATAGCCAAAAAAAAAAATCTTTCTGAAAATAAGTGGTAGCCCCAATGGATATACAGCCAAGTGTCAATTCTCAGCTTCAAGTTTATCCCGGCCCTTTCCCTCCTGTTTTGTTCATTGTCCTTCAGTTGGGCTCCTGCTTTGTGTAGCTGGGCACAGGAGATTCTTCAAGGACTTAGTTCATATTGCAACAAGTCATTCCATCATAAATATATTATTTGCTTTCTGACTGAAACCACTGTCATCCAGTAACCAGATAGATGTGGGGAGTTAGAGGTAGGAAGAAAGGAGTCTGAACCTATCTGTCCCCTTGTTTCTAAAGAAGAGCTCAAAGCTGCCCCAAGGACTTTCCCAGAACAAGTGCTAGACTTCTTCTCAGAGAGTCTAGTCGATTTCTTTTGTTGTTGTTGTTGTTATTATTTTATATGTAATTTGTTTTCCAATTACATACAATGATAGTTTCTGCCAATCTTTTTTTTGCAAGGTTTTGGGTTTTACAGTTTTTTTCTCCCCTCCCCCAAACAGAAGAAGCCTTTTCATTTGCATCCATGTTATGCGTTGATCAAAATTGAATGTGTTATTGGAAAGTCTAGATGATTTCTGATTATTCTGGAGTCTAAGCCTGATCAGGTGTACCTGTCTGACCAGGTTCAGTGGAGTAGGCTGACAGAAGGAAAGGAACAGGCTTTTGATAAATGTGCTGTGAGCCAGACTTGGTGCTCAGCCCTTTAGTCTGTTAGTCAGTAAGCATTGATTATATACCATCTAGGTCTTATTTTAGCATTTGGTTTTACCATAATGCTGTGAGAGACTGTTGACCCTCATCTTATAGTTGAAGACAGTGAGGTGAACAGCAGGTAAGTGACTGACCTGGGCTCACTCAGCTAGGAAGTGTCTGAGGCTAGTTTAAAACATGGGACTTCCATGCCTTTTAACATTCTATCTACTGCACCAGGTAAGTGGTTGCCAGTGGACAGACAGGTGGTCGGTGATCTGATATTTCTTGTATCTGTATGTGCCATCTCCCGTTCTGCAGTGTTCTCCCTCCTCATCACTGTCTCCTGGCTACCGAGGTTTCTTTCAAGTACCAACCAAAATTCTCTTTTTATAGGAAACTAGTCATTCCCTTTAAGTGTAGTGTCTTCTCTTCAAAATGATCTTCATTTTATTTTTGTACATAGTTACTCTCATGTTGTTTTCTCCATATTATATCGTGACCTCCTTGAGTGAAGAGTCTGTTATTATGGTTATTGTTTTGACCTTGATATGTTATCCCCAGCCTTAGCACACTGCCTAGAAGGTAATAGGTGCTTAATATATGTTTATTGACTGACTAAGGATAAATTGGGATAGTCTCTGAGGGAAGGTAATAAGATTAATGAGGATTAAGAAAGGCTTCTTGAAGAAAGTGAGACTTAATCTCAGATTTGAATAAAGCCAGGAATTGGAGATTAGGAGGGAAAGGGTTCCAGGCATGAGGTACAGCTAGTGAAAATTCTGTGAAGATTGAGATGTAATGTCTTCTACAAAAAAACAGCAGGGAGGGCAGTATCACTGGATCCCAAAATATATGGGAAGTTAAAGTATAGGGAAACTGGGAAAGCTTGGAAAGGACCAAGTTTTGAAAGGAGAACCAGAGAATTTTATATTTGATCTTGAAAGTAGTAGGAAACACTTGAAATTTTTCAAATAGAGGGAAGTGATATGGTTAGACCTGCTTTTTAAGAAGTCATTTGACAATTGAGTGGGAATAAGATTGGAGTAGGGATAGACTTGAGTCTGTGGGTCAAATCAATAGCCCCTTGGAATCAATCTAATTATGAAAGGATAAGGCTTGAACAAGGCTGATTGTAATGTCAGAGAAGAGAAGGGGGACTATATAAGAGATGTTATGAAGGTAGAAATGACAGGATTTGACAAGTGATTGAATGATAATGGGAGGTTAGAGAGTGATGAATTGAGTTTGACAACTTGATTTTGAACCAGGGTGACTGGGAAGGATGGTGATATCTTCCCTAAATGGGAACAGGGGAGGTTTTGAAGGAAAAAACAATGAGTTCAATTCTGAATATGTCAAATTGACATCTGGTTAGAGAAGTCATTTTTTTTTAAGGTTTTTACAAGGCAAATGGGGTTAAGTGGCTTGCCCAAGGCCACACAGCTAGGTAATTATTAAGTGTCTGGGACCGGATTTGAACCCAGGTACTTATCCACTACGCCACCTAGCCGCCCCAAGAAGTCTTAAAGATAGTTGAGAAACTGGAGGTCAGCTGGATGAATAGTCATCTATCTACACAGAGATAATAATTAATGCCTGGGAGTTGATGAGATCACAATACTGAGGGAGATGAAAAGAGGGCTGGGGCAAAGCCTTGAAGGGAATCCTCATTTTGGAAGAATGTCCAGGATGAAGATCCAGCAAAGGCAACTGAGGAGTGGTCAGACAAGGTAGGAAGAAATCCAAGAGAGAACATTGTCATAAAGAAAAAAGACAGTATCAATGAGAAAAATGATGTTTGTCTTTTTTTTTCCTGCAAGGCAATGGGGTTAAGTAACTTATGCAAGGTCACACAGTTAAGTATTGCCATATTTCCCTATGTATATAGATACCCCTTAATTTTGGGACCCAAAATTTGGGGGAAAAAATGTATTGCCTAAGAGTATTGAACTCAAGTTTTATTCATCATAAAATTCATACAACTCCTCACCACTGTCACAACTCCCATCTGTTAGCTTGTCTTCATATGTGTTTGATGACAAATCACTGTCTTAGTAGAGGTTCTTACTGCTCTCCTGTCTATTATCTGATCTGTGATTGACCACAAGCACTCCCTGGGTGCATGAATGCTATGAATGCTTAGTCCAGTCCTCCTGACTCCAGGGATTGTGCTCTATCCACCATGCCACCTAGCTTCCCAAATGCAAAAAAAAGGTGATTGTGTCCGAGCTGCAAAGACAATGAGGTGACTCATTGGCTAGAGCACTAGACTTGGAGTTGTTGGAGACAGAGCAGAAGATCTGCATTCAAACACAACCTCAAACACTTTATAATTGTGTGTGACTCTTTGTGCTTCAAGTTCCTCAACTGTAAAATGGAGATAATAAGACCCTTATTGCATTTGTGAGGAACAAATGAGGTAATATTTGTAAGGCTGTCAGTACAGTGCTTGGCACATGATAGACATTTAATAAATGCTTGCTCCTATCCCAGGAATAGTTAAAGGGTAAAGATTGAGGAAAGGCCATTAGATTAATACTTATTAGATTAAGATATTAATCAGTCATTTTGAGATTACTTTAATCCAGTGATGAATTCAGAAGCTAGACTGCAAAGAGTTAAGAGAATAAGAGCAAAGGAAATCTAAGCTATTTTAAATGGCCTTTTTATGGAGAATAGCCACAAAAGGGAGGAGAGATATGGGAAGATAAAAGGGATAGACTGATCAAGTGAGAGGTTTTTGAGGATAGAAGAGAATGGACATGTTTGTAGGCTATAAAAAAGCATCCAGTAGTCAGGGAGAGATTAAAGATTAGTGAGAAACTAGGATGATAGAGGGGGCAGTCTGTTGGAGAAGACAGGATGGATTTGGATCATTTGTGTTTGTAGATGGGTTTGCCTTGGCAAACCTTGACTTCCTGAGAAGCAGGCATGATGGAGGAGTTTGTTTCAGAAGCCATTTGAATGCTGTGAGATAAAAAAGCAAAAAGAGGGAGCACTCATAATTATTGAGTGAAATATGAAACAGGGTTCTCAGTTCAGATTGTGGAGGAAACAAAATGGAGGAGAGATGATAGAGTTTGGAAGAATTGCTGTGGAGAGTGGGACAGTGAGTTTATTAAGAAAGTGTAGAAGGATTGTTTAGCAGTGAGAACCCTTTTGAGGTTATGTTGCAAATTTATAGTGCATTCAGATAGCATTGTTTTGTACTTTCTTTCCAATATTGTTCAGTAGCATGTGAGTGAAGACAGAACATTTGAAGTAATCCCAGTCCTGGGTTTTGGAAGGACAAGCTTAAATTGAAGAATTGGGAGGTTAGGGTATTTTAAAAAGTATCAATGTGTATTTTAAAGTTCTCTCCTATGAGAGCAAGGGTTGAAAAGAAGAGAAAGATTGTGAACCACGCATTGAACTCATTGAGGTATGAAAAAAAGTGTCCTAAAAATGCATAGGCAACAGTTTCTAACTAGATTCTTGACAGGATGATAAATACAGATTGAATAAATCTTTAAGAAGATATGATTACTGAGTGAAGGGAGATACAGAGAGAGCCCTGAAGTGGCAGTGAGGAACATAGAGTAATCAAACTCCCACCATTATGAATAAATCTAGACAGCCTAGAATCTAGTGTTTGTGCTTTAAAAGAATGTTCACTTTTAAACACTTTTTTTCTTTCTCCTACCATTCCTACTTGTCTTTCCCCCCCCTTTCTGCCCTACTCCTTTCCAGATCTTTTCCCCATGTTTATTCTTCCTTTCTTCCTCACCAGTACAATTTCATTTATCCCTCTTTTCTTTTTTTTTCTTGGAGAGTCTTTTATTATATATGTAGCTGAGCCTCTCTAACTTAACCTTCCTTTTTTTTGGAGGGAGACAGATATCTGATCCAATAACCCTTAAAAGACAGATATTGTAACTTGCTAGGGTCTTTGTACCTTTAACTTGAGAACCCACAGAAAATATTTTGGAAGGATTCAACTGATCATCCACTTCCTTTTCAAGGAAACATTTCTTTACAAAGTGTCCTCTTATTCAGGTGTGTCTGTTATCCTGGCTAGACAAAAACAAAAACAAAACAAAAAACCCAAAATAGTCTAGTCTCATTCTGCCACTTTTTACCTGATGTTCCAAGGATACTAAAACTCTCTCTAAGAGTATCTTGAAACAGAATGGGAGAAGGCAAATTACTTTTCCTAGTGACAAGACATCTGAACTCCCAGTATGCACCAGGCCTGTTAACAGAATCTGTGTCATCCTAGGAAGAACTTTGTTAAACCCTTGCTCATTTGTTCAGAATTAATTTAACTGTTTTTGAGACAACCATTATTAACTTATTTAGTATTTACTAAACACTTAGCTAGAAGTAGCTTAGTTAGTAGTGGTTTTCCTGAAATTATTACAGCAACTTCTTCAGTCAGTGCTTGAGTTTAGTTTCTTCACCTCGGTTAAGTTATTCCTTTTTCAATTCTTATACAGCATGGTTCTGTTTGGGTTAATGTTATTTCAGTGTCTTTGACCTTAACACCCTAAAGTTCTCTGGTCAGAGTCAATCTTTCAACAAATATTTATTAATTATATTCAAGTTGCTGTGTCATGAACAGAATAGCCAAGTAGGACTTGTCCTCTTAACAGTTTACATTCTCCAAGGGGATAACATTTTCCTTAACAATAAGAGGCATAACAAACCAAATAAGAGTCAGCATGGTGTGTTACCTAGAGAGCTGGCCTCAGATCCAGGAAGACTCAAGTCCAGTTCCCACCTCTGACATGTGTCAGCTGGGTACCTCTGGGATTCACTCTGTCAGGAAGTTTCTAACATTATAAGTTGCAGAGAAGGTGGTTGCCCTACTTTAGTAAAGGGAACTCCTCAACAGAGAGTTCCCTATAAAAAAGAATTTATAGATTCTGTTTCTGTCTCTGTCCTTTACAAGTAAATGAAAAATATTGTCTCTAAAAACTGAGGTAAAGAGAAAAATCTCTTGAGTTGAGCCTTAAAGGAGATCTAAGAGACCGAGGTGAAGAGGAAAAGCATTCTAAACATGGGGGCCAGACTGTGAAAAGGCAAAGAGATGGGAGAAAATGTGTTTCCAGTTCATGACTTGCGCTCATGTCTCCTCCCAGAAGTAGTCTCAGGACATTCATGTTTGATTACTTTAAGGAAATTGGCCAATGAAACCATCTGGCCTAGTTCCCATTTGAGGGGGAAATGCTTTGAGCATAAAGAACACAGACAGAAAAGCATTTCTCCCTTATTCCCCACTTCTCCTTCTTTTCATATGATAGCCAGCCGAAGGGGCATATGGAGTGTTCACCAAAAAAAAGATTACGTTCTTCTGGTGTGAGGGATTGCCAAGCCCTTTACAGGGCAGTTCATCCAACTTTTGTGTCTATCTGGCTCTCAGTTCTTAACCTGTGACTCTAAGAAGCATTTTCTGTAGTTATACTCCAGTAAACCTTCTCAGGAGACAGGCTAAACCAGGCTGAAAGTAACCAATTGGCCTCAAACCAGTCAATGAGTTATGAGGATGTCTACTTGCAAGCATGGGTAGACTCCCCCCAGTGGAATGGCCAGATGAGAACAGTTTATTTCAGTGCACATGAAAGCAAGGTTTATGAATTGCTTAGAGCTTAGTGAGACATCTTAGATGTTAAGGTCAGTCATTGCATTTCTAGACATCTTGACTTAAGTCTTGCCACTGGACTTCAGTGACTCTGGACAAGAGAGGTGGGGCTCTGTACAACTTTGCTTCACTTAAATCCAATTCACATGCAAGTCAATACATCACCCCATATCATTGATCTCTTCAAAATGAAAAACAAACAGCAGCCTGCTCATCCCTGGTTATGTGCTCATGTGGATAACCCTTATTACCTTCTTATTATCCCTTATTATCTTATTATTTTCTCTGTATTATCTTTCTACCTCCCCAATCGTCTTTTGGATCCAAGGCCAGGCTTGCTTTCCTTCTTGTTCCATGAATGGGTAGACACAAAGGGAGAAATCTCTGTACCAGGTAGAAAGATTCTGTACTTTGAGGGCTTTCCGCAGTCTACCCTGTTAGGTGGGGGCCCACAGCCCTCATCTAAGTGTGCTATGACTCATTGTTTCAACCTTTTTCAAGTTTTTCTATGAAGAAATATCCCCATCTTGAGCTTGGACCATCCTGACTGGTATCCCAGTCTCCTTTCACATAGCCTTGGACTGGATGCAGCCTGGAGTGAATTACAAAAATAAACCCTATTCACAAAAGACATTTCCAGAGTTGACACCAGTACGTTGCAAATGAATTTTGAGAAAATTCAGATATCTGACCCAAAAAATGTCAGTTCAGTATCAGCTTGAACCAACATTTATTAAACACTCATATATTTGCATATATAGACATGGATAACTGCAATATATATTTATATGTGTGTGTATATATATATATATACACACACACACACACATATTTATATACTCAGGTGATGGGTGCAGCACAAAGATAATTAGAAAAATAATGTCTGCCCTCAAGGGACTCACAGTCTACTATCGAATAATGGTTAATTTTATGAATTTATTGATAATGTAAACTTGGGAGGGATTTTTCACACATTATATGACCACTTCAGTAGCCAAAAAGATCTCAGCATATCAGAAAAAGAGATCAAATCATACAAGACACTTTTCTTGTGTCTTGGTCTAGATCTGTTTTACTGGTGTATGTAGTTGCTTGATGAGAAAACTCTTCCTTTCAATTAAGATATACAACTATTCCACAATTTATTATCTTGGAATGTTGTTTGGAGCTCCCAAAACTTGGAAGTCCAAATGACTTGTCCAGATTCAAATAGTTGTGTATCAGAGAAGTACGAAGTGGTATGAGTTTAGAGGGCAAGGAATTGGGGATGATTTTGAGAGCCCAGAGAAGGGAGATTTTGAAAATTATGTATTTTAATGAGAATTTTTTTTTGGTACAAGAGAGAATCTTAAACATCATCCTGTTCAATTATCCCCCATAAATAATATAGAGTTTTACATTGCTATTGCTAATTTTTCCTCACTCTGCTTCTCTTCTGTTGTATCTATATATAGGAATCTAAGAGCTTAGTTTAGGCAGGTTTTTAAGACTGTTAAAATAACCCCAATGAGCAAACTCAGAGTTTGGCACTCTGTTCTTATGTTTATTTGGCTAATTGTCAACTTCACAAGTGATCCCGGTGAAGAGCATTGCCTTGGGACCATCCTGCATGGTGGTAACATCTGTGTCTGGCCTTTGTCCATCCTCCTTCTGGCTACTCAGGGGGAGTCTCTCAGCCCCTGATGACCATGATAGCATCTGTGTCCTGGACCTGCCCCTGTGCTAAGGTGAAGATATGGCATCCAGATGGCCACCAGCAGGTCTGAAAGGTCACAGATGCATATTCTGTATGAGAGAAAAGAGAACAAGGTTGTTGAATGTGGCCCAGGTGTTAGAGCCACCTATCTAAAGACATCACCATTTCTTTTTCCTTTTTCTGATTACAGAAATTTCACTTCCTATAAGCAAAATTTAGTAGGCATTTTTGAGGGCACCCTTGGAGCAATTACACTGTAACAAAGACTATTTTTATTTGTTTAATCAAATCACTTAACTTTAATGAGTCTGTTTCTTATGCTCATTTTCTCACAAAAATATAGTAATGGAAGTTCTTGGAAACCTTAAAACATTATAGACATTTGACCTATCATCATTATCATCATCATCACAGGAGAAAAAAGAAGCCAAAGCAAATTAAGTGATTTGCTTAAGATCATAATCAATACAAAGAATTGGAAATCAAGTAAATGTCCTTCAATTGGGGAATGGCTTAGCAAATTGTGGTATATGTATTTCATGGAACACTATTGTTCTTTTACAAACCAGGAGGGATGGGAATTCAGGGAAGCCTGGAGGGATTTGCATGAACTGATGCTCAGTGAGATGAGCAGAACCAGAAAAATACTGACAGCAACTTGGGCGCCATGATCAACCCTGATGGACTTGTTCATTCTATCAGCGCAACAACCAGGGACAATTTGGGGCTGTCTGCATTGGAGAATACTATCTGTATCCAGAGAAAGAACTGTGAAGTTTGAACAAAGACCAAGGACTATTACCTTTAATTTAGAAAAAAAAAAACTGACATCTTATTGTCTGATCTTGCTATCTCTTTATTTCTTCCTTAAGGATATCATTTCTCTCTCATCACATTCAATTTGGATCAATGTATACCATGGAAACAATGTAAAGACTGACAAATTGCTTTCTGTGGGCGGTGGGGGGAAGGAAGTAAGATCAGGGGAAAAATTGTAAAACTCAAACTAAATAAAATCTAACTCATAAAATAAGGACTCTAATTAAATTTTTGAGAGACAGAACCCACAGAGGTATCCAGTGAGGCAGTTCTCCAGCCCAAGGTAACCTGGAAAATAGTGGAAGGGCTCCGCTCCATGGGGTTGGAGGGGTGTCCACCAGAGCAAAGAAACTTCAGCCTCCTGGAGGCAGCCCCAGGGCACCTGAGAGCCCCAGCTCATGGCAACAGAGGCAGTTTCTTGACCTACAGCCCTCAAGGAATTCATCTAGCCCTAGATCCAGGAAACGGAAGCAGTTGGAGCCAGTGAGCAGAAGCCCCCAGGCAACTGAGCCCTGAGTGCCCAGCATACCCAAGGTAGGGGAGTGGAAAGAGACTTCAGAGTCTGTCCTCTATACCTGGAACAGGACTCTGGGATGCTGACCACATTCAGATCCTGATCACAGTCCAGGCCCCCCAAAGAACAGCAGCCCCCCCCTCCCAGCCCCATGGCAGAGGGGTGTGCTTGTAGTGGTCATTCACAGACCAGGAGGGAAGACAGAGCTTCACACACTGAGATCCTTGTGGTGGGAGGTGTCCCAATAATACTCAAAAGCTCAGGAAGTACCCCAAAACCAGGCACAAGCTGGGGAAATGAGTAAGCAAAGAAAAATGAGGACCACCATTGAGAAATACATTGTCTATGATCCCAAGAAGGATCAAAACACTCATTCTGAAGATAAGGAAGTACAAGCTCCTGCATCTAAAGATTTCAAGAAAAACAGAAAGTGAGCTCAGGCTATGACAGGGCTCAAAAAAGATTTTGAAAATCAAGTGAGGGAGATAGAAGAAAAATTGGGAAAAGAAATGAGAGAGCTGCAGGAAAAACATGAAAAAAGAAGTCAGCAGTTTATTCAAGGAAATCCAAACAAATGGCTGAAGAAAATAATATGATAAAACTAGCATAGGTCAAATGGATAAAACAGTTCAAAAAGTTATTGAGGAGAATGCTTTAAAAAAGCAGAATTGCCCAGATGGAAAAAGAAATAAGAAAGTTCTCTGAAGAAAACAAATCCTTTAGATGTAGAATGGAACTAAAGGAAGCTGCTGACTTTACAAGAAGTCAAGACACAATACTTCAAAACCAAAAGAATGAAAAATTAGAAGAAAATGTGAAACATTTCATTGAAAAAACAACTGATCCAGAAAATAGATTTAGGAAAGATAATTTAAAAATCATTGGGATACCTGAAAGTCATGATCAGGAAAAGAACCTTGACCTCATTTTTAAAGAATTCCTACAGGAAAATTGCCCAGATATCCTAGAAGTAGAGAGCAAACTAGAAAATGAGAGAATTCACCGATCTCCCCAGGAAAGAGCAAAAAAAAAAAAAAAAACAACCCCCCAGGAATATTACATCCAAGTTCCAGAACTCCCAAGGCAAAAAGAAAATATTACAAGCAGCCAGAAGAACACAATTCAAATATCATGGAGCTGCAGTCAGGATTACACAGGACTTAGCAACAACTGCATTAAAGGCTCATAGGGCTTGGAATATAATATTCTGGAAGGCAAAAGAGCTCAAAATGCAAC
The DNA here is from genome assembly GCF_037893015.1 of Macrotis lagotis. Classification (NCBI taxonomy): domain Eukaryota; kingdom Metazoa; phylum Chordata; class Mammalia; order Peramelemorphia; family Peramelidae; genus Macrotis; species Macrotis lagotis. Next base: position 618,492,386 of record NC_133666.1, on the reverse strand, counting down.
CAAGAATCAACTACCAAGCAAAACTGAATGTCCTCTTCCAGGGAAAAAAGATGGACTTTCAATGAACCAGGGGAATTTCAAATGTTCCCATTAAAATGGCCAGAGCTGAACAGCAAGTTTGATCTTCAAATACAGGACTCAGGTGAAGCATAGAGAGTGGAGGAGAAGGGTATAATATGAGGAACTTAATGATAATGAACTACATGTATTCCTGCATAGAAAAATGACACTGATAATACTCATAAGAAACTTCTCATTCAGTAGAGTAGGTAGAAGGAGCTTTTATAGATGAAGCACAGGAGAGAATTTGAAGATAAATACTGTAAAAATGGAGTCAATGGCTAAAAGGGAAATGTAATGGGAATAAGAGAAAGGAGAGGTGGAAAAGGTTAAGATATTTCATATAATATGATTTTCTTCTATTACAATGAACTATTGTAGTGATATGGAAGGGGAGAAGTCAAGGGGGAATGAGGGAACCTTCCCTCTCATTAGAGGTAGCTTGGAGAGGAAACAGCATATATACTCAATGGGATATAGACATCTAGAGTAAGAAGGAGAGAAGGGAGACAGGGGTAGTGGGAGGGATGTGAGTGATGGAGGAGAAGGTGGACAGTGGGGAAGAGTGGTCAGATGTAACATATTTTCTTTTTTACTTCTTGCCAAGGGGCTGGGATTGGATGGCCTGTCTGGGACCACGAGGCCAGGTGGTTTCTGGGTCTTAGGGGTGGTATGTGGCTTGGGGCCTCTTGCCCCCAGGGCCATTGATCAGTCTGCTGCGCTACTCAGCTACCCTACAGCACATTTAAGAAGAAGGACAGAGTGAAAGGAGAGAGAAAATATAGTATATGGTAGTGGGGAAGTACAAATGGAGGGAGTTGCAATCAGCAATGGCAATGCTAGAAAAATATGAAAGTAACTTTTGTGATGGACTTAGCATAAAGAATGTGATCCACCTGTGACAGAGCTGGTGGTGTTGGAACACAGACTGAAGGACATCTTTCTATTATTATTATTATTATTATTATTATTATTATCATCATCATCATCATCATCACTCTTTTTTTGTTTTGTTTTGTTTTTTTGTTTTTGCAAGGCAATGGGGTTAAGTGGCTTGCCCAAGGCCACACAGCTAGTTAATTATTAAGTGTCTGTCTGAGGCCAGATTTGAACTCAGGTACTCCTGACTCCAGGGCAGGTGCTCTATTTACTGTGCCACCTAGCCACCCACAGAATCATATTCTTAAGTAGAATTTTTAGTCATTCTTATCCAAATTCTCACTCATGCACAATCACAGATTTGAGGAAATAGCTCAAAAAATTACTATAGCATATGAAATATAAATGGATTATTATTGAAACTTAAGAAATAATAGGAGGAATTCAGAGAAACATGGGATGATTTGTATGAGCTGAAAGAATTGTGTGAGCAGAACTCAAAAGATAATAAACACAAATAACCTCAGTAATGTCAATGAACAATTTCTTAAAACTAAATGAAACCAATCTTTTAAATTCTTTCATTTCATTTCAAACCCTGCAAAGTTCCATGTCCAGATTAGTTTTTGGATATAACATTTATTGAACCAAAAACTATACTATCATTTTTACTGGAAAGAGTAATTATTAAAATCATGGTTATCCTTCTTTTAGAGTTGAAGCCATTGAGGCTCAGAAGAATAAAGTGGCAATGTTCGTGGTTTTATACATAGGTAGGTAGATAGATAGATAGATAGATAGATAGATAGATAGATAGAGAAAGAAAGAGTCAAGATTCCAAGCCACATCTTTTTAGGTCCAGCTGTAGTTCTTTTCACAATACCATGGCCTGTCATTCATTTAGCAAACATTTCTTAAGTGCCCGTTGTGTACAAAACACTGTACTGGGGAAAGGAGGGTTTTAAAGTTTAGTTAAAACATGTTCCCTGTCCTTATAAGATTTAGATGGTAGTAGATGATAAGGTATAAGTACAGAGTTAATTACAATAAACCACAGCACTGATTTGTCCCAATCTTTCATTTTTACCAAGTGGAACCCTGAGTGGAGCTCCACAAATAATTTTCCCAACTTACTAATAGAAAATAATGAATTAATACAATTGTCTCCTAATCCAGGGTTCTTTGTATTAAACCATGTTACTTATCAATAATTGCCTTAAATAAAGGACCTAGAGCTGGATATAAGCCACTAGATCCAATGTGACCTGGACTAATGGTCTGCAGAATTATCACTTGTTTTGTGATATGGCATTTTCTCTTCATGGTTACCCGGATTCCTCTCTTACATGTATTCTAGTCTCTGATATTTTATGTTCTTTTTTGTAAAAAGTATCACTTTAATTCCAGCAGTGCTTCTGATTAGGATCAGTGAATTAACTGATTTGAGTTACAATCTGTAGTGATAGTTTTGAGTTGTTTTGATGTTTTTTGGGGGTGGGGGAGTGTTTTTATATCTGATTTTACAAAAGTATTTCCACTCATCTTGCTTTCCTACCCCAGATCCCAAAATTAATTCCACCTCATAAGACAGAAATATGTATTTGATTCATGCAGTAGTTTCTCAGGCTTATTATGCACACTGCAACATATAATTCAATTAGTTAGATATGTTATAATGTTAATATTATATATTTGCATACTATTATGTATAAAATTAAATTGTATAACTAATATATTACATTTTTAATATTTTTGTATAAAGTATACTTAACTGTATATCTGTGCATAATACACCTTATACACCCTCTTCTGCAGGCCTCTCATACAATTTTATGAAAATGAGGAACAGTGATGTGCTTTTCATTCTCAAATGTCTTTCCCCTCTTTAAAGCAATGTGCTCTATTTTATGTCGGCATTTCCATTTTAATTCGTAAAGATGAAGGCTCTCAGAGTGACATAGATTTCTTCTCAACACTTTCAAGCATCTAGTTCCATGGCTTTATTTTCACTGATGGAAAGAATTGTTAAAGCCAAAGAAGCCATTGACTCATCTCAGGCTTCGTAGATAAACTCCTCTATAGATGGTTTTTTCCCCAAAATTTAGACTTTTCTACTCGAGAGCTAGAATTCTAGGACCCCAACATCCTCTATAATTCTGATATAATCTCTTGATCTCACCATTCTATCTATGCCCCATTAAATACACTCTAAAGCTGTACACTTGTAGCAAACTTCCACTAATCTTGGTGACTGACCTTTAGGGGTGGGGGACTGAGAAATGCTTTCTTCCTTAACAAGTTGACTGCAGTTATTAATTGAGATAAGTCAGCAACAAAATTAAATGTGTTCCCTGTAGGGTAACTGAGAAATTTTTCCAGGATGGAAAAGATCACTCTTCTCTAGCAATTAATACTGTATCAAATCTGATCCATCACCCCAACCCTCAGAGCCCTCAAATCTGGAGATGAAATATCTTGCTGAAGAGATGTCCCTTGCCATAATTTGTACAGTAATAATAATGATAATAATTAATAATAATAATAATAATATTTCCATCATCTCAGAAGTAGGTCAACTCACAGGGCACTTAGTTCTTCCAATTCCTGAGTACAGAAACTGCCTCCCTGACTGATCCATACAATTTTGGGCAGCTTAATATAATATTTCATTTTCATGTGGTGTTTTAAGGTTTACAAGTGCTTTACATATATCATTCCATTTATTCCTCATAACCCCAGTAGGTGTGTGCTGCTTTTATTTCCAGTTTTACACATAAGGAAAGTGTGGCTACAAGGAGTTCAGTGACTTGTCCAAAGTCACACTACTGTTACGTATATAAAACAAGATAAAAATTTGAATCTTCCTGACTCCCAATTCTAGTCACTTAGTCACCACACCTCCTAATTGCCTCTATGCCTTTTCCACGTATTTATTACATGTAATTTTGTCCTCTGGAGTGAAGGTAAAAAATTTAGACTCCCAATAAGAATTCTCCTAAAGGGTATATGCCTTCCTTAGCTGTTCTTTGGTATTTTGGTGTTATGTTCATCGATGGAGAATAGAATATAAAAAATCATGTACGTCCCTTCTAGGAGACCCTAAAATTTGGATATCCAAGAAAGTCAGGGAATATTCAAGTGAATGCGACAAGCATGTTAGTTTGCTGACAAGTGGAGGGGAATTCCTCAGGGAAGAACATAAATTCCTTATCCCCATGTCAGCCTGCTACCAGGTCAAGCTTAGTAATGTGGAATCACATGGGAAAACTTTTTTAGAGAAATTTCTAGAGCATTAAATTTACTTTGGAAATTTTTGCTGGACCTGCAAGTATACTTTGAAAAGGGTTTGGAAGTTGTGAACCCCACTCAGACAGACAGACAGTCAAACATATGCACTTCCTATGCTTTTCTCCTGTTCCTCACTTTCTTGAAACTCTTGATTTGGTCTAAACTGGCCAAATGATAGGCAACTCAGAATTCTGTTTTGGATTGGAGCCCTGCACTGATCTTTACCCCAAAGATCAATGGTCTCCCTACCTCAGGGAGCCCAAAGCAGGTAGAATCAGATAATGAGAGCAGAGAGCAAAAGAGCAAGGTTCAGAGGCATTCTGTCCAGGCTCAAAACTCTGGGCTCCATCCTACCTAGATCATTGGTTGAGGGTAGGAGAAAGGGATGACAACTGACTGAGTAACAAAAGGTGGGCAGGGGGAGCTAGCAAGGGGGAGAGAGACTCCATTATTCATTTATAGTACTGCTTCCTATTTGGTTTTCCTGTTGGCAATCCTGAACCAAGGTTCCTCCGGCAGGTTTTTTAAAATTTTATTTTATGAGAATAGTCGGTTACGGCTCCCCAAGTGCTGTAAAAGTTAATGTGATAGCCTCTTTGCGCCTGTGCTCATTTTTATAATTTTTTATTTTATGAAACAGGACAGGGAGCTTAGTGACTTATTACTATTCATTTTGTCTCAATGCAGTAAATATTGATTCAGTTGGGGGTTTTCAATTTAAACCACTCGGCGATTATATAAAATATTACTAGCCTCTGAAATTATGCTTACCGATCCCTTCGGCTGCTCATTAAGGAAAGAGTGCAATTTTTAGATCCCTTTGCTTTCATCATTCTAATAAATGGGCTGAGATGCGTTTTTGCACGGAAGGTGCCACAGACACTGCTAGCAGGGGCTTGACAGCATGGATGCAACTCTTAATTTGGAAGTCACTTCAAAGCAAGCTGGAGTTATTTATTTATTTGTTTGAGGTATGTAGGTCTTTCAGTTCCTCAGCAGTAGTGACATCAAACTTGGTAGACAGCTGGTTAAGCAGTGCATCCCTGAGTCCCCCCCAGCTCCCTTACTTTCCAGCCCTTCATGAACCTAGGCATTGATGTGATTATAGTCATTCTCTCCCTCCCCTCCTCTTTCTCCCTCTCCCTCTCCCTCCCTCCCTCACTGTCTTTCTCTCTCTCTTCCCCCTCTTCTCTCTCTCCCTCATCTTCTCCCCTCTTTCTCCTCCCTCCGTGACTCTCCCTTCTTTCCTTTAATCACTTTCCCCTCCACCACTTTCCTTCTCTGTCTCCCTCTCCCACCTTTCCCTCCATTCTCCTCCCCTCTCCTCTCCTCTCATAGAGTAAATGTTCTAGAGTTCACCTCCTAGTTCTTTCCAAGACTGCTTAAGGACTGAAATGAGAAGGATTAGGGGAATGGAGTAGAGAACAGAAATAGGTAAACAGCGTTTTATAATGGCCCACAACAGTAAATATTCATCAGTCTTTTGCTCTAGTCGCACCCTATCTAGACGACTGTGTCCAGTTTGGTTTGCCACACTGTAGGAAGAATAGTAGCATGTCTGAATTATATCCAAGGGAATAGAACAGTGATCAACAAAATGAAGATGGAAATTATGTCCCCTGAGGTCTTCCAAAGCTACTAACCCCTAATATTTTCCTTGCTCTTTAAGAGCAAGTTTCAAAGTCAGAAAGACCCAAATTCAAATGTAGCCCCCATACTTTTAAACTGTGTAATACCAGGCAAAACACTGAACCTCTGTTTGTCTCAATTTCTTCAATTGTTAAATGTAGAGAAATAACACCACCTACCTCACAGCACAGTCCCTGGCATATAGTAGGCTCTATATAAATATTTACTCCCTTCCCTTTTTCCTCAAGGTCTTGCCTGGAGGATTCAGGAAAAGAAAGGAGGTGGGGGAACAAAGGAAGGACTGCAGAGCAGCAGGAATAAAAGAGCCCTTGACTGGAATAAGATGCTGTCATTCAGGAGTCACAACAAAACTGGGCCATGTCTCTCATGCCCCAAATGTGATTGTGAGCCATCAGAAGTAACCTTTTCAGAAAGAGTTTTGTTGCCATAGACTATCGGCTCTGGCCACATTAAAGAAAGCTACTCCAGAATAGCACAACTATATGTCATTCCCTTCTAATTGATAACCACTAGTCATCCTGTCTCTCTTCCCCCCAGTCCCTGAAGGGATTTGAGTGGGTATGGAAATTTATCCTCCTTCATTTGAAGATCTTGTCTTATCTTTGAAGAGGATCCTTCCTGCAGAGTAATCTAGCATTAAGTCTAAAATATGAAGATTCTTTCTGAACTCTGAAAATTCTTAGATTGGAAGGACATGGATTACAGACCTTTCTATAAATTTCCCAGAGTCAACTGGTACAAAATGTCTAAAGCATTTTGTTCTCAGTCTGAGGATTGGCTCAAAAGAGACCTGTTAACCTCTTGGCATGTTGTAGGCAGGAATGGAGATAGAAATTTTGGAAATTTTTGCTGAACCTGCTGGTATACTTTGAAAAGAGTTTGGAAGTTGTGAATCCCATTGAGACAGACAGACAGGGGTGGCTAGGTGGTGCAGTGGATGGATAGAGCACTGACCTTGGAGTCAGGAGTACCTGAATTCAAATCCGGCCTCAGACACTTAATAATTACCTAGCTATGTGGTCTGGGCAAGCCACTTAACCCCATTGCCTTGCAAAAACTAAAAAACAAAAAACAAAAAAAACAGACAGAGAGTCAGACATAGGCACTTCCTATTCCTCACTTTATTGAAACTCTTGTTCTGAACTGGCCAAATAAGAGGCACCTCAGAATTCTCTTTTGGATTGGAGCCCTGCACTGATCTTGCTACCCCAAAGATCAGCGTACTCCCTACCTTAGGGAATGTGTCCTGAGGAGTGCAACCACAAAACATGGAGAAGAAAGGATATGATTTCTGTATTCAATTATCTGCTGTCATATAGAGAGAAGATTGTACTTGTTCACCTTAGCCCTGGGAACAATGAGAGGAAGTTATAGAAAAGCAAATTTACATTCAACGTGAGGAAAAACTTTGTTAGCTCTAAAGGCTATCCAAAACCTAAATGAACTGTGTGGAGAGGGAATAGGTTCCCCTACCCTATAGGTCTTCAATCTATGATTAGATAGCCATTGTCCAGAGATATTATAAATACTATTTCTATTTTTATGCCAGTTGGACTGAATACGGTCTAAGGTCCCTTAGAATTTTGAGTCTGTAACTAGCTTCCTGCATAAGCTTGTGAAAGAAACAAGACCTTAATTTCCTTTCTAATCTATGTAGAAGAGCAGTTCCAATGTTAACTCAAGCCAAACTATCCCTAATCTTTCTAGCCAGCAGTTCCCTTGTCTTTTTCTCACTGCACTTATGCTTAGCCTTGGCACTGTCCATTTTAGTCCTTATTTAGTTATTGTTTCATATATATAGCCAAAAGGTCTGCTCCCCGTAGGGAAAATATGCTTAACATCTTTGTATTCCCTTTAACCCTAGTAAAATGTTCTGCACTGGTAGATCCTCAATATTATTTTTGATTGATGGTTTGATCTGCCTCATATTAATAGTCATTCTTCCACCCCAAGTTTTAATAGATTCCATCCTCATACAAAGGTTCTGTAGATAGGCATGAGGATATGGATGGACCCCTTATCCATAGCGTGCATCTGTAATCCTCAACCCATACCCCAAACAGCGTATCTTCCAGATTATCAGACCCTGGTCATGCTTTTTTATCTCCTAACTCTACAACTCTTTGTTACCTAGCCCAGAAACATTTTCTATCATTCAACTTTATATTTTTTTTTTAGGTTTTTTGCAAGGCAAATGGGTTAAGTGGCTTGTCCAAGGCCACACAGCTAGGTCATTATTAAGTGTCTGAGACCAGATTTGAACCCAGGTACTCCTGAATCCAGGGCTGGTGCTTTATCGACTGCGCCACCTAGCTGCCCCATTTTCTATCATTCAAGAGTCAGGCATGGAATGGAATTTAATTCAACCAACATTTATTAAACACCTTTGATGTACATAACATTATTGTGGGTATTGTAAGAGATTAAAAAGTTTAGATAAGTCATGGTTCATGTCCTCATCAAACTCACAGTGCAGTAGCAGAATGTGTGGTGACCTGGAAATAGCACTAGATTTGTAGGCTTTTAGTCAAACAAATAAATAGTCTAGCCTGCTTTAAAGTGACTTCTAAAGTAAGAGTTGTCACTTAGCCTTTCCAGTTCTCATTTTCCTCATATATAAATGAGAAAAATTGAAGTCTTAGATTCTTTTTAGCTCTATATCTCATGATATTTTGCCCTGATAATGAGAGGTTCAGCCCTTCCCTCAAACACCCTACAATCTAGGGAATCTGCATGATATGTCTTTCAGGAATTTAGAATTCCTGGCACTCTGTGCTAAAGGCCAAATAAAAGTCTAAATGAGTAACCCATCATCATGGATTGAGACTCACATGTAATTCTTGTAAGTATAGTATAGGTAAGAAAAAAATAGGAGTTAGGAAATCCCATCTTATTCATAGATAATTTAGAGATGGGGTGATTTAGAGGTTGGGGCAGTTAAGTTGCTCAGTGGATAGAGCACTGCCTCTGAAGTGAAGAGAAACTGAGTTGAAATATGACTTCATTTGAAGCCACTGGATACTTACTAGCTATGTGATCCTGGACAAGTCACTTAATCCTGATTGTCTTGCATCTAGGACCAGCTCCTATCCTCCTGTTTCTTACCTGTTCACTAGACCCAGATGGCTCCTGAGAAGAAAGTGAGATTTAGATCCAGTTCACATGTATGTCAGGTTGGGGTGGAAAACAATTAAATTTTACAAATATTTATTAAATGTTGGCTAAGTTTAGGAGATAAAAAAACAAACAAGACACGGTTCCTACCTCCAGGGAGTTTACAATCTAGTAAGAGAAATGTAGCATGTAAAATGATATTCAGGTAAAAAGCATTAAATGGTAGCTTGGTGATGTAGTCAATAGAAGAATTATATTTGAAACCCATTTTAGTATTTTACTAGCTTTGTGATCTTGGGCAAAGTCACTTAATTTTTCTCAGCCTTGGTCTCTTCATGTGGATAATAGGGATAATAATGGCATCTTCCTTGAAAATTTGTTAAGAGGACCAAATGTACAGCACTTTAGAAATCTCAAAGCTGTGTGTGTGTGTGTGTATGTGTGCACATGCATGCTATCTGCTGTTTATCATCATCGTTTTGTGAGATAAATGAGAGATTAAAAGAGATGGTAAGCGCATCCATATGGGGTGGGAATGCTCAGAAAGGACTTCACAGCCTTGATCTTGAGTCAGACAATGCAGTTTCAAATCCTAGCTCCGCTGGCCTGGCCTCATCTCAGCTAAGTATCTGGTTAAAGTTTATAAACATCTGTGGCAAGACCTTGCATTCTTCATAGACTTTGGGGGATTTAACCTGTAAGTCTTTGTTAGCATTCTTTATGAGTAGAATGTTATCCCTCCCTTTTGTCATCTGTTGAATTTCCTACTCATTCTTTAAAATTCAGTACAAGTACCACCTTGTCCCTGAAGTGAATTATCCCTGATTCCTTGTCTGTCTATTTCTCTCCTCCCTTCCCCCCAACTTTGCTTGTCTTCTCTTGATGTAACTATAATTTAATATTGTTTACTATAATTGTGTTAGTCTTTTCTTTTTAGGCCATAAGCTACATGAAGACAAGGACCATGCCTATTTTCCTTTTGTGTAATTCTCCTAGTCCTTACTCTATCACTTAGCTCTATACATACTGGTTGCTTAATAAATGTTTATTGTGCAAATATTAATGACTTAGAGAGGTAGAATGCAACTAGAGAAGAAGGAAAATGATGTAATGTTTATTTCTGGTTCCAGGCAGGTCAGTCCAGGCTTTCTCAAGTGAAGGAAACATGGACATGTTGTTAGGCAGTAAGGAAGCAGTCAGTAGACAGGGAGAAATCAGATAAGAGTGAAGATACTAGAGTTGTCTACTGAAGTAGAAAGAATAGAATGGGATCACTTATGCATGCAGAAGAATTTGTCTTGGGAGGAAGAAGGGCTACCTTTTTCTATTTGATAGGAATGAAGAAGGAAGTAATAGCAGACAATATGTAGGTAATTTGGAATGAGGAGGAAGGGAGAAGAACTTCTTGGTGAATGGCCTTCAACTTTTCAATAAATAAGAGATGTTTCTCAGTTAAGAATGTAAACAAGGGGAATCATGGGAGATTTGAAGAGGAATGAAAAGTTTAGATGAGCTGCTGTGGTGAGTAGCATTGTTAGTTAATTAAGGAAAGGTAAAAGGATTACTTTGCTACTATGAGGATCTCTGCTCTCCCTTCTCATCTTTACCTCCTGGCTTGTCTGGCTTCCTTTAAGTCATAGATAAAATTCTATCTTCTATAGGAAGTCTTTTCCAGTTACCCTTAATTTTAGTGCCTTCCCTTTGGTGATTATCTCCTTTTTTATCTGGTATATGGCTTATTTGTGCATATTTCTTTACCTGTTGGATTGTGATCCCCTCAAGAGTAGGACTGACTTAGCCTTTTTCTCTCCATCACTTAAGAAATTACCTTGGGGCGGCTAGGTGGCATAGTGGATAAAGCTCTGGCCCTGCAGTCAGGAGTACCTGGATTCAAATTTGGTCTCAGACACTTAATAATTACCTAGCCGTGTGGCCCTGGGCAAGCCACTTAACCCCATTTGCCTTGCAAAAACCTAAAAGGAAGAAGGAAGGAAGGAAGGAAGGAAGGAAGGAAGGAAGGAAGGAAGGAAGGAAGGAAGGAAGGAAAGAAAGAAATTACCTGACACATAGTAGATTTAATAAATATCTTTTGACCAGTTGATTGACCATATCTTGGATCTTGTCAGAGAAGTTTACTGCAAATAGTTTTCCCAGTTAATGCTTTCTCTTCTAATTGCATTGATTTTGTTTGTGAAAAACTTTGAAGTTTTATATAATTAGAATTGTCAATTTCCTGCAGTCCATGTCAAAAATTCTTCCCCTCTTCTCTATTAAGAAGTATATTTCCTTTAACATACTGGCAATGAACCTTTAAATTTTGCCAAACTGGTTTTTGGGAAACACTTATACCTTCATTTGCTGGACCAATAGTCAAAAGCCTCCTCAATTTAGTAGGACCTTGTAAGTATTTTTCTTCTACCTATGTGAGTCTTCACATCTCAGGGCCATCTCTACATTATGATGAAGTATTAGATGTGGTCCTAAATTAATATGTTTAATGCAACAGTGATAGTGAATTTTTCCCCCTTGAAAAATATTTATTGTAAACTTTATAGTGACCCACCAGAAGCTAATTAGAAATAACACTGTCATCATATGAGGCTGAATATGCAATTTTATTGTGGCATCCAAGAGGATTAGGAAACTATAGATGTACCTTCTGGTCTTATGGCCTTTGCCTCCAAAACATTTGACTATGATTTGTTAAGACTAGGTGACCAATTATGTATTTCTGTGGAAACTTCACTGCTGACTCTAGCCAGAGGTCAACAGCTATTGAGGTCAGTGGGCAGATGTTGTTGGCAGCATTGCCTCTCTTGGTGAGCTGCTTCCCTATCCATAGGGGTAGAGAGAACAGAGTTGCAAATATGATTGCTGACTTTTTTTTATTTTGGCTGTGTGGTAATATAATAGTTTGGTAAGAGGGTACACTGCATCTTGTTATGTCTTTAATACATGTGTGTGTGTGTGTGTGTGTGTGTGTGTGTGTGTGTGTATATATATATATATATATATATATATATATATATTTATATATAATGATGGCTATGATATCTTTTGAGGTCTGACAATGGAAATTTCCCTGCCAGTTTGGCTCTGTACATGGCAAGCATTGATTTTTTTTTAAGCCCATGTAACTAATGGAGCTTGAAATTAACATGGCTCTTTTTTAATATTAGAAACTTTATTGGGCCTCCATTCCTGCTCTCTGACAATGGACAGTACTGTGTGGTACTTTCATTTAAGTTCTATACAAAGTGCCCACATTTCTTTCTTGTTGGTGATGATGAGAGAAGTTGTTAGCTGACAGAGCAGAACATTCTGGCAGTTCATCCTGGATTTTGGTTTCACCATATTGGCAGTGACACCAAATGTGTTAATTGAGGAAAAAAACTATCAATTGCAGGGTGGGCTATTTTTGTTGTTTTACAAATCTAGGGTGCAATTTTTTTTTCCTTGGTGTGCAGAAAAGCACTGAAGGTAAGTGTTGAAAGGGGCCTGTATCTCGGTTTGTAGTAAAATATTATCTTATGAGAAAATATTTTAGTATTTTGGAACTATGTGATTATTCTATTACATCATTATCATCAGCTATTAATCATCCTAATACATGTCCTCTCAGTGCCTGGCTTTGTAACCAGAACTATATATTGGGATAATCAACCCTTCCTGGAAATAAGATTCTGGAGGCAGCTGAAAACACCACCCACCTAACAGAAAAAAATAAAACTTCCTTGGCCCCTCTATAGGTACTTAGTTGGCTTAGATAATTAAACACCATTTTAAATACCATTTTTACCTAGGTTTAAAAGGTAGTAGTAAAGTATTGTTCAAGTAATCAATATTATATTTAATTACTTGCATGTTTCAAACTTGTCAGCCTCATCTTACCTCAAAATATGATTCCCTTCTAATGGGTAGATTTATGAATTCTGCAGAGCCTGAGGAGGTTGATCCTGCATTAAAAGTGACCTGGAAGTCACAATCACACAAGTCCTATGCTTTTAGCCATGAAAACATGAAAGTTTTCATTAAGTAAGGGAATGTGGCCATCACCAAATTTGCAAAGAGGAACGGATATGTCTCTAAAGGACTAGCTACTTTTCTTTTTTCAGTCCTTAACTAGGGTGCAAAGAATAGCCTAATCCAGAACCTCTTTGACAGATTGGTATCCATGGAGGTCTCAGTTCTGTTTTTTTCATTTTCTCTATTAGCTCCTTGTAGAGAGAGATAGGAAGCAGCATCATGGGAAAAAGGGAAGACAATTGATAAACTATTTTCCCATCAGTTAGATCATGATTCAGTTGCTTTCTCCTACCAGTCATTATTCTGTGACCTGAAAGTTCCTTTAACTGGTCACTTAAGGTGATAGGGTAAAAAGAACTTTTCATAAGAAAACTTATCATTTCCTTAAAACCTTCTAATAGTTTGTTCCCTGTTCTACTCTAAAACAAGTCTAAGTATCTTTACCCTGATGTCCATGACAAACTGAAGTCTTTTCCCATTGGAAGTCCTCTCTTTGACATATCCAGGCTGTTCTTTGTCAGACCTTGCCAATTTTGCCTCTTCTCTAGTGCTGCCAGAGTCCAAGAAACCTTTTCTTCCTTCCCAAGTATTGTCCCTTCCTGCTCCTGGCCACTGTAATGCAGTTTATTTCTTGTCTTTCATTCATGTCAGTGCCTAAAAGCTCTCTTAAGAACCCTTCTTAAATTTATGAGTAATTTTTTTTTTTTTTTACTGACAGGGTCCTGTCTTAGCAGAAGACTTTTTCACTCTTCCATCCTCATCAATTCTTTCCCTTTTGTTCTCAGTTGGATATGATTAAAAAAATACTGTCCATTCATGGCTCAGATTAATGTTTCTTGTACTGTTTTCAGTGGATCTATCCTGTCTGTGACTATCTATGTATTTATAGTTATGTGTGTTTTAGGTCCAAGAATGTAGAGACTATTTGAATTTTTTGTATGGGAAGATTCTCTCATTTCTGATCCTATTATCTAATACCAGAGCCAATTTCTCTTCCCAACATTTTGTCACCAAACCATGTATAAATCCAATAACCATTTTAAGAGTTCCTGATATGCAGCACCTTAGAAAAGTTATCCAGATGTTTAAAAGGGGTATTTTAAAATTTACTTTTAAAAGAGAGTACCCCCAATAATAAGTGGATTATTTTTTTCTCATCAATACTCCATATAGTTTTTTTCAGGTATGCTAGTTCCCTGCTTTAACATGTCACCAGTTGAGTGGTTGAGAATTTCTACATAGAAGAGGCTAACCATACCAAGTTCTATGAGGTTATTCATGCTTGGGGTGTTGAGGCTAGCTGAGAATGTTTTCTTCCATCTCACATGACTTTCCTTCTTGAATCAGAGTTTGGCATTTGCCAAGAGCTAATCTATCCTACTCTGATGTTTATCTCTACCTTTGCCACTCCATCTGTGATCGGTTTTGAGGGGAGCTGAAAGAGACTTTAGCTGGTGAGAGAATTCAGGCTTGAAAATGATCATGGGGCATTATCTGCTTCAAGGATCTAATCTGAAATGATTACTGACATGCATTGATGAGTTTTTCTGGGGGATGACTTCCCATGGGATCTTGGAGTTGTCCCCAGGCACCCAGCAAGTCCATGACTTAAACCCAGAGTTCTAAAGAACCAAATTCAAATTTCCACATCAAATTCTAGAAAACAATGAAATTAAAGCAAAGTTGTGACTTTTTTTCCTTCCCATATTTTTTCTAAGTCAGCAAGGTTCAGTTTTCTGGCCCCACCTACTACCAAGTGTAAGAAGCCCCCAGTTTAATTTGCGGTTAGATATCTGTTAAGATTGCATCCACTTCCCAAGTCAGCACTTAATTGGCAAGTTGCTTGATTTAACAGCGTGGGAGCCTGCACCGGAAAAATGGCCAGAATAAATCACGGCCTGACGCCAGAAAATAGATATAATCTCAACATTAACTACATTAATAGTAGCAGGAGCCGAATTAAGAAAGCCATAAAGTATAGGCAGGAGAGTATAAATTATAGCCATCTCTCTGTCTCCCATTCCCTCCTGCCACTATCCCCCAAACCCCTGTTCATCTTTGCTTTCACTTGCCCCTCCTCCCTGCCTCCCATACTCAGTCCACCAGGCCTGACTTGGCTAGCCCTCCCACAGGGAGACCTGCTTGGACATTCCCAGATGTCTGAAGATCCTAGCTCTCTAGGCCAGACCTCATCACTTTCACTGGTTTCTATTGATTCCGATTGGAAATTGGAAATCTGGCTCTGTTGTAATAATGCACTTCATTTTTCCTTGGCTTCCTTCTACCTTTTTCTGAACACGTGGGACTTGTATCACAGCTCCCCCAGGGATGAAACAGACTAGTGAAACCATCCATCGATCTGAACATACATAGCCACTGTGATACTAAGAGGACTCCTTGGTCAGGTCACTTTATCTCTTTTATACCTCAGTTTTGTCACTGGGAAAATGGGTGCAATACCTGTCCCACAATACCATGTATCATGAAGTTAAACAAATACTTTGAGCAGTTGTTATTTTCTTTATAAGTGTGGGCTAAATGATGGTGAATTGATGTCCTGGCAGAGAAGCAAAGGGAAACTAGTGACACCTTGTTGTCATAAAGACTCATTCAGCATGAAGCCAAAGCATTATTGTGAAACCTGAGGCAGTATACATGACTAGAACTTTCTTCTCCCTGCTGTTCAGCTCTTTGGGGAATGAGCTTGGAAATGACCTCAGCTGCCTGAAATGTAGGCACTACTGTCAGAGAGTGTGGTCAGATGGATAGTAGAGTATACGAAGCACAGGTACTTAGAATTGAGGGGCAGGTGATTTGTCATTAGTACAGAGGGCCCTGTGGACCACCTAAGTGACTACTTAGCATCAGGTTATGGGCATTTTTATATTTTTAAATTTTATTTTATTACCACTAACAGTTCTACTTCTAAATATATTTCATGGCCCTACTGGGTGCCTGCCACTTTTTAGAAGAGAATAAAGATTTTGGTCTTATGAGTTCTCAACCCAGTTAGAGAAGAAAATGAGATCTACAGTTATAAAAAGTGTTTATTTGTTTAAGGTTATCATGGTCAATTCTCTGTTATTTAGTGAGACAAGGGAGTTATGCTACTTGATTATTAAAGCCAACTATTGAGGAGTTCAGAGTGTTTAGAATGGAGAATGAACTTATGAGTTAATATAAAACCAAATCAATATATATTTATCCAAAGCAATATCAAAAAATAAAGAAATACACTAAATATATGAACTTGTGCTTGAAAAAAGTTCAAAACCTATTATGATAGATCCTTCGAGCATCTTCTCATTTGTTAAATGAAGTACAGATAATAAGGGAATGTGATTTCTTCCTTCACATATCTAAAATGAAACCATAGTAAACAGAAAACAAACTTGATCTTTATGGAACCAGAGAGAAGAACAAGAAGTCATACAGCAAGATTGACAGGAGTAGTTACAAAGAAGATTTTTATTTGATATTTGAAAAACTTTCCAATAATTAGATATGTACCACAAACAAAAAAAAAAATTTAATTCATCAGTAGAGGTATTCAAACTTAGAAGACAATTTGTTATAGATGTTGTAAAAAGAATTCCTATATAAAGTCGCCAAAAGAAAAAATGGTTTTGGCCAGGCACTGTTAAGTATTTTATTATTTTTAAGTACTTTATTATTTTATTTTTTCTTAATTATATTAAAATAATTTCTAAATTCATTTTTAAAAATTTTTTTTAGTTCCAATAAAGATTTTTAAAGTAGAGGTTAAACAGCCTTGTCAGAGATGCTGTGTGTAAGGGAATGGGAAAGATTGGACTAGTTGATCTCTCAGCTCCATTCCTTGTCCAGGATTATATGATCCAAAAATTACTGCCATTTGGCTTGGGAATGAATATATCATAGATTTTAAGGGAAGGACTTGAGACAGGGTGTAGGGTTACCTTGCCAACTGTGTTTCCCATGGGCTATTTCAATGGGTTTGTGTTCTGTGAACTTAAGTGTGAGTTATTTTTTCTCTCCCCTCCCATCTCCCTCCCCATGACCCTGGGCAATATGATATGTGAGTCAACCATTTTATTGTCAGTATATTCTTCCAAAACAATTGCTCTAGAATCAAAATAAGCTTTGGGCTTCAAGAAAAGTGGAAAAGGAATTGTGATTGTTCATTACTGACTTCATTACTGAAGTAGGATGATTTTTATGTTAGTTATACTTTCCTACTGGATTAATTTTCCTAATACAGCCTGTTCATTATTCATTTCCCTTGTCCAAAACCTTAAATGGCTACCTATTATAAGGACAAGCTGAAGTCATTCTGGTACCTCTGCCACTTGGCCTAAGTGACATTCTTCCTTGGTTTTCCATTCTGCAGCAACGTGAGCCCTCTCTTCTGTTCAGGATATCCTCCTTAGATTTTGCACTATTTGACTTATTCCTACCTCTGTGCTTTTGTTCATGTTATTCCTTTGCCCTCAAATATATTTCCCTTCTTGTCCTGTCCAAATCATTCTCATTATTCAAGGTCCACTCAAGTACTCCCTCCTCCATGCAGTATTTCTTCAACTCCCACAGAACACACATTCAACACTTCCTCTTTTGACCTCCTACAACACATTCTGTCTGCATCATTTATTTTGGCACTTAATCATATATCAACTTACAGTGTTTTTTAGACCAGAGATTCATAGAATGTCAGAAATGGAAGGAATCTTACATCATCTAATCATTTTTGTTGTTCACTTCTGTCCAACCCCATTTGAGATTTTCTTGGCCGAGATACTGGAATGGTTTCCTATTTCCTTCTCCCGTTCAATTTATAGATGTTGAAATGAGGCAAACAGGGCTAAGTGACTTGCCCAGCATCATACAGTTAGTGTCTGAGGTCAATTGCCCATATTTGATTGCTGCTAGAGTGCTGTTTCTGAAGGCAGGAAGACTCATCTTACTAAGTTCACATTTGGCCTCAAACGGGAATCATATAGTGCCAGAACAACATCAGACCATAAGACCAAAGAATTAGAAGGGATTTCAGTGACTACCTAATTCCAACCTGAACTTGAGTTAGAACAGGTTATACAGCATCTACAAACAAATCCGACGTCCTCCATTGAAGGAGAACTCAATATTTGCGGAAGTTACCCATTACATTTTTTTTATCAGATTTCATTGTTAGGAAGTTATTCTTTTATTAAATCTGTATCTGCCTCTTTGTAAAACTTATCTCAGGTGCTACCAAGTTCCTTATATTTACCATCTGGTTACTCATTTGGTTTATTTTTTTTTCTAATTACACATGAAAATAATTTTAATCATTGATTTATGTAAAATTTTCTTCCTTCTTCCTTCCCCAGGACTACAAACAATCTGATATAAGTTATACATGTACAATTATATTAAATGTATTTCCATATTTGTCATGCTGTGA
Organism: Macrotis lagotis; assembly: GCF_037893015.1. Taxonomy (NCBI): domain Eukaryota; kingdom Metazoa; phylum Chordata; class Mammalia; order Peramelemorphia; family Peramelidae; genus Macrotis; species Macrotis lagotis. The sequence goes on along the minus strand of NC_133666.1, from coordinate 618,473,947 downwards.
AAGAAGAATCAGAACAAAAGAGAAAGAATCATGATAAAAAGAAAAACTAAATTTTTAAAAAGTGAATATTGTATGCTTCCATTTGCAGTCAGACTCCATAGTTCTTTCTCCAGATGTGGATGGCCTTTTCTGTTATGAGTCTTTTGGAATTGTCTTTGATCACTGTATTGCTAAGAAGAACTAAGTCATTCATAGTTGTTCATCACATAATGTTGCAATAACTATGTACAGTATTTGCCTGGTTCTGCTCACTTTACTCCGCATCATTTCATGTAAGTCTTTCCAGGTTTTTCTGAAATCTGCTCATCATTTCTTATAGAATAATAGTATTCCATTACATTCATTTACCACAATTGGTTCAACTATTCCCCAATTGATGGTCATCCCCCCAATTTTCAATTCTTTGCCACCACACAGAGTTGCTATGAATATTTTTGTGGGTCTTTTCCCTTTGTTATATTCTATTTGGGTACCCTCTTTTGCAAGACACTGCATCTGGTTACACAGTCAGACTCAGAGGGGATCTCAAAGGCCCTCTAATCCAATGTGTGTCAAGGGGTTTGAGATGGAGAAGAGGGAGCACTTGGAGAACAGTCTCTGCTTTTAGCGAAATATGAGTTGAGACCTTAACTGAGAAACAGAGCAAGAAATGGTGTTGGAATTTAAAAAGAAAATTTAAAGAATTGGATATATTTGGTCTGAAGAAAAAAAGTGAAGCTATTCAAAGTGTTTTCAAATAAAGGCTGGTTACATTTAAAAAGACATTATGTGAATTCTGCTTGACTCAAAGAGTGAATTAGGAGCAGTGGGTGGAAGCTGCAAAGAAGCAAAATTTAGGCTAAATAAAAGAAAAATCTCCCTAAAAATTAGAGCTATTCACAAGTGGATTGTGCTGACTCAGGATATATGATATTTTTCTCTTTCCTTGACATCTTCAAACCAAAGTCAAGCAGACCAGTTTTCAGGTGTGATATAGAGCAAAGGTGTCCATCCAGTTCACAGGTTCAAGAACCTGAACCAGATTAAAATGCAATTAGGAAATGTTCAATAAAAATCATTTAAAAATAGAGTACATCATAGATAATGTTAATTTGTGGATTTCTGAAATAATATGCTCCCTGTGGAGATCCATTTCTATTTGAGTTTGAAATCCCTGAAATAGAGGCTATCTTTGTTTGTTAATTTTCTCTTCACTTTCAAATATCTTATAGCATTTTTTTCCTCTGTCCTCTCAGCTAAAGTTCTCCCTTCCATTTGTACTGAAAAAGTTTATCTCCTCTATATCTCAGAATCCCTTGATATCTCCCCCTTTTTCACTCTTCTTTGGAGCAGAAGTGGCCCTTATTCTTGCCAAGGTCATCCTTTTTTGCATGTATCCTAAATTCCCATCTTCCTCCTACACCATTCTTCCTGTACTTTATCTACTTAACTTGCAATAGTTTTGGGCAGCTAGGTGGCATATTGGATAAAGCACCGGCCCTGGAGTCAGGAGTACCTGGGTTCAAATCTGGTCTCAGACACTTAATAACTACCTAACTGTTGTGGCCTTGGGCAAGCCACTTAACCCCGTTTGCTTTGCAAAAAAACAAAACAAAAAAAAAACTTGCAGTGGTTTCTACCAAGGCACTCAGATCATCACCATCCTTAAAAAATCCTCATTTGACTCTGCCATCTCCTCAGTCTCACTCCTTAAACACATTCCTGGAAAAAACTGTCAACTTTTTTTTTTTGGTTTTGCATACCTCTCCCTTTCAAAAAATTTATTTTCATCATTTGTACAAGCATATTTCCAAGTTACAAAATTTTCCTCTGCTCTCCCTTCCCACTCCTCTCCCCTCAACAGGGAATAGTCAGGTTAGCATTTTACATACATATTTTGTTAAACATTTATAAATTAGTAATTTTTGGCATGAGGAATTAGGATTAAGGAAAAGAGATATGGGATAATTTTTATAAAGTGTTCATCAGATTTGGAAAGGTTTTTTTTTCTCTTTTGTTTTGTTTTTCTTCCTTTGGTTGGGAATAATATAGTCCATAACCAGTCAAATATAGTTATCCTGGCTCTCTGGACTGTTGAGATAAGTTGCTTCTATCAAGGTTGTTCATCTCACAGTGTTGATGTGTATATTGTACTCTTGACTCTACTCCTTTCATTCAGCATCAGAGATCCTGTAAGTCATTCCATGTTTCACTAGAGTCCGACCATTTATGGTTTCTTTTAGAACAATAATATTCCAAAGTCTTCATGTACCATAACTTGTTTAGCCATTCTGCCATTGATGGGCATCCCCAAACTGTCAACTTTTAATGCATATTCTCAGCATCCTCTCCTCTTTCTCACTTTCAGTCATTTTCAGTCTGGCATCAGACCTTATTATTACTCATTTGGAACTAGTTAATACAAAGTTATATCAGTTATCTCTTAATTACCAAATCCTATTACCTTTTCTCAAAATCTTCCCTCCTTTTTTTTCTTTAAATCTCAGTGCACCATTTGACACTGTTGACAACCCTCACTTCTTAAATATCTCTACTCTCTAGTATTTTTGTTAGTGTTCATTATTGTTTCTCCTTCTGCCTCTTTGCCTGCCCACTGATCCTTATCCTAAACTCACTATTACTCCATAGATCTAGTGAATTTTCTTATCTTGTTAACTCCACCTCCACAATTTGGGTCTGTTACTTTCTATTTACATGTCTTGTCTCTTACCTAGGGTGACTCAAGCAATAAGCGCAAGGTTTGAGCTTCCATTCTCTATCCAGTACTCTTAAATTGCTCTATAAATTTTATTCATTTTTCTTTTCCTTGCTTTCTAACTGGAGTACTTTGATTGGGGCAGGGGGGTGCTAATGAAGGGCACATACTTTGGCATTTTTTTGAGCTTTCTATATTGGAAGTTTGCAGGCTTCCCCCCCCCCCGTTTTTATATAGATTGAGGAACAATGCTATCTCTACTTCTATCATATAACATTCCAATAAGCCCTCATAATTGGGCTTTGATTTGTCAAGCTGTGAAAGAAATCTTACTAGACTGTGGATCATGGTTCTAAGACTGGACCTTTAAAAACTTGGCAGAAACTTCCATTGAGGGTGCATTCCTCTCTGCTACTATTCACCAGTGCAGAGAGTGTCTTTACTTTTGAGGAATTGCCAAGATTAGGTTTAGTTGTTTTCTTTGCAACAAAGTAAATGTTATTCTTAACCACACTCCAGCAGGGGGAGACAGGTCATTATTAGTATTTCTTGAAGAAGTCTGAGGAATTATTTAATTTTGAAAGCTTGGAGTAGCAGGAGATATCTCCAGAGTGTGTGACTGACTGAATGGTACCTGAACATTTCAAGCAACAAAGACAAAGAATTGGAAATAAAAGTATATGAGTGACTATCCCAGGGTGTTCATATTTTCAACAATAAGAAGAAGCATTTTACTTTAGCTTAGAATCATCTCCAGGCAATTTTTTTTTTTACCTGCTGAAAGTTCCCTTCTTCTAGAAAGCCTTCCTAGATTGATTCCACCTACCTCTAATCATTTCATCAATCTTTTTCTTATATGAACTTCTCTACTGCTGGTGACAAAATGAAAGGGTCTGGCAGCAATTCCTAGACTTGGTTCCACAGAAGCTTGTATGTCTTCTTCTGTGTCACTTGCCAAAAGCCAGCACCAGCCTTCTTTAGCTCCTTTCCCCACGTAGTGTATGGTTTTCAAAATGACTTTACTGTTGACTAAGAGAAGTTAGGAAAACAATAATAGCAACAACCCACCTTTTGGAGCATGGGGTTAACAATTGAAAGCCTTCTAAAGCTTCCTCTACTCAGATCCTTGAGACCATCATAGTTTCCTGGCCTTTCTTGGTATATTTCCATCTGATGTGTATTGTTACCACACTCCCTTGGGAGAAGGTCTAGCACACATCTCTCCTCCAGTATAACACCTGTGTGGACTACTTTGTGATCTGTAACTGAAATCCTTTATGGACTTTCCATTATCTTTCTAGGTCAGAATTTCAAGGCAATTTTGGCCCTCCCAATTAGCCAGTCTCTACTTGGATGTATTAGTTAGGGCTCATATCCCTGCTGCCTATTAGAATAACTTCAAACTAATTGACTTAATTCGCAACCTTCCTCAATCTGGCACCATTTTATCTTTCCATTTTTATTTTTTATTATTACCCTCTATGTCCTCTACATATTAGTCAAACTAGGCTGTAATCTCCCCACTTCCATTCCTCTGCTCAAGCTATGCCTTGGATATACTTCCTTTCCTTTCCCTACTAAATTCATATCCATCCTTTAAAACCCTTGTCAAATTGTCATCGCCCAAAAATCTTCCTGATTTCTTTCTTCTCCTTTCTAAAATGGTAATAACTTGTCTCTTTATGTCACATGACACTTTGATTACACTTTTTAAATGCATTTATCATGTAATATTAAGTATTATAGTTGAGATATATTATAGGCAAAACATAATTATGTAAAGAAACCAAGATTTTTGTGCCTGAGGCCCTGGGTTCAAATCTTATTCTTGTATCTTCTCCTAAATTCCAGTTCTTGAGATGATTACAATTTTCCTGACCTGATTTAAATTGCTTCTATCTAATGTGTAATTTGACATATGACTTTCTATTCAATTACTTGCTGTATGATGGTAGACAAGTCATTAAATATCAGCTTATAAAAAGGTAGCAGAAAAGGGCATTGTATTGATGTCCAGTTACACTTTTAAAAGGGAAATGAAGGTTGACCAACTTGATTCCCTGCCCCAAATGAAGGCACTGTTAGGAACTCACCAGTTCAGGAGAGCTGGGTTGTGTGGTAGCAAGTATTTCTGGATGAAAAGGTCAAGGTGAGACTGCAGCCGAGGCATGACAGTGAAGTCTGCAAAGTCAGAAGCATGACTTGGAAGGGAATGAAATTTGGCAAGCCAATATAATTTCTTCTCTTCTCTACCTCCTTCAAGACCTTTGTAACAAAGATTTAAAAAGAAAAAGGGGAAATGCAATTCAATAAAACCAACCAACAACCAACTAGTTCTGACAGCATTTGTTATATACCCCTAGTTTTCCACTTTTGTAAGAAGACACATTTTCTGAATTCCTGAAAGATCGAATTTGACCTTAATTCTGTATTAGTATCCATTTTAAATTAACTTCAGTGAAGGTAGCTATGATGTTATGAAAAAACTGTGGACTTAGAAGACCTTAGTTCAAGTCCCAATCTGCTACTAACTTGCTGTTTGACCTCTAACAAGTAATTTCACCCTTCTGAGACTCAGTTTCTTCGTCTGTAAAATGAGAATGTTGAACCAGATGATCTCAAGGTTCCCCTCTACCTCTGACTGATTTTAATATCCTGAATGATTAGAATCCAAAAATATTTTAATAGGCTAGAATCACAGGTTTAAGTTAGCTCACCTAATAGGGATAAAAGTCCCGCACTTGAGATTTTAAAAAAATCAACTACACCAGTATAAGTTGGGGGAGACATAGCTAGACAGTAATTTGTGAGGACAAGATTTGAGGGCTTTAGGTAGACTACAGGCTAGTACAAATGGGTCAGCAATGAGTCAACAGTACGAAGCAGAAGACATAAAAGTTAATGCAGTCTTATACTGTTTGTTAATTAATAAAAGCAGTAGCCAGACTGAGGAGAATATCACAGTCCTCTGATCACAGCTGAAGTACTGTGGGCATATTTTAGAAATAACATTTAAAAACAAAATGACCAGAAGAGAACAACCAGAAAAATATATCAGAGGAAAATTGATTGCAAGGAGTCTTCTGGGCTCTCTTCTAGCTTTCAGAGTCTATGATTCTTTAAATTCTTTGAATCGTGGTCTTTTGATCAGTATCAACAAGTGAACTAACTTGTTTCCAAATATTGTCCCTGGGCTAGTAGATAGTAGACCTTTGTCTGGGGACCAAAACAGGCATTACAGTATCTCAGCCTCTGCCTGGATCTATGCTCAGCCACACAATGAGGTTAATTGAAGCATGGTATGCTTTATCCTAGACCTCAGAGCTCTGCTTTGGTAAGCAGGTGAAACTTTAGGAAGTTAGATTATTCTTTTGCCCATATCTTTCCCATTGTTTGAAATTTCTTTCATCTCCCTTACCTGTAAATCTCCCTTCGTGTAAATGTTAACATCTTTTATGGTTCCGTTCAAAGGGTCCTCTTCAGTCCCTTTTCCTTCCTGCTGGCAATTCTCTTTTCTCCATGCAGTTGGGTGAATTTGGCACAATGGGTAGAAGAGTCCTGAACCAGGAGTCTAAAAGAAGAGACTTTAAATTCGGTCTCAAACACTTCCAAAAGTTACGGGACCTTGGGCAAGTCAGTTAACCTCAGTATACCTCATCTTGGGAGGCATTGGAATGGCAATAGTACCTATCTCCCAGGTTTTGTGTGAGGATAAAATAAAGTAACATTTGTAACCTCTGCAAACCTTAAAGCATTCCTATAAATACTTGTCCTATTTCCCTTTATAGTTCTATATGTCCTTGAGTTATCTCTTCAACTAGACTAAACTTCATTAAGATGGGGAACTGGACTTATACTCAAAGTGGATATGGAATAAGTGAGTAAAAGTTAGAGCAAATGAATCCAGCACAAAGAACCTATGGTTCTTAAGGATCTGAGAAATAAAGATCAAAGTATAGGATAATAATCATGGGAGGCTTTCTGGGGGAAGATACTTTAAGCAGGCAGGAAACTGGATAGAGAAGAGAGAAGAGGGCCAATGAAAAGACCCATTGCAGAGCAACTAGGTCATGCAGTGAATAGAGCACCATTCCTGGAGTCAGGAGGACCTGAGTTCAAATGTAACCTCAGACATTTGAGAATTACTTAGCTATGTGACCTTGGGTCATTCACTTAACCCCATTGCCTTGCAAAAACTGAAAGAGGTAGGGGAAGAAGGAAGGAAGGAGAGGGGATGAAAGAAAGAAAAGAGTTTGTAGCTATGTTCTGTAGGACCTAGGACATAAGGCAGAGAGGATACTGAATCTTTAGAGATAAGTCCTAACTTAGAATAAATTTTTTGACTAATTAAATTTCCAGCACTTTCTGAATGAACAGAAGCAGCTCTATTCTTTTTTTTTTAATCTCAAAGTAAAATCTTTCATTAAAGAATTGGGGAAAAAAAGAAACCAGGAGGGATGGGAATTCAGGAAAGCATGGAAGGATCTGCATGAACTGATGCTGAGTGAGATGAGCAGAACCAGAAAATCACTGTACACCCTAACAGCAACATGGGAGTGATGAACAATCTTCCTGGACTTGCTCATTCCATCAGTGCAACAAGCAGGGACAATTTTGGACTATCTTAATAACAAGCTTGTTAGACCCCATCAATACTGATTCCAATATGATTTAAATCTCCAGGGCTGCTATTAGGGTCAGTGAGATTCTACTGTCAAGGGCCTGCCTGGGGCCCAGGCCAAGGCTCGGGCTCCCTTCTCCTCCGCGGCCTCCTGGAGGCCGGCTCTGCCCCTGAGCAGTACCCCCCTAGCCACGAGGGCAGGGAGGGCGGGGGGGGGGTAGGGGGCCGGGAGGGCGGGGGGGGCAGTGAGCAGGGGGGGCAGGGAGGGCGGGAGGTGAGGGGGCAGGGGGGGCAGGGAGGCCAAGGCCCTGCAGCCGCGGCACACAGGCTTCTCACCAAGCAGCTCTATTCTTATGAACAGTTATTACTTCTGGCACTTAAGGAATGGCATGGCTGGACTAAGAGGCAAAATATTTGGGTTCTAGTTCTGACTTTGCCCTTAAATCATTGTGAGGCCTTTAGACCTTTCTTCTTTCTGGATCTCAATTTCTTCCTTAGAGGAGGAAAAAAATTGTTCTAATCTAGAACAGTGATTTCCAACTTCAGTATTTTCAGACTACAATGAGTGTGATGTTAATGAAAGGAATCCTAGAACCCATTAGGCATTTTCTCAATATCATAATTAATAACAAAAAGTATCCAAGGATCATAAATTTAGATTTGGAAGAGAGCCTAGAGGACAGCTAGTCTCTTTTCCTTTTATAGATGAAGAACTCAGGCCTAGAGAATTGAAATGACTTGATCAGGATTACACAGGTAGTAAAAAGTAAATCAGGGATTCAACACCTCCAGATTCAGCACTCATTCCATATGGTACCATACTGCTTGGTACAATTTTTATATGGAGATAAAATTTTTTAAAACTTTAAAGAAGGGGCAGCTAGGTGGCACAGTGGATAGAGCACCGGCCTTGGAGTCAGGAGTACCTGGGTTTAAATATGACCTCAAACACTTAATAATTACCTAGCCATGTGGCCTTGGGCAAGGCACTTAACTTCATTGCTTTGAAAAATCCAAAAAAACCAAAAAAACTTTAAAGTAGAGAACTTATACTAAAAACTGTTAGAAACCACTGGTCCTTGTGTTTTCTCAGGCCCCTTCCAACTTTGTTGTTTGATTTTATAGTTGAAATTCTCTAAGTGCCAGAATTCTTGATAATATCACCTGAACTTGATTAGATTCTCCAACCAAAGACCCCAGAACACTTCATTTGGGTTCTAGGCCAGACCGACTCATACTGAAGCCTGCTACTTCCTGTCCTCTCCTTACCACACCAGGCTTTTGCTTTGATTGCTAGTGGCTTCCTCCTTCTTCCACAGTAGAATCCACTGTGGAACTAATACCTATCCATGAGAGCCAGGCATGTCCTATGAGTCCCCTTCCACTTTTCTACCCCCAGACAACCGGGAGATAGTATTTTATGCCCTCCTCCTTCCATTTTCCCTCTCCATACATCCACATACCATCATCATCACAGGATTCTCAAGTCATTGAGTACTAAACTTAGTATTGTGAGAGGTAGCCATTAAAACACAAGCAATACTCAGTTTTTGCAGCCAGCTGGATGTAACACCAATAGCCCCAGTGAAATGGATTTTTAAAGTGTCATTTTATGGAGAATTTTACTTTCCATCTTGTTGTTTATTAGGCTCTTAAAGGGAAAGCTTGTAATGTATCCATTGATCGAAATACCAATTGAATAGATGTGAGCACATAAAATAGTCCCGACCCCTTAATAATGGAGCAATAGCATTTGTAATGGAGGCAGTGCAATTAGTATTGCCCACCAATACAGTGTCTTGATGATGGAGGTCATTGAATCATTTTTATTCATTACAGCAGAGAAAAAGGGCAGTCTAACTTGTAAGCATCCAGCATGGACAGGCATCCCACAGGTAATGAAGTCTTCAGAAATGACTCTCTTCAGGGATCACTGCCTTTTCTTCCTGTGCCATTTCTATGAGATCACCCTTTTCTCATAACCAGTGAGGAAAAGAATGATACCAAAGTCCTCTTGTACGTATCTGGACCATCCTCTGCTCCTTCTCATAAGAAGTTCTTAAATCTCCCCAGGTTCTTAAAGGAATGCTTTACACTTAATTTACTTGGCCTTAAAAGACAGAACCAAGATCTGTATAGAGAAGTTATGGAGAATCGGGGGAGGGGGGACACTATATTTGGAGTCACAGAACTTGGGTTCAAGACCCAATTCAGTCCCTGAACTACCTGTACAACCATGGGCAATTCATTTCATCTCTCAAGACCCTATTTTCCTCATCTGAAAGATGAGGATAATGGTATTTGCAATGCCTTCCAACACAAGGTACTTGTGAGGCTCAAATTAAAAAATGTTATGTATAGTACATAGCATGACATTCTTCTTATTCACAGATAGGAAGTTTGAATCTTTTCTCTCTCCAAGTGTATTTAGACAGGTGCTAGGCTTCCTATATAAACCTGTGATTACATGTCAGACTGTTTTCCAACTTTTGCCTTAGAATCCCAGGGAGCTTCTTGCATATCACAATCATTAATAAATGCTTACTGAATTGTGTCCACCATGTTTCTCATTCTAATCACTCTATTATTAATAGCACTAGTTTTAATTGGATACTGGGAATGTTAATGAAATCCATGAGAGCTGAGGAGATCACTGAAAGAAAGATTGTAAGGGGAGAAAATAATCCAATCTTTCAGAAGACCATCTGTAGGAAGAATAGATAATGAGTCAGCAAGGAGACTGAGGAGAAGTTAGGCAGGTCAGAAGAGAAGCAGGAGAGTCACAACAACTCAGGGAAGAAAGTTTCCAAGAAAGTTTCATGGTCAAATGAAACATAAATCACAAAGGATAAGGACTGTGAACATAACTTCTTATCAAGCAGTTAGAAAGAGTTTTTTCAGTTGAAGGATGAAAAGTCTTTACTAGAAGCCATACTGAAAATAACTACAAGAGTGAGAGGAAGTAGAGGCAATGACTGTAGCTAGTTGTTTTTTTTTTCTAAAAATTTGGCTAAGAGATATGGGTTTAATGAAGTTTTTTTAAGGAAAGTATTTCAGAGAAGGAACCTATAGGTAAGAAAGAACTGAAGATTAGAGAGATGGGAAATAATTGAGGAAAATCTGCTAGAAAAGATGAAAAGGGAATAGGATTAGGACTAAGGGTATATGGAGAGGCCATGACTTTGGCAAAGAGAGTAATTGAGACCATTCTCAATGAGCTCCCTCTTCTTTCCTTTTCTTCTCAAAAACAATCGACATTTCAAGGATATGAATAGACAGTTTTCAAATGAAGAAATTAAAAGCTAGCTATAGTGTTATGAAACAAAAGTGCTCCAAATATTTTTGATTAGAGAAATACACATTAAAACCATCCTGAGAATACTATCTCAAACCTATCAGACTAGCTAAGATGACAGAAAAGGAAAATGATCTTTGTTAGAGGGAATGTGGGAAAATTGACATACTAATGCACTGTTAGTGGAGTGTGAACTTATCCAACCATTCTGGAAAGCAATTTGGAATTTTACCTAAAAGGTTACAAAACTGTGCATACCCTTTGAACCAGTAATACCACTACTAGCACTGTATCCCAAAGAGATCATAAAAAAGGGGAAAGACCCACATGTACAAAAATATTCATAGCAGCTCTTTTTGCAGTGTCAAAGAATTGAAAATTGAGGGGATGCCCCATCAGCTGGGGAATAACTGAACAAATTGTAGTATGTGATTGTGATGGAGTACTATTATTGTTCTGTGAGAACTTTTGAACAGCTAGATTTCAGGAAAGCCTGGAAAGACTTGCATGAACTGATGCTGAGTAAAATGAGCAGAACCAGAAGAACATTGTACTCATTACCAGCAACATTATGAGATGATCAACTAGAATGGACTCAAGCTTCTCTTAGCATACAGGGATCAAGGACAAATATAAAGAACTTACGATGGAAAATACCATCCATATCCAGAGAAGGGACTATAGAGTCTAAATGAAGACCAAAGCATACTATTTTCGCTTCTTAAAACTATGTGTTTTGTTTCCCTTTAGTTCTGATTCTTCTTTAACAGTATGATTAATATGGAAATCTGTTAAATGTGATTATATATGTATAACATAACTCAAATTACTTGCTGTTATGGGAAGAGGAGTGGGAAGGAAGGAAGAAAAATGTGGAGCTCAAAAACTTACAAAAAGATGAATATTGAAAACTATCTTTGAATGTAATCTTGAAAAAATAAAATAACATTAAAAAAAAAACCTTAACTTTATTCTCATTCTCTCCTCATTTTTCTTGATATCAGAGAATAGAATAAAATGAGAGTGAGGCATGTTGTCAAAGGGTTTTGAGATGAAGAGGAAGGGACATGAGAGGGAAATTGCAGTTTAATGACTTCTGTTTCTCAGAAAAGTAAGAGGTAATTCAGTTCAGAAAGTGAGAAGTAGGAGAAGGAAGAAGCAAATTAAGTGCCTTCGGCAGAGGCATGCAGTTAGTCCGTAGTAGAATTCAGGTCTTCCTGATTCCAGGTCCTGTGCTCTCTCTACTGCATCACCTAGCTGCCTCTGTACAGAAGAGCTAAGAGAAAATTGTGTGTTGCATTAGCTAGGGAACCATTTAGGGAGGAAAAAAGAATGCTATGAAGCAGGTAGAATTCAATTAAAGTAGGAAAAGAATATAAATTTGTAATATACTTCCACTCAGCAGGTTTTGGTTTTCCTGGCTTCTTTAAGTAATATAGTAAGGAGGTAGATACTGGGAATATTCCAGGGCTGAAATTATGAAGGGGTAAGGAACAGTAGGACAAAGTCCTAGGAATTTGACAGTAGAGGACAGTGGGGAACTGAATTGGTAGAGATTGAGTCAAGTTTCAGAAGTGAGGAAAGTAAAGTGAGCAAGGATGCTGACCGGAAAAAAATTTGAGGGATAGAAGAAATGGAGATCACAATGAGGATGAAAAATAATATGGGTGAAAAAAGATAGAATGATATGATCAGATAGAGGAACATCAGAATTTTTGACCAAAGAAGTGGAACACATGTAATAATACAGGGTAAAAAGAGTTTGGTCACATAGCAGGGAATAGCAAGTGACAGATTAATTTTAATGTTCACAACCTTGATGGGTATTGTTGTAGGCAAGATTTGCTCCATTGCTCATAGATGAGTTGGACGGTGTTGTGCCCAGTCACCTAGTTGGTAGAGAGACCATATTCTTTCCATTACCAAATCCCTTTAATTCTATCTCCAAGATTGCTCTCTCATCTTTTCTCTTTCCTGCTACTCTAAATATAAACTCCTCTTAACCAACTTTAGGTACCATTACAGGTTTTTCTGTTTCTACTCTCTTCTTTTAATCTATCCTTTCTACTACTGCCAGATTAATCTACCTTTATAACTAATAAATCTTGTCACTCTCCTCTACTTACAGCACATCAGTATTAATTCCTGTTGTCTAGTTATTAAAGTTTTGACTAAAATTCCTTAACTTATTGAAAAACTAACAAAATGTAGCTTTTTTTTAGCATATCTCACTATTGCTTTTCCTTGAGAAAGTGCTTTCACTGTCTCCTCATGTACCTCTCATTACTCATACTATATCATCTTATAATGTGTGTATTTGTGTATGCATATATGTTTATACACACACACACACACACACACACACACACACACACACACACTATCAGCATCCTTGACAACTGCCCAGGGTTAAGATTTCATTTTATTAGTTATCTCTTCTGCCTCAAATTATTTCTTTTTATACTTCTCTCTTTCAGTAATTTTTGAAGCCCTGGTAACTTGGGCTTTGTGGACTCTTAAAGTTTAATTGAATGAAATATTTTCAAATCTTGGGGTTTCCTAATAAACAGTTTCATAGGAAAATGTTGCCGTGGTTGGGGCTTCTTTTAAGACTTGATAAGTAAGTCTAAGAATCTTTAACATAAAAAAGACAATTGAATCTATGGGAGCTGATATTATCATTAATAGTATATAGAAGAGGGGTGGCTAGGTGGCGCAGTGGATAGAGCACCAGCCCCGGAGTCAGGAGCACCTGAGTTCAAATCTGGCCTCAGACACTTAATAATTACCTAACTGTGTAGCCTTGGACAAGCCACTTAACCCCATTGCCTTGCAAAAACAAAAACAAAAAAACAAAAACCTAAAATAGCATATAGAAGGGTGGCAGCTCGGTGGTGCAGTGGATAGAGCACCAGCCCTGGAGTCAGGATGAACTGAGTTCAATTTCGGCCTCAGACACTTAATAATTACACTGTGTGTGTGTAACCTTGGACAAGTCACTTAACCCCATTGCTTTGCAAAAAAAAAACAGTATATAGGAGAAGTAAAGAGAGCATAAGACAGAAACCCTGTGTGACATCCATAAGATGTGATAAATGATGTGGATGAAGATGCATCAAGGAAACTGAGGTAAAATGTAGTGATAAGGGAATATCAAAGGGGAGAAAGAGGTTGTTGTGTCAAAGGTTGTAGAAAGATCAGGAGGAAAGGATATTGGATTTAATGGTAAAATCTGTGTTATTGTATATGTATAGTTGGTCTATGCAGCATTTTAATTTTGAGATGACAGTATTAATTAGGACCCTCCAAAAATTGTCGATATATTGTTAAGTTGAAGTGCTTAACAATTGTGTGTGTGCATGAGAGAATGCACGAGAGAGAGAGAGAGAGAGAGAGAGAGAGAGAGAGAGAGAGACAGACTGACTATATCCAGGCACCTTTGTTATCCCTCAAGAATTGTTTTCTTAGAGTTATAGATATCCAGTTTTCCTACCAGGCAGCAGACCTGAGGGAAAGAGGCAGTTCCAAAATGCTTAGTAATACAGGGGAAGAAGGATATGGGCAATGTGCTTCAGACTGAGGATTGAGGCAAAAGCCAATAGATTGAGATCATTTTGGACAGAGCAGCTTTCATTGAATAATGAAACAGAAATCAGATTGTAGAGAGTTAAAAAAAAAAAGGAGCAGAAGTCCCCATTATAGATAACCTTCTCTAGCAGTTTAACTAAAAAAGGGAGGAGTAATGGGATAAAAGCTAATTGAGTTGGACAGATCAAGTGAAACTTTTTTGAGAATGAGGAGACATGAGCATGTTTATAAGCATTAGGGAAACAGCCTGTAGAGAGAGTGAGTTAGGACTAGGGAGAGAATAGGCATTGGGGGGGGGGGGGGAGTTTCTAGAGAAGATAGGATGGAATGGGATCAACCAGTGCAAAAGCATGAATATGGGAAATGGAGAATTTGTGTGAGGAACACTAAAACTGGAACCATAGAGTACATGAAGGTAATAGTGTAATAACACATAATGGTAAACTGAAACTAGTTTGTAAAGAGCTTTAATTGTCAAAAAAGAGGAAAAGTAATCTCATTTATACTTTGTCTTTATCACATTCTCCTTTGTATCATAGCTGTTTGCCTGTTAGATTGTAAATTCCTTGAGAGCAAGAACATTATCCCTTTGTATCCTTAGGGCCAAGCATAGGACTGGGGTTCTAAGGACTCAATATTCTTTTTTTTTTTTTTTTGCAAGGCAGTGGGGTTAAGTGGCTTGCCCAAGGCCACACGGCTAGGTAATCATTAAGTGTCTGGGGCCAAATTTGAACTCAGGTATTCCTGACTCCAGGGCCAGTGCTCTATCCACTACGCCACCAAGCTGCCCCTGGGACTCAATATTCTGTTGTTGACTTCAACACTTAGTAATTTTATGATTTAACCTTTCCAAGCTCCAGTTTATTCCATCTATGAAATGGACATAACAATCTCTGCCTTGTGTTCTCTACTCAGATTTAGAGAAGTTCCAATTCGAAAATAAATGTGGGGGTGGCTAGGTGGCTCAGTGGATAGGGCACCGGCCTTGGAGTCAGGAGTACCTGGGTTCAAATCCAACCTCAGACACTTAATGATTACCTAGCCGTGTGGCCTTGGGCAAGCCACTTAACCCCATTGCCTTGCAAAATCTTTGAAAAAAAAGAGAGAAAATAAATGTGAAAACACTCATAATTTGTAAAATGCTTTCTATCATATAAAAACAAACTTGGTCATTCTCAAAAGGAGATGGAAAGATGTGGATTGGCTAAATAAATAAGAAAATGGATAGAGTATTTAGATGATCATATAGTGAGATAAACTTCAGATGGTTATGAATGACTAGATTCAAAAAGTCCATGTCATCATAGAAATCTCTGGTGCATTGTCCTGGGCCAGGATCTTAGAGTCTTGGGCTCTTGGATGATTGTTTAACATTCTGCTCAGTGACTTGGATTAAGGCACAAGGTATAGCAGAGCTTGTCTACTTTATAGGTGATAGGAAGCTGGCAAGAGTAACAACACGTGGACTGTCGGGATTCAAAAAGATTTCAATGTGATAAAACAAAAGACTGTTTTAAATTAAATTTTAAAATTTAATATGGATAAATGGAAAGTAGGTATGACTCCCCAGTGATGTGAAAAAGATCTGATGTCTTAAAAGACCATAAGATCCATATGAGCAAAATGGGACAGAGCAGTCCAAAAACTAATGTGATCTTAGTCTGAATTAAAAGAACCATAGTATTTATTCATTTCTGGTTGCCACATTTTAGAAACAACATTGACAAGTTGTAATGCATACAGAAAAGGATGAACTGGATGGTGAAGTGACTAAAGGCCATGTCAGAGGAGGATTGGTTGAAGGAATTTAGGATATTTAACCCAGAAAAGAAAAGACTTGGGCATGATAGCAGCCTTCAAATATTTGAAGGATTGTCAAGTGAAAAATGGATTAGACTTATCCCCTATGGGGAGAGGCAGTAACAAAACCTTCCTGGCAGAGCTGTATAAAAGGTAGAAGAGACTTCTTCAGAGGTCTTCAGGGATGTTGTGGTGAACATCCTTGTTCAGGTAAGGCCTGGACTAGATCTTCTCTGAGGCCCCTTCCAAATATGAGATTTTGTGATTTGGTGAAACTGTAAATACTGTGCATGTGTAAAATATGATAGAGCTCCCATACAGTTATTCCCAGGCCTGAGCATCCTTAGAATACAGTTCAATGAACATTTGTCAAATACTATGTGAAAGACTCCATGCTTTGCCTGGGGAAGGAGGATGTGGTTGATATAAAAGGGAGGGAAAATGCCACAGTGAAACCATCTTCTTATTCTGCCTAAAATAAAATGCCGCCAAGACTGTTACAGGGCCAGAGTGAAGGTGGGTGAGGTTAGAAAACTCATTAATGTGTGCAGCCCCCTGGAAGGATGGCCGGCAATCTCTCCTCCTTCCCTGCTTCCCCAGGAAGTCTGTGTGGTAGCAATCTGTCAGCATTTCCATTCTAAATCTCCACTTAAGCAGTTTAAAGGGACACTGTCACGGTTTGGAAGCTCCAAACTTGACCTACTTGGGAAGCGCCTGCATGAAGCCAGCCTCCCCTTCTGGATGCATCAGTTCTTCTGCTGACAGCTGCAATCCTGGGGAGGTGGTTGGGAGCTTCAGGGAGATTGTGCTCCATTTCCTAAAAACTGATTCCTTACTGTTGTTTCATAGCAATGTGGATGGTCATTTAAGACTTCCTATTCACTATCTTCCTGCTTAACCATCAGATGTGGAGGCCTTTTTATCACATTCCAGCTTGATACCCACCCTCCACTACCCCCACCCTCATTGAAGCTCTTTATCTCTTTGTCAAGTTACATATTTACAGACTTTGCAGCTTCTAATAAGTAGGGAAAACTTTCTAATGCCTTCTCCCTTTTCTTTACTCCTCTGCCCTTTTGAATTTTCTGGGTCTTTCTGTTTGTGGTCCACTGCTCTAAGATTTGTAAGTAAGACTCTTCTTGTGGTAATAATGATGGCATACCACTACCTTAATCTTCCCTTCAGTTGATCTTTTCAGCTAACTGCTATCCTCCATTTCAGTGGGGGAAACCAGAAGAGGGTGCATCAGGATTTACAGACCACCTTCTCACATCAAGCCTGTGAATGGATTTTTTCTTAAGTAGGGAATCTACAATGCCCCTTTGGCAGATGAGCTGCTAGAACTCAAGGAAGTAAAATTATTTGCCCAATTTCTCACAGTCAGGATTTTGGTGCATGTCTCCTAGATCCAAGTGCAGTGCCCTGAGAGTAAGAATTATAAAATTAGACTATTTCTTAAAGATCATCTGATCAGAACACCATACTTTTCGTAGGAGGAAACTGAGGCTTAAGAAGAGGTTGCCCCCAAATCATATTTACTCTGTATTTGCAAATGTATCTGTGCTTATTCACCTATTTTCCTCCAAGAAGGATGTAAGAGAACATGGATGTTTTATTTTTGTCTTTGTATTCTCAGGTCCTAGCACAGGACTTTGCCCATAAAGGTGAATAGTAAAGCTTTATTGAATTAAATGGTAATTACAAACTCTGAAACTTGAATCCAGGTCTTCTGACTTTGAGTGCAGGAAGTTGAATGAAAGCAGGTTTCCTAGAGGTTTTTAGAGAGACCAAAAGTTTAAACCTACCATGGGATGGGAAAGTGTGTATGTACACCTTTAATCATCACCTGCTTTAGTTCAGAAGGACCATTTTCTCCATCTCCCTCCATTTCTCTCCCCTCTCATTTTTCACCAATTGCTCTGTAGTGGAAAAATTTCACCTATCCAGTGGCATATGATGTTGTTATTTCAGTGTTGATGACAATAGCTCTATCTCTCTAAATGACATCAAAATTGATATAACAGACCCCCCCCCCCCTTTCCCTTTAAAGACATCCCCTTTGACCTTACCAAACCTCCTAAGGGTTCTTTTCTAACATGCTTGCTGAGATTCTAACTTCTTATCTGAAATATCTGAAAGATTTCTTTTTAGAAGGATCTTTTCTTATTGAAGGTTTCCCTTGCTCCTTTTCTAAGACATTTTAGTGCCACACTGGGCACAGGTGATAGCATAGCTCCAGGAGCTGCACACCTTGCAAAAGAATGGAGTGTGGAAGAATTACATGAACAGTTATTTTGTAGTAAAAATTAGGAATTAGAATCCAACAGGACTGTAATTCAAAGTGTTATCTCCTTTTTGCAGGGTGAGAGGAATTCTAGAGACTCCCAGAAAATTTTAGAGCAGGAAGAGATATTGGAGGATATCAGAAATGCCAGAAATCTTACAATATTGAATGTTAGCCCTGGAATGTCCTTAGGTCATTTTGTCCAATCCCTTCTTATTACAGATCAGAAACTGAATCTTAGAGAAAGGAAGTAAAATACTTAAGGCCATGTTGAGATTTGACCCTAGCCTTCTGATACCAAGTCTTCATTTTTGTGTATCACATTCTCTTGTCACTTATTCTCTGGCTCCACACAATAGTGATATAAGTAGCAAAAAGAGGTACTGTTTTACTTTTTTTTGAAAGATTATATCAGCAATTAACAGACTAAGAAATACTCTTATCTATCAGATCTATGGTAAGGGGAGAAATTTATGACTAAGCAAGAAATAGAGTACCGAAAAGCAATAAATAAATAAAGAGCAATAAAACTGATTATGACCTTTGACCCAGCAATACCAATACAAGGCCTATATCCAGGAGAAATCATAAAAAAATGGGTAAAATCCCACATGTTCCAAAATATTCATAGCAGTTCCTTTTGAATTAGCAAATTGGAAGTTGAGGGGATGCCCATCAACTGGGGAATGGTTGAACAAGTTATGGTATAATGAATGTTATGGAATGCTATTGTTCTATAAGAAACCAAGAATGGTTGGATACTAGAGAAGCCTAGAATGAATTATAGGAACTGATGCTGAGTGAAGGGCACAGAATGAAGAGAACATTGTATGTATTAACAACAGCATGTATATTGATGGATGCTGCTCCTCTCAGCAGTTCAGAAAACTAGGATAGCCCTAGGAGATTGGCTATGGGGAATGCCATCCCTATCCAAAGGAAGAAAAATAAAATAAAACCAAAAAAAATTCTTCAGAATCTTAATGAATACTTTATTCACTTCTTAAAAAATTTCTCTTCTGTATTTCTTTTTTATCTTGGTTTTCTTTCTCTCCCCCTTAATCCAATTCCTCATACCAAAAATTATTAATCTAGAAACATGTTTAGCACAAATGTGTATGTATGTACAATATTCACCTGACTGTTTGCCTCTGAGGGGAGGGGGGCTAGGAAGAGAGGGTGGAAGGAAATCATGTAACTTAAAAATATAAATGTGCATGTGGATGAATGTTGAAAAACTTTCATAATGTAATGGAAAAATAAAATCAGTTAAAAATAAGAAAGAAGGAATATGTCAGTAATAAAAATGTGTTAGCAATTGAAACAAATGGTTCTTGGATAATTACATACAGTTCTGTAGAATGCAGAACAACATAGTAACTTCTATTCTTCTAGTGCTTTAAGGTTTATAAAATATTTTCCCCAGAACAACTGTATAAAGTAGACAGGGCTTCAACTGAGGGTTATCATCCCTATTTTATAGATGAGGAAAAAGTAACCTTAAAGAGATTATGTAACTTTGTCAAAGTGAGTGAGTATCAAAACCAAATATGATTCTCATAGGCAGTGCATTGTAACATTGCTATACTGGAGCATGCTTTTTGATAACTAGAGATAGGCTAGGGGCACCAAGGGGATGGTACTCTGGATGCTATTTATATGGCCGAGAAAATAAAATGGTGGGTTTTTTTGATGGAGCAGAAGGCTCAGAGAGCTTACATCGGATTAACTACAGAGTAAAAATCTGTCTTGCCAAGCAAAATTCTATCATTTAATGATGTTCTGTATCCTGGCGATCAGAAAACCGATAGGATTGGAGATTACTAAAGGACATAGTGTATGGAAATCTGGCTAAATCCACTTTCAAGAGTCTGCATGAGACCAAGTCATTAGTACAAAGATATAATGTAACAAGCTAATTCATCTTTCAAGCTTCCAAAGTTTGGGACAAATAAGCAGCTTTAAGTTGCTTATGCAATGTATATCCCAAACTTGTTGTTGGAAAGTATACTTAGTCCCAAGATAGTTTGGACTTTTAGCATGGGTGGAAATCCAGGAATTCAAGACTAAGTCCAATAACTGACTTTGAAGGCAACAAGGAAACATTTATTATCAATAGGAATAACTTCCTACAAATCGGAGTGGAACTCAGCAGGCAGACCTGAGCCAAGCCTGAGAACTGGTTAGTGCTGGCAGTTTCCCCAACCCATAGGACTGAGACCTGGCAAGAAGATAGTTGGCATTGGAAGACCTAAACAGAGCAGGTGGTGGAGTAAAGATGAAGCATTAAGGCTCACCAAGGGACCTACATGAGGGCAGAAGCCACACTGTGTGGTGACTGATCTCTAAAAAGGGCCACTGAAACAGATGGCTTGTCCCAAGTTTTCATTATAACTTCTTTATCTCATCCTCGATCTTTTTATTTATGTGATGCTTTTATTCTTGCCCCTATTAGACTATGAGCTCCTTGAGAGCTCCAGTGACTTGTTATCTGACATACAAAATAGACACTTGATTGATATTTACCCTTCATTCTTGAAGAAGACAATGACATCAGGGAGGTGATGCCATAACAAGAAAATGAATTGGATTTGAGTGAGAAGGGACTGCTGAGTCACCAACTTCACTTCCTCCTCCGGAAACATCTCAGTCCAGTGGCCAGATATGAATCAGGATGACTAACAGTGACCCTGGATATAGGACAGTCAAAATTAAGAGACTTGCCCAAGAACACATAGCTAGTAAGTATCAAGTATCTGAAGCTGGATTTAAACTCAGGTCCTAATGACTCCAGAGCTTGTGTTTTATCCACTTCACCACTCATTTAATCAATGCTTCCTGAATGACTGACCACTAGATCATGTTCCCATCTATAACAGGTGATAAAGTAAAAAGAAAAAAAGTTGGTGGTAATTTTTTATTTGTAATTTTTATTTATTATTTATTGGTAATTATTATTTATTTATTTATTATTTATTGGTAATTTTTATTTGTAATATTGTTTTTTTATGGAACCCTTCTTTTAAAAGGACCTTAACAAGATGAGCTTTAAAATTTCTAAAGGAGAGCTTCCAGGCTGGAGGAGAGAGATGGAATGTAAAACAATGTTGTCCAGAAGTTGGTTGAAAGAATTGGCAATACTTAGGATAGAGAAGAGAAAACTTAAGAGGTAAACAATAATCCAGCCTTTGGAGTCCCTTAGAATTCTTGTTCTGTTTCCTGTGTAGCCTGGACAAGGCTCTTAGAGCCTTAGAGGTCACCTGGTCTACTCTTCATTTGACACCTGAGGAAACAGAAGCATCGGAAATGTTCCATAACTGGTGTGTGGTGTGTGGTCATCCAGTTTGCAAAGTAGAGATTCAGAAATACGTCACTGTCAGAGCTGGCCTCCAACTGAATGAACTACTTTGGAGAGCAGCGAGGTCCCAGTGCTGGAATTTTTTGAGCATAGGTAGATAAACTTTTATTTTAGGGTGATGCTCCTAGGATGCAGTTCCTATTCTTTCCTCTCTATTAGTGAGTGGCCAGGCAAGCCTTGAGTTTCCAAAAGTCATGCACAGTTCAGTAAAGTTCAAATCTATAGACTTGTGATGGAGTTTATAAACAGGCTTCCAGTAGTTTTAAAGACCCTGTAGGCAAAAAGGGGTAAAGGCTATCCTGGGAGGTCTCCCTTTATCATCTTTCATCTTCAGCCCTTCCCTGTCACCACAGAGGAGAAAAAACTCTAAGCTGGGTCGAGTGAGTGTACCTTTATTTTAGTCCAGCTCCCCCTGCTAATTAGTTTGTGTTCTTAGGCAAGGCATTTTCATTCCCCAAACTTCATTTCTTCATCTCTGTTCAAGATCCTTTCTGATTTATTGTTCTTGAGTTAAAGTTGAATTATTAGTGTTGAAGCTGGAAAACAGATCCAGGAGAGACAATTTAAAAAATGATTGGGCTGGGGGCAGAACCAAGATGGTGACATGAAGGGACGGAGTCTTAGGAGCTCTCTGATAAAAACTCATAAACTAAGGACTCTAACTAAACTTTCGAGAGACAGAACCCACAAAGGGACCCAGTGAGGCAGTTCTCCTACTCAAGGTAACCTGGAAAAGAGCAGAAAGGCTCTGCTCCCCAGGATTGGAGAGGCAGCCCACCAGAGTGGTGGCTCACCAGAGCCAAAGAACTTCAGCCTCCCGGAGGCAGCCCCAGGGCGCTGGGAGCCGAGGCTCACAGCAGCAGGGGAGTCTCCTAAGCTGCACCCCGGGGAGCACCGGCACAAAGTGGGGGAACAGCAGGGGACCTCTGCCAGAGTGAGCACGTGGAGCCCAGCCCTCAGGGCACACAGCCAGCAGCTTGGTCTTTCGGCAGCCCAAATCCAGGAAACAGAAGCAGACTGAGCAGGTAAGGAGCCCCCAGGGCATGAGCCCATTAAGCTGAGGGAGGGGAGTGAAGAGAGAGAGAAACTATAGAGCTCTGTCCTCCACCTCTGGAACAGGACTCTGGGGCTCTGACCACATTCAGATCCTGATCACAGTCTAGGCCCCCCAATAGAACAACAGGGCCCCCCCACCTCGGCCCCATGGCAGAGGGGGGCGCTTATGGTCATTCACAGACCAGGAGGGAGGACAGAGCCGTACACACTGAGACCCTTGTGGGAGTGTCCCAAAAGCTCAGGAAGCACCCAAAAAAAACAGGCTTAGGCTGGGAAAATGAGCAAGCAAAGAAACAAGAGGAAGACCATTGAGAAATATTTTGCAAATGAGCCCAAGAAGGATCAAAATACTCAGTCTGAAGATGAGGAAGCACAAGCTCCTGCATCTAAAGACTCCAAGAAAAACAGAAATTGGGCTCAGGCTATGATAGAGCTCAAAAAAGACTTTGAAAATCAAATGAGGGAGTTGGAAGGAAAAACTGGGAAAAGAAAGGAGAGAGATGCAGGAAAAACATGAAAATGAATTCAGCAGCTTAGTCAAGGAAATCCAAAAAAATGCTGAAGAAAATAGCATGCTAAAAACCAGCTTAGGTCAAATGGATAAAACAGTTCAAAAAGTTATTGAGGAGAAGAATGCTTTAAAAAGCAAAATTGGCCAGATGGAAAAAGAGATAAGAAAACTCTCTGAGGAGAATAAATCCTTCAGACAAAGAATAGAATTCAGGGAGATTAATGAATTTACCAGAAATCAGGAATCAATGCTTCAAAACCAAAAAAATGAAAAATTAGAAGAAAATATGAAATATCTCATTGAAAAAACAACTGATATGGAAAACAGACTTAGGAAAGATAATTTGAAAATTATTGGAATACCCGAAAGTCATGATCAGGAGAAGAGCCTTGACATCATTTTCAAAGAATTACTACAGGAAAATTGCCCTGATATTCTAGAAGCAGAGGGCAAAATAGAAATGGAGAGAATCCACCGATCCCCCCGAGAAAGAGATGCCAAAAAACCAACCCCTAGGAATATTATAGCCAAGTTCCAGAACTCCCAAGTCAAAGAGAAAATATTACAAGCAGCCAGAAGGACACAGTTCAAATATCATGGAGCTGCAGTCAGGATCACACAGGATTTAGCAGCAACTACATTGGAAGCTCATAGGGCTTGGAATACAATATACCGGAAGGCAAAAGAGCTTAGAATGCTGCCAAGAATGGACTACCCAGCAAGGCTGAATATCCTCTTCCAGGGAAAAAGATGGACTTTCAATGAACCAGGGGAATTTCAAAGGTTCCTTTTGGAATGGCCAGAGCTGAACAGAAAGTTTGATCTTCAGATACAGGACTCAGGTGAAGCATGGAGATTGGAGGAGAGGGGGGAAATATGAGGGACTTAATGAGGATGAACTGCATGGATAGAAAAATGATACTGATAATATTCATATGAATCATCTCAGTTAATAGAGCAGGTAGAGGGAGCTTTTATAGTTGAAGCACAGGAGAAAGTTGAATTTGAAGATGAAATATGGTGTAAAAATGGAGTCAATGGGAAAAAAAGGGAAATGGAAAGGGAGAAATAAAAAGGAGAGGGGGAATAGTTGAAGATATTTCACATAAGATTTTTTTTATTACAATGAGCTATTGCAATGATATGGAAGGGGGGAGGCAAGGGGCAATGAGGGAACCTTTGCTCTCATCAGAGATGGCTAGGAGAGGAAACAGCAAATATACTCAATGGGGTATAGACATCTGGAGTAAGAAGGAGGGGGGAGCAGGGGGAAGGGGTGAGGATGTGAATAAAGGAGGAGAGGATGGACCATGGGGGGGACAGTGTTCAGATATAACACATTTTCTTTTTTACTTCTTGAGAGGGGCTGGGATTGGATGGCCTGCACAGGACCATAGGGCCAGGTGGATTCTGGGCCCAAGGGGTGGTATGGGGGCTCAGGGCTTCTTGGCCCCAGGACCAGGGATCTGTCTGCTGCGCCACTCAGCGACCCTACAGCAGAGTCAGAGTGAAAGGAGAGAGAAAATATAGTACATGGTAGTAGAGAAATAAGAAAGGAGGGAGTTGCGATCAGCAATGGCAACGTTGGAAAAATATGGAAGTAACTTTTGTTACTTTGACTTATCATAAAGAATGTGATCCACTCACGACAGAGTTGATGGTGTTGGAACAAAGACTGAAGCACATTTTTTGTTAGTGTTATTTGGGGGAGGGTGCAGGGCCAGTGGGGCTGGGTGGCCTGCCTGGAGCCACATAGCAGAATGATCTTTGGGTGTCTGAGGCCAGATTCGGACCCAGGTGCTCCTGGCTCAAGGGTCAATGCTCTGTCTGCCACCCAGCCACCCCTACTATTATTACTATTTTATTTTATTTTGGGTTTTTTTTTCTTTTTGGTTTTTGCAGGGCAGTGGGGATTGGGTGGCTTGCATGTCACATGGCTGGGTGATTATTGGGTTTACGAGGCTGGATATGGACTCAGGTGCTCATGGCTCCAGGGCTGGTGCTTCGTCCATTGCGCCACCTGGCCATACCTACAATTATTACTACTATTTTTTTAATTTTAATTTTTTTTCTCTCCCCTTTACCTTTTCACCCAAGCAAGTCTATCTATATTCAAGGGGGAGGGGTATTTTGTTTACATGTAAACAAGTATATTTTATTAATGTAAAAAAAAACATTTGTACAAAATGAGAATAAAAAAACATTAAAAAAATAAATAAAAATAAATAAAAAAAACAAAACAAAACAAAATGATTGGGCTACCTGAAAGTCACGATCAGGAAAAGAGGCTTGACTTCATTTTTAAAGAATTTCTACAGGAAAATTGTCCTGATAATTCTAGAAGGACAAAATAGAAATTGAGAGAATCCACTAGTCTTCTGAAATTCAAAAAAAATAATAACCCCCAGGAATATTACAGCCAAGTTTTAGAATTCCCAAGTCAAAGAGAAAATATTACAAGCAGCCAGAAGGAACTGTTAGTGTTGATCTAGTGCAGGAAGACTCAATTGGGAATCAGGGCCTAGGCTTCTGTCCCTACTCAAATTCAGTCCCTGAGTAAATCACTCCATCTCACACTCCACAAGGAAATGGGAATAATAATCTATGCATCACGAACATCAAGGTCAAAATGGGAATGGGATTTAGACATAAAGGATGGTAACATAAGCCAATTAGAAGAACAAGGAGTAGTCTATCTGTCAGATCTATGGAGAGAGGAGGAGTTTAGAACAAAACAAGAGAGATCAATATAAATTGCAAAATGAATGATTTCAGGGACACTAAATTAAAAAGATTTTGCACAACTAAAATCAGTGCAACCAAGATTAGAAGGAAAGCAGAAAGCTGAGAAGCAATTTTCATAGCTAGTGTTTCTGATAAAGGACTCACTTGTAAAATATATAGAGAAGTGAGTCAAATTTATAAGAATACAAGTCATTTTCCAAATGATAAATGGTCAAAGAATATGAACAGGCAGTTTTCAGATGAAGAAATTAAAGTTACCTATAGTCATTGGAAAGCTATCAATAACAAAATGCTCCAAATCATTATTGATTAGAAAAATACAGATTAAAACCATTCTGAGGTACCACCTCACATCTTTAAGATTGGAACCAATATTGGAGAGAATGTGGGAAAACTGGGACACTAATACACTCTTGGTGGGGTTGTGAACTTATCCAGCCATTCTGGAGAGCAACTTGGACCAATCAAACTGTATGCTTTCTGATCCAGCAATATCACTCCTAGATCTGTATCCCAAAGAGATCATAAAAATGTGAAAAAGACTCACATGTACAAAAGTCTTTATAATGGCTCTTTTTATGATGGCATAGGATCAAAAATTGGGAGATGTCCATCATTGGGGAATGACTGAATAAGTTATGGGATATGAATGTGATAGAATACCATGGTTCTGTAAGAAATCATGAGGGACAGGACTTCAGAATAGCATGGAAAAACTTGCAAGAACTGATTCTGAGTGAAATGAGCAGGACCAGAAAAACATTATTCACACCAAAAGCAATATTGGGCGATGTTCAACTGTGATTGATTTGTTAACTTAAGCAGTATAATAATCCAAGACAATTCTAAAGGACTTGTGATGGAAAATAGCATCCATATCCAAAGAAGGATCTGTGGAGTTTAATTATAAACCAAAACTTATTATCCTCAATTTTTAAAAGTTGTCTTAAATATTGTTTTATTTTCCTCTCTATTATTTTTTTCTATTTTGAACTGATTCTTTTGTCACAATGTAACTGATATAGATCTATGTTTAGCATGATTATACATATAGGACCTGTATTGAATTGCTTTCTTTCAAGGGGAGAAGGGAGGAAGAAAAATATAAAACTCAAAACCTTACAGAATAATGATTGTTGGAAGCTACCATGTCTTATAGTTGGAAAAATGAACGAATTAATGAATGAACCAACAAATAAATAAAGGAAAAAGAAATCATGAGTGGGTAGATTTCAGAACAGTTTGAACTTGTATGGACTGATGCTGAGTGAAGTAAACAGACTCAGGAGAACATTTTACATAGCAGTATTGTGTGATGCTCAAGTATGATGTACTTAGCACCTCTCAACTGTTCAGTGATCTAGGACAATTCAGAAAAACTTGTTTTGAAACATGCTGTCTACATCCAGGGAAAAAACTATAGATTCTGAATGTAGAACAAGACATATTATTTTTACTTTTTTCAAACATCTTTTGTTTTTTTCTTTCTCATGTTTTTTTCCCTCTTTAATCCTAATTCTAATTCTAACCCATGGAGGTGGAGGAACAACAGTGTATTAAGGAAAGTTAATGCCCACTCCTTCCAATCTGCTACAGAGAATGGCTTATTTTAGTGGTATCTGAGAGGTACCTGTGATGAAATAGAAGGATCGTGGTTTTTGGATTTAGCAGACTTGGGTAAAAACCTTGGTACTGACATTGTAGCTGGATTGGACAAGTCTCTTAAATTAAGTTTATTCATCTGCAAAATACGGATACAAATACCTGTCTCACGGAGGTGTGTGAGAAAGATAACTTATAAATTCCGAAATGCTATAGAAGTAGTTGTTGTTGTTAATTGTTTTCAGTGAGTAAATTTAAAAAAAAAGCCTCTAAGAAGAAAGGCAAGAAATAGAATGTATATTTCACAGAATATAGTTTTTTTCTGTTTCATTCCTCTCCATCCTAGTTTCTCCCTAATATTGTAAAGGAGTCCCTACCTCACTGGGGTAGAAGCAAGATGGTGATGGAAAGGCAAGAATTCCCAGAAACTCTTCTCTAGAAACCCCTAAATTCCATAAAATGAGGACTCTAACCAAATTCCAGAGCAGCAGAACCCACAGAAAGACTGAGTGAAACAATTTTCCAGCCCAAGACAACTTGGTAGATCTATGGAAAAGGTCTATTCCACCAGGACCAGGACTGGAAAGTAGCACAGCATAACCTGTGCTGCAGCAGTGCTATGCCAGAGTAAACCAGCTCCAGCCTCCCAGTCAGGACACTTGGGTCCCTGGGGCCTCCTGGGTCTGAGGCAGGGTGATCCAGGGATCACCAGGGATGGCTTAGAATCAGCAGAACTCTGGGGTACCAGAATAAGCAGGAGTCCAGGTCAACACAGGCCTCAGGGAAGCCCCACCCTGGGAACCTGTGGACCCACCCAGCAGCTGCTTCCAGAGGCTCAACCCACAGACTGTATGGGGGTGGGGAGAGACTGTAGAGGTCTCTTGGCTTTCCCCAAGGCAGGACTATGCTGCTTTTACCTATTCTCAGGTGCAAGGTCTAGTCTATAAAAGATCCAGGGGCCCTACTCACAGCTCCAGGGAAGAGGGGGAGTGCCTTTGGTCATTCACAGACAAGAGCACAGGCCAAGAGAGCAGCTTCTCATAAGATATTAGAGGAATTAACGTCCCAGGATAGAGGGGACATTAAAACCCCCAAAAGCTTTGGAAGCACAATAAAATCAGGTCATGGACTGGAGAAATAAGCAAACAATAAAAAAAAATATACTTCAAAGATGACAGAATCATAATTTCTGTATCCAAAGCCTCCAAGAAAAATAGGAATTGGTCTCAGACTAAGGAAGAAATCAAAAAAGATTTTGAAAAGCAAATATGGGAGGTTGAGGAAATATTGGGAAGAGAAATGAGAGAGATGCAGAAAAATGAAAACCAAGTCAGCACCTTGGTAAAGGAGATACAGAAAAGTACCAAAGAAAATCACATGTTAAAAATCAGTTTAGATCAAATGGAAAAAGCAATCCAAAAGGTTAATAAGGAGAAGAATGCCTTAAAAAGCAAAATTGGCCTGATGGAAAAGGAGATAAGAAAGCTCTCTGAAGAAAATAACCCCTTCAAAGGTAGAATGGAGCTAAAGGAAGCTGGTGACTTGGTGAGAAGTCAAGACACAATAATTCAACACCAAAAGAATGAAAAACTAGAAGAACATGTAAAATATCTCATTGGAAAAACAACCAACCTGAAAAACAGATCCAGGAGAGATAATTTAAAAATTGTTAGGCTACCTGAAAGTATAGCCTAGATTATTTTTTCAAGAAATAATCCAGCTTTGATTTCTCTCTCAACACATCCAATTTACATCAATGAAAGCAATGTAAAGGCTAACAGACTGCCTTCTGTGTGTGTGGGGGGGGCAAGATTAGGGGAAAATTGTAAAAATCAAAAATAAATAAATTATTGAAAAATTATCAGTATCCTAGAGACAGAGAGTAAAATAGAAATTGAGGGATTTCACCATCTCCTCCTGAAAGATAGCCCTCCCTCCCAAAATAAACTCCCAGGAATATTATAGTCAAATTCCAGAACTCCTAACTCAAAGGAAAAATACTCAAGCAGCCAGAAATTGGGATGGGCATTCTTTATCACAAGTGCATCAGAGAAGTTGCTTCACAAACCCAAGGAGCTGCAGATCTGGCAGGTCCCTACAGTCAGGATTACACAGGATTTGGTAGCATCTACATAAGGGCTCATAGGGCTTAGAATATGATATTCTGGAAGGCAAAAGAGCTTGAACTACAACCAAGAATCAACTACCTAACAAAATTAGACATCTACTTTCACAGGAAAAGATAAACATTCAGTGAAATAGGGGACTTCCAAAGTTTCCTGTTGAAATGGCCAGAGCTGAACAGATACTTTGATAATTCATATGAACTTTCTCATTTATATGAGCAGTTGGAAGGGGCATATATAGACAAGGCCAAAAATGAGCTGAATATAATGGTATATTATAAAGACTCAATGAGTGAAAAAGGAATGTACTAGGAGAAAGGGAAAGGAGAGATAGAATGGACTAAGATATTTGACATAAAAGAGGCAAGGAAAAGCTTTTGCAATGGGTTGGAAGGGGGGAGAAAGTAAGGGAAAATGAGCAAGCCCTCATTCTCATAGGAAATGGCTCAGAGAGGAAATACCATACACACTCGATAGGCAATAGAAATCTATCTTACCCTGGAGGAAAAAAAGGAGAACAGGATAGGAAAGAAGGGGCTGGGGAAGGGGAATGAGGGGTGTAGGTGATAGAAGAGAAGCAAGATCATGGGAGAGGAAAGTCAACACACTTCTGAGGAAGAACAGGGTGATAGGAGAGAAAATAAAATGAATGGAGTAGGGAGGAACAGAGTGGAGAGAAATATAGATAATAATATGGAAAAATACTGAAGCAACTTCTCTGATGGACTTAAGATAAAGAATGCTGTCCATCCCAGAGAAAGAGCTGATGGTATCTGAATGAAGACTGAAACACACTTTTTTTTCCCCCCTCTCACTTTATTTTTCAGGAGGGAAGGAGTGGGGTTTATGCTTACTTTCACAAGATCATTGCCATAATGTGAAAATAAATAAGTCATTTTTTTTTAAAGTCATCACCAGGGGTGGCTAGGTGGCGCAGTGGATAAAGCACCGGCCCTGGAGTCAGGAGTACCTGGGTTCAAATCCGGTCTCAGACACTTAATAATGACCTAGCTGTGTGGCCTTGGGCAAGCCACTTAACCCTATTTGCCTTGCAAAAAAACTAAAAAAGTCATCACTTCCTCAGAAGGATTTTTCAAAGTTGATGAGCTTCTATTCCACACCTCTGTGTCCCTCTTAAATTTCCCCCAATAAAGATTCTCAATGATGGAGAGCAGCTATCTTTTCTTTCTGTTTATCTTTCTATCAGACTTGTTAGGAATGTTGTTGTAGAAGGTATTTCTGTTCTTTCCTAACCATTGATTCTTTGAACATGCCATAGTAGAAGAGGAGGTAGATCGCTCCCTTCTATAAAGGTTTTCACTGATGTTTGAGGGAGAACTTTGTTCAGATATGAGTTGGATTCTAGCCTTTTACAACTTTTACATTGTGAATTCTTGATAAATGTTCTCTATGAATTCTCTCCTCTCCTCTTCCCTTTCCCACTATCATACCTGGCCCTGATCTCTGCTTAGTAAGGAGAAGGAAAAGGAGTGTGAAAGCCCTGCTGCTAATCCCCTTTAGAAAGAAATTAAGAATTTTGACAGGAAAGCAGCAGGAATCTTCCCTGGGGTTTAATACAACTACAAATTGAAGAAAGGTTTAGGTTTTGCTCCTTGAGGTGTTTTGGAGCATTACTATAAATTTTTCCAACCTCTGGTCTGATCTACATGATAGTCCTGCCTTTGGCCTTAAATAGCAATATTAACCCAATCCTAGACCCCCCACCACCACAGGAGCCACCTTGCATCTGAGCTCAAGGAAAGAAAGGAAATTTCCTAGTCAGGAGGTTGAGCATGTCACGGGACATTAGAGGTTATTTGCGCGTTTCAATTTGCTTTACTGTTGAAGCCATTAAATTCCCTTGTAGGCTTTGGCTATTATTGACCAATAACTGTTGTTACACGGACAGACAGCCTCAGGTGAAAGTCTCTGCAAATCTGTCTATTCAGGGTTTTGTCTCTCCTGTGGAAGATGGAAGGGAAGCTTCACCAAAGAGACCTACAAACTAATCCAGCACGAGAATGTTTTTGTCTGGGCTTGTGAATGAATTTTACAGTCCCTCTAAAATGCCTGCATTTCAGCTGACACTGACATAGTTTTAATGAGCCCAATTCCATATAGTCTACTAAAATTATCCCCCCCCGACACACACACACACACACACACACACACACACACACACACACACACTATACAAATGGTCATTTGAAGAGCTGTTCCTCATTGGATACTGATGTCACCTTCCTTTTGGCCATATGCTTTCATATGGTCCATGTCCACCATTGAAAAAGCAAGTTCAATATTACTTCAAACAATCATGATTTTGTCATTGTTGGAATCATGTCCCACTGGCAAGGATGAGTCTTGAGTGGACTGTTCATGTGACCCACATTTGAAGTTTTTTTAGCATTGTGGGACCTGCCAGATCTGCAGCTCCTTGGGTTTGTGAGAACCCTCTCCATGGAGAATCATCAGAATAAGACTGTCACGGAACCAAGACTCCCTTTTCTCTAGGGTCTCCAGGATTGCAAGCACTCTCCTCACTATAACCTGGCAAAAAAAAAAAACAATAGTACAAGGAATATAGTAACAGTGACTATAACGAACACTTACAGAATGTTGAAGGCTTTTTTTCTTTTTAGATTTTTTTTCTTTTTCAAGGCAATGGGGTTAAGTGGCTTGGCCAAGGCCACATGGCTAGGTAATTATTAAGTGTCTGAGATCGGATTTGAACCCAGGTACTCCTGACTCCAAGGCTGGTGCTCTATTCACTGCGCCGACTAGCCGCCCCATGTTGAAGGTTTTTAAAGCACCATATGTAATAATAAATACTTAATAATATTTATTGATTAATTGATTGACATATAATATTTCATCATAGCATCACAACTCTGAGAGGTAGGTAGGTGCTAATTATCATTTTCTTTTTCCACATGATAAACCTGAGGTTAAAAGAAGTTAAGTGGCCTGCACAGCTGGAAAGTTTCTGAGGCAAAATTAGAAGTTGGATTTCCCTGATGCCAGTTCCAATACTTTATCCATTTCATTAACATATCATTTTGCAGGAATGGAAACTGAGGTACTGTAACTTGTCTCTATACACTGCTGGTTTACATTTGTTAGCATTTCAATTCAGATATACTAACCCCTGGCCCATTGCTCTTTCTACTTAACACACTGCATTATTAGTAATAGAATGAGAGAGACAATCCCACTGCACTTTGCACTTGTCAGAGTTCATTTGGATTATTCAGTCTAGTCCTAGGAAGCTCTTTGTCTGCAAACATTTATTTATTAATTCCCACTTTGTGCTAGGCACTGTGCTAGATGCTGGGACACAGGGATAAAAGTGGGAGGGGAGGTCTGCCTTTAAATTACTTAGCTTTTAGAACCATGTACACATACAGTCATATACAAAATAACATGATAATTTGAGTGGAATGTTCCCGGCAGTGGAAATGAAAGTTTGGATTTTATGTAGAAGCAAACTACTTCAATTGATTCTTGAAAGAAACTGGGGATTTTAACAGTGTAGATATATAGAGAAAAGGATAAAGTATCATGTTTGAGGAGCAACTGTGGCTAGACCATAGAGTTTATGAAAGAGAGTACTTTTCCTCTCACTAAGACTGTTAAAGAAGATTAGGGCCAGGTTGTAAATGGCTTTAAACAAAAAAATAGAGGAGTTTATATTTTATCCAGGAGTTAAAGTCCTACTGAGCTTTCCATATAGTCTACTAAAGGAGATCTACAAGGATTAATTTGACCCAAGGTCAAAGTGTAAGTTAGTGATAGAGGTTATCATCATCTGCCCTGGCTCCCATACTTGACTTACTTACCATTCTATGTGGTTTCTGGATTGTATCTTTTTGTCTTCTAATTGTTTTAATATTTTGGGGTTATGTTTAAAAAAACTGCCTCTTTTCCCTCACTCTAGCTACATCCTTGATCTATCTCCTTGTAGATATTGGAGTTAGAGTCCTACCGAGCTTTAGGAAAAATCATTTTGGCAGATGTATAGAAGATGAATAAGAGTGATCAGGAATTTCAGGCAAGAAGATCAGAGATCTAGGAGAGAAGTAACAAGGACCTAAAGTAACTAGAATGGTGACTACATGAATCAAAGGAAGGAGTTAGGGACTGAATGCAAGAGATTTTTAATGAAGGCTGAAACAATTTGGCAACTGACTGCATATGTGGAGTAGAGTGGGATGCAGAAGAGATGAAGATGCTAAGAAGGTCAGAAACCATACTGTAGTAGTATTATTTGAAAGAAACAGAAATGTTGGACCTGAAGAAGAGAATAATCTGAAAGATCATCATGTGGAAGGAGGTTTGACGTTTGCTTCTTAGTTACAAAGGTCAAGAACTAGAGACAAGAATGGTAGTTACAGAGAGGAAAATTTTTGCTCATTGTGAAGAAAAATCGACCAACAGTAGGAACTGTCCCAAAACAGAATGAACCACTGGTTAGAGATGTTGCAAAAAGGATAGTGATTCCTATAGATGGTTTGCAACTCTAAAATTCTGATTTTAGTCATTTCATGCTCAGTGTGAATTAGAAATCTTAGAGAAAAGACTACTCAGTAGGGTAAAGGTTTCTGACACCTTCTATTTGAATGCATTCTACTGCCAGCCTGGGCCCAGGGAAACCCAGCTGTTCCTCCTTTGTCGGGCTGAGGGGATGGTCTGAAAATTTGGAGAGGAGGGGCTGGGGTGGAAAGAGGACAGGTAAAGTGCACATGGCTTTGCTATTTGTTCTGGGCTTTTCTTTGGCTTTCTTTCAGAGCTTTAGTCCAGGGGCTCCCACTTAAGCATCTTTTCTTTCTTTGATCTGCTATCCTCCCCCCCTTCCCCCCCCACCTCCACTGTGAAGGAATTAATGATCCATAAAGAAACACTTTTTTTCACCTAGGGAACTCCCATGCCAGGGAAGCTTTTTGTAAAGAGAAGAATCCCCTCCCTTTTTTTAATGTGTTTATCCTCCTTCCCCTCCCTTTGCCCCTCCTGCAAATTGCATATGTACACCTCAAATCAGATTTTATAATGGACTCCAGGGGAATATCTCAGATTCTTTGTTTTCCTTGGAATTGTTGTGCCTGATACAGAGAAAAGGGTCCTGTCTAGGAGCAAGGAAGACCTAGGTTTTAGTCCCAGCTTAACTATATACTGGTTGATCTTAGGACCTCAAGCAAATAATAGAATCATAGCATATCTGAGGTAGAAAGAACCTTATAATATTGTGGTAGAATAAAGAATCCCACGACCTGAGAGAATATTAGAACATAGATCATCAGACCCATTCCCTCATTTTACAAATGAAGAAATTGACTTCCCACAAGGAGTAACTTTACCCAAGGTCAAAGAGTAAGTTAGTGATAGAGGTTATCATCATCTGCCCTGGCTCTTATAAGGGAAAAAAAATATATCAGTTTTAGGATTGAGAGGAACTGTGTTTGAATCTATGCTCTAATATCTGGATTATTTGTGCGTTAAATCCCTTAACTTCTATGAACCTGTTTTCTCATCTATAAAGTGACATTTGAGTAGATGTTTCAGAAGGTTCCTTTTGTATGCCCTAAACCCTTAATTCCAAATCCTCATTCATTCAAATAGGTCAATAGGACCTATTTCCTATTCATTAAATCAATCAGTAAGTATTTATTAATTACCTACTTTTTGTTAGACCCAGTGCTATTCACTGGGCAAAGAAAAAGAGGCAAAAGACAGTCTATTGGAGAAGACATCATGTAAATAAATATATACAGTGCAAGCTATATACAGGATAAATGGGAAATAATTAACAATGGGAAAACACTAGAATTTTTAAAATATATTTTTAAATATACATTTTTTAGATTTTTATCTCCCAATTACATGTAAAATGTTTTAAATTTTGGAATTCCAAATTTTCTTCTTCCTCCTGCCCCTCCATAAACCATAAGCAAGATGATATTGATTCTACTTGTGAAAGTCATAAAAACATATTTCCATATTAACCCTGTAGCAAAAGAAAACTCATATACACACATACACACATGCACACATACAAAGAAAAAGTGAAAAAAAAATATGTATATGTTACTTCTCTCTCTGGAGATAGATAGCATTTTTCATCATGGTCTTTTAGAATTATCTTAGATCATTGTCCTAATCAGAGTCTTTCACAGTTGATCATCCTTACAGTATTGTTCTTACTGTATAAAATAGTCTCCTAATTCTGTTCCTTTCACTTTGTATAACTTCACTTAAGACTTCCCAGGTTTTTAAGTCGTCCTGCTTATCTTTTCTTATAGCATACTAGTTATTCCATCATAATTCTATACCACAAATTTGTTCATTCATTTGGTCATTTCCTCAATTTCTAATTTTTTACTACCACAAAAAAAGCTACTATAAATACTTTGTACAAATGAGTCATTTTCCCTTTTCTTTGATCTCTCAGGAATACAGATAGGTATTATTGGATCAAAGAGTGCATAGTTTTATAACCCTTTGGGCATAATTGTAAATTGTTCTCCAGAATGATTGGACCACTTCTCAACTCCACCGATAATGAATTAATGTCCAGAAAGCACTGGAATTAAGAGGGAATGGAGAAGGCTTTTGGACTTAGTTATCTCTTAAGATTTCTTCTAGGCTAAATTCTATGCTCAGAACCTTGCATGTAATTAGTAGTTCTTGTATATTTCAGGACACCTTTGACATCATTGATGGGAACATTCTCTCCATCAGTACAGATTATAACCCATCTAGGTCATTTAATATTATATACAGATACATAAAAATGCACACACATACATGAATGTATGTGTGTAAAGTCTATGTTCTACCATAGATTTTTTTTCACAGATGATCCACCCAAAGCTATTTACATTTCATAATAGCACTTTATTTTTATATAGGCTTTTGCAAGGCAAACGGGGTTAAGTGGCTTGCCTAAGGCCACACAGGTAATTATTAAGCCTCTGATTACAGATTGGAACTCAGGTACTCATGACTCCAGGGCCAGTACTCTATCCAATGTGCTACCTAGTCGCCCCTCATAATAGCACTTTAACACCCAGGCTTCCCATTTTTTTCCCCTTATTCTTACTACATGACCAGCCTATATCATCTTCTGATCATACAGTTCTTTATTAATGTTTGCTACTTACATGCAAATCACTGTTGGAAATTTGTTTTTAGTTAGTAAGGTATACCATGCATCTCTCCTTTGGATGACTTTCAGAATAAACACTTAATAAAATTTTCATAGGAACATACAGACATTGGAGATCAAGTAGCCTAAGCTTCTCTCATACCTATGGAAATCTTTGCCTCAATAAGTTAAATGATTTGCCCATAATCAAACAAGCAGCATTTTGTATACTTAGGATTTGAATCAAAGTTCTTTTAATTGCAAACCAGCATCCTCTCCACTTATTAATACTTATTGTTTGCATTGGCTTTTTTCGTGTCGTTATTTAACTCCAATTTTGCTCTCCAAAGTTATTAATGATCACTTAATTGCCAAATCCAGTGTCTTTTTCTCAAGTCAGTTTTCATCTCTTCTTTACTTCTGTGTCACCTTTTATATTGTTGACTAACCTTACTTCCTGAATTCTCTCTCTTTCTGGGGTCTTGTGCCCTTGTTTTAACTTAATTCTCTTCCTCTTCTCCCTCCCTTTTCTTTCCTTTCTTGATCATATCAGCTCTCAGCATACAATTATCTATATTTGACTGTCCACTTATATTTTTCTTTCTTGAGCTCTAGTCCTACATAACCAAATGTCTATTAGACTTTTCCTACTATTTCTAAGATGTTAAAAATAGAATTTACTGTCTCTACCCCTGAACAACCCATGTTTTTATCTAACTTTACAATTTCTGTCAAAGGCACCACAATTATTTAAGTCACCCAGGTTTACAACCCTGAAGTTATTCTTGATTCCTCACTAACATGAATTAAGTCTTGTTAGTTCTACTCTACATCTTTCTAATCCAACCTTTTTTTCTCCATTCAGATGACTATAATTAACCTTCAAGTTTTCAACCCCTCTGTTCTGTATAATTGCAAAAGCTTCTGAGTTGATCTCCCTGACTTTGTTTCTCTCCTCTCCAACCATCCCTCACAGAGTTACCAAATTGATATTTCTCATTCACAGTTCTGATCATATCACTCTGTAATTCAAAAAATTTTAGCAAATACTTATTGTTTCTAGGATAAAATTAAAATTCTTCTACTT
The DNA here is from genome assembly GCF_037893015.1 of Macrotis lagotis. Taxonomy (NCBI): domain Eukaryota; kingdom Metazoa; phylum Chordata; class Mammalia; order Peramelemorphia; family Peramelidae; genus Macrotis; species Macrotis lagotis. The sequence continues at coordinate 618,436,038 of NC_133666.1, read as the reverse complement.
GACATCAAACCTCTTTATGTCTCCTTTTTCTGGGCTTCTTAGATAATATTCCCTTTTTCACACTCTTCTGACCAACCAAACTATCCCACTATGTCTTCATGACAGTCTATGTCCTATTTTGTTGTCTTTGTAAGACTGTCACCATGCCTAGAATATGTTGTCTTACCATAGCCTCTTGGAGTGCCTTGCTTACTTCTAAGCTTAGCTTGAATTAAGTTTTTTTTCTGACATACTATCTCTGTCTCACCACCATTAGAAGATAATGTTGTGTGTGTTTATATATCCCTGTATATGTAGAATTATATACATATGTAAATGTACTATGTAAATCAAATAGTGTCTGATTCATTGTGACCCCATTTAGAAAAGATACTGGGGTGGTTTGCCATTTCCTTCTCCAATTCATTTTATAGATGAGAAAATTGAGGCAAACAGGGTTAAATGATTTGTCCAGGATCATACAACTAGTGTCTAATACCAGATTTGAACTCATGAAGATAAATCTTTCCCGACTCTAGACCTGTCCTCTATCTACTGTGTGTGCCACTTAGCTGCCCCATAAAACATATATGCCTGCTTGTACACACATACACATACATGTATATTATACAAATAACATATTTACCTATATGCAAATCCATTGTTTTTCCCATAAAATGCAAGCTCCTTCACAACAGGGACCATTTTTTGTAAGGATTTGCTTAATAGATCCTTAGTGGATGACTGATTAATTAATAGATAGTTGTTGATCTTGGATTGTGATCATTGTAGGTCAATTTTTTTTTAAGTGGGGTGGAGACACACTTAAATTAATGCTTTTAAAGCTCCTTTATTGGTCCTAACTAGCTAGCCTGCCAAAAGACTGTCCAAAGTAGCAAATCAGCAGCTGTTGAGCTAGGCTGGATCCCTGTCAGTGGATAGGGAAAGAACATATCAGCAAATTAAGTCCTACTTATTCAGAAGATCTTGGGCTTTAAAAATGGGAAGAAACATTAGTATTTAGTTTAATACTTGGATATTGCATAAGAAGAAACTGAGGCCCAAAAAATGGATTTGCCCAAGGTCACAAAAACAGTAAACAGCAAAGCAAGATTTCCTCTTAAAGAGCTGATTTTAGAATTGATTAATCAACAATTGCCTCTAGATGCCAGGCATTTTGTTAAACACTGGGGAGCCAAAGATAAATATGATAAAAGATGATTTCACTTCAATAAAAGTGAAAAATTTTTGCACAAATAGCTAGTATACATAAGAAAGTAGTTAGTTGGGGGGGTAGGAGAGCAGAATTTTTATTTCAAGTCTCTGATAAGGATATGATATCTAGCATATAGCCTCCTAATTGGTCTACAGCTATATCTTATCTATATTTCCAAAACCAATTTCCAATATAAGTAGTCAAAGTAAATAAATAATTACCAAACATAGGAAAAATTGCTCCAAATGACAAGAGAAATACAAATTAGTATTTCTCTGAGATTTTTTCTCATGTTTGATTGGACAACTCCAGAAAAATCATCTTGAACGAAAAGGATTTTATTTGTTTTCCTGCTTATCAGCTTTGTGAACTTGGTCAAGTCTGTATTCATCTCTTGGTCTAAAATCTCTTATCTCCAGATGAGAGGCTACTAGATCTCAAAATGTCCAAGGTCAAGGGATCCCCAAGATCAAAATTATTTTCGTAGTAATACAAAGAAGTTTCAATTTCTGTTTTGCCATTTAATCCTAAGAGATCTGGTGGTTCTTTTATAATTTCTTGAAATATGATGTCTAAGATCTTTTTATATCAGTTTTCAGTTATAATTCTTAAGTTAGTATTTCTTAGTCTGTATTCCCAGGTCAATTGTTTTTGTGATGAGATACTTCACATTTTCTTTTATTTTTTTCCAGTCTTTCAATTTTATTGTTTCTTCATATCTCATAGAGTGGTTGACTTCCACTTGACCAATTCTAATTTAAAATTAGAGTTACAGTAGGACCTCTGTTTACAAGTAACCTGGTTTACCTATGCTTTGCTGGACAAGAAAAAAATTTTCACAAAATTTGTCTTACAGGCTGAGTAGAAGTTCACAGTATGACCATCATGTTTGGGCTTGAACACATCATGAAAGGTTGATGCTCAACTAGGACAATGTTTTTTTTTTCCTTTCACCTCACTATTCACAATCATCTCCTTAGCTCATACCCTCATTACCTTTTGCCTGGACTGTTGCTTAGCCTCCTAGTTGGTCTACCAGTTTCAAGTACCTCTCCTATCCAGTTCACTTAGAAGCGAACATAAATGGAAAAAAGTCAGTGAGTAAAAACATGAAAGTGATTCTAAAAACCAAAAAAAAAAAAAAATGAAGGCAGTAGTGTTAGTCTTACTTTTAGTGAAAGTAGCATAAGAAAGAATACTCCCCACATTGAAATCCCTGATGTTCTCCTGGAAGGAGATTCTCCTTCCAAGCAATAACTCTTCTTCCCCTCCCTCTCACCTCCCTCACATAAGCCATGACTCTACTCAAAGGTAAAGTGCAGGTTAGTTTGTTTAATTTTTGATTTATATTGTGTACTAATCATTGCCATTGTATTTCAGATTATATTGGATTAAAAAACTTAATTAAAATTATAAATAATTACTTTTATATGAATATTTTTGGGGATGTGATACCAATCATCTGATTTTACATTATTTCTTATGAGAAAATTTGCTTTGCAACTCAAATAAATCACATGACAAACACAATCTCGAAGGAATTAAATTCATAAACCGAAGTTCTACTGTATTTTCTTCAGTATTTTTAGTGTCTTTTGCTAAGCTATTAATTTTATTATCAGATTTTTGCAACATTCTCTTTTCTCTTTTCCTACTTTTTCCTCTACTGTTCTTATTTGATTTTTAAATATAATTTATTCTGCTTTTTTTTCCTATCTCTTTCTTTAGCTCTTATATATTTTTATGGAGCTTGTGTCCAGTCTGAATTTTTTTCTTTGAGGCTTTTAAAGTCATTGTTTTCTGAGTGTGTGTCTTGAGCTTCCTTGTTACCATAGCAGCTTTTTATGGTCAGATTCTTTACTTTTGTTTGCTCATTTTTCCAGGCAAACAACCCCCAAACTAGTTTCCATAGAATTCCTTTTCTGTCTTCTTAGGCTGCCCCAAGCTGGCAAAATGACTCACTTGAATCTTTTGTTGGTTTGACCATGCCTTTTAAAAACTATAAAAGATATATGTGTTGGGAGAGCTTTGCAAAAATGATGACTTTACACCATCATCTTGGCTCTGAAAACTGACCACAATAATAGAAAAGAAAAAACAACAATACAGTTGAAATTGAATGTCGTGAATTCTGTTCATCTTATTTGACCCTGAAAAAGCCTTCTCAACTCTTTGCAAAAGTGAGAGACTATGGTAATTGAACGCTGTCTGTGATGCAAGACTTCTTAATATGTTTGTGAATTGCCTGAACTTTTTCTTTTAATTTTTTATTATAAGGGATAACTCTGAGGGAGGTAGAATATATTAGAGAATAGAGATAATGTAAATACCAAAGATATAAAAAAAACATTTTTCAACCAAAGATAAAAATTAAACTGTCCTTGCCCTCAAAAAACTTACATTCTACTGGAGCAAGCAACATACACATCTAAGCAGATTTAAAATGTGTACAAAGTCAATATAAGATAATTTCCAACTCGCTAAGAAACAATCTCCCTAATGACTATTGATACAGACATCTTAAATAAAATTTTAGCAATGAGACAGCAAGTTATTGCCAAGATAATACATCATGATCAGGTTGGATTTATACCAAGCAGGCAAGGTATATTTAACACTCAACATATTTAAACATATCAACAGGAAAACCAGCAGAAACCATATGATTATCTCAATAGATGCTGAAAAAGCCTTTGATAAAATACAGCATTCATTTATATTAAATACACTGGAAAGTTTAGAAATAAATGGAGTTTTCCTTAAAATATTAAGTAGCATCTATCTAATACCATCAACAAATATTTTATTTAATGGGAATAAACTCAAAGTGTTCCCAATAAATTCAGGTATGAAACAAGGATGCCCACTATCACCATTACTATTCAATATAGTGTTAGAAATGCTAGCAGTAGCAATAAGAGAAGAAAAAGAAATTGAAGGAACTGGAATAGATAATGAGGAAGCAAAACTCTCACTCTTTGCAGATGATATTGATGGTATACCTAGAGGATCCAAGAAAATCATCTAAAAAAAACCCTTGAAACAATTAACAAATTCAGCAAAGTATCAGGATATAAAATAAACCCATATAAATCATCAGCATTTCTATATATGAACAACAAACCCAGGAACAAGAGAGAGAAATTCCATTTAAAATAGCTGTTAATAACTTTAAATACTTGGGAATCTACCTCCCAAGACACACCCAGAAATTATATCAACACAATTATAAAACTCTACTCACCCAAATAAAGTCAGTTTTAAATAATTGAAAAAATGTCTAATGCTTATGGTTAGTTCAAGCTACCATAATAAAAATGACAATTCTACCCAAATTAAATTATTTATTCAGTGCCATACCAATCAAACTACCAAATAAATACTTTACCGAGCAAGATAAAATAGTAATAAAATTCATCTGGCGTACCAAAAGGGCAAGAGTAGCAAGGGAACTGATGAAAAAAAAATGTAAAGGAAAGTGACCTAACTACCAGATCTAAAACTATACTGTAAAGTGGCAGTCATCAAAACTGCCTGGTACTAGGGGCGGCTAGGTGGCGTAGTGGATAAGGCACTGACCTTGGAGTCAGGAATACCTGGGTTCAAATCCAGTCTCAGACACTTAATAATTACCTAGCTGTGTGGCCTTGGGCAAGCCACTTAACCCCATTTGCCTTGCAAAAAAAAAATCTAAAAAAAAAAACTGCCTGGTACTGGTTAAGAAACAGAGTAATGGATCAGTGAATTAGGATAGGTTCAAAAGAAAACACAGTAAACATCTACAGCATTCTACTATTTGATAAACTAAAAGACATCAGCCTTTGGGATAAGAACTCATTATTTGACAAAAATTGTTGGGAAACTGGAAAAAAGTATGGCAAAAACTAGGCATAGATCCACATCTTACACCCTATACCAAAATAAGGTCAAAATGGGTACAAGATTTAGACATAAAGAGGGATACGCTATATAAATGAATAGACCAAAAAATATTCTATCTGATCTATGGAAAAGGGATAAATTTATGACCAAACAAGAATTAGAGCTCATTATAAACTACAAAATGAATGATTTTGATTATATTAAATTAAAATAAAATAAAAATAAAATCAATGCTGCCAGAATTAGAAGAAAAGCAGAAAGCTGGGAAACAATCTTTATAACCAGGAGTTCTGATAAAGGTCTCATTTTTAAAATACATAGAGAATTGCCTCAAATTTATAAGGTCACAAGTTATTCCACAATTGATAAGTGGTCAAAGGATATGAACAGACAGTTTTCAAATGAAGAAATTAAAGATATATATAGATATATGTAAAACCCTATAAAAATGCTCCAAATCATTATTGATTAGAGAAATGTTCATTAAAACAACAGTGAGGTATCATCTCACACCTATTAGATTAGCCCAGATGAGAAAAAATGAAGATGATCAATGTTGGAGAGGTTGTGGGAGGTTTGGGACATTGATGCATTGCTGGTAGACTTGTGAATGGATCCAACCTTTCTGGAGAGCAATATGAAACTATGACCAGAGAGCAATAAAACTGTTCATACCCTGTGACCCAGCAATTCCAATTCTAGGACTATATCCAGAAGAAGCTGTAAAAAATGGAAAAAGTCCTACATGTTCCAAAATATTCATAGCAGCCCTTTTTGTAGTGGCAAAGAATTGCAAATTAAGGGAATTCCCATCAATTGGAAATTGCTAAACAAGTCATGGTACATGAATATTATGGAATATTATTGTTCCATAAGAAACAATAAATGATTGGACTCTAGAGAAGCATGGAATGACATGTGGGATCTGATGCTGAGAAAAAAGGAGTAGAGCCAAGAGAACAATTTACGTATCAACATTATAAGATGAACAACCTTGATGGAAGCAACCCCTCTCAGCTGTCCAGAGAGCTAGGACAACTGTATTTGACAGATTATGGACTATATTATCCCCAACCAAAGGAAGGAAAAAACAAAACAAAACAAAATACACAGAAAAAAAACACCCCTACCAAATCTGATCTTTTATGAATCTCTTTCCCTTAATCCTAATTCCTCGTGCCCAAAACTACTAATTTGTAAATATGTTTAACAAAATATATATGTAAAATGCTAACCTGACCATTTCCAACTGAGGGAAGAGGGGTGGGAAGGAAGAGTGGAGGGAAACTTTGTAACTTGGAAATATTCATGTACAAATGGATGAAAATAAATTTAAAAAAATAATTTCCAGTAGATGGTAAGGGGAAGGATATAATTCAGAGATTTAGAGCTAAAAGAAGCTTTAGGGGTCATTTTATTTATCCTCATTTTATAAATGAGGAAATGAATTCTTAGTTTGGGTATTTCCTTATCCAGCTCTGGGCTTTGGTGCTAAGTGACCTAGATGACACTTGGACTAAGCTTTGAAGCTTAGGATTCCTAAGAGGACTCTTAGATGAGTAATATATGCATTTCAGGGATGGAATACCACTTTATGACAAAGGCTTGACAATGAGAAATAGATTGTCTTTGTAAAGGCAAATAGCAAATATGCTCATTTGGTTTTATCATAGAATTCATGAAAGGGATTAATGAGTAATAAGTCAGAAAAGAAAGATTATAAAGGGTTCTAAATTTCTAATAGAGATTCTATCCTAAAGACAATGAAGATCTACTGAAGTTTCTGGAGCAAGAATTGATACAAGCTTTTGGAATATGCCTTTGGCAACTCTGTTGAAGAATGAAATGGGAGAAAGAAGATGGTAGCAGATGATATTTGGACCCATGGGAGAGAATGAGATTTCTGAAAGTATGGAGGGGAAGTATCATAGATTTGGGCACTGAAAAGGAACCTCAGAGGTTATTATAATTCTCATTCATGGATTAGATTACCAAAGCCCAGAGCTGGATAAGGAAATGCCCAAATATACACAAAACCAATAAGCAACAAAACTGAGAAAGTCCTTCTGATCTGACTTGATATTTTTGGAATTGAGAAGGATTTTTTTTATTTTCACAGGTCCAATTCATTTTCTACCTCATCCCAGATAAATTATTCAACTTCTGTTTAAATACCTGCAGTAATTGGAAATTCACTACTTCTCAAAGACACCCATAGTTGGAACTTGAATTTTTACTTGATTCATCTGGAATTTTGCTTATAAATAACTGTTATCTGCATACCACATTCTGAAATACTGGTACTCTTTCTTCTGAGATCAACCAGAACCAAGTGTATTCTCTTTACCATTTCAACCAATGAGTTACTTGAATAATAGTCCTGACCTGCTAAGCTCAGAGCTCAGATGGGCATTTCAGGTTGTAAGAAGCACAAAGTCTATCCCTAGCAAAATTAATGTAGGTGTCATGAAAGGAAGCATTCCACCTATATCCTCATGTACCCTTTTCTCAATAGCTTGTAGCTTTGGCCCATCTTTGGCCAAAGAAAAATCATTTTAGTAATTAGACTTAGTTGTAAGTCCTGCTCTGCTGCTTACTATCTACTTGACCTTAGTAAAATCGATGAATACCTCTTGGCTTCAGCCTCCTTATCCATAAAATGAGTTCATTGGACAAAGTGACCTTCAGAGTCCCTTTTCAATCTAAATCAATGACCCATTGATATTAAGAATGATTTTAGGATGAATAATGATGTGTTGCTGACAGTGTCAGAGTCAACTATATGCCTTTTTAGTGGAGACAGCGCTAGAAGTCAGGAAGAACTGAATTCCTCTCTTGCCTCAGTCAGTTACCAGCTCAGTGACCCTGTGCAAATCACTTAACCCCTCTAAGCCTCAATTCTACTTTCTAGGATTGTTTTAGGATGAAGTGAAATATTATATATTAAGTTCTATACAAATCTTGAAGGTTTTTTTTTTAGTCAGTAAATATTTATTAAGCACCCACTTATATGTGCTGAGCTGTGCTAAGCATTGGGGATACAAAGAGAGACAAAAGATAATATATCTGACAAAAGACTCATTTCTAAAATGTATAGAGAACTGCATCAAATTTTTTTTAAAAAGTCATTCTCCAATTAATAAATGGTCAAAGGATGTGTAAAGGTAGTTCTCAGATAAATAAATCAAAGTTATCTATAATATAAAAAATGCTCTAAATCATTATTGATTAGAAAAATGAAAATTAAAACCTCTCTGAGGTACCACTTCATGCTTCTTAGATTGACCCATATGATTAGAAAGGATAATGATCAATGTTGGAGGGGATGTGAGAAAACTAGGACAGTAATGCATTGTTGGTATTGCGAACTGATCCAGTCTTTCTGGGGAGCAATTTGAAATTATACCCCAAAGGGCTATAAAAATGTGCTTATCCTTTGATCCTGAAGAGATCATGAAAAAGGGTTTAAAAAAATTCCACATGTACAAAAATATTCATAGTAGCTTTTTTGGAGTGGCAAAGAATTAGAAATTGAAGGAATGCTCATCCATTGGGGAATGGCTGAAAAAAATGTGGTATATGTATGTGATAGAATGATATTGTTCTATAAGAAATCATAAGTAGGGGCAGCTAGGTGGTGCAGTGGATAAAGCACTGGCCCTGGAGTCAGGAATACCTGAGTTCAAATCCGGCCTCAGACAATAATTACCTGTGTGGCCTTGGGCAAGCCACTTAACCCCATTTCAGAAAAGCCTGGAAAGATTTGCATAAAACTGATAATGAGTAAAATGAACAGAATCAGAATATTATACATAGGGGGTGATGATCAACCATGATGGATTTGTTTGTGCCAGCAGTATAATTATCAAAGACAAGTTTAAAAGACTTGTGATAGAAAATTATACATATCCAGAAAAGGAACTGCACCATTTAAATAAAGACCAAAGCTTATTATCTTCAATTTTTAAAAGTTACCTATATATTATGTCAGTTTTCCTTCTTCCATTTGGATCTGATTCTTCTCTCACAACATGATCAATATTGATCTGTGTTTATCATGATTATAAATATAGAGCCTATATCAGATTATTTTGTGTCAGGGGGAGGGAGGGAAGGAGAAAAATTGTAAAACTCAAAACCTTGCAAATAAACTATTGGTATGTAGTTGGAAATACCAAATAAATAATATATGATCCCTGCCCTTGAGGAGCTCACAATCTCATGAGGGAGTCAGCATGCAAAAAATATACACAAAACTGCTATATGTGGATAAGTTTAAAAAGAATCAATAGAAGGAAGACAGTAGAATTATGAGAGATTGGGAAAGGCTTCCTATAGAAAATAGGGTTTAAGCTAGGACTTAAAGGAAGCCAGAGAGGTCAGGAAGTAGAGATGAAGAAGAACTTTTCAAACATGGAGGACAACTAGGAAGATGCTCCAATTTGGGAAATTAAGTGTTTTGAAAGAGGAATTTCAAGGAGGCTAGTTTCACTGGATCAGAGAGTCCTTGTGGGTAAGGGGGATGGAGTATAAGGTGTAACAAGTCTGGAAGAGGGTACCAAGGGTTTTGAATGCCAAGCAAAGGATTTGCTATAGAATCCTAGGAAACCACTGGAGTTTAGAGTGTGAAAGTGATATGCTCAGATTTGTGCTTTAGGAAAATGACTTTGATGGCTAAATTGGAAGATAGATTAGAGTGAGGAAAAACTTGTGACAGGCAAATCAACTAGCAATCTATATAGTGGAATATAGGGTTGGTTACCAGAGTCAGAGGGTCAGAGGAGAGAAGGAGGACTATTCAAGAGATTTTGCAAAGATGAAATCAGTAGGCTTTTGCAACAGATTGACTGTGAGTAAATAAGAGATGTTGAAGAGTGGAGAATGATAGCTAAGAATGATGCAAGTCTGGGGGACTTGGTGTTCTGGACAATAATAGGAAAATTTGAAAAGGGAGTAGTTTGGGGGGAAGTTTCAGTTTGGAACATGTTGAATTTAAGAGGTCTCTTGGGCATCTTGTTTGAGATTTTCACTTGGCAGTTGAAGATGTAAGATTGGAAGTTAGCATAGAGATTAGAACTGGTAAGTACATTTGAGATCTTCATGGTGATGATAATTGAATCCATAAGTTCTAATGATATTGTCAAGTGAAGTAGTATAAAAGGAGAAGAGAAGTAGGTACAGAACAGAACCCCATAGGACATCTATGGTTAAAGGACATGTCTTAAAAATTCCAAAAGGGATATTGAGAAGGAACAGTCATGCAGAAGATTTAGGAAAGAGTAATGTCCTGAAAACCAAGAGAATATCTATCAAATATCAAATATCTGTCAAATTAAAGAGGGTGATCAAATAGTGTCAAAGATTCTAGAGAGGTTGAGAAATAAGGGACGAGAAAAGGACATTGTACTATATAATTTAATAAAAATAGCAATAATTGCTATTATTATGTATGCATATGTAGGCATAGATGATAATATTAATTAGAATGTCTTCCATAAAAAAATTATTGACATTTTGTAAGTTAGAGTGCTTTGTAATTGTGAGTTGTGTTTGCGTATGTAGGTGTGGGTGTGTTTTAATGCATTTTTAAGCTTGAGGCAAACTGTACCTGTCCCATAAGAACTTAGTTTCCTAGAATCTTAGAGATCCAGATTATGAACCAGACAACATGCCTGAGGGAGAGTTAGTTCCAAAGTGCTTGGTAAACACAGAAGGGAGAGAGAGAGGGATATGTGCACTGGCTTCAGGAGAAAAAATCATCAGTCAAATGGCTACCAGGGGAAATGGTTCTGCTGAACTGAGAGTTTATTCTACTGACAACTGCTGAGTAGACTTAACCTGGTGTGTATGTCTATGAGTGTCCGTGTGTGTGTGTGTGTGTGTGTGTGTGTGTGTGAGAGAGAGAGAGAGAGAGAGAGAGAGAGAGAGAGAGAGAGAGAAGGGAGGGGTTCCCATCACAAAGATGGGTTGTTGAGAGGTTAGCCATTTAAACTCTTCCCAGAATAAACCAATTTACCAGATCCTTTAAGCCCAATCCAGATTGTAAAGTGGAAAAAAAAAGAAAAAGGAAGAGAAAAATATTTCCCCACCAAATTTTCTAGAGATCTTGAGGAGTCCACTGGAAAGCAAGCTGAGTGTAGATGCTAATCAATGACTAGCAATTCCTCAAACCTGACCTTGGAAGCTCCCAGTTAATATTGCTTTCTTAAATCCTCCCCTCCTTCCTTATTCAGACTTGCTCTCCCACATCATTTACCCTGCTGGGAGTATAAATGACTAATTGCATTTCATATTCCTCTTGCATCTTCAGTCATAGCAAAAGCTTTAGTTTAAGAGATGAAGTTCTGAGTCTGCAACTCTTGGAATGTAAATCGGTATAAAGAATGAGTGTTAGCACTTTTAGGGATCTTTCAAGACCTCTAAAATCAGTTGCTTATTCAGGCTGTAATATTGGTTTCCATGTTGCCTTTCTGAAGTTTCTTAGCAAGCCTTGATCCTTTAGATCCCTGTCTTGTATAGGCTTCATCTTGTCTCTTAGCTTAAGAGATTTTTCAGATCTGAAAGAATTTCAGTCTATAGGTGAACACTTTTAATATAATAGGGAACTCAGTAAACTTGTTCAATAAATAATTTACAGGCAATCTGTTCTCTTGTTGAACAACTATAATTGACAAGAAAGTTTTTTCTTCTGTACTTACTGTAACTTTTATCTGTTTGTCCTAATTTTAACCTCTGAGGTGATATAGAACAATTTTCCACTGTAGTCCTTGAGGCATTATGGCATTGTGCTGTCCTAACATTCAAACACCCTACCAACTCTCCCATCAACCCTGTCTGCTTCCTGGGGCAAATCATTTAGTTTCTCTAGCTCTCAAAATCTTTCTCCTTAAATAAGAGGAACTGAATTCGGTGACCTCTTGTGTTCCCATCCCAGATTTGTTCATATGACCATTTGAAAATAGTGATCATATCTCCCTTAAGCTTTCTCTTCTCTAAGGCTAAACATCCCTAATTCCTCCAACTAATCACCATTCTCAGTAAGTTGGAGCTTTTTAAATGAGGTACCCAGAACTTGATTGATAGATAGATATCATTAAGCACAATGTATTTAATTGAAAATGGGAATAATGAGAGAACAAGGAAGAAGGGATAAAATGAGATTAGTTCTGAGTGTAATGTTGCTATCATTTCCTAGTTCTGAGCTCTATGTATTTTTAAATAAGCAACTTTTTTGTTATTCATTTAGTCATGTCAGATTCTTTGTGATTCCATGACTGTAGCATACCTCCACTATCTCCCAAAATCAAAGTTCATATTTGTTACTTTCATGACACTATCCATTTGTATTTTTTCTCTTTTCCCCTTCTCCTTTTGCCTCCAATCTTTCCCAACATCAAGGTGTTTTCCAATGAGTCTTGTTTTCTCATTGTATGGCCGGTCTTTAAACTTCAGCATTTGACCTCCAATGAATAGCCTAGTTAATGATTTTCTTGCTGTTTAAAGGACTCTTTACTGGCACCACAATTTGAAAGTGTTGATTCTGTAGCCCTTAGCTTTCCTTATAGTCCAACTTTACATGCATTACTTCTGGGAAAACTATAGCTTTGACTGTGTGGACCTTTGCCAGCAAGGTGATAGATCTGCTTTTCAGTACGCTGTCCATATTTATCATAACTTTCCTTCTAAGGAACCAGCATCTTTTAAGTATCATGGCTACAGCTGCCATGATCTTAGTTTTGTTTGTTTGTTTGTTTTGGGGTTTTGCAAGGCAATGGGGTTAAGTGGCTTGCCCAAGATCACACAGCTAAGTAATTATTGAGTGTCTGAGGCTGGATTTGAACTCAGGTCCTCCTGCCTCTAGGGCCAGTGCGCCATCTACTATGCCACCTAGCTGCCCTCTTCTTAGTTTTTTTTTTAATATTAAACTTTCAAACCAACTTTACATTCACTTCTTTTCCCCTCAGCAAGAGACTTCTTAGTTTTCTTCACTGTCTGCCATCAGAGAGGTGTCAGCTTTCTGAAATTATTGATATTTATTCTGGCAATTTTAATTACAGCTTTTGATTCATCTAGCCTTGTATTCATGTGTTAAATAAATATAAAGTTAAATATGTTAAACACAGTGACAGATATCTGCTTTGTTATACCACTTTTCCAATCTTTAACCAGTCAGTTGTTCATGTTTCATTCTAACCGTTGGTTCTTTGCCCACATGCAAGTTCCTCAGGAGAAAAATAAGATTACTGCCCATCATTTTGAGGACTTGTCACATTTTGTTGTGATCCATACAACAAAAACTTTACTACAGTCAGTGAGACAAAAGGAGATCTTTTTCTGGAACTCCCTTGCTTTCTCTATAATCTAGCAAGAATTAGCAATTTAGAATTTTGTTCCTTTGTTTCTTTGAAAAATAGACTCGAGTGGCAGTGCAGTGAATAGAGCAGCAACTAGAGTCAGAAGGACCTGAGTTCAAATATGTTCCCAGACACTTAATAATTATTCAGTTGTGTGACCTTGGGCAAGTCACTTAATCCCATTGCCTTGTAAAAACAAAAAAAAAATGAAAATAGACTCTACTTCTGGTAATTCTCAGTTCACATATTGCTAAAACCTATCCTATAGAATCTTAAGCACAACCTTATGAAATGAACATAATTGTTCAGTAATTCAAACATTCTTTGGCCTTGCCCTTCTTTAGAACTGGAATGTAAACTGATCTTTTCCAGTCCAGTGGCCACTGTTATGTTTTTCAAATTTACTAGCGTATTGAGTCTCTTTGACAGCATCACCTTTTAGGATTTTAAGTAGCTCAGTTGAAATTCCAAACCCCATCCGTTAACTTTATTGTTAGCAGTGCTTCCAAAGGCCCACTTGACTTGATTCTCCAAGATGTCTGACTTTAGATCAGTGATGACACTATCATGGTTATTGGTGATGTTAAGATCTTTCTTGTATGGTTCTGTATATTCTTGTCACCTCTTCATAATTTCTTCTATTTTTGTTAAATCCTTAACATTTTAGTCTTTTATCATAACTATTTTTACATCAAACATTCCCTTGTTATATCTAATTTTCTTGAAGAGATCTATTGTCTTTCCCATTCTATTATTTTCTGCTATTTCTTTTCATTACTCATTTAAGAATTCTCTGGAATTCTACATTCATTTGGGTATCTTTCCCTTTCTCCTTTATTCTTTCCTCAGTTATTTGTAAAGTCTCATCAAACATCCATTTTGCTTTCTTGCTCTTCTTTTTCTTTGAGATGTTTTTTATTGCTGCTTTCTGAACAGTACCTCTGTTTATAGTTTTTAAGGCACTTTAATCCCTTAAATCTATTTTTCATTTCCATTTCATATTCATAAGGTATGTTACTTAGGTCATACCTATACAGTCTGGTGGTTTTCCTCTGCTTTCTTCAATTTAACTCTGAATATTGCAATAACAACTTGAGCTTTAGTCTGCTGCAGGTCTCATTTTAACTGACTATAGAGCTTTCTCCACCTTTGGCTGCAGAGTGTATGATTAATCTGATTTCTATATTGGCCATTTGGTGATGTCTCCTTGTAGAGTCACCTTTTGAGTTGTTGAAAAGTGTTTACTATGAATAGCAAGTTATCTTGACAAAACCCTAATAGTCTCTGCCCTGCTTTATTCAGTAGTCTGACTAAACTTTCTCATTATTCCAGTTATCTTTTGATTCCCTACTTTATCATTTCAATCTCCTATTATGAATGTAACCTTCTTTTGGTGTTGTAGGTCTTCACAGAACTGAACAGCATTGATCTCTTTAGTTATCAGTAGTTAGAGCATAGACTTGTATTACTAGGATGTTGAATAGTTTCCCTTGGATTCAAACAGATAAAATTCTGTTATTTTTGAGAATATTCCCCAGGACTGCTTTTCTCACCCTTTTAACCTTTTTCTCACCCATTTCTTTTATTCTTACCCACAGAAGTATATGTAATGATCATCTGAATTTAAATTCACCCATTCCTGTCCATTTAGAATCACTGACATACTCAAAATGTCAATGTTTAATATTTCCATCTCCTGTTTCACCACATCGAACTTATCTTAATTCATAGACCTTATATTCCAGTTTCCTCAGCAGTACTGATCTTTATAGCATCAAACTTTCCTTTCATCACCTTGCATCTGCCTCTGAGCTTCCTTTGGCCAAGCTGCTTCATTTTTTCTTAAGTGACTTGTAATTGTCCCCTGGTTAGTAACATGTTGGATGCCATCCTAACTGAGGGGCTTATCTTCCTGTGTCATATCTTTTATCATTTTAATACTGTCCAAGCAGGTTTCTTGGCAAAGGTATTGGAATATTTTGCCATTTCTCTCTCCAGTAGGATTCTTTTGTCACAACTCTGCACTGTGACCTCTCTGCCTTAAGTAACTTTGCATGCATAGTTCATAGTTTCTTTGAGCTGTGCAAGTCCCCCTCTACCTTAATAAAGTAGTGATCCCAATTGATCCACCTAATGTGATTGTATTTTAAATTAACTTTCATGTAGCCTGAGATCACATTAATTTTTTCTTTAATCAGATGTATTGTACCATGGGCACATATCTAACTTAAAATCTACTAAAATCTCTATGTCGTTTTTATGTAGACTACTTCCTACCACATATTTCACCTAATACCTGTTTGTGCAATTGTAAACAGAAGTATAACAATGACTAATAAAACTCACACTCCAGAATTCTCTTCTGTCTTGGGGAACACATACCATATGCCTTCTTGGGCTAGTCCTAGCTAGACTTTGTCAGATATACAAACTTATACAATAGACTAGTAAGAAGCAAAACACCCTATACAAGGAATTCTGTTGAGTGACCGGGCCTTGTTTGTTTAACAGATAGTTCAACTCACCAGTGACAGAAGCATCTCTGCCATTGTGTCTGAACTTAATTGTTTTGACAAATAATAATATCAATGAGGTGTGTTTAACTGCATTGCCCAAGTGGTGATGAATTTGTATCTGCATATTTTTGTTACCTATGTTTTTGACAGCTGTTCCTATTATTTGTGATTACTTGGTGAACAGAGCCTTGGATGAGTATGTGAAAGTAGAAGGCTTAGATGATCTCTAGGAACAACCTGGTACAGTGAGAAAACCTGGGTTCATATAATATGAAAAGGATAATAGAGATGGCAGTGTGACATGGGGAAAAAATACTATGTGACCCCAAGAACAAGTTAGTTCCATACAATGTGCATCTCTTTTTGTTACAAATCAATCTATAAGCATTAACTACCTAATATGTGTCAAATGGGAGGGGTAATTGACTGAGCAATCTATTAAGTTTTCATCCAACTCTAAAACTTTATAGTTCTTTCATCTCAGAGAACCTTTTTCCAGTTCAAAATAACTCTGTGATTTTATGTCAATCTTAAAATTAGGGCTGACCCTAGTTCCTCTCATTTTCCTTAATATTTTGGATTTGTCATCCCAAAATTTGCTTATTTACTCCTTTCATAGCTTTGAAAAATTTGGTCTTGGATTTTCAGGAGACACATAAAAGACACAAAGGGATGCAAGTTACAAATCAAGGGAAGGAGAATTGTATCTAAAGTGTATATTTGCTGTCCTTACTAACAACAATCATTAGGCTTTCGGTATAATACAGTGCCTAGCACCAAGTAGATAATGAATACATTTTTGTTGATTAATTAATTTTCAGCTGACAAAGTGAACCTGTTTCCTTTGATTCCTACAGCTCTGATTATGATGCAAAATTGGTCTTGCTATCTGTATTATTTGGAGGCTCTTTCCCTTATTCATAATGAAAGTTAGCCTTCTGCTTATTCCACATTGTAGTTCACATGCTGCCATTTTCCTGATCACTTATGCAGCCTTGTAAAGGACCTTCCAGAGTTTACTAGAGAATCTTTAGATGTAAAGGAACTTGTGTGGTAGTCTAAAATATTATTGTTGAAGATATTGCTATTAGACTGGGGAGATATAGAAGAGCTGATCACTCCAGATGATTGGGCAGCCAGAAGTTCTTCTTCCATTCCATTGAATGGCATCTAGAACAAGGGATGCAATCACCCTGGACTCCTCTGCTGGGATCAGACTCCATACAACTGGACCTCATTTTATGTAAGACCCTGATTAAATGAAATATATCCATAGAAGGTTGATTGCTGAAGTACTGTTAGGTTTACAAAGAATTTTACAGATATTGGCTCATTTGATCCTCACCACAACTGGGCATTAATACTATCCCCATTTTATAAATAAGTCTGCTGAGGTTAAGTGTCTTGCCTAGGGTCATGAATCTAGTATGTATTTGAGCTAGGACTTGAAATTGAGTTTCCTGACTCTAGGTTCAGGTAAGGTAAGAGATCCACATTGTAGAAGAATTAATACAGTTGTCAAATGGTATATTGGTCATGATGACTGCATGGCAGGAGTTAGGACTTTGTTCAAAGTTTGTCTTCTATGATTTAATGGGTTCTTATCAGGAATGCATGATTAGTCTTTCACCCCTTGACCCCAGAGGGCAGAACCAGAAGCAATGGGGGAAAGTTTCAGAGCAGCAGATTTTAGCTCAGCAGAAGAAAACATTTTATAACCATGTGAGCCATCAAAAAGTAAAATGGGCCAGCTCCAGGAGATACTCCTTTCTGCTTGTCTAGAAGTCAGAAACTGTATTATCACTTACTAGGGGTCTTTGTAGAGGGTCATTGAGTCAGAGGGAGGGTGTACCAAATAACTTTGGAGTTTCTTCAAATTCTGAGATTCTGTGAACGGGGCTAATAAGTGGCCTTTGATTATGTGTCATTTGGAAAAGAGAGAAAGAAAACAATTCTCATGAGAAATGTAGAATTCCAGAAGTGGGAAAGTGAGGGGAGAAGGGAAGGAACATTCACCTATTAACTATATTTGAAGATATTATAGATTGGGGAAATTAACCCTGGGATTTATTTGGGAGAAGTACACTTACTTGTCCAGCTAAAGGATAGAAATATTTTTTTCTCTGAGTCTTTTCATTCATAGTAGGGCTAAGTAGAGTGGTACTACTTCATACTACTGTTTTCCGCTACAGAGTATAACATGAAGCCCCACCTACATCCACTATTTTTCATTCATGTAACACCTTCTGGCATATAGGGACATAATGAACCCTAGGTTGTACTAAGCAGTATTTTCTGTCAGCTTCCATGACTTTGCATTGTAACCTGTATTAGACTCACAACCTTAAGTCTCTGTACTTGGCAACTTAGAGTTTTTAGCTTTTTAGGAAGTGTAAGTGTGTGTGTGTGTGTGTGTGTGTGTGTGTGTGTGTGTGTGTCTTGTGTTTTTTCTCTCTTCAAACATATTTATAGTGTGTCTCTTTCTCCCCATAACCACTCATTTTCATTTAAAATTTTATCTTCTTTCCCCCCCTACTTTCCCCCACCCCAGGGGGGTTGAGGGGAAGAGGCAGCCCTCACCCTTGTGTAGTCAAGGTTATGGCGATAAATTCTGTTGCATTGTCACTTCTATTCGGAGTAAATTGGCTGGCCGCTTTCGGGCTGAAGGGAAGATAATTTGCTGTAGTATTTCAAATGGATTAGAAATGGATTTGAAGGGAAAGTTCATGCCTCCCATTACAAAGGCGAGAAAGAAGACTATCTTAAGGCACTGTTCACTCTCTGGCCTTCATTATCCACGCTTAATACCTTTCCTATTTTCCAGCGTTAATGAAATTTCCTGGCGGAGCGGGCCTGCCGGACGGATGGGAGAAGTCTTTAGATCTGAGGGCTTGTGTTGTAGAAAAGGAATTACAAGCCCCTCGTGTTGAGGGCAGGCGTATTCTTCGGGTCCTTGGCCCTGCTATTATCTCATTAATTTTATCCTCTCTTCTCAATACAGTTCATTTCCAAAGGCCGTCCTTTCCATTAGGGTAACAATTTAGTGGAGTGCTGTGACACCGGCAGGAATGAAAAGCTACAAGCTGTTTGGAGAGGCTCTCTGCTCCTCAGGCTGTGTCCTTCTCTCCACCCCACCCCCCATCCCACTATAGCACGGGACTGACCCTCCAACTGAACTCTTAGCTGGGAAGTTGAATGTCATTTGGCACCAGTGGAAGGAAAGAATCGAACCAAGCATGACCATTGGAACTAGATAGCAAAGCTGACAGCAGATTGGCCTTAATACTGGTTTTAGGTGAGCAATGAGGCCCTGCCCAATACAATTTGCATGTGAGAAAAGTAAAGCTGAGTTTGATGGGACCTTTGAAATGTATATATTGAATGGTCTTTTCTGTGACTGACCTTAGAAGGCTTCTGGATTGGGGATATTACTAGCTTTCTACTCAATTCATATCTTCTGCTCAATCAAAATTTTGTCAGCTGTTCCTACTGACATAATGGCCATTCCTCTTCTTTCCTCAATAACATTATGCCTTATTCATGGTCTTTCCCTTCCCCTCTAACTCTTCCTCAACTTCAACATAAAATATTGATAACTTCCTCAAACATTCTTACCTTCCAGTACCTTAACCTACTCATTTCACGTGATCTCCTCTCCCAGATCTCAGCTACACACAGAGATATTCAGATTCTTGTGTTTTTATTACCTACAGGCATACAGTGTACATATTCATGAAAATTTAAATTCTCTGGCCTGTTCACAATCTGTCTTGCAACCTCAAACCCTCTTTGTGATGATTTCCAAGTCTTCAATCCCTTAATTCTTTCATAAACCATCACCCTTCACTGACTACAGTCTCTTTCTTACCTTATCTTGGTCCCTTAGTGAATCCATTCAGCTCAACGTGATTCTTTTCGATCTCTTGGTCCCCCTTTATATCACTAAGCTTGCCCTGCCAAGCCTCAGCCCTGCATGATTTCAATCATTCTCTGACTTTGCTCCTCTTCTTGTATTGCAAGAACAGTACTATGGAAAATCAGAAAACCATGCTGATTCAATCCACGATGAATTTATGCTACATTTTTCTCAACTTGGCCCTCATTTCAGCAAGGCAGTCTTATACCTCCTTAAGTGACCCACGATCCCACTCACCACAGTGGCTTTTTCAAATATTTTCATCACTCCTCACACTTCTATAACTCCCCATCTTCCTACTCTCTCAAATTAGAACCTTACTTTCATATTTGAAAATTTGGGGTGCAGCTAGGTGGTGCAGTGGATAGAGTACCAGCCCTGGAGTCAGGAGGACCTGAGTTCAAATTTGGCCTCAGACACTTAATAATTACCTAGCTGTGTGGCCTTGGGCAAACCACTTATAACCCCATTGCCTTGCAAAAACCGAAAAAAAAAATTTTTTGAGGATACTTGCTAAGAACTTCTCTGTTCCCTTCCCCCTCAACTCACATCTCCTGATTGCCTTCCATCACTGCCTATACCTTTATCTTTGTCTCACTAGAAGAGACAACCCCACTGTTTGCCAGGGCAACCACTCTATATGCACAAATGATCAAATTTCTTTCTCTGTTCTCCAGCAGATTCCCTTCTATCATTCTTACTCCTTTATTTATCTTAAATCTCTCTGTGTCTACTGGCTGCTTCCTGAAAACCTACAAACATTCCCATATCTCCTCCATCCTCAAGAAAATCTCACGTGATTTATTCATCTTCAATTCTACATATCATCTCTCTCTTCTCTTTTGTAGCTAAACTCCTTCAGAAGGCTATCTACAGTTGGTGACTGCTCATTCCTCTTATTCTTTTCTTAACTCTCTATAATCTGGCTTCCAGTTTTATCATTTAACCAAGATCTCTTCAAATCTCCAAAGCTTTGCTACTGGTCTCTTAATTGCCAAATCTAATGGCCTTTTCTCAGTCTTTATACTTTTGACCTCTTTGCTGCCTTTGATACTGTCACTCACCCTTTTCTCCATTATAGTTTTTCTAGGTTTTCATGACACTACTCTGTCCTACTTCACTTGGTGATCTCATCAACTCTCACAAATTAAATTATCATTTCTATGCTGATGATTCTCAAATCTACTTATCCAACCATATCATCTCTGCTGACCTCTAATCTCATATCTCCAACTGGCTTTCCCTTAGGCATTTTAATATAAAAAAAGTTCTACACTGAACTAATCCCCCCCACACACTCTCACCTCTTCATAATTTCTATTACTGTCAAGGGAGGCTACTACAGTCTGCCCAGTCCCCCTCTCCTCCTCACTCTGTCATATACCATATCCAATATGCTTTTCAGACCTGTGGCTTCTACCTGTATAAGATCTCTTGTATACACCTTTTCTCTTCTGACACTGCAAACACAGAGTACAGGCCCTCATGTGGTTGATCCTTTCAGTAGCATTTGCTTGTCTCAAAGATGCACATGACCAAATAAAGTGAAATTGTGAAAGGCTCATTAAGTCAGTCATGGTTCCTTTGGTCGTCACTTCCTCCTGCTTGGTTAACTGTGGTAATTCTAGAGCTAATACATGCCAAGAGCTGACCCAGCCCTTTACCACTCCCCTACCCCTGTGGATGGGGACCCCAAGATGTGCGCATATATCAGACTAAGAGCCTACTGTGTAGTCTCCTTACCACAGGTCTCTCCCCACTCCAGTTCATTCTCCAATCAACTATCAAAGTGATCTTAAAATTCAGTTATGACCATGATATACCACTCTCCATTCAGAAAATTCCAATGGCTCCCTATCACCAAGATTAAATATAAAAACTTATTTGGCATTCAGAGCCACTGGCCTTGGAGTCAAAAGGACCAGAGTTTGAATCTGGCCTCAGACACTTAACTATTGCTGCTGGGCAAGTTACTTAATCCTAATTGCCTAACATCCAGAGCCATCTCCAGTCCTGATTTATATCTGACCATTGGACCCAGATGACTCCAGGGGAAGAAGCGAGACTGGTAACAGCACAGTTCCCCCTCACTCAAATCTAATTCATAAGCTTGTCATGGTATCACCTTTCTGATGTCATGGTCTTCTTCAAGAATGAAGAACAAGGGGCAGCTAGGTGGCATAGTGAATAAAGCACCGGCTCTAGAGTCAGGAGTACCTGGGTTCAAATCCAGTCTCAGACACTGTGTGGCCTTGGGCAAGCCACTTTAACCCCACTTGCCTTGCAAAAACCTAAAAAACAAACAAACAGAATGAAGAACAAACATTATAATACTTTACACAATGTGATCCAGTGATACTGACCTACCTGCTATTCCTTACACAAGATGATTTTGTTTTAAGATCCTCTGGACAAGAAGTATCTGTCTGTGGAGCTCCCATTGTTAAGGTCAGAGAAGTTTTCACTGGCCTTAGGCCTAATTCAGAGGTAAAGTAGAGAGTGAAATCAGTCATCTACCCTGGGCCTCATCCAAAAGCTTCTTCTAAGTACTCTGCCACCCCATGAAAATGGGCCCACTTGTATGACTTGAGCTTCTGAGCTCAGGACATGGCCTTCTCCCCAAACCATCTCATTTCAGTTGGCCTATGTACCAGCTTTCCATATCCCATTTTGCCCACCTCTTAATGAGCTTTGCTGTGTGCCACCTCAATTTTCCTCCCAAGAGTTGTCTCTTGAGCATCAAATGCTTTTGGCACATCAATTTACCTTATATATGTATGTAGTTCTCAATGTTCTCATTTGCCCCAGCACCTATACTATATTGTGGCCAATAGATTTAAGGATGATTTGGGGCCTTGTAGTGGAATGGGTTATGCAGCAGCTTAGTCAAGCACCCTCTGACAGAAAGATGTAATTGCTACTTTTGACCCTCTTGCCTTACTTCTCATTTTTTTCAGTAGTAATCAACAAACTTTTAAGAATGACATCTTTTGGGCAGAGAAACAAGACAGAGAGAACCGTTTTGTTAAAGTACCAACCCTTTCCCCCATTCAGTTTACAGTCTAGGAGCAGAATAAGACACAGATAACTCTGATACACAGTAACATGTGATATGAGAGATGCAAAACAAAGTGTTGTATGACATCTAAAATAGAAGGTCATTAATGATAGAAAGGTCAGGAAAGAGCATCCTAAAAAGAGAACCATTTGAGTTAACTAGTTAGAAATTTTGTAGATGAAGGGGGGGTGGGGGTTAAGAGAGAACATACTTAGCATAGAAATTAAAAGCTAAGAAATTCAGAAATTGCAGAGTACGTGGTATTTGTGGGGAGGACTGAGAGTAGGCCAGGTTAACTAGAGTCAGTTGTATTAAAGAGAATAATATGAGACAGAGCTGAAAAGAGTGATGCCAGATTCTTCTGTATTTAACCAGAGACCTTGTGCAAACCCTGAACATCTCCAATTGGCTATTGTTTTTGAAGCTCCACCAATTTCCATCTACTTATTGTTTCAGTAAGAACTGCATGAGTATTGGAAGGAAGCCTGGGCTGGACTGAACAAGTAGTTCTGTCCTTTGGAGCAGCATGGCTTAGAAGCACTAAGCTTGGTATCATATGTGAGCTCTCAGTTTCAGCAGGCTGACTTAGCTGTTCCTTGTCAGATGGGAACCCTGTAGATGAAACTAAGGCGAGACAGTTGAGCTCCATTTCCCCTAGTTGGAGCATGTAGTGCTATGTTTGAGAACATGTTAGGCTACAGGTATCAAGCCATTCAGCATATGGTTCAGTGATTGTTGATCTGGTAAATTAACCAAGTTAGTCATCAGTTATGAAAGCATTTTGAGGACACAGAGCTGAGTGTCTTAGAGATGTGGCTTTTTCTAAATCACTCTAACTTGTCACTTCTATAGGTTTCTGCATGCAGTTTGCTTCCAAAATGATAGGAAAGCAAGTTGGTATAACTTGAATTTGTCTCCTCTTTTGAACTTTATAATAGAATGGAAGTAGGATATTAGCCTAGCCTTAGGTATTTAATTTGTATCTCTTCCTTTAGTATTGCCTTCCTTTCTTCTCCATACCCCTACCTGATAATTGTTTCTCCTTCCCTTTTTCAGTGAATTTCTTTGTTCCAAGTCTTTCCTTTAGGCTTAGGACCACAGGTCATACATATTTGATGGAAATGGACACAATAAGAATAATAACTCACAGTGACATTATTTAAAATTTTACAAAGCTCTTTCCTCCCAGCATCATCATTATACCATCAGCCAGAAAACAGTATTTCAGGGAAATGAAGTTGTCCATGTTCACTTAGCTAAAATGAGTTAGAACCAGAATTTAGACCCAAGTTATCCTAACTTAAAGTTCAGCACTTTCTATTACACCACATTGCCTGTTGCAAATGACAAAAAAAAAAAAAGGTCTTCATTTGGAAAACTTTCTAAATTGTCAGCTAATGACCCAGTAACATAGATTACAGCTAAATTATATTTCATGGAAAGAAGTCAGTCAGACCATCCTTGGAGATGGCTGCTTCCCTGACTAGAGTACTTCCAGTTTGTGCCAAATAGATGCCCAACTCTAATCTATTCTTGTCTTCCATTGAATGACAGAGACCCCATCACTAGAGCATGGGAATTGTGGTGCTTAGCATTCCCCCCAAAAATGAGGTTAAATACCTCCAGGATCAACTTGCTAGATCAGTCAACTGTAATTTTTAAATGACCAAACACTGGGGAGCAATAGGACAGGAGTCCAGGGAATATCCTTGGTGCTATACTTTTTTTTACATAAAGGATACTCCTCGACAATAGCCCCTTCCTCAGGGACCAAGACATGTATCCAGCAATATTACTTCCATCTCCCCATTGAGTCTTCCTTCCAGCTGGTTTCAGATCTTGAAGTAAGAATACTTTCAAGTCCCAGAATCACAGTTCATAGGAACCTTGCAATCAACTCCATCCTGTCCACTAAGGAAGCCCCAGTTGTTTAGATCTCTTCACACCCCTTACTCTGTTGTGGGTAGTTGCCTTCAGGCTCCTGGGAAACCCTCTGGATGGAGCTTGTTCTTTCCAAGATTTGTGTTTGTATACTTGAATTTTAATTAAGAAAAAGTAGGTTAAGTACTTTCAGCAACATTTGCTCATACTGCTTTTGATTACATTGTAAGTAGTCATATTTTGTACTGACAGAGCAGCTTTTGTTCCCAGGAGCAGCTCTATACACTTTGCAAACATTATCTCTGAAATGGTCCCATGGAGATCACTAGCTGACAAGAATTATCCCCACCTTCCAGATAGAGAAATCAAGGCTGAGAAGAGCAGTCTTACTAAGCAAAGTACTTTGGAAGGATCCAAAACCCAGACTCCTACTCTTCAGAAAGACCTTGTAGGGTTCTCAGAAAAATTCAAAGGGGAATCTGCTCCCTGAACAGAGTGGCAATGGGTAGCATGCCATCTTAGGTATCAAAGCTGCAGTGATTGCAACCTTCAGTTTGATGACCTGGGGTTTCCACTGTGCCTGGCAGTGCTACATTTATGACAATTTGTAAAATAATGCCATCAATAGCAGGTAGAGCTGAGTTCAGCATTCTGGGTGACCTGATCAGAGGCTGAATAAGTCAAGAGGGCAGACAGTGCTTGGTGCACCTTGGGGCCTTTTTAATGAAGTACTATCCACCAAATTATAGACCAGGGCCCCCAATTTCAGTTATGCCATATGTGCAGGTGTGTAATGACCTGCAGTTATTTCTCCTTCCCACTCCCCCACCCTCAAAAAAAGCTACCATTGCAGACAAATACAGAAGACAGAAGCACATATAGCAGCAGTTCCTCCCTTCTCCCCACATTGTGCACCTCCAGGGGGATCAGGCCCCCTTCCAGGGCTTTGTGTGAACCACAAGACCAGGTAGGTTCCATGAATATTGGAAAAATTGCCTAAAGCTGCTGTGTCTGAACTGACTAACTCATGCCACCAGGCTGAGAGAGCTGGGGAAAAATAGAGGTGATTAGAAATAGAAAATATTATTATTCCTTCTGTAGAATAAAGCTCAGTTTTTAAAGTTAGTTTGGGAGGTTTGTCCTTAAACATCCCAGTAGGTACTGGGATCCAGGACTCCTAATTTGACCATTCTTATCCCCACCTCTGTGTAAATTCCAAAGTGTTTATTTGGAATCAAAGGCTCCACTCCTGAATCTAGTCATTCCATCTTTCTCCTCTGAACATTATTTTATGACTAAGTTTATATGTCTCCTTCATCTTTGTCTTTCTGAACTGAAGAATCCTGATCCTCACCTTCAAGCTTCTGTTTTTTTTCCCCTTGGTTACTTTATTCATCCTTTTCTATTTATTATATTTAAGTTTTCTTCACTGCAGATGAACCATTTTCCCAAATCATATCTTCTTTCTACCCCATACTTACCTTTCTTAACACCATCCCCTGCATATTGTTCAGTAAAATAGACGTTGCTTCTGCCAACTACAACCCAACAACCTTACTTACCAATGACCAGGTCCACCCAGGTTCCCACAACCTGCTACATAATCCTCCTAAATAGTCATTTTTGAATTGTTCTTTTATCAATATGAATGTTCTCCTGGCCTGCTGCTTATATCACCATCTGCTTCTTGGACACTTCAGATGTCAGATGTCTTAAACTCAACTTGCTGAAAACAATTCATTAACAAGTACCATACCTTTTCTCAACATTACTGTTACTATTGATGCCATCACTATAGGGCCCTGCCCAAGGACTATCTCCCCCTTGGGAGAGATCTTCATCATCTTCAAACTCCTGTTAATTCTTTAAGTTAAGCAAGACTAGATCTGCTTCTGAGGTGCCAAACCTTTCCTTGCTGCTGCCTACTGTGAGGCAGGCCTCCTTGTGTCTCATAGAATGATATATCTCCATTTTCCAGGAGACTAAACTTTAAGGGAGGACTTCAAACAGTCTACTTTCAAGCCTTTTTCCAATGAATTTCTCTCCAACCACTGCTATTCTGTTTTTACTCACTGTTCAATGGTTAGCCTACTTCTATTCTCTTACATTCACTCCATCCCAGTAGCTGATATGTAAACCCTATTCATCACATCTCTTCCTTCAGCCTTTCTCCATTAATATTCTCTTTCCCATGCCCCAGTCCAGCACCTATCCTTTCTACTCTTCACTGAATGCATCTCCATAATGAATAAACTTCTTTCATCTTGAACCACCTTCCATTTTTTCCCCTCTGAAACATGACTCCTTCCTTGACAACCTCTTTGCTATCCTTTTTTTTACTGCTTGCTATACTTTCTATCATATCCAATGACTCACTAGTCCTTAAAATAAATTCTGAATATTCTACACTCTTTACTACGTCTAGATCCTTAAATAGCCATCCTCATTAAGCAACTTCTTTCCCTCTAATGTTTATGGCATACAAATTTATTGCCCAATCCAGATCCAAATAACTATTATTTGGATGAACATTCTCCTTCCTCAATGAGTTTAGAGTCTGATTCTCATATAAGGAGATTTAATACCCCAAATACTCTAATTTTTCAATTTTTCAGTCTCTGTAATCTCTTTGATATATTCTTCCAATCCATCTCTTTACACCCAGAGATAATCACATCTTTGACCTTGTCATCCTTCACAACTATTATATTTCCATGTTTATTTCCAAAATTCCTTTTCTTGATTATTTTTTGTTATTCCATCTCTGAATCTTATAACCTCTTTATCTTATACTTCAAACTCATTATGACCTCCATTCTCTCCACCCCTCAATTCTTTCCCAGACTATCACTCCTGCACTAGTTATATACTCTCCTCCCTTCCCTATCTTGACTCCTTGATGAACCAATTCAACTTTATACTAGCTTCCACCCTTGATTTTTTTTCACCATTGTCTTTTTGCTGATCTCATTTACCAAGTTTTAGAAATTTTTCCTTATTACTCCCCATCATTTCCTTCTTATCTTCCTTCCTGAACTGAAAAAAAAAACATAAAACTATACTGATTGAACCTACTAAAAAAAATTGGGAGCTGGTTGGTCTCTCTCTTTCTTGCTAGCAAGTGTGCATGCATTTTATTTTTGCATTACAAAAATTTCAAGATTATGTGACAGTTTTCTTATAACAAATTAAAGCAGTTAATTCAAGCTAACCAATATAATGACCTAAATGAAAATACATACAATAGTCTACATATGTAGAGCCTTCCACTTTTATTTTTTAATTTTTTCATTAACAGAAATCTATTTTCTCTTTCTGCATCCCCTATGCTCTTGATAAAAGAAAAAGAAATAACATGCAAAACAAATTTTTATTGGTTGTACACAAATATACATTTTATACATGTATTCATTATACAGTTTACACATGTCTCATGCTACACTATAAATCTACCATTTTTCTATCAGATGGTGGATTATATGTTTTATCATCAGTCCTCTGGAATTTTGAATGGTTGTTGTATTAATCATAGTTCTTACAGTTTTCAAATTATTTGTCTTTAGTGTTGCTGTTTTATTAATTATTCTCCTGATTCTGCTTATTTCATTCTTTGTCAATTTATCCAATCTCAATTGGGCCTTTATAGCAAATAGGCAAACATTCTATTTCTCCCTAATTGATTCACTATCCTACTTTCCAAAATGATTATTTCAAACCTCAAGCCTCTCAGCAATCATTCCCCTCCTGGTCTCAATCTAGGAGGGCATTTTAAATTTCACCGAAACAATTGAAGCCACTCAGGAAGAGTTTCCCTTTTCTGCTCGCCCCATCTCACATCAGTCAGATACCTTACTCCTCCATCTCCTTCATTTTAGTCTTAGATGAAGAAGTAATCCCTTCTACAAGCTATAATTGATACAGTCCTTTCCTTACTTCTAGCAAATTGCCTGCACTGTAATTTCCATTCTTATCTTCATTTTCTCCCTATCTTGACTCCTTATCTTTGGCCTACAAACATACCCATATCTCCTCCAGAAAGATCTCACCACCTCTGATAGATTCCTTTATAGTTCTCCTATAGAAAATCATCTACAATCATTGATTTTATTTCCTCTTGTCACACATGCTTTTCACTTTATGCTTTGTCTCCCAGTTTCATCATTCAATTAAAACTGCCTTCTTCAAATATTCCAGGGAACTATTAATTGCTAAATCTTTTCTCAATTTTGATATTCTTTAACCTCTCTATAGCATTTGACATCATCTGCCAATGACCTGGGTATTCTCTTTTCTCTTTAATTTTTTGTGATATTGCTCTACTCTTATTCTCCTAGCTGACTATTCCTTCTTGGTGTCCTTTCCTGGTTCTTCATTCATGTCACACCTTCTAACCTTGGACATATCTGAAAGCTCTGTTTTGGAACTCCTCTTTTCTTTCTGTACCACCTCTCTCCATTGGTGATCTCATCAGCTACCATAAGTTTAGTTACCATCTTTATGTACATGATTCCAGATCTATATATCCAGCCTTCATCTCTCTGCTGAGCTACAATCACATATCTCTAATTGCCTCCTGCATCTTTCAAATTGGATTTTCCATTGGCATCCCCAACTCACATGGTCAAAACAGAACTAAACCCTTCCCTCTTTCAGACGTCCCTTTTATGTCAAGGGTACCAGCATCTTTCAAGTGATCCAGCCTACAACTTTGGTGTTATCCTTGATTTTCTACTCTCACTCACCCCCTACATCCACTCAATCACCAAATCATAAATGTTTAAATTTGTTTTAAGACCAAATTTGAAATTAAGACCAAATTGAACTCTTCTTGATTTCTTTCATATTTGGTTCTCTGTATTTCCAGCTTCTCAGTTTACATAGTGGGGGTTACTGTGATGCCAAAAGATTATGTAGTGCTGGCTTTGTCCAGAGAGCCAGTGCCTTCTAGTAGTCAGATTTAGTTTGCCTAGGTTTAGTGCCTATTTGCTGGTATTCTCTTCTTTTGAGAAAGAGTTCCATTTTAGTTTAGAATCCAGGAAATAGTAGATTTGTAAAGAGATATGATTGCGGGTAACAGAGATTGTTACATTTTTCAAAGATCCTTTTGTTTGTAATATTGTTATTATATTGTTCTCCTGCTTCTTTTTATTTTACTCTGAATCAATTCATATAAATCTTTCCAGGCTTCTCTTAAAGTATGTCCCTTCACATTTCTCATGGCACAGAAACTTTATCCAATATATTCTTACTTCGTTGAATATTTCCATTTGCATGTAAATTTTTTAAATATTCATTTTTTTTAAAAAGTGAGTTCTAAATTCTCTCCTTTTCTCAAACTTCTTCCCCCCTCCTAGAGAAGGCAAGGAATTTGACATCAGTTAGAAATGTGAAGTCATACAAAACCTATTTCCATTTTAGCAATGTTGCAAAAGAAAAGATACACTTCCCTCCCCCAAAAAAGATAAAAATTTAAAAAAATTTTAAAGCATGATTTATTTTGCATTTACAGTTCATCAGTTCTTTCTCTAAAGGTGGATAACATGTTTTATCTTGAGTCCTTTGGAACAGCCTTGGATCATTGTCTTGATCAGAATAGCTAAATCTTTCATTGATATTGCTATCTACCATGTATAATATTCTCCTGGTTCTCCTCCCTTCATCCTATAACAGTTCATTTAAGACTTACAAGGTTTTTCTAAAATCATCCTGCTCATTTTTTTAATAGCACAACAGTATTCCATCATAATATTATGCCACAATTTATTCAGCGATTCCCCATTGATAGACATTTCCTTGTTTTCAATTCTTTGAAACCACA
Organism: Macrotis lagotis; assembly: GCF_037893015.1. Lineage (NCBI taxonomy): Eukaryota > Metazoa > Chordata > Mammalia > Peramelemorphia > Peramelidae > Macrotis > Macrotis lagotis. Next base: position 618,405,418 of record NC_133666.1, on the reverse strand, counting down.
AAAAGAGCTGCTTTAAATATTTGTGTCCTCTTTCTTCCACTTCTGAAAAAATCTTTGTTATATAAATAAAATGGTATTATTGGGTTTTAATGAAGTTTTATATAGCCCTTTGGGCATAGTTACAAATTGTTCTTCTGAATGATTAGATCAGTTCACAACTTTACCACCTGTGCATTATTAGTATCCTAATTTCCCCACATTCCTACTTTCCCCCCAACATTTGTCATTTTCCTTTTCTTTTATGTTAGTCTATAGGTACAAGGTAGTATCTCAGTTACTTTAATTTGTGTTTATCTGATCAGTAGTGATTTAGAACATTTTTTCATGTGTATATTAATATAAGCTAAAATTGCCTGTTCATATCCTTCTATCATTTATCAACTGGGGAAATGATTCTTAAGAGTCAGTTTCCTATGTATTTCAGAAATGAGGTCTTTATCAGAGAAATACTCTAAAAAATTTTCCCCTTGTTTCTTTTACTTTTAATTTTACTTACATTAGTTTGATTTGTGAAAAGCTTTTTTTAATTTCATGTAATCAAAATCATCCATTTTATATCCTGTAATCCTTGCTGTCTCTTGTTTGAATTTATCCTTATTCATAAATTTTCCCATGCTCCTCTTATTTACTTATGATAACTTATTTTGATCTTATCTTGGTACCTGGTGGCACAGTAGTTTTAATTCCTATACCATAATTTGCTTAGAATTCCCCAATAAGTGAGCCACTCCATTAGTTTGTAGTTCTTTGCCATAACAAAGCAGCTATTATAAGTATTTTTGTACATGTGGGTCCTTTTACTATTTGTTTGATCTCTGAGATTATGCTTAGTAATGGTATATCTCCAAATCAAAAGGTATATACAGTTTAGTGCTCTTTGGGACATGGTTTCAGATTGCTTTCCAGACTGCTAAACCAATTAACAGTTCCACCAGCAGTGCCTATTTGTTTATGTCTATTTTCCTGAAGTTTTTCCAACAGTTATCATTTCACTTTTTTTGGTCTTCAATTTGCTATGTGTAAGGTAGGACCCGCTGAGGTGCTTTAATTTACATTTCTCTGATTATTAGTGATTTAAAGCATGGTTTTAAGTTTAAGATTTCTTTTTTTGAAATTGCCCAGAGTCACTGACCATTTATCTAATAGGGAGTAGCTAATGTTCTTGTATCAGATGAATCAGTTTCTTGTTAGAATGCATTCTCCACACCAACCTTGTTTCCTAGTCTTGCATACCATACCCAACCCCTTGATCTCTTCTCTAGTCTGAAACCCTGACCTTGGTCTAAACAGAGCACCAGCTGAAGGAGAGGAACTAGCAGAGCCTAGGCGATTCAGGACATCCTGTCCTGAAGTTACCCCTCACATTGCACAATTTCAGCATACTCAGCAGCTTCTGGGGAGTTGGACATCTTGAGCTGCTAGCCAGGGACAACAGCAAGTTAAGTGAGTCGGCTTGTCTTGCTACCAATAAATATAACAATTACATGCTCTATTCTCTCTTTCAAACACATCTTCATTTAAAGGTAATTCGTACAGGGATTGCATTTTGCTGATAGACTGACTACCATGCTTTAATTTACACAGATTTTTCAGTACAGTCCTGTTGATATTCTTTGAAGTAATAGCATTATAAGCATAGTCTGAACTAATATCGAATTAGAGCTTTAATTTGCATAAAGACATTCCCACTAGAATTAGTCTAAATGTCGATGATAACTGTTCCTGAGTGAGTCTGATATGGTAAGGATGCCCCCTATACAATCTCTTTCCTCTCTCAGCTAAAACAAGAACTGTTCATTTTTGGTTCAGTGGCACTATTACCATGAGTCCTTCTTTAATAGGACCAGCCAAGAGAGGAGAGTCCCCCATGGGACAAGTTGGCCTAGGATACAGATGGGGTGTTCCTGCATGGAAATGACAGAATTGAAGAACAGGAAAGCAAGTATTCAACTTTGTCACCATAGGCATACCAAAATGCTTTTTATTTATCAAAAAAGAAGATTAAATTAGATAATCTCTCTAGGCCCTTCCAACTTTAAAATACTATGATCCATTAGAGAGAGCTAAATCCAGTATTGTGTCAACATCCCTTTTCCCTCTTCTTTCCCTTCCCTTCTCTCCCAGTAAGGAAAATATAGAGTGGATAACTTGGTAGTGCAATGGTTAGATGTGTAATCAGTAAGACCTGAGTTCAAATAAGGCCTCATATACTTACCAGCCTTTTGACTCAGGGCAGCAGACTTGATTTCTCAGTACCCACTCCAGAGATGATCAAATGAGACAGTATTTGTAAATCACTTTTTCAGCCTTAGAGAACTATATAAATGCAGGATTTTATTTGTTATTATATTGACATAGAAGTCAAGAGCTTTGGGTTTCAATTTTAACTCCTTTCCTTGATAATCATGTGACCTTGAAACAATCACTTCCCCTGCTAAAGTCTTAATTTCTTCATTTACAAAATATGAACAATAATCCTTCTCTTCCTACCTCACTGAACTAGCAAAAGAATTGACTAATATGAAAGTTTTATATAAACCATAAAACTCTGTTCTCATGTATATCTGTTTTTCTTTTAGTCACAAACCTGGAAGTTTTAGCCAGTGCTGTTATCTAACACCTCCTGGATTAAATAAATAATCCTCAGCATTCAAGGTCCCTCTGGTTTCAGTCTACCTTTCTATTTCCTTCTGCTACTCTTCCCTTCCTCTAAATTTCCACTGGACTGCACTAATAACTATTCTTTGTTCTTTCCCTACCTCCCCTGCATTTGTTTATGCTTTCTTACTCTTATGCCTAGAATATGCTCTTCCTATATCTCTGTATATTGAAATTTGGCTATATTTTGAAAATCAACTTCCAACATGTCCTCCATGAAACCTTTCCTATGCTCTCCAAATGAAAGTCTTCTCAGATTTACCAGAGTATTTAGTCTGAATCTTTCCTTTGTCCTCATTATCCTGTGTAATTCTTATATGTTATCCTATCTATTTTAATATGTTTTTGATGGAAAGAATTGTAAGAAGGAATATTCCTATGGCCTGAAATGGCCAGGGAAGTCCCATTCCCATGCTTTCTATTTACCTAAATCCTGTCTGTCTGTTTCGATTACCTTCATTCCTATCCCCTTCAGATAAGGTCTTTCTTGTCTACTTGAAGCCTTAGCAAGCAGTCTTTCCTCTCTCTAAAAACTGCACCTGGGGTGACTAGGTGGCACAGTGGATAGAGCACCTGGAGTCAGGAGTACCTGGGTTCAAATCCAGTCTCAGGCACTTAATAATTACCTAGCTGTGTGGCCTTGGGCAAGCCACTTAACCCCATCTGCCTTGCAAAAACCTAAAGAAAAATAATAATAAATGAATAAAAACTGCACCTACTCTGGGTCAGTCACTATGTTAAACACTAGGAATACAAATACAAAATAGAAAGACAGTCAGTCTCTCTTTCCTTAAGGAGTTTATAATCCAACAGGAGAATATAGTACACAAAAAGAAACCTAAAAGGGGAGGTGTGGAGGGAAGGTGCCAGAGAAGGCTAGACAAATACAGCCATGTGAGAGTTGCAAAGGTAACTGGCCTGGGTTAGGACTCCCTAGGTCAGAGTCAGTGGCCCCACAAGCAGAGGGGCCTGGTAAGGGTGAAAAGATTCCTGGGGCATAGTAGAGAAATCTAGAGGAGTGAAGGTGGATGGAAAACAAATGGGAAAAGTATTACTAATCTTGGAATGATAATAGCTGAATTCAAATCCTGTTTCTGACACTTAACTAGTTATGAGATCCTGGACAATTTATTTCAGCTCTGTAAGTTTGCATTTTCTTTTCCATATGATGATATTTTTATTAGCAACCTCACTAAGTTGGGAAAAATTATGCACATCTTTAAAACACCATAAAAATAGAAGTCATTTTTATCATAAATATCTAATACAGCTAATAAAAGTATCTGAGATGGAATTTGATCTCATATCTTCCTGAGCCCAGTCCCAGTGCTCTATACATTGCTTTTTGAAAGAGGTAATTTAATGATGTATGCAGCTCTTTTCAGCAGTTCAGAGCTCTAGGACAACACTGGGAGACTTGTTAAGGACAATGCCATCCACATCCAGAAGGGGGGAAAACCCACAGAATCTGGATGGATACTAGGTTCACTTTCTTAAAAATTCTCTTATGCTTTTCCTTCCTATTCCATGTTTCCTTTCTTTTCCCTTAATCCTAATTCCTCATACACAAAATGACTAATATGTAAATATGTTAAACAAAAATATGTATGTACAACTTTATCAGGACTATTCATCACCAAGGGGAGGGAGGCAGAAGGGAGGGTAGTAGAAAAATGGGTAACTTAGAAATATGTAAGTGAATGAATGTTGAAAAATTTCCATAACCTGTAATTGGAAAAATAAAATAAAATATTGATTAAAAAAAGAGGTAGTTAATGGTAAATGTTACTATTATACTATCAAAATTAAAGAATATTCTCAACATTTTTGTTAATCGAAGTTAAGACAGAAATACTGTTAGAACAAAAGCAGAAGCCCTTTTGGTTTACATAGAGGGGAAAGCATAACTGGAGCTGATCCCCCAGAGAGGTTAAGGAGTCAAGCATCTGCAGGCAGGGAGGGCAGACCTAAAATAGGGCTTCAAAAGGGCTTGAAAAATTCAAGTATAAAAAGCTACTCACTGAGAAGTTATAATTTAGACTCATCCTTCACTTTTTGAAGATGAAGGCAGGTGCTATGTTATTCTTTAGACTGCCTCTTACCTTAACCAGTAGCTGCCCTATCTGTGGGGTCCAAGGACAAACCTGTAGAATATTTCATTTTGAGTTTTTTGTTGGCTTTCTCTATTCCATATTTCTTATCTCCCTTCTCTCCCCACCACCCATCTCTTTCTTTTTTATTCTTTCATTCCTCCTGTCATCTTATCCCTCTGAAGAGCTTTGCTTATATTATGATTCTCTTGTACCATCTAGGCCAGTGAGCATGTCCTGGCCTAGCTCTAAGAAGGCCACACTTTGACCCAATACTTTGCTTCCAACAGGCAGAAGCTCACCAACCTGACTTCAGCTGGGGAAGGTACCTTAGCCAACTGACCTAGTGTGGTGTGGTGTGTATGTGATTGAAGGAGATAGCAACAGAGGGACAAATATAAAGAGTGATAAACCCTAATGGGGTCTGGTAGCTAAGGAGGGATATTTTGGTTTGTGATCACAGAGGTGGTGAGTTGTACTATAGGGGATTTTATTTACATACCCTTTCTAATAGATGGCAGTATTAATTTGATCGGGTCTCCTGGAGAACCAGGTAGAAAATCTGAGGGACAGGTTTAGGAAAGTTGGCAAGGTGGGGGAGGAGAGACAGTGACAAGGTTGATTGCAAGAAAATGAACAGGGTAGAATGTGAAACAGGACAAGTGTCCTCTCCTAGAGAGAGTAGCCATCAAGGCATATGAGCTTGTGCTCACAGTCAAGGCCTCCAGGTTGAGAATTCTAAAACCAAGTGAATTAAATTCCCAAGGAAAAAAAAACCCTATGACCTCTACAGAAAATAGGCAGAAGGAAAATCACTAATGTAGATAAGGAGGGAAAGAGAAAATGAAAGAGAAAGGATAAGAAGAGCAAGAGAGTAGAAGAAGAAAAAGTTGATAAAGGGAAGGAGCTGAACAGCACAAAAGAAGAGGTCAAAAAGTAAAGGGAGAAGAATGAGTAGAAAGAAGAATAAGATGATGAAAAGAGAGTAGATACATTCAGAAAAAAGAAGGAAGGAAAGAAATGAGATGAGCAAGCAGATTCTACATGTAGTACTCCTCTTGAAATCCAAAGGACAATAAGATGATAATGATATGGCAACAATAGAATAATGATATAAAAGAGTAATAGCAGTGGAGCTGCTCCCAGGAGAGGAAGGTTAATGTTGCTGTTAATTTAGTTCTCTGAGGACCTGAGAAACTGGCAGAGCATTTAAAGAAGGAAGACAAGAGTGAAACAGTAGAAGGAAGCAGCCACAGGCACATCTCGGACAAATCCCATATTTGCAGACCAGAGGCATATGTATAACCTAAGGGCTAATGTGAGGTTCCCTGTCAAAGAAGATGAGCCAGATAGCCCAGCACTTCCAAATAAAGTGAGGACTGCTTATAGATCTGGGCATACTAAGCTTTTCCCAGTCGACAGAGCTGCTTTTGGCAAAAGACTTAGAATGGAAAGTGCCATTCTTGCTCGTGCAGGGCCTTTCTTCACAGAGGCCTTATAGATCTTTATGCAAAAAATATTTGACAGCAATCAGGTATCTTTAGGGCCTGGGGGAAGCAAGTAGAAAGGCACTAATTAGTCTTGAGGCTCACCTTCATTAACTATAGAGCATAAAGATGAACTAGGCCTAGAAAACCATTTCTCTTTACAGAGCTTTGTTTCCATTTCCCCAGACACATGGTCTTTCTCTACTCAGGAATGGCCCACCGGGTCCTTCCTCCCTTCTTGCCAGTTCATTGACAACTGAAATTTCACCATTGGAATGTATTCCTTCATTCTTATTAAAATAAATACCTCTAAACTTTATCAATAAATTCTTTAGAAATCTAAGCTGTTCATTCCCCCCCCTCCAATTTTGGATAGGAGAAAAAAAGCATTAAAAGCCAAATAGAGAGACAGGAGAGAAAAGGTATAAATGTCACATCACTGATCTTTGCCTTTAAAATTCCGTGAGCTGCAGTTACTTCATTAGAAATATTTATTACTTTCTGCATGTCTATTTTTTTTATCTCTATCCACTGTACCACCCAGTTATCTAGGCATCTAGGTAACAGTGGGACAGAGTGCTGGTTCTGAAGTCAGGAAGACCTGAATTCAATTTTGACCTCAGACACTTACTAGCTGTGTGACCCTGGACAAGTCACTTAACTTGTCTCTGCTTCAGCTGTAAAATGGGGGCCATAGTAGCACCTGCCTCAGGGTTGTTGGAAAGAGCAAATGAGATGTTTGTGCAGCACTTAGTGCTCAGCTAATAGTTCACATTTAAGATTCCTCCACTCTTTTCCAGTCACTTTGAACTTGTAATGCCCTAACTCTGCTTAGTTTTCTGACATTTTCATCATTTTCAGGGTAATTTGACAAATTAATTTTCTTTATTAAAGAGAGAGAGGGAGAAAAGGAGACTCTGGTCTGGGCCTGTATAGCTTGAAACTACAGACCTGGTTATTTTATGATACTAAGCCTGCTGTCCTTGTTGTTGATTACATCATTCACCACCTGGACTAATTCTCTGAAGCAAGTAACATGAATGCTATTGAACCTGAGCTCGCTCCCATGACCATATACCAGTCACTTCCCTTCTCTGAGCCTCACACTCTACAGGATGATTATAAAGCAAACCTCAGAGCATTGTAGACAGTTGAGTTGCTCTTAGTGTTCTCATTGTTGCTCTTTAAGCCATGATATACAGCCCTTCAGAGGTCATCATCAAAAATTGTGTTTCTTATCCCACATGACAGTGGACTCGATCAGTTAACCTAAATTTTCTCCTATTTGACCCTGTTATCTCTTCACGATGTTCTGTATTCAATCTGTCTTCCCTTATATTTGTCAGAGAAGCATCCAATATATTTCACCAGCTCTTGACATGACATGATGTCTCCTTGTTTTTGCAGACTGAATCGAATGCGACACTCAGCCCTGAGTGGGAAAGCACAGACAAGTCCCCCAACATGGAAGAGCAAGGGCTACCGGTGCATCGGAGGTGTCATGTACAGGGTATCAGCTAACAAGCTTTCCAAGACCTCAGGCAGACCTAATGATGGGAGCAACAAAAATCTTCTAAGAGCAGGTGACCTGGGCACTTACTGATCATGTGGCTGAAAAGAGAGGGGGGGCAGTGGGAATGCAGTTGAGAGAGACTTCAGCACCACCATTAGGACATTAGTCTCCAACTCTAGAACTCAGCTTCCTCATTTGTAAAGTAAGAGTTGGAATAGATGATCTCTAAGGTTCTTTTTGTCTCTAATTTTGTGACCCTATTATGATTCTAAGTACTACAGAACAAATGTAAACTAAACTTTCCCAATTGCTGCCTCCTGAAGGCCTGTCCTAGTGCTCTCACTGACTTTTTGAGGCTTGGCCACATGATTGAGTCTAGAGAACATGTAACAAGCATTCACAGTGCCAAGCAGCCTTCCCACTCCTTCCAGGTATTTTTTTTTAATTTCTTCTCAACCAACCAAAGGGCAGAATCCTCAGTCCTAGGCTAATCAGGCTCCAATGAGCCCTAGCTACACTTCAGCTCTGAGCAAAGGGATAAAGTGCCAAGGGAAGCACTCCAAATGAATGCCTCCCAAATGGTTCTGAGCCCAGCACAGGGAATTAATTTTCTTATTAAATACATATGAAAGAAAATCTCAAGAGTGTCAAAAACAAGACAGATTGAGAATCTTGGAACAGAGAAGGAAGACTTGCCTCAAAACCTAGTTCCCCAGTGGGTGAGGAAATTTCAATTATCTTGACATCCCAAGGGAGAAGGCTGGAAAGGAGACAGGAAGGAAGAGGACAGCCCCAAGGGAGCAGTATGACTGCCTTTATCACTTGGCTTAGCTTCCCTTCATTTTCTAAGGAGGTATGCACACGTGTGTCTGTGTGCATATGCGTATGCGTGTGTTTTCCTTTTGGACAAAAGAAATGAGGCAGGTATGATAAACAAGATAGGGGTTAGTGAACACCTGGGGCCTGCTGCTCCTGCCGTAATCATGTTGGCAATGCCTCGCTAACTGTGTCTAAAATCGGCATCTCAGCCGCACCTCTAGCTCCAGCTGCACAGGGAAGCGGGATGAGGAGAAGGAAATTCTTTGGACTCGGTTATTGTACAAATTAACTAGAAAAATATTTCAGTCTCAGTCCAATTTTCTCTCTTTCTTGTCCATCAAGAAGAGCGAGATTCTAAGCTGTGTGCCAGATTGCAAGGGCCCCAGCTGCCACCATATTTCCCTAGCACCTCAGAGAACCATAACAAGGGACTGGCACCTGGAGAGCATCTCAGAAAAGGTCATGACCTGTTCAGCACACATACTACTGACCCTGGCCATAAACTTCTCTGAGGCAAATAATAGTTTTTACAACAAAAATGTGGTGAGAAATGTAATGGAAAGAATACTTAGTTTGAACTATAAGAATTCTCAGAGTCTCTAGTTCAGGAATTCTTAACTTTTTTTATGTCATAGACCCCTTTTCCAGTTTAGTAAAACTGGAGACCTTCTCAGAGTAATGTTTATAAATGCATAAAATCAAATACATAGGATTGGCAAGGAAACCAATTTTGTTGAAATATAATAACAAAAAATGTTTTTTGAATCAGTTTGCAAACACCAGTTTATGAACCTCTGATCTAGCTCATGCCTGATCAGGAATCCCTTCTGCACATCCTTCATAGATGGTCATCTGTTCTCCACCTAGAGACTTAACAGTGATAGGGAACTGATCATCTATCTCCTAAGATAATCCACTTCACTATTAGTTCAAATCATTTGGAAGTTTTTCTTTATATGAAATTAATACCTACTTCTATGCAATTTGCATCTTTTATTTCTAGTTCTTCCCTCTGAGGTCATGCAAAACAAATCTCATCTCTCTCTGCCTGGTTATAGTCCACATGGCAATATTAACCTTTCAACACATATTTTTCCTTAACTCAAATGACCACTTTCTTCTCTTTACCACAGTCTCCTATCAACCAAGATCATATACTTTTAGGCTTCATCTTTTCCCCAACTACTTTACTTCCCCTATTCTGAAATTCTCTCCTTTAATGAAATTTTCTTAACCTTCTATCTCTCTGAATATCTCATTTTTCCTTAATCTATTCTCCCAATCTTTCATTTAATTTCTAGCATCTCTTCCACCCTTTACAGTCCTCATTTTAGTAAGCACCTTTGGCATTGGGGTTAAGTGACTTACCCAAGGTCACACAGTTGGTAAGTATCAAGTGTCAGATTGGAATTGAATTCAGGTCCTCCTGACTGTAGGGCCAGTGCTCTATCTATCCACTGTCCCCATATACTTTTTCTTGATCTGACTCCTGAACCATTTTTTAAAAATGTTTTATGAATGGATGCTTGGGGATTTCTTTTTCATCACTGTTAGTTCTCTGTTACTCCCTTGTCTACAACAAAATCTTCCCTTTATGCTATGCATGTTCCTACTTGTCATTCTTAACCACCCATATTCCCCATTCAAATATAATCTACATGCAGATGACTTCCAAGTCTGTATTTCCTGCTCTGAGCTCTAGATCCATATGCTCAACTCACTGATAAGATATTTCCTAACAGTTGTCTCACAACACCTGATTGTCCAAAACTGAACTCATGATCTGTTCTCAAAACTTACTCTTCTTATGCTTAAGTAATTTTATTTGATGGTACTACCATCCTCCTAAACTTAAAAGTATCTTTTATTCTTCTCTCTCTTAATTTTTAGTGCCCAAAATCATTGATTCTCTCTTCAGTAGCAATCTCTCAAATTTGTTCATTCTTTCTTTTCAGAATGCCACCTAGGTTAAGCCCTTATTATCCCTCTTTTGGTCTGTTGCAAGTCTCCTAATTGGTCTCCTTGCTTCCAGTGTCTCCCAAACTGTTAAAATAATTGTCTAAGGGCAAAAATCTAGCCATGTCACTCCTCTGTGCAAAAATCTTAGATGACTCCTTCTTCCATCTCAGATAAAGAATAAATTCCTTCACCTGCATGGCATTTAAGGACCATCATGGTCTAGCTTCAGCTTGCCTTTTCAGCTTTATTTCACATTATTCCTCTTCTCATAGTCTACATTTCAGCCGATTTATAGATTTTCTACTACTTGCTGTTCCCTGACCTTATCCTACTCTCTTCTTCTATGCATTATTCCATCCCCATACCGGGAAAATACTTCCAATAACATGTTTTCCCTTACCTACCTCCAAGAGGATTCAATCCCTAACCTATTTTTTTTTAAATGCTTATCTCTGTTTACTGAAGTGTTTCTCTTCCTTCATGAAGACTTCCATGAAAGTTTAGCACTTTGTCTAGATCTCTTCTTTGCCCTATCACATTCTTTAATATCCCGTCTGATGTGTGATGCAAATCAGGAAGCCTCTTTAACACATGAGATAATGGAAGGAGCAGTAGACTTTAAAGGCAAGGTGATCTGGGTTTTGAGCCCAACCTTTGCCACTAATTAGCCATGTAATTTTAGATAAGTACCCTCCTCTCTCTGTCTAAGCCTCAATTTACTCATCTATAATTTGGAAATAATAACATTTGTATTATTGTCTCTCTCATAGCCTTGCAAACCTTAAAGTTTTCAGAAAATGGAAAAAGAATACTTGTTCCTGAGTTAACATAAGTCCCTTTTTCTCATTTTTCTTTACCTTTTCAACAGGAGAGTATCTCTCTTGCCTCACCAGACTTTTATAAAGATCCATTGAGATAGGAATTATGTATGAAAAGTGTTGCAGCTACAATACTATACACATGGATCGGGTTATTGTTTTTTTTCTCCTTCTACAAGATTTTTGCCAAAATGATCAGAAATATTCCTAGAAATATAAGATTAGAAATGTTGCTGTTGAGTTGTTTCAGCAGTGTCCGATTTTTCATGACCCCCTTTGGGGTTTTCTTGGCAGAGGTATTGGAGTTGTTTGCCATTTCCTTCTTATCTCATTTTCCAATTAGAATATTCAGAGCAGGTCCAAGTTGCCTGGATACCCCAACTAGGAATAATGAAATAGGATCTCAGTTCTATTTTGTTGATTTTTGAAACTGGGGCAACACTATGAAGGCTGGTTGAGGGCATTCACATTGTACCACTAGAGTTGAAATTTTGGACTAGTACAAGTCAGTCCAGTGTGAAAGCATTTGCCAAAAATGTTTTTATTAATCAAAAATGGAAGTTGGAGGTTCAAAGATGATCAGATACTGTCATAGTTCCACCCATAAATGATGCCAGCTAGTGATCTGGCAGCATTATTCCAATGAGCCACTAGGCAGCTTCCAGGAAACCAAAGACCAAAGACTGTGGGTTCCAGAGAAACTTTGGTCACAAAAATTGATTAAAATAGACTCTCACAAAAAGATTAGGATAATTTTACCATACTGATTACATGTTACCTAACACAAGTGGAATTGTAGTTCCAGACATTGGCTATACCTACTGACAATGACCTGTTGCCAAACATTAGATATACCCACTGACAAAGACTAAAGGGTAATAGCAGCTACTTTGACTATCATTGTTAAAATTCCTAAGCCTCAGTGATATGGGAAAGACCCCCATCTAAAAGGCCAAGGTTGCCCATTGTATCTAGACCAACACCGTAAGTCCTATTTCTAATATGATATATCAGGTCACTGGGTTAAGGTGGTGCTGGAAGAGGCAGTTGAGAAGGGTGTCTTTACACAATACTCCCGCACTTTAATCAAAATCATGTCCATATCATGATCTTCTTTAATTACTTCAAATACTAAGGATGATAGCCAGTCAGCTCATTTTATGTATAAGGAAACTGAGGCAGACAGGGTTAAGTGACATGCCAGGGTCACAGAACTAGTAAGATTCTGAGACTGGATTTGAACTTACTAATTCCAAGACAGCATTCAATGTACTCATCTTTAAATAAAATTCAAGGTTTAGGATTAAATTTCTTTCCCCATTAGTCTCAAAAAGGGTGATTGTGTGAGTAGAATTTTTTCCATTACCCTTGAAGTAGAAATATTTACATGGTGCCAAACAGGAACATATTTTTATAAAGCATTCTTGCCCCTCACCCCTCTGACTCTTCTACTTGTTCCCTGCTTCTAGTTGATTTGCCCCAATAATCTTTTCAGGAGAGCAATAGTTTCCAACCAATCCAAGTTCTTTCAGTCAGAGTCAACTTGATTCTTTAGAAAGCAGATAATCTCTCTAATATCCTGCCTCACATGTGTTTTGTGGCTTACCCCAACAGTGGGCCATTTGCTATCAGATGGGGATGAAAAAGGCAATACATTGTCAATCTGAGAGGGGTTAACTTGGTCCAGATATCTTGGCTTTCCTTTTGCCCTAATAGGGCAAAGGAATTTTATGCTGGTTAAAAGAATCATTCAAGTTGTAATTCTGGAGGGAAGAATAAGGCAGGAAAATAGAGTTCCTCTATCCTCTACATGGCACACTTGGAAAAGCAATCACAAGATTTCAATTACTTGATCAAAACTCTTTTCTCTAGAAAGCTTCCCACAGCTCCTCAGTTGTCATAGCCTCACTTTAGTCATCTAGATTTCATTATGTGTTCTTTTATCTTTCCTGTAGGTTTGCCCTAGCCTTTACTTCAGAACAGGTTGCTCCATGTCGTCATGGACTATGTATCTGTGCTCAGATATGGAATTCCTAAAGGACAAAAGCTGTAACTCATCTATCATACTAGTTTGGTTTTGTTATGTTTCAAGACTTGAGGGTCATGCTAAAGAACAGAAAAGCAGAATGTCCCTTTTGTCCTTACCTTTGACTCCTGAGTTTGTGACCTGTTCAAGGTCACACTACTTCATGAGGTCCTTCTCAAGTCATAACCTATCAGATAATTTGGAGTCAAGTCTTTCCTCTGACATTCACTAGGTATGTGACCTAGGACAAACTAGGACAAGTCACCTACCCTCTTTCACTCTCAATATAGTTATCTGTAATGGAGATGATAATGCCTGATCTGCTAATCTTTTTTCTTTTTGTTAAGTTTTTTTTTTTTGCAAGGCAAACAGGGTTAAGTGGCTTGCCCAATGCCACACAGCTGGGTAATTAAGTGTCTGAGACCGGATTTGAACCCAGGTACTCCTGACTCCAAGGCCGGTACTTTATCCACTACTGCTTTATCCACTACACCACCTAGCCGCCCCTTTTTGTTAAGTTTTTACAAGGCAAATGGGATTAAATGATTTGCCCAAGGTCACACAACTAAGTAATTAGTGTCTGATTTTGCATTTGAAGTCAGGTCCTCCTGACTCCAGGACCAGTGCTCTATTCACTGCACCACCTAGCTGCCCCCCATCTACTAATCTAAAGGGACTTTGTCTGTTATGTTACAGTGTGGATTTCCTCCTTGTGTATAATTTATACTAGAGGGCCACTGAGGTCTCTCAAATTTTGTGCTTCTGTTTTCAATACAAGGAAGCCTGAGAGAAATGAAGAGAGTCCAAAACAAAAGTGATTAGGAAGAGAGAAAAGGCATTAAAAAGGGGGATTTGGGGGGAGAAGGATAGAAAGAAAAGGGGAAATGGAGAAGTAAAAAGGGGTCTAAGACAGGGAGGAAAAGAGGAAGAGAAGAAAAAAGTCTTAAGATAGAGAAAAGCAGAGTAAGGTATGAAAGAAGACCTGGATTTCTCCATTAGCAAACAATCAACACAATTTATTTAAGGGCCTGCTATGTGCCAACACTTTGGAAAGTGAAAAAAAAAATACCAAGACAAAAACAAAACCATCCCTGCCTTCATGTGGCTTACTTTCTAAGACAACATGAATACATAAAGCTATATATAAAATAAATACAAGGTATCTTTGTTGGTAGAGAGAGGTTTTCAGGGTTGGAGGGGTAATCAGCTTCATGAAAGATGCAGCATTTGAGATATACTTTGAAGGAAACCTTTCTGAGAGCTAAAGGTAGGAGGGGAATGCATTTGAGGTGTAGAGAACAATCTGTGCAAAAGCAAATAGATTATCCTGCATGAGAGAAACAAGAGGGTCAGTTTGGCTGGATTAGAGTGTGTATAAAAGAGAATTGTGTATGATAAGCATTGCAACATCATTTGGAGCCAGATTCTGAAGGGCTTTAAATGCCAAATGGATGAGTTTGTACTTGATCTTAGAGGTAACAAGAAACCACTGAAGTTTTTGTGCAGGAAAATGACATAATCAGATCTGTGTCTTTAGAAAAATCACTGATAAATGTAGAGGATGGATTGGAAAGAGGATAGATTTGATGCAAGAAGATTAGGAGACCAATGCAAAAATGTAGGTGAAAGTGATGAAGGATTGAATTAAGGTTTTGATGGGAGTAGAGAAAAGGGAACCAGAGGATGTTGCAGAGGAAAAACTCAAAAAGAGTTGGCAACTGATTAGATCTGTGTGGTGAAGGGCTAGTGATGAATTAAAGTTGACTTAAGTTCAAAAAGATGATTGACTGAAGTATCATGTTGCTCTTTTCAAAAATACTGTCATGTTGAATTTGGGATGTCATTCCAGGTGGTGATGTCCAATAATAGCTATCGTTTATTTAACACTTTAAAATCTGCAAAGTCCTTAAAACATATGTTATTTCATTTGTTCTTCCTAACAGTCCTTTGAAGTAGAAGCTATTATCATCCCCATTTCATAGATCAGAAAATTGAGACTTAAGAGAGGTTAAGTGATTTGTCCAGGGTCACATAGCCAAGTAAATATCTGAGGCAGGATTGGAATTCATCTCCTCCTGACTCCCCACTGTGCAAGCATTTTGATGATGTGAAATCCAGGGAAGTACTCAGTCTAGGTAAGTAGATCTGGTATCATTCATAGAGAAATAATTATTGAACCTATGAGAAGTCATACAATGAGTGAGGTGAGGGATTCCTTTAAGAGAATCCTACCCCAGTTGAGGCTAGGGCCATTCTTTCAAAAGTTACTTACTCCATAGACAGCATTTAACATCAAACCCCATAGGGCTAATGGCTTCATTGGCATATTGTCTACCTGATGTCAGGTAGATCAATTATCAATATGATGTAATACAGCAGTTACCTATAACCAGAACTTCAGGTGTCTTGAGCAGTAATGAGAACAAAGAGTGTGTCAGGCTAAAAAAATCATAATTCATTTGTTGCTCATGTACCTAAGGACAGTGCTTACAGAGGGAGGACCACACAATTGCTCTGTTTAGTCAGTCAGAGTTGCCTGCAGTTACCATGAGAAAGTCCATATTCTTGACTTCTTTAAAATTAAGCATACATTATTAATTTTACATTGAACATAAGATTCTTATTTAAATATCTCATTCCCCTTAGAACAAAAGCAAAATGTTGTAAATGATAGACAATGCTGTTATTTTCTTATTTTCAAATAACATATGTTAAGTAGATATTACTTTTAACCATAAATATACATATATGTATTTTCCCTTCCATAAACATGTGATAAGAGACAAAAGACCTTGTGAGATTGTTGTCAATTATCAATATCGATTTAACATCAAAACAAATCAGACTTGTTACAGAACTTTCAAAGGTGAACTAAATTACTCTCATTTAGCTCTGGGGTTTTTTTTAAACCTTTTCCTATCAAAGGTTTTCCCTCCCTTTTCAAAGCCTCTTGTGGGCAGAAAATCTACATTTACTAAACCTTAAAATCTCAATTAACATAAACTGAATACAGCCTTCAATCAATATTAGATTAACAAAAATTTAGCTCACAGCTGAAATCATTTCACAAATTTTGCCACTTACAAACTTTCAAATGGTATAAGGGGATAGGCTCAGATCCCACTTCATTAAGTACTTAAAATTAGACCTTTTTATGCAATTGAATTCAAAACCCAAACTAAAAGGAGTAACATTTAACTGAGGTAGCTGTAACTATTTCATATCTGAAACACACACACACACACACACACACATACACAAACACAAACGCATAGAAAGAACTCTTGTATAAAGGTTTCAAATTTATCAAAGTGAGATTATTGGATACCCTGGCTGGTACCAAGTCTCAGAATAGAGAAACATTTTCCCACCTCTCCAGGCCAGTAGAGCGATGTGAAAATATCCCCTTGATGTTTAAAAACACACATATACACACATATTTATATTATATATTTTTTTAATGTACCAATTAAGACCAGTCAAAAATTAACCTTTAGAATCAATCAGAATTTCTTGAGGAACCTCATATAAATATTCGTTAAGATTTTGAAGTAGCCAACAAATAGATAAAATTGAATGTATTCTTAAGTAACTTTATAAAGTTCAAATTCAGTTACTCTATTACAAAGATATTAGTTATTAGCACAGGCTTAATTAAAAGATGAAATCTGAATTTCCTCCCAGAAAGTTATCTTCCCCCTTTTTTCTTTAACTAACTGCCCATGAGGCTTCTGAGTCAATCTTCTCATTTCCCCTTTCCTCCTCCCAAGGGTGAGACTTTCTCAGCCCAGCTAATGTCTTTAGGGAATGGAGCCTGGAATTGAAAACATGGTCATTGCCCAATACTCCCTCCTCCCCCAAAACCAGGAAGAAGGCATGGGGGTCCTCTATTTTCTAAAACAAATTTCTTTGGGGGGACCTTACCCTTCCTGCAGCAAAGCATGCATTCCATCTGAAACACAGGTTTGAGTTTCTAAGTTCTAAAAAGGAAGATTTTCCTTCTCCCTCCCCCCACCACCCCTGCAGAGGGTGGGGGTAACATAGAATGAGAGAGAGAGAGAGCATTTCAAAGAGAGAGTTCCACCCAAAGATAATTTCCAGGAGATCAGATGTTACCTTTTGTCAAATCTAATTTCTTCCTAGGAGCAAAGAGGGTGGGGGTGGGGGTCTTTGGTACCAAGTTTTACCCATGTTTTAATTCTCCATCAATTTATGGGTAGACAAACTCTCAGTTGGACATGTGCCAAATATCTCCTTAACAACCCTCACTCCACAGGGGGGTATAAACCAAACACACCTCAGAAGTGCCTTCCTCCAGTCAGTCTGAACAACAGGGCTACAGCGAAACACCACATGGGATCAACTTAGCTGACTCCCCACAAAACTCAACTTTTTCCTGTTTTCTGGAAAAAGGTACGTAGAAGAAGGGCTAGAGGATCAATAATTTTCCTACTTTTCTAAAAATCTAGGATCTAAAAAAAGGGGGTGTGCTTCTTACCTATGGAGCTTGATCCAATTTCCCAAGTCTGGGCAGAGTCTCCTGGCTGGCTCGCTATTATGTAGCCACCAGCTACTTGATTTCAGTTTCTGCCTATAAGGAATCATTATTCAGACTCAGGAAAGCAAGGGTGGAAATAAAACAAAATTTATTAAAAGAAGTTACAACACATAGGAAGGGATAGGTGGAGAGAGGAAGGAAGGAAGGAAGGAAGGAAGGAAGGAAGGAAGGAATAGAGAAAAGAACAGCTAAGCAGCATTGGCAGGGCCAGCATATCAGAGAAGATTGGTGGCCCTGAGTGGAGTCCAACCAAGGTTTTTATGTCTTGCCTCTCATCCAGAGGGCAAAAGGTGAATTCCCTTCCCCTCACTGGACCTGGAGTGGGGTAGAGGGTGAAGCCTAAGGAGATCAGGATACAAATTTTTTACATTAAACTATGAATCAATGCTAGTCAGTTCAATCCAGAATGGGGATCTCCACTCAATTTGACAAGATTAGCAGCCTTTAAGATTTCAAATTTTGTTTGTGCTGCAATCATAATTCTCATATCTTTTCCATGGTAGTCAATTTACATCTAGGAGTAGGTGGTAGTCAATTTACATCTCTACCCAATTTCTACATTCATAATTCTCTACATCTTTCCCTGCATCAGTATGTCAAAGGGAACAAGGTATAAGAAAACTGGGAAGGTAGAAAAAGGGGTAGGTCATGAAGGGTTTTAAAAGGCAAGCAAAGGATTTTATACTTGATCTTATACATAATTAGGAACCACTGAAGTTTATTGAGTTGATATTGGGAGGATGGAAGTGGAGAAGAGTGACATGGCCAAACCCACACTATTTCCAGTAAGATCACTTTGGCAACTAAGTGAGGGATGAACCAGCATGAGAAGAGACATGAGGCAAGGGTGGTCCACATATGAAATATTCCTGTTCTAAAGAGGCAGCAGCATCAGAGAAGAGGAAAATATAAGAGATGTTATAAGGCTAGCCCCTCTGGGTTTGGGAGTCTGAAGACAGCATTTGAGAACACTAGTAATCATCAGAGTCCATTAATCATTCACTTCTAGGAGGGAGAGCAGCAGAGATGCACCCATTTGACTGCCTGAGATGGTAGGAAAAAGCCTAATGAACCCTAGGGAAAGAAAACTAAGTTCTTGAGTTATAAGTCATTTAATATATATGTTTCCTCATAATTCTAAGAATGGGATTTGTGAATCTTTGCTTTGTCTAAAGCAAAGATAGAGGTCACTGTCCCCACTGAATCTGCCCATCCCTTGACTTATTAAAGGGATATTATTAATTTGGCCATAGGCTCCAACTGAACCTTCCTTCAGGACATTCCATGAGGACAGAGCCTTTGGATCTAGAGCATTTGCTGCCCTCTGAACCTCACATGCCAAAATGTGATTGCTTACCAGGCCTTGTTTTTTTCCCCTGGCCACTGCTGAGATGGCCTGGAAATTAAAAACAATGAAATGAAAATTAAAAACAAGTGCTTGAAGGTGTCCCTTTAATTATTCCCCTCATTATAATGGCATATCTTTATAAGGCTCCCCAAGGGCAGGCTCACAAAGGAAGCAGTGACAGAATTAGAAAAGGCAGTGATGAGTATTGAGCTTTAACATCTTGGAGCCATTTTCCCATGGAATGGCTTTCTTTTGGACTAAGGCAAGTTCCTCAGGCCTAGTTGTAGCCATGCCTAAGCCCACAAAGAGAGTGAATGAGATATAGGCTGTCTGTCTGCCAGACTCAACTGCTCTGAACAGTCAGTGCACTGCCCAGGAGAGCAAGAGATGACTGTGAAGTACACTGACAACATGACCCAGTCTGCCAAGAAAAGCTGGGAGTCACTCAAATACCACTTAAGGATACAAGATCATTTTATTTTATACTGAATAGTAGAAAGGGCTCTTGACAACAAGGCAGGAGACCTCCCCTTTCAGCAGACCCCTTGACTTAACTCACATAGCAAGTCATTTCACCTCATTGTGTCTGTTTCCTCCTCTGCAAAGTGGGGCTTGTCACCTGTCCTCTTGCCCTCACAGAGCTGATGTAGGTGCAAATAAAATAATCTATACAAAATTGCCTTAGGAATGATCTTTTCCAAAAGGTTATAAGAAATTACTCTTGTGCTGTAACAGGAAAAGTTCTTTTCGAACATGCTGAGAGGCAGTAAAGAGGAAGACCTTTGACCTTCCAGATAAGGGATTCTCTGGTATCCACATAAAGGATACTTGCAAGCTAACTTTTCACAATATTAGCTTAATTGAATTTTTTTTCTATTCTTAGACTTAATATTTAGTCTTTAGCTTCTTCTTTCTCTCTCCCCCACCAAAGTTTTTGTAGGAAATATGATTTTTAAAATTGAAGTTTCAATTTCTATAGGATTTTAAAGATTTACCAAGCATTTTCCTCATATCAGTCTAGAGATGTGGGTAGTACAAATTTTCTTAGCCCATTTTACAGAGGAGAAAACTGAGACCCAGGACAAAGAAGTGATATCCACATAGCTGGAAATATTATTATAGGCTTTTTCTCCCTTTAAAAAAGTTTTTTTATGGAACAGCTAGATGGTGCAGTGGATAGAGCACCAACCCTGGAATCAGGAGTACCTGAGTTCAAATCCGGCCTCAGATACTTAATAATTACCTAGCTGTGTGGCCTTGGGCAAGCCACTTAACCCCATTTGCCTTGCAAAAAGCCTAAAAAAAAAAAAAAGTTCAGAATTGCCTTTTTTCTAAATATTCTGCTTGTTTATAATTTTGTGAGAGAGAAATTATTCCTTGCCTATTCAGTCTGATAATAGAACTTGTCCTCCTACCTATAGATTCACCAAAGAACTGTTTACTACCTGTTGGCCTAGGCAAACAAAGAGAAGCCCAGAGCAAGAGGAAAGAGCCCTGGATTTGCAGTCAGGAGATCTAAGTTTAAATCTTGATTCTACTACCTTTGAAGACAAATCATTTGCTTTCTCTAAAAGAATCTTTGTCTTTTCTCTTCCCAGCCTCTTTTCAGTGGTCAGGGTCTCCAAACATTTCTTCAGTAAATGCTCTGTGCTAAGCTTTTGGCTAGAAAGAAGCAAAACTCCAAAACATGTGTCATTAAATTTTCTATAGAGAAGAAAATTAAAGCTTCAGAGAAGTGACTTGCCCTGGTTATACAGGCAGTGAACAGCAGAACTGGAATTTGAACCCAGGTCCTTAATCAAAATCCATGTTCTTTCTCTTACCCTGTGCCACCACTTTTTCTTGAGGAAGCGTACCGTCTGATGGGGGGATAAGAAAAGAATAATAAGTAGAATGCCAGCAAGTTATAAGGGCAAAGCATAAATCCAAAGTGTTGTATGTAGGAAATATGGAGAGGAATCGATCTTAGACAGGAAAATGTGTTCCTTGTACCAAGGCTCTGATCTTGACTTCTCTAGCCTCTCATGTCACTCCTAGGCTTCCCTTTCCCGGTTCAGACTGGAGGCCATCCTTTCTCCTCCCTTCCCCCAGACCAGGCAGGCTATAGCCAGTAAGAGTTGAAAAGGTGGGTGAGGGCACAGCATCAGCAGCCAATCATGGGCCTGCCAGGAGTGATCAAGCAAGTCATCTGTCTCCCTAAGTGGGAAGGAAAGCAGGAGTCCTGCTGCCACTGCCTGAACCACCACATATCTGCAAGCTGCCTCCTCATTACTTTGCCTTACCCAGGGGGGATGGGTGGGAGAGAGAAGAGAGGCCACTGCAGAATGAATGAGGGGAAAAGCTTCCTCACAGGAGGAACTGTCTACAAGTAGACTCTTAGCCGACTTGAGAAGCAACGAGTTTCTCGTCACTGGAGGTCTTCAAGTAGAGGTCAATGATGTAAAAGGAAATCCTGCCTTTTTAGAACTGGTTTGGACCTGGAGATCTCTCAGGTCCCTTTGAACTCTGTAATTCTAAAAATTTCTCATACACTGTCCAGCCAACACTCTTCTCAAGCTTTAGTCACTTGTAGAAATAGAGGACTTTTATTCAGTCTAACCACCAACCAAATTATAAATCCTCCAACAAGATACTGAATTCTGCCTATAACAGCTCTGATAAGTGGTCTTCCAACCTCTCCTTCTAGGATCAAGTAGCTAACTTTGCTTCAGGGCAGCATATTTCCACTTTTTGACAGTTATTATTAGGAAGTTTTTACATAAGGTAAGTCAAAACCTACTTCTAAAAACAAATCATCTCATATTTCCCAATTCCATTCAACAAGCATTTAGTGGGTACCTGTTATATATGCAAGGCATTATGTTAGGCCCTTGGGTTTCAAAGATGAAAAGGGAAGCAGTCTTTGCTCTCAAAAAGCAACTGTGTTCTGTGGGGTTAGAGAGAAGATTTAGGGAAACAAAAGACTAGGCCTCTTGAGGAAACTCAAGAAATTCTTGGCCTCTTAATTTGGAAAAATAATGGATGACACCCACCCCCCCCCCAGTGTTCTCATCCATAAAATGAAAATGATAAAACTTAGACTACCCACTTCACAAGGTTGTTGTAAGAACAAAGTTTAGTAAACTTTAAAACATTCTAAGAATGTGAAGGTTTTTCCCCTCCTTTTTAATAAATTCAAAAGGAGGACAACTTCATAGAAGATTGAAGGCAGCAGAAACCAAATTAAGGTTTGATATTGTCCAGAAAACAGCCCTGACCCCAATCTATTAAAGTGTGTGGTGCTTACGGTTCCAGTCACTGGGAAGGCAGCAGGATTGAAGGTGTGCTGAGACCTGATTAGCTACTTTGTGCTCCCCCAAGAGGGCTGGCCTGGGGCTACATTTCTTGTGTTCTCTGACTCTGGCCTTCTTCCCCCATAGCCAGGTACCTTCACAGATACCAAACACAAGGCATCTTTTTAGCATCTCCATCTGTTTCTCCCCAGTAGAATTTGTATCATCTGGAACCACTTTCTTCCCACCAACTCCCTAGAGCAACATCTCTTCCTGGTCTAGATCAGACTTGAAGCTTCATTTGCCCTCATGCTGGATCATGAACCCTCCTTTCTGAGATGTATGAGCAGGAGGAAATCTGACCATCCCTCTCACCAACTTCCTCTTATTCCTCTTATTTGTCCAGGGTTAAGAAAGGTGCCTCAGGAAATTTGCGCTTCTGTCCTGATGAATTCTCAGGGAATCCCAAAGAACTGAGAAGTGGCACTGGAAGAGGGCACTTATTTCAAGGCACAGAAATAAAGGGCTCCTAAGATTTAGAGCTGTATAGACCCAATAGTCCAACTGTCTCATTACAGATGGGAACACTGAGGCTGAGGCAAGTGATAGGACTTGCTCACAGTCACACAGGTTGATATCTGGAATTTAAGAGGCTCATGGGCACAGAGACCAAGAGTTGAAAGTGCATAA
Source organism: Macrotis lagotis (assembly GCF_037893015.1). NCBI lineage: Eukaryota > Metazoa > Chordata > Mammalia > Peramelemorphia > Peramelidae > Macrotis > Macrotis lagotis. The sequence goes on along the minus strand of NC_133666.1, from coordinate 618,382,180 downwards.
CTAGGACATCTTACACATAGCCAGGTACCCAGGGAATATCAGAGTACTGTCAGGATTGGAACTTAAGTACCAGTTTTGTTACCCTCAGAGCCAATGAGGTAGTATAAGTACTTACACAGTTTGTGCATAATAAGGGCTTAGTCCTCTTCCCTTCCTTGTTGTCTCTAGGACTTTTTCTACTATACCACAGTTTGACAGTGATTATCAAGAAGAATAACTCTGTAGTCCCTTAATGTTTATAAATTTTTTTTCCCCAGTAGTCCTCTGAGGTGGCTAGTTTTAAGTATTCTCATATACACTATTATATTAAAAAAATTGACTCTCAGAGTTTGAAAGAGTTGCCAAGGCTCACACAGCTAATATAAATGCAGAAAACATTTTAATTATTAATTAAGTATTCATTATTAACTAATTATGTTCAAAGTACTACCAAAGGAAATGCAAAGTTTAATTAAGACATGATCTCTCTGCCTTTAAAGAGTTTATGGTTAGTAGGAGATAAGACACCAATATATTTTATTCTGGTACATAATATTATATGTTAAACACATTCAAGAGGTAAGTGCTTTGTGAAGTTTGAGGAAGAAGATTATGACAAATTGAGAAGATCAATGAAAGCTTTTTGAAGGAGATAACATTTGAGTTATCCTTTAAAGTCTAGTGAGGAAAGAGGACATCCCAGATTTAGGGCACTTCCTGAGAAAAGGCATGGAGGCCAAAGTGAACTCATAAATGAAAAGGATTTATTAAATTCTTAGGATGTTTGAAGCATTGTGCTAAGGATTGGGAATACAAAATGCAAAAGCAGAAACAGTACCTGCCTTGAGAAGCTTACTTTGTTTTGTGAGCAACAGAATACAGAGGTGAATACTATCATCATAGGTGATCACTTTGGGCCAGAAAACTCCAGATGAGCAAAGCCATATTGTAGTTAAGGAAACAGATGATTTTGGTCCTTGGTTTCAGTCCTAGAGAGGGGTGCGGATTGTATCTGGGAATCTTTTGGGAAGAGGCTGTAAAGGGAGGTGGCTGGTGATAGGGAGTGAGTGAGCTGGAGATAGGGAGGAGCTCTCTTGACATAGCTTTCCTTGAGAGATAGCCTGGCCCCAGGCTGGCTCTGCTCTGAGGCAAGCAGTGAGAAGTGCCCAAGAGGGCAGTATTCTAGCCAGGGCTAGAGAGTTGTTCAGTTGGTCTGCAACTTAAGATCAAATAACAGAATAAAAAAAAGATAAATCATTTAATGGTTAAAGTGGGTATTTCTAGATTTTGGAAGACTATGAGCACAACTTGAACTTTATCTAGGAGACAGTAGGGGGCTTCTAAAGATTTTTGAATCAAGGACTGATAGGTTAAGAAAGATGATTCTAGCAAGGGTGATATGAAGGATAGATCAGAACCAGAATAGCATAGAAATGAGAAGACCTCGGAGTAAAACCCAGATTTAGAGGGAAAGATAATGAATCCCAGCTTGGACATGTTGAATTTAAGATGCCTAGCCAGTCAGATGGAGCTGTCTGAAAGGTAGTCAAGCCTGAAAGTTGCAAGACTGGATGTCAGCAGAGAGATTAAGATTTAGTTAGTAGATCTGAGAATCATCAATATAGAGATGATAATTAAATGTAAGGGAGTTGATGAGATCACCAAGCAAAATAATAATGGAGGGAGAACAGAAGGTCCCAGGCAAAGCCCTGAGAGGCCCCTGTGATTTTAGCACATGATCTGGGTGAGCATCCAACCTAGGAGACTGAGGAGTGGTCAGATTGGGAGAGAGAAGAACCAGGAGTGAATGGTGTCCTGAAGGGAAGGAAATACCTTCAAGGTGTCAGGCATTGTGCTATGTGCTTTTACAAACAACTCTGCAAAGTTTGCTGGTATTATCCCCATTTTGGTTGAGGAAACTGAGACAAACAGAGGTTAAGGGACTTGGCCAGGGTCACACAACGAGTAACCTAGGAAAAAAGATATCAAGAAGAGCATGATCAGTAATATCAAAGGTTGCAGAAAGGAGGAGAGTGAGGATTGAGAAACGGCTATTGAATGTGTTAATTAGGAGATCATTTATAACTTTGAGGAAAGCAGTTTTGATGGAATGATGAAGTCAGAATCCAGATTGTAAGGAGCTAAGAAGAGAGTGAGAGGAGAGAAAGTGGAGGCATCTATTGTAGCCTTTTGAAGAAGTTTAACCATAGAAGAAGACACAAAAGGACAGTAATTGGTGGGGATGGAAGGATCAAGTGAGGATATTTAAGAATTGAAGAGACTTGTGGGCAGTAAGGAAGGAATCAGTAGGTAAGGAAAGATTGCAGATAAGTGAGAGGTAAGGAAAGATTGCAGGTAAGGGGCAATCTATTGGAAGAGGTGGGACAAAATGGAAGTGGAGGTAGAGATAGGTAAAAGCAGATGGCAGCAGAGTTTGTATTGCAAGAAATTGGACTACCTCTTTTTGTGAGACTAGTGAAGGAGGAGATAAAGAAAGCAACTGTGTGATATGAAATAAGAGGGATCCCTGAGCAAATGGACTCCCTCCCCCCCACCCAGTAAAATGAGACAAGTTCTCAGCTGAAAGGATGAGAAAAAGGGAAGCCATAGGAGGCTTGAGAAGGGATGAAAAAGGTTTGTAATTACTGTTGTAGCATGTAAGATATTGAGTTGATGAGGAAAGTATAGAAGAATTGCTTAGCAGCAGTGAGGGCTCAGTTGAGAGTATTTACTATAAATTTGTAGTGGATTCAGAACAGTTGGATGATTTTCAGTAGTAGGTAAAGTGAAACAATGAAAGAAGCAGAGGGTGGGCGGGATTCAGAGGTGAGACTCAGCTGGATGCATTAGCTGATATGATAAGAGGAACAAGCCCAGGATTATATGGTGTAGTGGAAATAGCAATCAAAAATCAGTGCTAGGCTCTGGAAAGACAAGACATAATCCATGAAACTATCCCTACTGTCAAGAAACTTCCATTCCATTTTGGGAGGGGAAAATTGCACATAGAAATATAGAATAGAGAATACAAATATAGAAAATAAGTACAAGTTAGAACAAGAAAATTAGGAGTCCAGATAGCAACAGGTGGAAAAATCAGGAATGGCTTCACCTTGAAAAAGGTGGTGCTGATTATTCAGTGATTCATGACAATTCCAAAGGACTCAAGATGGAAAGTGCCATTCACCTCCAGAGAAAAACTGGAGTCTGAATGCATTCAAAGCACACTATTTTCACCACCTTTATCTTGTTTGTGTGTTTTTTTTTTTTTGTTTTGGTCTCTTCTTTTACAACATTTCTAATATGGAAATAGGTTTTATATGATTACACATATATAGCCCATTTAAAATTCTTAACTTTTAAGGAGGGGTAAGAAGAATGAAGTAGAAAATTTGGAATCAAAATTTAAGTGGATGTTAAAAATTGTCTACCTATAATTGGAAAAAATAAAATAATATTTAAAAAAGAAAGAAAAGTAAAAAAAGAGGTGCTTGAAAAAACTGGAGAAATTTTTTTAATGACAGAACTCTGATAAAGGCCTCATTTTTCAAATATATATCTATAGAATTGAGTCAAATTTATAAGACTACAAGCTATTCCTTAATTAGCAAATAATCAAAGGATATAAACAGGCAGTTTTCAGACAAAGAAATCAAAGTTAACTGTACTCATTTAAAAATGCTCAAAATCACTATTGATTAGAAAAATGCAAAGTAAAACAACTCTGAGATACCACCTCACAGCTTTCAGATTGGCTAATATGACAAAAAAGAAAAATCATAAATGTTGGAGGAGATGTGGGAAAACTGAAACACTGGTACAGTTTGGATCTATGCTCAAAGGACACTCAAACTACATAACCTTTGATTCAGCAATTTCACTACTGTGTCTGTATCCCAAAGATTTTTTACAAAGGAAAAAGGACCTATTTATACAAAAATATTTATAGCAGTTCTTTTGTGGTGGCCAAGAATTGGAAATTGAGGGAATGTCCATCAGTTAGAGAATGGCTAAAAATGTTATGGTATATGATTGTGATGGAATATTATTGTGTTGTAAGAAATACCAAGCAGGATAATTTAAGAGAAACCTGAAAAAATAAATGAACTGATGCAGAGGAAAGTAAGCAGAACCAGGAGAATGTTATATATAGTAAGAGTTCTGTTGTACAGTGAACTAATATGAATGACAGATCAGTCCTAAAGAATGAACTGATAGATCTGAATACAGACCAAAACACACTATTTTCTTTTCCTTTCCTTTGTTCATTTGAGTTTTCTTTCAGAAAATGACTAATATGGAAATTGATTTTGCATGATTGTATAAGTATTATCTATTTTAATTATCATCTCAGGAATGGTAAAAGGAGGGAGAAATAGAATTTGGGACTCAAAGCTTAAAAATGAATGTTAAAAATTCTTTTACATGTAATTGAAGCAAAGATAACTTTTTTAAAGAAAAGAAAAAGGTTGTACTTGGGCTTTTCTTGAAAAAAAAGCATTTTCTGAACAAGAAATCATAATTGAATACAAAGAGATAGAGATAGAAGATGAAGCTTGATCTGTAAAGAACAGGGTCAAAGGGATGTAGGAGGAACAGAAATGTTGAATCAGTCTAGAAAAGGATTGGTGGCCAGATGGGAAATAGCTTGAAAAATAGAGGATTTGGGTGTAGACCTTAACTCTTCCTGCTTTTTAACTGTTTGACCTTGTGTAAGTTACTTTTCTCTGGGACTTAGGTAGGTAGACACACATATGACAGATCAACCCAGGAAATAGAATTCTGTCCTGGGCATTTGTGATATGTAGATTACATAACAGAAAATACAGTGTGTTATATGCTGAGAGTGGAATGATTGCATGGTGGGGGTGGGGGGAGTAAAAAGAAGGGATTATTTGCTGAAGAGAAGCAACTTAAATACCACAGAATTGTGGGGAAGTATATGCAGGAGTAGAAAACAAACAATTTATTTTGTTAGATAGTTGAAAGGTTATATTCCAGGTAGATATAGAAAGACAAATGCCTGGAGCAAGTGGGCTTTTAAAATACCCCATTAAGTTTCTGAGGTTAGCAGTTTTACCCACAGGACAGTCATGAAAGTGGGTAACAGTCACAAATATAAAATCCTTTGGCTTTTAAAGCCCTTCACCACCTATCCTCTTAGTATACCTTTCCAGTCTTTTTAAACTTTTTTCTCCTCCATTTACTGCTATACTCTCCTCCTTACTCTTCCTCACAATGCTCTGTCTTCCATCTACATGTCCTTTTTTTGCTTTGCTTTTAAAATTTTTTTAAGTCTTCAGTTCCAGATATTGTCCCTTCTTCCATCCCTTCCACAAATATTGAAAAGGCAAGACTATTATGCAAAAGTAATCATGCAAAGCATCATTTCCAACTACTTCAATGCCTCTTCCCTGACTGTTCCCCTTGGTTAGATTGCTTTCCCCTTTATTATCTCCAGGCTTCTTTCTGAAAACATTTGTATATGTCTTGTGTGAACAGAGTTGTTTACTTGTCTCTTCTATGGGGAGGTGACCTCCTTGATCACAGGCTGTCTTTGTATTACCAGCACATAGTTCACCATGTGGCAGGATGGATGGAGTGCTGGGCCTGAAGTCAGAAAGACCTGAGTTTAGACACTTCTACTAGCTAGTTGACCCTGGGCAACTTATTTATTTCCCTATTTGCTTCAGTTTCCTCAACTGTAAAATGGGAGAGAAAAATAGCCCTTAGTTTATAGGATTGTTGTGAGGATTAAAGGAGATAATATTTGTAAAGGGCTAAGTACAGTGCCTGATGTGTAGTACATGCTTAATAAATAAATGCTTATTTCTTTCTTTTCTTTCTCTGAGCATGAATGATCAGAAATCATTGGATAAGGTTGAAATGACTGATGAACGGTAAATCTGAGGAAGGACTGTGGGTGATTCTATTTCTTGAACCAGAAGTCTATGTCATTTGATTAAGCATTTCAGGTCATTTTATGGCAAACATCAATGTGAGTCTACAGAGGCTGGTTCATATGGTAAATATAAGTCTCTCTTTCTCTCTTCTGGTAAGTCTGTCCCTGGTGTAGACTGACTCTCAGAAACCCAGGATCTCAGCGATGAAAGACCTAGCCTGTATTTGAACAAGAATCCTCACAATTCCTGCCAAATGATCACCCATACTGTGCTTGAAGAGCTCTAATTGGCATCCCACTACCTCCAGATAATCCATTTCATTCTTGGATATCCCTAATTGTTAGAAAGCCTAAATTGGCTCCTCTGCAAATTCTCCTAGTTTTGTCCTCAAAGCAACAATAACAAACAAGTCTAAATCACTCTTCCTCATACAACAGACTTTCAAAAGCTTCTCTTCAAGAACTATCATCTCTACCTCTCCTCCTCCAGGCTACTCTTCTGCAGGCTGAAATTCCTAGCTCTATCATCTTTGGCTTATGTGGCATGAAGTTAAATATTTTTATCAATCTGATTGCTTTCTTTTATACACCCTCCAGATTATGCCCTTCCTAAAATTTGGCCGTATGTGCTGTGTGTGATCTGACCAGGGCACAGTTTAGCAGAACTGTCACCTTCCTAGTTCCTGATATGACACCTTTTAATGGAGCATGAGATTATATTAGCTTTGGATCATAGTATCATAGATTTATAATTGGAATATAGGCCCTTAGAAGTCGTCTAGTTTAATCTCATTTTACAGATGAAGAAATTTCTTTGGCAGAGGTATAACAGACTAAAACCCTCAGTTTTCCCCTTCTCAGAAAAAATTTTTTTTCTCAAGTCTTTTCAGACGAACTATTCTGAGAATATTGCACATGTGAAGTTGATTTTTCTTTTGAACATTCATAAGATTTTATTTTATTCCTCTTAAGTTTCATCTTATGAAATTCAACCCATTGTCAAGATTTTTTTCTTGGAGCTCAGTTCAGGGTTCAGATCTATCTCTCCCAGTTTTGAAACATTTACAGATTAGTTAATATGACTTCTATGCCTTTATTTAAATCATTGATAAGAAATGTTAAACAGCCAAAGGTCAAGCAGAAAGACCTAAAGCACTGCATTAGAGATGCTTTAAAAAATTTTTTTTTTCTATTAACTAGCATTTTTTCTCATCTGCCTCTTCTCATCTATTGGGGAGAAATCTCTTAGAACAAATATGCATAGTCATGCAAAACAAATTCCTACATTGGCAGCATCCAAAGATAATATGCCCTAAAGACTTGTTTGAATTGTAGAGTTTTGTCAGATTTACTTGTCTTTATTTTGCATTTCTATCTTCTTTTTGTTTATAATCATATTTATGAATATTTTCCCTTATCCAGTTTTTTAAAGTACCTTTCTCATTTTCTTGAGAATCCTGGCAAGTTGAACATTGAGAACAGAAGTTACTACTGTCTGAGAAGTCTTCCAGTAAGTGCCCTTGTGTAGGAGATCATTCATCAACCAAGTGGGTTTCCAGTTGACCATTTGTTCTTTTGGTTTTTGAGTGTTTGATGGATAGTCCGTAACCTGGACCTTAGGTCTGATTGTACCTAAGCCTTAGCTTGATTTTCTTCCTATCTCCAGTAGCTCCACTGCAAGGTTTGCATTCTTCCTCAGGACTCCTCCACATCAAATCCCGTGGAAACTCAGTCTCGAGGAGGGGAAATAAAGCATGAACATGGCTGTCACACATCTTACTGGGAGAGAATACATTTGGAGCCCTCAGCCCTCTGGTTCCCTCCCTGGCTTTCCAATCCTCCTGTTTCCCCACTCATTTTCGAACTGCTGAGCTCTGCAGAAATTCGGTTTCCACATTTGCACACATGACAAAGTGCTCAGCAGTGCAGCCAAGCTGGTGACGTCACTGAGCCAGTGTGAACAATCCATCGTCTCCCAGCTTCCCACAACCCTGGCATTGGCCTTCTTGTCTTCCAGAGACAACAGTCCTTCTGTCTCACTTTCTCTAGTTCTTGTCTGCTTTTTCATAAGGCAGAGGGAAGGAACTTATATGTATTTTATTTACTATTTCCATCCTCACAGTATCAGCTTCTGTAGAATTCAGAACTTTCCTGGGTGAAGAGAATGTGAATCTTCAGAGAGACCATTTGGATGGAGCCTTGCTAATGAGTGGTTTGATTACAGTAAGAAGATAACTCTGCAAGTTGTTATGAAGAATAATGTTTTTAGTTTTTAACTTAAGAATCAGAGGGGCAGCTAGATGGCGCAGTGGATAGTGTACCAGCCCTTCAGTCAGGAGGACCTGAGTTCAAATCCAACTTCAAACACTTAATAATTGTCTAGCTGTGTGACGTTGGGCTTAAACATGCATTTATGATTAGCTAAATTATATATCTTCTCCCTTTCCTCAATCTATGTTGATAATATGATTATAATAAAAAAATTTGTTGTATAGCCTGGAAAGTTGTGATAGTTCCTATGGTCTCATTAGGTGGCAGGAATCTGTTGTGTATTGGTTTGCTATTTTACTTCACTTTTATTTCATTGCTTTAAGAATCTATGATTTCTTCATTGCATGTCAAGATGCTGATTTCACCACACTTTAGTCTGGTATAAAGCCTTTGCATACTTAGTTAGACTGGTCCTTGAATAGCAGATACAGTCTATCAAGTAGAACTGTTTTTTAAATGCTTCCAACTTGATAGAACCTGTGAGAGTTTATATTCTGCTAGAACAGCTTTGAAGAACCCAGGGACTTGTTCAGTCCTGCTTATGTAACATAGATACCTTAAGTGAAAGCATTCTGGTCTAGTAAAAATTACATTTAATGGGGAGCAGCTAGGTGGCACAGTGAATAGAGCACTGGCCCCGTAGTCAGGAGAGCTTGAGTTCAAAATCTGACCTCAGACACTTAATTACCTTAGCTGTGTGACCTTGGGCAAGTCACTTAACCCTGTTGCCTTGCCTTTAAAAAAAAAAAGTACATTTAAAAAATCAAAGGAACTGATGTCCAATCCCAGGCTTTCTACTTACACTTTGTATGACTTTGGAAAAAACCTCTAGATGTAGGTGAACATGTGATCAAGGCCATGTAATCCCATTATAATTATAACTGATATTCTTACTGATAGAATAATAACTCATTTCTGTATCACTTTAAGATTTATTGAGTCTTCCTTTACCTGCATTTCAGTCTATTATCCCATTCTCCATAGGGGTTCCTTTTTATCCCTGCTCAGTCCTCCCATGACCTCTCTTTCCTGTACTCTGTTAACAGAGAAACTTGCCTCATATTTTACAGGCAAAGACTTAGGCTATTTGCTGTGAGTTCCCACATCTTGTTTCACATCCATCACTCTTGTACCTTCTGCCACCATCTTGTCCTTCAGTTCTGTCTCGCAGGATCACGTGATATTACTCCTTACCAAGCTAACCCCTCTACCTGCTCAAGTGGTCCTATCTAAGCAACTATGACTTGTGTTGTCTCCATTCTCATCACTTAATTTAAGTTTCTTGACTAATTCTCTACTACCTACAAACATACCCATTTCTAGTCCATCTTGAAAGATTCCTCATTTGACCTTCCTACACTGCTAACTCACTGGTTCCAGGGTCACACAGCTAGGAAATGTCTTAGACTAGATTTGAATTTAGGTCTTGTGCTACTAGCTATTTAGATGGCATGGGACTGCTTTGGGAAATGGTGAATTCATTGTCACTGCAACTGCTGTTCCTTTTAGAGAAGATATAGTCATTTCCCTCATGGAGTGAAGTAATATTCAAACACAAAATATACTGTATTATATGATAAATACAGTGGAACAAAGGAAGATTTCTATCTCTGAGAGTCTGGAAGATTAGGCCAAACAGAGCATTTCACTGAATTGCTACATTTTTGTTAAACTCCAGAGCTACTACAGAGGGAAAAGGAAGGAGTAAGACCAAGGCTGAAAGAGCATATATGGTAAATAGAGAAGACTCTGGATCTAAAGCAAACTAGACCGGGATTCTTGGCTTAAGCAAAGGTTGTAATGTTAAGAATCCTCATGAGGCTTCTCTCTCATGATTTCTTCATGTGAAGCATCGGAATGGATCTACTGCTCCATGGCAATGCAGTTGCTCTTTCTGGGGTCCTGAGTGAACAGGCAGTGACTTTGGCCAAGTGTTGCCTTTATCTTTCTCATTCTCCATCCTCCTGGAATCTCAAAGGGGTTAAAGATTTTGCCTAACTATAAGGAAAACAGATTGTCCCCAGCCCAGGCACCCGCTAATTCTTGCTGATCATTAGAACCCACTTAAATGAATAATAATTAAAGAAATAAATTTCTTTCTCTGGCCTCTGTGTGAAACTTTGGTTCAGCAAAAAAGTGTGAAAGGAGGGCAGAAGTGGGGACCACAACAGTCCACATAACCTCTTCCAGGAGATTTGACAAGCTTCTTTTCTGCAGGGCATTGGCCCCACAACTGACATCAAGTCATACAACTCAGACATGAGCATATGGTGGCACCACTTGGAGAAGAGGAGAAAAGGTTAAGTCTGTTAAATTAGTGAGGCCATGTCTGGTACTGGCGAAGAATGCACTATCAGAATACTATATTTGGAGTTGGAGGACCTAGATTTTGAATTTTAGCTCTGCTTCTTATTGCCTGATTTTAGGCTTTATTTCCCTTTCCTGAGTCTCAGTTTTCTCCACTTTAAACTAGATAGTTTCTAAAGTTGATGATCCTATTAGTCAAGAATAGTAGAAGGATCCTCCCTCTTCTGCCACCACTCTTCTACCAGGGAAAATCCCCAGTCAACAGGCTAATTGTCAGCTTGATGCAAGGCTTGCCTGCTTTCTGGGGCAGTAAAAGGAAAAATCTGGTACTGGCAGAGCCTGAATTGACTCCAGATTCAAATCCTCTAAGGAAGACAAGATGAAAGCATGAATGTTCTGTATAACTCCTAAGCAATGCTAATAACTCCATGCTAAGAGTCTCGCTCACATTGAGGCAGTGTGGCAGAAAGACAGTTAAATGCAGCTGAGGCATAGGTTCTTATCCTGTTGTTGACACATATTAGCTTTATAAGCCTAAATAACAGTCAATATCCATTAAGAATAACCATGCACCAGCCCTGTGCTGAACCTCTGAACTAAAAAAAAAAAAAAAAAAAAAAAAAAAAGACCTCAGACAGTCCCTGCCCTCAAAGAGCTAATAGGGGAGATTATGCAGAAAAAGAAACTGAAAAATGGGGTTGGGGCAGATAAGAATACTCCCTCTTTAGATGGTGGAAGATGTGGGGGGGGGGGGGTGAGTGGGAGCATATTTCTTTTTTTATTTCTTTTTTTTTTTTTTTAGGTTTTCATAAGGCAAATGGGGTTAAGTGGCTTGCCCAAGGTCACACAGCTAGGTAATTATTAAGTGTCTGAGACCGGATTTGAACCCAGGTATTCCTGACTCCAGGGCCGGTGCTTTATCCACTACACCACCTAGCTGCCCCAATGGGAGCATATTTCTGAACTGATTTGCATGTTACAGAACCAGTCCAGGACTTGACTTCGTTGAACCTCAGTTTCTTTTTCTATAAAATAGAAGTATTTTCACTACCTACTTCTATCACATCTCTAAAAAGTAGTCACATAGAAACCAACATTCAAAGGAAATTATTAACTCCTCAAGAAACTTCATATCTGTCTTTTAAGTATCTGAAATGAAATAAGGCTTTTATTTAGAACCAGAGAGTAAAATGGAGTGGTGGACAAGAGTTACAAAGACAAATTTCAGCTCCAACATAAGAAAAATCATCTTAAATATTAGAGTTGTCCCACAGTCCTTTATTTGATAAGAATTTATGAAACACAAGTCTGAGAAATACAAAAAAAAGGCAAGCACATAGCTGTTGCTGTCTCAGAGAATACAAACATATGTAAAACAACTATGTCCATAGAAGATCTATTCAGTAAAAATAAGAGATAATCTGAGGAAGGCCCTAGGTGGGGAGAGAAAAGGGAAAGTATTCTACCAGAGATATAGAAGAAAAGGAAGGGATTAAGGATTTATATAGAGCATGTCAGGCATTATGCTGAACACTTTTGTTAGAAGGATCTTAATTGTGTAGATATCATAAACTTCCCATCTCTGGGAATATTTCGGCAGAGGCTGGATGACGTCTATCCATTGTCATGTTGTAGAAGAGATTCCTAGTCCAAGTTCAGGTTAGAATCTATGACCCAAAGTACCTCTGGACCAGACCCTTGTCTTCAGGCTTCTCTCAGAGATAACACAAAATTGATAGGTTTTCCACTAACCTCCCTTCTACTCGTGGCCCATGATGTTTTGTCCTTAATTCTCAAAGATTATGATATCAGGGAGGTGATGCCATGAAAAGCACATGAATTAGATTTCACCAAGCTTACTTTCTGTTCCAGAGCCTTCTAGGTTCAGTGGCCAGATCAAAAAGCCCGGTAATGGCCCTGGATACTGAGAGAGACTAAAGCTTTTTAAAGCTAGGTGAAGGTTGGATAAGAGAGATGAGTCAAAGAATGACCATCCCATGTGTGTGTGGAGGGGGGGAGCACTTTACAAATATTATCTTGTCTGACCCTCAAATAATTTTGGGAGATAGATGCTATTATTCTCATTTTACAGATGAAGAAACAGACAAAGAAAGCTTAAATGACTTGCTCAGGGTCACAAACAAGTAAACAACTATGGTTGGAATTGAACCCAGATCTTCTTGACTCAGGGCCCAACAGTCTATCCACTGTTCCACTTAATGTAAAAGATAGCAACACTGAAAGAATTCAGAACAATGATTAATGCATATAACAAGCATGACTTCATAAAACCAATAGACAGGCATGTCTTTCACCGCTAAGAAAAATTACATACTAGAGAGTGGAATAAAGCATATGTTTTGTGTGGCCATTATGTTGATTGGTTTTGCTTCACTTATGTTATAAAGAAAGGTTGAATGGGGAATTGGGAAGGGGTAGGAAGAGTCATTGGGAAAGCAGTGATATAATAAAAATATCAATAAAAATTAAAAATTATTACTGTAGCATAAATATTCACCAGCCTTCAGGCTACATGGAGATAATCCTCTCCAAATATAGTTGGGTTTGTACTTGGATGATAAACATATAGCTTGTACACAGAACCTATGCTACTCAGCAGGTCTGTCAGGGCTTATGTTCCAATGAAATTTTTTTTTTTAATTTTCACAAGGCAATGAGGTTAAATGACTTTCCCAAGGTCAAACTAAGGAAGTTAAATGTCTGAGATCAGATTTGAATTCAGAGATCCTCCTGAATTCAGGACTTGTGCTCTATTCACTGCATTACCTAACTTCCTGCAATGAAATAATTGCCACAATGAGCTGCTGGATTAATCAATGAAGAACCTCTTTTGTGCCAAGTCCTATGCTAGATGCAGGGGCATTCAAGTGCAAAGAGTAAAATAATTCCAAGTTGCAATACATTCTAATGAGGAAAGAAGTATACCTAAAATACGTGTTTGTGTGTGTGTGTGTGTGTGTATTTCACAAAAGTTAATAAATGTAAATATATAAAGTGAATAAATTCAAGGTAGTTTGGGGAAGAAGATATTAGTGACTAGGGAAAGCAAGAACAGCTTCATATAAAAGAAAATGATTTCAGAACAGCAGAGTCAAAAAGAGTAGAAAATAATTGCTGAGTGGTGGGGAGCACTGCTAATATCAAACAAAACTGGGGAAATATAAAATTAAGTGATTACTATTGAAAGATATTTAACTATATACATACATAAGAAGAATACCCTTCATTAGAATAAGACACTGATGGAAGGTTGCCAAGTAGGATCAAAATCTTCAATCAGGCCACTTTTGTGAACTCAGTGTGTGCCAGTGCAAGATTTATCACCTAGTGAACTAATATTGTCAGCAGTCATAGAGGGATCAAATAGTTGAATTTACATTAAATGGAATATTCTTACAAGGAAAAGGAAGCACTTGAAGGACTGCCTACAAATCTAGTAAGAAAAAGCAATTTTTTTCAAGGATGAACTAATTCTCTCCTCCCCTCCCACTAGCCTACTACCTTCCGCTGGACACACACATTCCCCCCCCCCCCCCCGCATATACACATCATTCTGCTTCTCTGTAAAAGATCTCTTAAATTTTCCTTTACACACAGATCTTTTTGTCTAGGCCTTAAGACCTCAACCCTCACAAAGGGAACCTATTGAACCTGACTAAAAATCTGAGGAGAATCTAGAGTGAAGAAGTAGAGGAAAGTGGGGGCACAGGACCCATTCCTTTGTGATCCTGGCCAAGTCATCTAGCATCTGTGCACCTGCTTCCTCGACTTTCCAATGAGGGAATATGACAAAATGATTTCTAAGGCCCATTTTTTATTCTAAATCTCATGAACCCACTTTTGCTCTTCCTACCTTTCTGAACAGCTAGTAAGGCCTCTGGTCTTGGGGCACCTGGCTTCTGGAATGAAGTGGAAGCCAGTTAGTTGGGCCAGGATCCTTTTATTAATGCTTGTTATTATGCATTTCATGGACATGACACCTTGTAATGTCCCAGAGAGGCATGTTTGAGCTCAACTGAGCAAGGTACCAGCCTTGCTCTTGAGACTGGCAGCTGCTGAGTTGTAGAATAAGGAGACAGTAGTAGCATCCTATCTAGATGGTGTGTTAAGAGCTGACCAGCTTTCCATGAACTATGGACTTCTTAATGATAACTACAATTTCTGATATGAATAAATATACCTGGCAAGAAGAAAAACAGAGGGCTGTTGACAAACTAGAAAGAAATCCTGAATGAATTCATCTCCTGTTGCCCTCCACTTGCCTTTTATCTTTTGGTGTGTTTAAAACCACCTCAGGCTACCTCTCCTAACATTCCTGAAAGGAAGGAAATAAGCATTTATTAAACACCTTCTGTGTACCAAACCCTGAACTAAGTACTTTTACTGAGATCATCTCATTTTAATCCTCACAACAACTCTGAGAGGTAGATAAAGTTTTGCATTTTACAGTTGAGGAAACTGAGGTAGAATAAGGTTAAGCAACTTGCCCAGGAATTACTATCTCAGTTCACAATTGAACTCAGGGCTTTAGACTAGGCCCAATGCTTTATCTACTCCACTAACAAGTTTTCATCCTAGGGCTAAAGGACCACATAGTAGTATCCATCAAAATCAACCCAGAACTAAGGTCCCTAAAGCAAGATCCTAGACTCATTTTCATTCTTCAAAAGACATTTTCCTGGACTGTCCCCCATGCCTGAAATGCTTTCTCTCCTCACCTCTATTTCTGGACTTGCC
This sequence comes from Macrotis lagotis, assembly GCF_037893015.1. NCBI lineage: Eukaryota > Metazoa > Chordata > Mammalia > Peramelemorphia > Peramelidae > Macrotis > Macrotis lagotis. The sequence continues at coordinate 618,366,963 of NC_133666.1, read as the reverse complement.
TACCATCACATCTGAAGCTAAAATTCCACTATCTACAAGAAGTTTTCCCCAGTCTTTCCCTCTGCAATATTCAATAAATACTTCATACATAATTGTATATTATCCCCCCTCCCATTAGAATGTGAGCTCCTTAAGAACAGAGACTATTGTTACCCTTTTTTGTATCCCCATAATTGTATCTGGCCCATAATCCTTGTTATTGATTTCCTTCTGTGGCAAAATTAGTCTGAAGCTCCTCCTATCCTTCATTTTCCTAATGAGAGTTATTTATTTTACCTATAGGTAGGGAATTACCAGGTTCTGTCCATAATGCCTCAAATCTGCCTTATCACTGGTATGTCTCCTGGTACCTCTGCTGTTAAGGTTGTTGCTGTTGCTGACCTTGAAGGTACTGCATTCACTTTTTCTGTTTCTGAGTCATTTGAGAAGCAAATAATCTCAAGTTGGATATCTAAAAATGCTTCTTTATTATTGAACATCTTTTTTTTCATTTATAATTAAGTTCATATTTTCAGGATAGATCACCCTGTCTGTATCCTGAACTCCATTGCTCTTTAGAGCACATTATTCCATTCCCTCCTACATTTTCTGGTGGGTGTAGAATAGTCTTGTTTTATCCTAATTTCCTTTCCTTTGTATTTGAAGATCTTCATTTTCTGAAGTGAATTATTTTTTTAGCCATTAAGTGACTTGAAGTTTTCAGCTTTGGATTTTATTTTGTTTTGTTTTTCTGGAGATAATGAATTCTTTCAGTTGGCATTTCATTCTTGACTTTCAGCAGTCCTGGGAATTTCTCTTATATTATTTCCTTAATTATGGTGTTATGTGATTTTTTTGTCTTATTCTTCTGCAGACTTCCAAAATCCTTAGATTGTCTCTCTCATCTCTTTAAAATCAGTATGTTTAGCTTGTCTGGTGAACTTATTTAATTTTCTTTTCTTTGCTTTTGTAAATCTTTTTGAAACCAGTGATTTTATGGATTTTTATATTTTTTTCAATTTTATTTTCATATTGAAATTTCTCCCTTCTGCACCTATTGAGAAAGCACCAGAAATAAAACTCATTACAAACATATATATATATATATATATATATATATATGCAAAATTAATTTCCACTTTAGCTATGTTCTCAGAATAAAAAGAAATAGAAGAAAATATATGTCATTCTGCATTCTTGAGTACATCAATTCTTTTTCTGGAGGGTGGATAGCATGTTTCATCATGAGTCTTTTGGGATTTTGTTTGGTTATTGTGTTGATCAATTACTAAGTTCAGAATCGGTTATCTTTACAATACTGATTCTGCTTGCTTTGCATCACTCCATACAAATCATCCCGGGTTTTTCTGAAATCATCCTCTTTATTATTTCTTACAGCACAAAAGAATTTTATTGCATTTATGTACTTTATGTACTAATTCATGTATTACTTGTCTAGTCATACTCAAATTGATGGGCATCCCCTCAGTTTCCAGTTCTTTACTATCACAAAAAATGGCTGCTATCAATATTTTTGTACATATGGGCTCTTTTCCTTTTTTTATTTCTTTGAGATTTAGATCTAGTAGTATTAGTATTGCTAGATCAAAGGGCATTCACAACTTAATAGTTTGGGGGCCTAGTTCCAAATTGCTTGCTATGATGTTTGTACTAGTTAACAACTTTTTTTTTAGTTTTTGTTTTTGTTTTTTAGGTTTTTGCAAGGCAATGGGGTTAAGTGGCTTACCCAAGGCTGCACAGCTAGGTAATTATTAAGTGTCTGAGACTGGATTTGAACCCAGGTACTCCTGACTCCAGGGCCGGTGCTCTATCCACTGCGCCACCTAGCTGCCCCACTAGTTAACAACTTTGACAGCAGTGTATTAGTGTACCTATTTTCCCACATCCCCTTTAGCATTTGTGATTTTCTGGGGTTTTTTTTATCATCCTAACTAATATTAATATAAGTATGAAGTGATATCTCAGAATTATTTAATTTGCATTTCTCTTTAGTGATTTAGAGCATTCTTCCATGTGACTATTGATAACTTTGATTTCAAACTCTGAAAACTGCCTACTCATATCATTTCATCATTTGTCAATTGGGGAATGACTCATTCTTGTAAATGCAATTCAGTTATCTATATAATTTTAAATTGAGACCTTTATCAGAGAAACTGTCAGCAAAGAATTTTTCCCCAGTTATTCTTTTTCTTCTCACTTTAGTTGCATTGCTTTTCTTTGTGCAGAAAGTTGTCAATTTCATCAAAATTATGCATTTTATTTCCTGTGAACCTCTCTCAGTTGTTTGGTCATTAATTCTTCCCATATCCATAGATTTAACAGAATTTCTTCCAAGGTCCACTAATTTACTTATGAGAGCATCCTTTATATCTAAAATTATATATCAGTATTAATCTTACGTGGGTATGTGGTCCTGGATGTTGGTCTTTGCCTAATTTCTGCCAGACTGCTTTTCAGTTTTTCCAACGTTTTTGTCAAATAGCCTAAAAGCTTGGATTTTCAGATTTATCACACACTAGGTTACTGTGCTCATTTTCTTCTGTATGTTACGTATCTAATCTGTTCCACATTTCAACTTTTCTTTTCCTCACCTAGTACCAATTTGTTTTGATGATTACAGATTTGTAATACAGTTTTGAAATATGTTCTGTTAGGCCCCCCTCTCTCTCTGCATTTTATTTTCATTGATTCTCTTGATAGTTTTAATCCTCTGTTTCTTCAGGTAAATTTTGTTGCCATTTTTTTCTTATTCTGTAAAAATAATTCTTTAGAAATTTGATTATTATGACATTTAATTAATTAATTGAGCATTATTTTTTTATATTGATTCAACCTATCCATGAATAATGAGTATTTATTTCTCTGGTTATTTAGATCTATTTGTACAAAAATGTTTTGTAATTGTGCTGGTATAGTTCTTATGTGAATCTTAGCAGATAGACTCCTCTAAGTATTTTATTCAGTGTAATTATTTTCATTGGAATTTCTCTTTTTCCCCCTCTTCCTGATGGTTTTTTGCTAGTAATGTACAGAAATACTAATGATTTCTTTAGTTTTATTTTATGTCCTGCAACTTTGCTGAAATGGCTAATTGTTTGATTCTTTTTTCTCTCTCATCTCTAATGTTTATTCCTGGTTTGTTTGTTTTTTTTTCTTTTTTGCTTTTGCTATTGTTTTATTCCTGTTTTATGTTTCTAACTCAGTATCAAATAGTAATGTTGATAATGGACTTATTTTTCACCCTGATCATCCTGGAAAAACTTCTAGCTTTTCTTCTTTACAGATAATACTTACCCTTGGTTTAAGGAAAGCTCCATTTATTCTTGTACTTTATAGTCTGTTGACTATATTATTTTTTGTTGCTACTGTTGTCATTTGTGCTTATAGTTTTCCTGATTTTGAATCAGCCCAGCATTCCTGATATAAATCCAGCCTGGTCATAGTGTATAGTCTTTGTGACTCTCCCTGGTTTTAGTCATCAAAACACCATATTTGTGTCACAGAAGGAATTTGGAAACATTCCTTTATCTGTTTTTTCAAATAGTTCATAAAGTGTTGGAATTAATTATTTTTTAAATGTTTAGTAGAATTCTTTTATAAATTCATTTGGTTTGGGCTTTTCCCCCTCCTTAAGGATTTCTTTTTCTAATTATTCTATTTTCTATTCTGTTTATATGGGCAGTTTTTATTTTTGTAAATATTCATCTATTTCATTAAGATTGTCAGTTTTGTTTGATTATAATTAGACAAAATGACTTCTAGTAATTGTTTTGATTTCATCTTCATTGGTTTTGAATTCATCTTTTTCATACTACGAATTCAGTTTTCTTTTTATAAATCAAATTAGCCAGTGACCTGTTTACTTTATTGTTGTTGCATTCTGTTTTTCCCTTAGAAAACAGTGCCTAGTTTTATTTATTAGTTCAATGGCTTTGTTCTTTTTTTCTTCTTTTTGGTTTTTGTGGGACAGTGGGATTAAATGACTCACCCAAGGTCACTCAGTAAGTACTAATTCATGTTCTCCTGACTCCAAAGCCAATACTATGCCACTTAGCTGCCCTTCTTTTTTCTTTTAATTTCATTAATCTCCTTTGATTTAGCAGCATTTCTACTTTGATATTTAATTGAATGTTTAATTTATTGATTTTCTAATTTTTTTCATTACATACCCAATCCATTGATCTGTTCTTTCCTCTCTTTCATTGATATAAGCATTTAGAAATAGAATTTTTCCCATAAGTACTGCTTTGCCCGTATCCCACAGATTTTTGCATGTTATCTCACAAAAATTCTTTAGAATTAAGGTGTTTAATTTCTAATTACTTTTTATTTTGTTTTAAAAGCCCATTATTGAATGAATTATTATTGTATTATGGCAAGAAAAAGATGCATGTAATTTAATTTCTGCTTGCCTTCATTTGTTTCTAAGATTTTTATGCCTTAATACATGATCAGGTTCTGTGAAAATGCTGTACATAGCTGAGAATAACTTTGTCTTGTTTATTTTGTGGTTAGATATACCTGGAACTGAGAAGGCTAAATGAAAGTCTTTCACTACTATATTTTTTTACTATCTTTCATTCTGTAACTCATTTGACTTTTAGTGAAATGTAGTTTCCCTGTTTATTGCTTTTAAATTTTTTTTTGCTTTTGATTTGTCTCAGATTGTGATTGCCATCTCTGCCTGTTTTTGCATCAACTGAAACCTGAAAATTCTGTGTGTGTCTTTCTGTCTCAAGTTTGTTTCTTGTAACAAAGAATTATTGGATAATGGGGTTTTAAGTCATTCTGATTTCTCCTTGCATTTTATCATTTCATCTCTTACTTTCACAGTTATGATTGCTAACTTTAAGTTTCCCTTTATCCTAATCCTTTCTATTTATCCTTTCATTCGACTTCTCAGGAGTATTTCCTTCTTATCACTATCTTTAATATGCCCTTCCTCTTCCCTACCTTTTCACTTAATTCTTTTTCCTTCTACTTCCTTGTTGAGTAAAATGACCTTCTATCCTCAACTGTTTGTATATGTGTGTCTTTCCTTCTTGAACCTGTTTAGATGAGAGTAATATTCAAATGTTTCCTGCTCCTCTCCACTGCCCTCTCCCTTGTATAAACTCTTCCTTGTGTATCCCATTTATATGTGATATTTTTCCACCTTTTTACTTTTTTCCCTCCAACCCTCTCTTTCCTCACACTTCATTCTTCTTTTGAGATCCTCCAGACATAATTTAATTACCTCCCATATTTCTGTCTAATTAGTCTCTCTGTAAGATTCCTGGTGATAATAAAAACTTAGGAATTACATGTAATTCTCATATAATAATGTAAGCAGTTTTTTAGACCCTTACGATTTCCCACTTATATTTATCATTTTATACTCTAATTGAATTCAATGTTTAATGTCAGTAATTTTATTCAATTCTTTTCGTTGTATCGGAAATGGATGAGAGTTGTCCTTCATTTCACTAAGTATCCATTTTCCCTTTGTAGAATTCTGTCTAGGTTATCTTGGTTGTAATTCAAGATTGCTGCCTTCTACAATACCTTCCATTCCTTTATAGAAGTAGCTGCCAAATCTTAAATAATACTGACCATGACTCCATAAGTACTTGACTTACGATATTTATTTCTTGACCTGAGAGTTCTGAGTATTGGCCATAATTATATTAGGAGTTTTCATTTGGAAGGTTCTTTCGATTTCTGCTTTTTTTTTTCTTGGTTTTGATATCTGATCTCTTTGATAATTTCTTTAATGATGATGTCTAGATTTGTTTTCTGTTCATGACTTTCAAGCAGACTATTGATTCTTAAATTATCTCTCATCAATTTTACAATTCACTGTTTTTTTCCTGTCAACTATTTACTATTTTCTAATTTTTCTGGGATTTTTACTTTGTTAATTATTTTTTAAAGTCACATGGAGTCATTAAATTCCATTTGGCCAGTTCTAATTTTTAAATAGTTTTATTCTTCAGTAGGATATTTTTTTTTAGGTTTTTGCAAGGCAAATGGAGTTGCCCAAGGCCACACAGCTAGGTAATTATTAAGTGTCTGAGACCAGATTTGAACCCAGGTACTCCTGACTCCAAGGCCAGTGCTTTATCCACTATGCCACCTAGCCGCCCTCAGTAGGATATTTTTTGTTACTTTTTTTGCCTGATTGTTCTCTTTTCATAATTTTCTCAGCTCTCATTTTTTTTCTTCATTTTTCTCTCTACCACTGTTTACCTGGTTTAATTTTTTTTTTGCTCTTTTTAAATTTCCTTTTTTTTTTTTTGTTCTTTGCTCTTCCAGCAATTCTTGTTGGACTTGTATCCAATCTGCATTTTACTTTGAGAATTTGCTGGTAGATGTTTTCAAGTCATTGTCCTCTTCTGCCTTTTGCCTTAGGTATCCCTGTTACCAGCAGTAGTTCTTCTGGTCAGGCTCCTTTTGTTTGTTCATTTTCCAAGCTATTTCTTTTATTTTTTTAATAGCATTTCATTTTTTTCCCTCTCAATTAAATGTAAAGACAATTTTTAACTTTTTAAAAATTTTAAATTCCAATTTCCACATTTTCTTCTTCTGCCCCATTCCTAAGATGGTAAACAATTTTGAACTCTGCAAATTCCTGATCCAGATTCAGGTCTATTAGCTTATATGTGGTTGAGTTTCATTTGCTATTAATGTGCATTTCTGCAGTTGACCTGCATTTGGTCATAGTCATCTTCCCTGACATTTCCATGGCAGGTTGAGTTGAGAACTGAGTCATTGCTCTGCTCTGGGCTCAGGGCCAAAATAAGTTTCTAGAATTTTTTTTTATACTCAACACTCAGATAGGCCTCCATGCTCTATCCCAGATAATCTTCTTCACCTCTGTAACCCAAAACTGTGTAAAGATGGTACCCATTCCTTCTCCTACCACTAGTTCAGAGTTCCCCCCATCAGAAAAGGAGGATTCCTTTTCTGTTCCTGGGTACTGGAATACTTTTAGATCTATTTCTGGTGGTACTACCACCTGACTATGATCCTGGCCCCTCCCTACCCCCAGTGTCTTCAGATCACCCCTCCAGCCACTCCCTTTCTCTCTCCTTTTTCCAATCAGAATTCATTCTAGAGTATTTTCTAAGTTATGGAGGATGTGTGTTGGAAGAGCTAGAGAAAAATGTCCTCACTCCACCATCTTTACTCTGCCACCCAGCCTATTTTTTTTAGTGAGGTTTTTTGCCTCTTTTTCTTCTAGATTGTCTTTCGCTTCTTTATAGTTTCATTCTCAATCTAGTATTCTCTCTTCTGTTTCTTTATTAAGACTTAACATTGTAAATTCCAATTTTTCTATTCTGCCCATTATTTTTTGTTGTGCAGGCTACATTCCTCTTTTAAATAACTCAAGAACAGCATGTTGTGGTCCTTTATTCTCCTCAGATTGTACAGGGTTTCATCAAATATCATTAGGTGTTCAATCATTTTCTTTTGCTTTCTAGTATTAATTCAGAAATGCCTACTAGATCTGGAAACCACATTTCTTTCTGTTACTAAATCTTGTTGATTTATTTTCTTATGTTCAAAGTCTTTGAATTTTCTTCCTCCTGAGATCATTTGTAATTTCATTCTTTTTCTAACTCTCCTACTCCCTCCTTTCTAATGATGGTTTCCTTATGAACTAGATCTCAAAGCATCTCAGTTTTATCCCATACTGGGCAATTCACAGTACAGCCCCAACCTGGATGCTGTGTACTTACCCTCAAACTTAGTAGAGTACCATATAGCCCCACTACACACAGTATCCTGTCCCATTTGCTCTATTCCTCAGTTCTCTAGCCTAATCCTGGCAATCGTGCTAGTACTATGGGTTTGAACCTTTTCCTAGTTTGAGTTTCTAGGAGGAGATGGGGATGGAATGTGGTAATGAGTTATATTTTCAACTTTTACATGTACCCAACCCTTTTCCCACTGCTTTGGGTCTACTGCAGAGATATTTTGAAATTCGGAATGCTGCCTACTTTCATATTAGCTATGTGGACTCAGAGAGCTTCTATAATCTGATGTACATTAGAGATATGATGACTGTTTTATTGTTTGTTCTTCATTCTCAAAGAAGACCATGACATCAGGGAGATGATATCAAAACAAGCACATGAATTGAATTTGAAGGAGGCAGTGCTTTGCTAAGTCACCAGTCTCATTTTCTCTTCTGGAGTCATCTGAGTCCAGTGGTCAGATATGAATTAAGACAACTAGAGATGTCCCTGGATGTGAGGTAATCAGCGTTGAGTGACTTGTCTAAGATCACATAACTAGTTAGTTTCAAATATCTGAGACTGGATTCAAACTCCTGTCTTCCTGTCTTCAAGACCAGTGCTCTGGCTGTCCTTGTGCCTGAGCAGTCTTATGCAGCCTGGAGCTATGATCTTCTTAACACTGGAAAGAAAGAGCAGAAACTAGAGTTTGGGGTTGGGTTTTGTTGTGAGCCTATGTAGGTTGGCTAGTGCAGCTTCACTGCTTTGGGGCAAGGGGGTTGAATGAACTCATTATAGAAGTCACTTCATGAGTTCATTGGGTTGTTTTTTTTAAATACTGTCTTTTGGATTCTAGGTGTCCTAAATCATGGAGATAGCTGGAGCTCCTTTATATTTATCACATAATTTCTATTTTGGAGAGGTTCAAGAGATCAAGGGAATCAGAAAAACTGTCTAGTCCTTCATTGTGATTATCACCTAGCCTACTGTTTGCTTCTGAATTTATTCCTCTTTCATTACCTAAGCTAAAACCCAAAACCTCTTCTCTCTGATACTCCTAGTTCTAGGTCCCCTCCTTTATAGACCATGGTAATGTGCCCTCAAGCTAAATAGCGATTGGCAAGGCTAACAAATAACATCTGTTTTTGTACACTTTGCTAGCTCAAGGATCTCTTCCTACTTGGTAATGCCTGCCCTTTTTTCCTCCATCTCTGCCCGCTTTCATTGCCCATAAAATGGAATGCTCCAAGAGACCCCTTGCTCCTGATCAAACCCTGTCCCCAGTATCCACAGACAGTTTAAACTTAAAAATGATTCACTCTGGTCTATGTTCTTGAATTTCTCTGTCAGAAATCAGTCTGATTTACTAGATCATTGTGGAAGAGATGTAGAAGGCAAAATTGGTTGTATTTCTTGCCACTCTACATTTTGACTCTACCCTCACAAAGAGTGATCTGGGTGGTGGCAGAATTGGAGGTCATGCTATAAAGGTTAATTGAAGAGATTTAAAGGAGATTAAGCATGGTATTGTGAAAGGAATGCTGATCTTATAGTCAAAGGTAAATGAGGTTAGATCCCCAACTTTGCCACTTAGTGAATGCCTTTATAATCATGCCTTCTCTAAACTTGAGTTTTCTCATTTATATGTCTTGGGGTTAGATCATTTAAAAAGTACTTTTTGGCTCTTAGTGATGCTCCATGTAGAATTGTAGAATATTAGAGTTAGAAAAGACCTTCAAGAGAAAATAAACTGAAAGCAGAGAAATTAATTAGTACTTATTGAAAGTTCAAACCAAAAGTAATGAGTGCCTAAGCTAACCACTACATTGACATTAAAATTGAAAAGTATGGAGTAGATCTAAATCATAGAATGACTTTTTAGAAAGAGAAACAATATAATTTTTTATGTTATATTGTTTGATTTTATAACCTCCTGAAAAATAATATGATATCAAAAAGTAAGAGAAAGTAGACTGAAACCTCAGAACTACTAGCCCATACTTAAATAGGAATCCTTTAAAGAGTTAGTCCTTCCACATCAAGAGTGCTTCTGCAATCTGGAAAAACTGCATAAAATGTTTTGATATTCCCTTCATACCAGAGAAGAAGCCTTAATTTTTATCTTTTTCTTTTGTGGGTTCTTTACAATACCTTATTTGAAAATTTGGGTTGATGTTGTACAATACTATACATAAATTTTATGGATTTCTGAGTTTCTAAACTTTTTCTGTGTCTTCTGCTAATCATTCTGTAACATTTCTATTGTTCCTGGGGCAGCTAGGTGGAGTAGTGAATAAGCACTGGCCCTGGAGTCTGGAGGACCTGAGTTCAAATTTGGCCTCAGACACTTAATAATTACCTAGCTGTGTAACTTTGGGCAAGTCACTTAATCCCATTGTCTTAAAATAAAATTTAAAAAAAAATTCTATTATTCCAAAGTAAGCTAAATTCTTAAGACATCTATTGTGTTGAATTCTCATTGGTTGATTGATCTTCCTCTGCTTCACCCTATCCACTATACTTCTCTCAAGACTTAACATCCCCATATTTTCAGCAGATCCTTCAGTACGTGATCTCAAGACCCTTCATTGTTCTAAGCACCCTCAACATACTCCAGTTTTCCAATGCCCTTCCTAAAATGTGGCACCCAGAGCTAAGCACAGTATATAAGGTCTGGATAGGGAGCAATAACAAATGCCTATTGCCCTGCTGGTTCTGGATGCCTTCTTTCAAAGAAGCCTAAGATTGCCTGTACTTTTAACTAGGACTATCAATAAAAGTTGCAGAGTCCATTTTTAATTAATGGAAATTTTTTTAAAAGTTTTCCAAAAGTGGAGGGACCTGCTTCAAGAGTGAGTAGGTTTCCTATTACTGGAGGACTTTACATGGAAACTAGACAGGTCTAGAAAGCTTAGATGGGGATTTGAAGGGAAGTCTCATTTTTTTCTGAACTCAGGATTGTGAGGCAACCTGGCATAGATCCTTTTCTTCTGATTTCCTTAAGAGACAGGATCAGAGAAGAAGAAATGGGTCAAAATCCCTCCCCCTCCCAGTATGATGATAATTATTACAATAGAATACATTTAAGATTTGTACTAGACTTCTTCACAGCATTCCTGGAAGGGTGGTGGTGCAAGTATGATTATCATCTTAACTTCAGAGCTGAGGAAGCTGAAGCTCACATAGCAAATCACCCAGAGTAACTGTACAAGTATTGAACTGGAAAGCTGCAGTTCAAACCAATTCTCCTGGCTTCACGGACAGTCCTCTTCCTTCTATGCCCTCTGGGATCAGGGTTTGGGTGCTGAAACCCAGAGTCAAGTCCAAGAGAGAAATGAGTCAACACAAAGTGGGACCTTTTTATAGCCCCACCCCCAATTCTGTCTCACTGAGCATGTTGATTTATTCATTTGGTGACACAGGGAAGGTTTGTATTGTAAAGTGAGGATGGATGTGTTTTTTTTTTGGTAAGTTCCCCAGGAAGTGAAAGTTCTAGAAAATGCTAACCACCTTCTGCTCTCTAGGTTCACTATTGAATCAGTTTAACTTCTTAACACCTCTCAGTGCTAGGGTTTTATTACCTTTTTAAGCCAGTTAGTTTATGTGCATTTTTTAACACTGAAAAACATTTGAAAAGGTGCCTCACTGTTCTTGTCAAAACTCCCACAATGAGACCAGAAGAGAATTTTTGTAAAAAAGAAAAGGAAATAAACCCCCCAACCCCCAAACCTGAACTTCTCTCTTCTTGCCCATACATAGCACTAACTATAGACAGTTTAAGGACTGTAACCTACCCAAGTTAATTGAGTTAAATGAACAACTAATCTTTCATTATTTAAATACTAGGTGAGAACCCATTTCAGTCAGTGACATCAGCACAAGTCCTAGTATAGGAGCTTCCCCAGGCTGATTGGTGTTCACTCAGCCCTGTGGTCAGGCTTTGGAGGGGTTCCAGTAGGCAGCCATGTGTTTCCAGCCACACTAGTGCTGTTCTCAGCCCCTGGAACAGATGGAGCCAGGGCATCTGCAGCAGCCCGAGTGACAGCTCCAGAGAAGGTTGAGCTCATTGACATACTATCAAATTCTACTCACTCACTGGGTAACACAGTTGGGCTGGCAGGTGAGTGACTGTGCCATGCTTATACCACCTGGAGCCTGAAGATATATCCTACCTACCCCAGACAGCCTTCCTTTCATAGTGCATACCCCCTCCTCTGTCTAATCATCAGGGCCATTGAATCAAACACTTATGGACATGGAAGCCTTTAGAAAGATCATGAAATCCCTGGGTCTCATGAGTCACATGGTAAGGAAACCACTGTGGAGTGAGAAAAACACTTAACTTTGTGGTTTTTGAGGACCACAGTGCTTATTTTGACTCTTCACAGGGACTTGATTGTTGACTGTGGGCCAGTCATCCACTCTTCTTGGATCTCAGTTTTCTCATCTCTAATATGAACAATCTGTTTTTCTCTTAGTCTAGTAATCAGGGTAGATCTGTCCTGGACTTTGGTCAGTGGCCATGTATAGGACTTAACATGAGGAAATTCCATTCATTGTCTCCACACAGGAAGGGCAGATGGAACCATCAGCAGCCCCTGCTACTCTCCTGGCAGTGCCAGCCTGGGCCGAGGAAGTACAAGTCGTTCAATTGCCAGGTGTGTAGGGGCTGGGAGGAGGAGAAGGGAGAGGCCTAAAGAAGGATTGTTCATAGCTCACTGCCTCTTGTTTCTCTCCCACTCCCTTATTCTTTACAGCCGAGCCATACAACGTAGCCTGGCTATCATCCGTCAAGCCCGGCAGAAGAAAGAAAAGAAGCGGGACTATTGCATGTACTACAATCGCTTTGGAAAGTGCAACCGAGGTCAACATTGCCCCTATATTCATGACCCTGAGAAGGTGGCTGTGTGTACCAGGTACTTAACAGGGATCCTGAGGACTGGGAATCACATGATCAACATTTGGGTTGATGAATTTGCTGACCCAGAGAGTCTAGTGACCTTTTTGTTCTCTGACCCAGAAAGCTGATAACATTGTTGGTCCCATTTTTATAGATATGGAACTGAGACTCAATGAGGTTAAATTATTTACCTAGGGTCACACATACCTAGTGAACATCAGAGCTGAATCTTGTTCTCTGTTCTTCTCTAACAAATCTTTGTGCTCTTTCCATTGCACCACTATGCTGTTAGAATGTTCCTACACTGTGAAGTAGTACAGGGAGCATTAGATTTAAAGGCAGTGGATCTAGGTTCAAATCAGGTCTACTTCTTGTTCTTTGTATATCCATGGCAATTTTCTTCTATTTCCTTATCTATGAACTTGACAAATCAGATGGTTTTATGGGCCCCTTCTCGATCTAAATCCTGTGGTCCTTGGATTCCCACTACTGCTTCAGTCATCTGTGACTGGCATAAGCCCTGAATCTGATACATCTTCTACCCACCTCTAGACCAAGGTAACTAACCAACCTGTTAGTTCTAGCCTTCTGTAGTCATAGGATTATAGAATTTGTATCTGGAAGCAGTCCTAATCATCTAATTTAATCCCTTTGTTTTACAGGAAGAAAAAGGGAGATCAGAAGAGGGAAAGGGACCTGCCTAAGGTTATGCAGATAATTAGTGGCAGGACTAGATTTAGAACCAGGGTCTTCTGACTCTGAGACTAAGGCCCTTCCTATAATAATATATGAACATTGATGGCATTGATGGCCTTGAGGGACAAGAGCTACTGGAAGAACTTGTAACTCCTGGCCTATTAATAGCTGCACAGTATCTTACCAGTGTAAACATGCTGTATCTGGATCCACATCTTCTCAAGGCAAAATGTATTGCAAAGGAGATTTCCTCTTTCCTTTAGAAAAAGCTTTGAACGCTAAGTATATGTGCTTTATAAAAGTTATCTCTTGGCTTTCATATAAGCCAGGAGGCTGTAAAAATGGTTTCACTTTGCCTTCCACACTATACAGCTAGCTAACAGCAGGTTAACCTTGGTTCTTTACATGAAAGCTCCACCTCCTAGTTCATTTCACCATTTCTTAATCTAGTGCTGATTATGAGTCCCTCCCTGTATTTGATCACCATAGAGTTGAAATAAAAAAAAGAAAGTGGTGTTCCAGGCCCTGCTAGAGAAGACTGGAGAGATGAGACCCCCACACACATAAAATAATTAGAAAACAGTATGCAACTGAATGTAATCAGCTCTCGTTAAATTTATATAATCAGATCTATAATAGATGAGAGGTTTGAGAGGTCACCAAGGTCTACAGAAGTCGTAAGTGTTGGTGTGGCAGAACTGAACATGAAAAAATGGGAATAGCATGCATCTAGGCCAAGAAAAGCTACAGAGGCAACAGAAAAAATAGGGTGTTCTCTGCAGTTAGGAAAATAGACTGGAATTCAGACTGGTTTGCAGGCCATACTGCTCAACCAGTAACGTTGTACCTATCCAAATGCTCCACTACTACTGAAATGTCAGCTCTTCCTTGGCTTTAAGAAGTAAAATCAAGGCTGGGATAAGCAATGGACTGTTAAGGGCACCATAGGAAGTTGGCAGGGATCTTGTATTGATTATCTCTGTGCTAATCCACCCTTGTCATAGTTTTTCCATTCAGTGTGCATAACTAGCCCTATTTGAAAACTCCCTGTTACCACTACCTTAGGTGGAGACTGAGGGATAGGGGCCACTGGTATGGGTAATTTTCTCAAATAATACATTTTTGAATATTTCCTTAAGGATCTCTATCTTTCATTTCTAACAGATTTTTACGGGGAACATGCAAAAAGACAGATGGAACCTGCCCCTTTTCTCACCATGTTTCCAAGGAGAAGGTCTGTATGGCTTAATGAATGCACTGGGGCTGACATTCATCTGCACTGGGAATGAAAGTCATCAATAGACATTCAAACTTTGTTAGAGGGTCTCTGCTATTCTGAGGGTCAGGCTTCTGTGTGTGTCACCCTTTTGAGTTGCCTCCTTCTATATGTATTAAGTGAAGGAATACTTATCCTGGGGAATAAGAGTCAACTTGCAGGAATGAATTTGCTGGGTGGCAAATCTACTCAGGATATAGGAAGTTAATGAGTGAAGGACTCACTCTAAAAACATAAGTATCTCTAAGAAATTTGGGTTTTGTTATCTTGGGCTTTGTGAATAGAAGCATAATATCCAGAAGAACATCAAGGGAGAAGATATTGTCATTATCCTTTGTTCTAAGCAAATAGCATCTGGAATCATATGTTCTGTTTGGGCATTACATTTTGGGGAAGACATTGAAAATACTGAGGAAGTCCAGAGAGGAATGACCACCTGATTAATGAAAGGACTAGAGATCAGATCATTTGAAGATTATTAGAAAAAAACTAATAATGTCAAGCCTGGAAATGATTTAGGAGTCCAGAATTAACAAAATGGATGATTTCAGGAATTTTAAGCGTGTTCATGTGGAAGGGAAAAGAGACTCATTCTGATTGGATCCAAAGAGTCATGGTCACAATTTGCTGAAAGGCAGATTTGAACTTAACTATAAGAAAAAATCAGAGCTTTGGAGTTGTGTCACTTGAAAAATTTTCATCACTGGAGGTAGATTCTCCTTCCCTACCCCCAAGGTGTTATAAAGAATATTCTTTTTCAATTCAAATTGGATTAAATCGTCTTTGAGATCCCTTCCAACTTTGATATTCCTTAAATCTGACTTGATTGTGCAAGAAGTACCTACTAGTTTCTGGCAAGATTTTAATGTGCTAAAGTGAGAAGTATGAGAGTACCTAATTAGAGGATTTTTCTAATCTTCTGGGGATTGACCTAGTCTCCTTTTGACCTTTGGAGGTAGTGATGTATAATGCATGCACAAGAGTGATTTACTGTTGCTTATGTTAACAGAAATATTAGGGTTATACTTCTCAACCCTAACAATCTAACTTTATTAATAAAAAGCATAAATAACTTTACTTTGTATAATCTATTAAACAATAAAAACAGTAACCCTACCAGGATCAAACTACCAACTTGATTTTCTAGGGCTTTCCAAGAAGCATATCTTGTCCTTTTACTCAATGACAATTCCATCCTGCCCATCAGTTCCACAAATTTCTGTCAGTCAATCAGCATGGCCCTTAGGCTAAAATGGGGGATGTTTTAGTCTCAAATTTGGGACAGCAGGAGCCAGCTTTATTTTTAGACCCAAGATCAGGCTGAAGACTTGGGGTCTCCAGTTTAAAGACTGGATTTCTTACAATTATAATTCAGGGTGTTAGCCAATTGTTGTTGATTATCTAAGCTTATGATGAAAGGGAGATTTTCGGTCAAAGTTAATGTCATTAGCAAGTGTTTGAAGGAGTGTTTGGGGGGGTACATGTCATTAGCAATTACTTACTAAAGTCTCGGGGACACAGTCAGTATTAGTGGTTATTTACCAGATTTGGATGACATATGTCATTAGTAGGTGTTTACCAGTTTGAGAGATACGCACTTCATTGTCAAACTAAACTACTCAAGTCCTATCCTATTACATAAAAATAACTTACATGAGATTCTTTCATAGATTGGAGTCTTAAAACAAAATGGAGTCATTTATGTTAGAGCAACAAACTTATTCTTACCAAAGAGATCTGATGTACATTTTCCTCTAAGGGTTGTGGGATGAACATCAGATCCATCATTAGAAGACTTGGGGTTGGAATCCCCAATTTGCTACTTATTATTTGTGTAATCTCAGCTAAATATCTTTCTTTCTCTCAGCTTCACTTTCCTCATTTGTAAAGTCAGAATATTGAACTGTATACTCTCTTAGGTTCCTTCAAGTTCTTGATCCTACAACTTTCACCAGGATCACCAAGACTCACCACAGTGGATTAGTAGAGAAGGAGAGAAATATGGAAGGAGAGGCATGGGGTTGAGGGAATGAGACTTTCCCCAGGAAGTCAGAGCAAGGGTGGCAAGCAGAAATTCTCATTCACAACATTCTGATACTTGAAGAGACATCCTTCACATTCATCTTTTACTTCCCTCCTTCTTGTGGCTTGTAACAGAGAAAGGACCAAGAATAGTAATTCGACCTTATGAGTTGGACTTTTCTATCCTGCTCTATCTCTGTTTTATGAGTAACACCAACAAATCATCACTGCATCCCCACTTCCTAAATGATGCCTACTTTGCTGGGAGCCAGAGACTAGGCAGTTCATTAACCCATTGGAAATCTATCAGACTAGAAGTCTGGAATTTGGGAAGATCTTGCCATAGATTATCACAAAAAAGGTCTACATCAAAAACATCTCCTTCCCTCCTTGTCTCTCCTCCTCAGTCAACACTGTTTTTACTTTCTTTCTGTGTTCCCCCCTTTCCTAAAGCCAATTCTAAGGTATACCCCTGTAGCCTTGGACTCAGACCTAAGGATCTAAGTGGAATTGACATCCAGTCAGTCACTCTTTGCTTCAGCCTTTTCATCTCTTTCATCTTGACCATGAGGGATTTAGTGATAATCCAAGCCACCAGTATCTTCTCCTGCTTGGGAGCTGAATCCATGGCTTACCCAAATTAGGTCCATTAAGGTATTCAAAACAGAAAGATACTGTTATCCTCCTCAAACAGAATCCTTATGGTGCAGCTGGTTAGAATAACCAGAAACCTTGTGCAGAAGGTAAGGACTAATATCAAAGCCCTAGCTCGCAAAATAATATCAATAGTTCCCACTTCTTTGGCTCTTTCTGATTTACAAAACATTTTTCTCACAGTAACTCTGTGAGAGAAACATAACCAATATAGTTATTTCTATTTTACATTTGAGAAAATAGGTTCAATGATGATTTATCCAAAACATGGCGCAGTAAGCAATGAATCCTGGTTTTCTCAAGCCCAAGTTTTTTGACTCCAAGTCTCATGCTCTCCAGTACTTTCTGCTATTTCCAAGGTGCTACCTTGCTTCTTCCCTGAATCAGACTCCACATCTTCCTAGGTTCTTCAGCCAGGCAGTATCTTAGGCATAAGGTCAAGAGGATAGGACATCCTTTCCCTCTACTTCACCCTTCTCTAGTTGGGAGGAAATAGGATGAAAGACATTCAGCCAATAGAGTAAAGGAGGGGCCATGGTAGAAGATGTGGGAAGTTTGAAAAGAGAAGAAAAGGTTTGTGGGGAATGAGAGATAGGGAACCAATTAGGAATAAAAACTGCCTTGTACTAGGATTCAGTCAAAGCTAGATATGATTAATAGTATATACTGTCAGGACACTTGTATGACTTCTTTGAGCTCCGTTCAGCAACATGTAAATAGAAGGAAAAGAAGTATATGGTGGAATAATCCAGGACTGGGATTTGGCAAAGAATGAGAGGTGACAAGATACCAGGGCAAAGGTTTTGAGAGTTGATAGCAGTGTGGAGTTTAATTGGGAAGGATGAAAAATGAAATAGGAGCAGAAAAACCTGAAAAAGTATTGAGGGAAAAGAATCAGTTTAGGGAAGGTGATACACAGAGTAAGAGATAGAATCAAAAGAAATTATGGATAGATAGAGAAATATAAAATTTTGACTAAGGCATTGCAACAATTATAGGTTATGGTGAGAAGCAGAGTAACTATCTTTATGGGTGACTGAGTTACAGAGAAAAATTAGATTAAAGTTCAGTTAAAGTTAAAGTTCATTTAAGAATTAGAAAGTTAAGGAGTTGGAAAAAAGGTCATCATGGATGTTACAGTCCCTTAGGATCAAAACAAGAAGGAAGACACTGAGCCAGATGTTGAATTCCTGGAGAAGGGAGCAGCCACCATCATGTTGAATATAGTAGAAAATTTTAATCAAATAAACTTTGAAAGCATTCACATAGTATGTATATAACCTTTTGTTTGGCAACGAGGGATTCTCTTTGGGGGGTTTTTTTAAATAAAAAGGACTATAATCTACCTTCATTTTAATAGAAGAATACAGTATATGTGTATAAATTGAAAGTTGAAAAATAATATATCTATCTTTGAAATGTGATTGGAGAATAGCTTGTCATCCAGTTTAGCTAGAATAGAGTAGCTGATGGAGATAGAGTAAAATAAGTTGAAGAGATATTTTAGAACCAGCTTAAGATGGACTTGAAACTCCAAGCTAAAGAATTTCTTTTATCTTATATATTGTGGAGAGCCATAAACAGTTTTTGGACAGGGGAATGTTGGCATCAGAGCTCTGAAATTAGAAAAATGACCTTGACAACTGTGGGAGGGTTGGATTAGGAAGTGGGAAAACATGTCCAGGAAACAACTTCAGAGATCATTACAATAAGCTAGGTAAGAGGTAATAAGTAGTTGCCTCAGGGTGACTCCAGTGCCAGTAGAGCAGAGGGATTAGGTGCAAGAAATTTGGGATGAGGGAATTTGATAGATCCTGACAGCTCATTGTACTGGAATTTAGGAGAATATCCAGCCACAGGTTAATTTGGCCAGGACAGACTAAACGGTTTCCTGGTATGTTTTCTTTACCTCACCTCAGGCCCCCTGTTCAATTTGCCTGAAAAATTATTCCTGGTATTTAAGAAGTAAAATGTGAATAGAATCTTAGAGCTAAAAGAGTTTGTTGTAAACAAGAACCCACCCTATAGCAAGCCTCATAAATTGTAATTCAGTCTCAGCTTGAATAACTGTAATGAGGGAGAGATTACTGCCTCCAAAGTTAGCCCATTTCACCTTTGAGACAACTCTTAATTGTTAAGAAGTTTTTTTCTTATATCAAGCTCAAATCTGCATTTATGCAACTTTCATCCACTGGTCTTTGGAGACAAAAAGAACAAATCTAATCCTTCTTAAACATAATAGCCCTTTAGAAACTTGAAGATAACTATCTTGTGATTTGTAAAAAAAAAAATACTTATTCAAGATACTTATTCAAGTAAAAGGCCGTTGGTTAGTAGTAGCTATGTGGCACTATAGAGCATTGGGTCTGGAGTCAGGAAGTTCAGAGTTCAAATCCAGCCTCAGACACTGACTTAGCTGTGTGATCCTGGACAAGTTATTTAATCCTTGTTTGCCTCAGTTTCTTCATCTACAAAACAGCAGTAATACCATCTGCTTTCCATTGTTGTTGTGAGGATCAAGTGGCGTATTTGAAAGTACTTGGTAAGCTTTAAAGCACTTTATAAATGCTGCTGTTTCCCCTTAAAGCTCCTCTTTTCTAGATTCAATATCCCTGATTTCATCAAATGATGCTTATATGACTTCATGTGCAGTTCTATCACTGTCTTTCACTGGTCTACTTTGGATAGCCTCTAGTTTATATTTTTCTTATCTAATATACTCTCTTTTCATCATTAAAACAGTGAGCACTCTTTACTTAATAACTACTGACTACTGAACCATCACAACAGTCCTCAGCTGTCAGAGTGCATATCTAACAGGTCCCCATTACCTCCAGAATCAAGCCCTCCACAGCCTGGCCACCCCAACTATGCCGACCTGCTTGTTGTTGTGCGTGCGCGCGCACACACACATACACACACACACACACACACACATCACTCCCTCTCCTGAATCCCTGCCTTTGCATTGGCCTTTCATAGTCCTGCACTGCTAGTGCCCTCCTTCTGAGTGTTCCTCCAGTTCCTCCTGAATGCATCCTGCATGGGCAGTTATTCAAACATTGCCTCCCACATTTACTGTTAGCTTCTTGAAGAAAGCAACCTTTCCTTTGCCTCTTTTTAAGTTAGTCTCTGGTCCATAGAAGTTGATCCTTGTAAGCATTTAGCAAATGCTTGTTGACTAACTAAAGTGGGATACCCTAAACTGAACACAGTGCTCCAGATGTGATCTGAGAAAGGCATAGGACAACAGGAAATAGGATATCAATATACACTATTACTATTATTTTTATTATATGCATCCTTTTCTCCAAAGAGTCACTCAATATAACCAAAAATATTTTTAGAGAAAATAATCATTAATACCAACCAATACCAACCTTTTAAAAAAGGTACAAGTATATGCAAAGTTAAAAGCAGAGACTATACAAATATTATTTCATTTTTTAAAACACCTCCTCTGCAAATGAGTAATGGGAGAGCTTTTTCTTTTGTGGTTCTTCTCATTTTCATTGATGTAGTCCATATTTATTTTGTTTTCTTGGCTCTATTCACTTTACATCAGTCCGTCAGTGAACTTGGCATTAAACACTTACTATAACCCAGGCATTGTGCTAAGCCCCGGGGATACAAAAAGCTGCAAGTGGTTCCTGATCCTAAAGATCTGGAAATATCAAGGACAACAAGCAGACAAGCACATAACTATATACAAACAAATTACATGTGGAAGAAAGAGAAAATAATTAACAGGGGGATGGCATTAGAATTAAAAGGGATTTTGAAAGTCATCTTGTAAAAGATTTTACTTGAAACCTGAAGGAAGCCAGGAAAAGCAGTAAGTAGAGATGATCAGAGAGATCATTCTGGACATGGGGGACAGCTGAGAAAATAACCAGAGTCAAGAGATGAGTGACTTGTTAATGGAATAATGAGGCCAGGAGTACAAGAGGGTGGATCTCAGGTTATAAGAAGACTAGAAAGGTAGGAGGGGATTAGGTTAGGAAAGTCTCTGAACACCAAGCAGAGGATTTTGCAGTTAATCTTAGAGATGATAGGGAGCTACTAGAGTTTGAGTGAGGAAGAGGTGCAGCAGATTAGATTTAGAATTTAGGAAAATCACTCTGGTGAGTGAATGGAGGCTGGATTGGAGTGGGAAGAGACTTGAGGCAGGCCGACTCACTAGCAGGCCATTCCAGTAGTCTGGATATGAGATGATGAGGGCCTACACCAGTGTGGTAGGAGTGTGAGAGAGAGAGAAGGGCGAGTCTTTGAGAGATTTTGCAAAGAGGAAATCAACAAACCTTGGCAGCATGGTCATGAGGAATTGAGGATAAATCTTGGCTTAGAAACCTGTGTGACTAAGAGAATGGTGTTGTCCTCTAAGCAACAGTGAAGTTTGGGGGGGAAATAATGCATTTGGTTTTGGCCATGTGGCATTTGAAATGTCTACTGAACATCAGTCCTGAGATATCTGAAACACTGTGATACAAGATTGGAAGTCAGCAAAGAATTTGGGGAAGGATAGAAAGATTTGAGAATCATCAGCACAGTGATAGTAATTAAATCTTGGAAGCTGAGAGATCACCAAGTGCAGTTGTATAGAAGGAGAAGATAATGGGAAAGAACACTGGGACACCTACAATTACAGAATGTGTTTTGGATGGGAATCCAGCAAAGGAAACTGAGGAGAGTCTAATAAGTGAAGAACCTGAAAACCTAGAGACATTCATGGCTGCAGAGAAGTCAAGAAGAATGAGGACTGAGAAAATGTCTCTGGATTTGGCAAGTACAGAGATCATTGATGTTTTTTGTCCTTTGCTTCTCAAAGAAGACATGACATCAGGGAAGGTGATGCCATGATAAGCACATGAATCGGATTTGTATACTGATCCACCAGCCTCATTTTCTCCTCTAGAGTCATCTGGGTGGTGGCCAGGTAAGAGTCAGAACTACTCGAGGTGGCCCTGGATGTGAGGCATTCAGGGTTAAGTGACTTGTCCAAAGTCACACAGCTAGTAAGTATGAAGCTTCTGAGGCTGGATTCAAACTCCCATCCTCTTGACTTCGAGGCCAGTGGAGAAAGCTCTTTTGATGAAATGATGAAATTAAAAGCTGGATTGTAAGGGATGAGAAGAAAGAAAGTGGAGACAGCCTCCCCTAAAAGGAGCAGAAGAAATATAAGATGATAGTTAGGTACATTGGAAGGATCAAGTAAGGATTTTTTTTTTTTAATGGGGGAGACATGGGTAAGTTTGTAAGCAGTAGGGAATGAGACAGTAGACAGGAAAGATAGAAAATAAGCAATAAAATGAAGGTGACAGAGGAGTCGATTGCTTTAAAAGAGACTGGAAGTAATGACACTATTTGCATTGGTTAGGAAAAGGGCTACCTCTGTGTGAAACAAAAGTGATGGAAAAATTGGTGAAAGAAGGCATCATAGAAATGATGAAGAGGGAAGAAGAGCTCATGGCAAATGTCTTCAATAGCTTGATTAACATATGAGGCTAAATTCTCAGATGGGAGTGGGGGAAAGGAAACCATGGAAAGTTAGAGGAGGGATGGAAAAGGTTTGGAAAAATTATTAGTTCATGTAAATCTTTTGTTTCCTCTCCATGCTCATAATATTTGTTGTTTCTTATAGCATGTTAATATTACATTCATGTTCCAGTATTTGTTAAAGTCATTCCCCAGCCTATAGACTTCTACCTTGTTTCCAACTCTTTTCTCTTCTGTACCACTCTCAAGGTAACCTAAACTTGGATAATTGCCATCTCATCTATTAACTCATTGTGAGATTGCAGTCCTTTAAAGGCGCAAAATTTTGTTCTCACAGATTCTTTAACTTTTCCCTTAACCTAATACAAGACTTCCTATCCTGCTTGAGGTTTCCAACATTTAAAACCCCAAGAGCTAGCACCCATCAGTGACCAGTCAAAAATTGCTTTATAATGTATTTGATCCTGATGTACCTAGGAAACCTTCCTTTTCCATGCTCTTAATTCTGCATCTATGATCCTTAGGGCCCAGTTCTTTCTATACAGATGAAACATGGCCCCCTAGCCTCTCTCCCAACTAGGGTCTCTTTTTGCCTGAAGTAAGCAGGTAGCTGGAGGAACAATGTCTTCCCTCCACTCCACAACCAACCCTTTACTATCTAGATCAAGAAATGCTTTATTGACAGAAGAAAATTGGAGTTAGGGCCAGTCCCATGCCTCACAGAGCTCACAATCTTATCCATGTCAAAGAAGAGGCAAGATTGATACTGATAAATGGAGGGATTTAAAGAAGTAACCAGATAAGGATGCATTATCCTTTTGGTATGTCTGAAAGAGAGTTTAGAGAGGTTCAGATGAGAAAACTAGATTCCTGGTAAAGAATCCCATTGATCCTCTGAAAAGGGGTACTAAAGAGTAGCTGCCAGCCTCAACAGGAATGTAATATTGATTGCCCTGCTAAAGTCAGGTCCTGGCCCACATGACCATTTGAACCATCACACACTAAGGTACTAAGAATTACAGAGCTTAGATTTGGAAATGATCTACTAATACAGGAATCTGTACTACCAAGGGCCATCTCCTGCCCTATACTAACTCCTACAAGGTACCTGGTACTCCTCCCTCCTTTTCACTCAGAAACCAACCGGAGTTGGACATTAATTTTTGAATTCTATTGAGAACAACTTGGAAAAGCTGGTCTTGCTGTGTACCACGTGATGATTTGGGGGTGGTGGGATGGTCATTGTGAATGGATGAACTTACAGAGCAGGTTGGCATGAGACTAGGGCTTGGGCAGAGGCATACTGGTGCTCCTACCACTGCCACTGCTGCGGCAACAGCTTTTCCCCTTGAGGAACTTGAAAAGAATCAGCATTTTTCTCCCTAATAGAGCTCAGAAACTCTGTTGTGAGCAATTTGGAAATTCACGTCGAGTTTCGGGTTCATTAGCTCGAGGCTCCCGAGTCTCTGCATATTCCAAGCTGTCTAATATGGCCGCCCCGCACCAGTGCCCTGAATTAATGTTATTGTTATTTGTGTGGACGTGGTGGGGTGCAAACAAGGTTAATTGAAATGAGAATGCAGTTTCCTCTTGATAATGGCCCCGGCTTGACAGCTAGGAGGAGTTTAGTTTGGTATAAGAGTTGCCTTTATTATCCCTTTTTATTAGAGCTAATTTGGGCTCTATATCAAAAACTACATTAAGGGAATTGTTTACGGTCATACCACCACCAACCCCACCATGGAAGCCCCCAACTCCCGGCCTCTCTCTCAATGGCTGCAGTTAAGAGACAATTAAAAATAAACTCTTGTATTTTAAATCACCCTTTGTTTCTTTGTGCTTCCTTTCTTCCCTCCTCCTGCTTTTTTCCCCCATCTGTGTACATGTCTCTGATGCTGGTGGATTCTCTACAGCCTCATTCCCCTCTTTCTCTCCCCCACCCCTACACACACCCCCTACTCTCTCTTTAGAGTTGCTCACTCTCACTTCTCTTCTCCATCCCCCTCTCTTCTGCTGGCTGCTTGCCTCACACACTCTTGCTAACTCCTCGTCTTCTTGACCCTGAATTTCCCTTCCTGTCTGCATCATGCTTTTCCATCTAGACCACTCTTGCTCACTCTCTCCCTTGTCCTCTGGATCCCACCTAAATGTTGTCCCATGCTGTTACTCTTATTTTCATACTCATTTGATTGCTTGCTCTCTGACACCTCCTCTCATTCTCTTGCTTGCTTTGCTCTCTCTCTCTCTCATCCTGTAGATCCTGATCTTGATTTCTGTCTGTCTCATGCTCTGCTTTAACTTCTATTTCTTCTTTTCTTGCTGCCTTTCTGTCTGTCCTCCTTTACACATTCTTTTTATCTTTCTTAATCATGCTATCACTTTCTCAGTCTTTATCTGACTTCCTATTTGCCTCAGGTTCTCTCATAAACTTGCTTTTTTTCTCTGTTTTGTTATCTTAACTTTTTCTTTCACATAGTATTATTGTCTTTTCACAACTCATTCCCTTACTCTTTCACCCTCAATAGCTCTCACTTGCCAGTCATCTGTGAAGACATATGGGTCTGACTTGAGAAAACCAACAGCAAGCTGTGCTGCATTGTGATAAGAAGGTTCCCTGGAGACTGTGATCATAGCCAGGCAATGCCAGGGAGCTCAGAATCTTGCCCTAGGCCCCAGTTCAAGGAGTTAGGTCCCCCTTCTTCCTACCAGTGCCAGATGGGAAGGCAGAACAGAACCGTGTCTCTGAGCCCCAGTGAGCAGCCACTCAGGCAGCAGGCCAGCCTTTCAGCAGGGCAGAGAGTCTCATTGCTTCCCTCCCAAGTCATGCCATTTATAACTGACTAGTCAGGTTTTTAGGTTAGTGTATGGCAACTGATAATAACTTGAGTGAAATGTTGGAAACCTCACAACAAGCTAGTAATTTGTTTTCAATTAGGTAGTTAAAGGAGAAAGTGTGTGATGCCCAGCATATGGTCATGATGATGGTGGGTAAGAGTCCTTTCCATTTTTCTTTTACCTAGTGGTAATATCTAGAAATAGTCCCATCCACAGCCTAACTATTCAACCACAGTAGAGCTTTTCACAATAAAAATCCCTAGCCCCCAAATACAATTCTTCATCCCTATCTCACTTTTCCCAGATTTTCTTAGTAATCTGGCATCCTAGGCCCTCTTTAGTCCAGTTCTAGTCTTATATCATGTTTTCATGGTTAGAGCACTGGTTGTCAGGAATGCGGGAGTTCGAATCCAGCCTCAGATAGTTGACACTTACTAGCTATCTGTCCTTCAACAAATCACTTAACCCTGATTGCCTCTCCCCCAGGGCATGTCCAGTCATCCTGATTCAAATCTGGCACTGGACCCAGATGGCTCTGGAGAAGAAAGTGAGGCTGGTGACTTAGCACAGCACCCCCTCACTCAAATCCAGTTCATGTGCTTGTCATAGTCATCTTCAAGAATGAAGGAAACATCAATTGACTCCTTACCTGTATCTCTTCCTTCCTTCAAAGCTTTAGACAGATGTTACCTTCAACAAGCTTTCTTTGTCTCCCCGTGAGTGTTATCTTTCCCCCTCAAATTTTTGCTAATATTTTCCCTAGATATCTCTCTTTCTCTCTTGAATTGCAGTTGTTTATATACATGCCTTTACTCTGTAAACATCTTAAGAGAAGGATCTGTATTATATTAATTGTTGTATTTCTCATAATGAGCATAGTCTTAATTAATAGATGTTTTTTGTTGAATGAATGAATAATTGCCCAAAAAGAATAATGGGACAAATGCAGACAAAGCCAGGCTGCATCATCCCAAGTTTTCCAGTAGTCCATTGAAGATTGGAAAGGCTCATAAAATGTCCTCTCTTCTTAGATTTCAGCCTACTTTATGCCACTTAGTTCTATGCCCCCGTCCTTTAACTGCTAACCTTCCCCAAGGCATGACTATTCCATTCTTTTCTGTTTCTGTGTGTTCTGATTCATGACTTCAGCTATCACCTCCCCACTACCTGTCTATGACTCCCTTGACCAGCTACAGCATTTGTATCTTTACCATATTCTATCAACCTAGGATTCTCAGAGTGGTGACTGAACTATTCACTCACTAACCTCAATGATCTTTCTTCAAAATATCCTCTCATCTCTTTTACTTACTTAGTTATCACCTCCTATTTAGATTATCTCAATACTCTCCTAATCCATTCTGGGCTGCCATTCTGTTCCCTTCCCATATATCCTGTACATCCTTCCAGAGCCTTCTTCCTAAAACAGAACTCTGACCATGCCACCCACCACCACCACTCCTCATCCATTGCCAAATACTTTTCAGTGTTTCCTCATTGCATATTCCAGTATAAATTCCTTTGCCTAAATTTCCAGGCATCTTATAATCTGTCCCTATCCTATCTCTCCAAATTTATCTCCCATGCTTCTCTTCATTGAACTCCATGAAACTTAGAGCCAGACAGAACCTAAAACCATAGATGAGACAACTGGAATAGTAATAATAATAATAGTAAGCAGTTCTAAGGAGCTACTGAGTAGTGCAGATGAGCCTGGAATCAGGAAGACTTCATCCTGAATTCAAATCTGGCCTCAGATGCTAGCCCTGGGCAAATCATTTTGCCCTGTTTATCTCAGTTTCTTCTTTTGTAAAATGAGCTAGAAAAGGAACTGGCAAGAAAACCTATATCTCTGCCAAGAAGATCCCAAATGGAGTCATGAAGAGTTGGACACAACTGAACAAAAGCAAGTATATGTCACTATAAGGTTTGCAAAATGCTTTACATAGGTTCTCATTTGATCCTCACAATAAGCCTATGAGAAAGGTACTATTATTATTATCCTCATTTTGCAGTTGAAGAACTGATGCTGAAAATAAGTTATGTGTGAGGCAGAATTTGAACTCAGATTTCCTGGTCACTAAGTCTGTTGCACCATCTAATAGTGGTGTTGAACACTGTAACTCAGATTATAAAATGTAATCACTAAAAGGAACTTTAGACCATAGACAATAGAACGTCAGCATTAGAAGAGACTAAAGTGTGTAAAACATTAGAAGTGAAAGAAAATTTAGAACATGTAAGGTTGACATTAGGAGGACTCTTAGCATACAACCTGCCAGTTCCACAGTTGGGGAAAACTAAGACCCAGAGTGGGGGGAGAAGTGATTCACCTTGTCATGGAGCAAGTTGGGAACTGAAGCAGAACAATTTCCACAATCTTTTGCTTTTCTTTATTGCTTGGTGTTTATCCTAGTACCTGCCATACAGTAAGCAATTAATAAATGTTTATTGACTGACTGCTAACCTACATAGATCTTCTATCCTATCCTGTCTGATCTCCACGGATACCACCTTTGCTTAATTGGTTTATGTTGAAATGCCTAATCCTTTCTGGTCATCAATCCAGATTTTACTTCTCTCTTCTTTTAGATATAACTGAAGTCTTTCCTTTTCTGTAAACTGAGAGTTTATGCCCAAGGTGAGGTTTTTTCCTTCTCTGACTCATGTTCTACTTGTTTTTTTTTTACCATGAATGGAACTAAGGTGACAAAATTTAGAACTAGAAGATATCTTAAAGTTCATCTAATTGGAGCTTTTCATTTGAAAGATGAGGAAACTCAAATTCAGGGATATTAGGTAACTTGCTCATGGTCACAAGGTCCATATTTTCTAGTTGTTTTGTTTGTGAATCTTGCCTCTTCAATTAGGTTATAAATCCACTGAAGATTGTGAGAACTGTAGAATCATAGATTCTCAAAGTTTTAAGGGATTTTAGAAATAATCTTGCCCAAACCTTATCCAAAATATAAATCCATAAATCCTAGCATTCATATCAAGGGATCACCTAATTCCTATTAGAATACCTATCTTTCAAGACAATTCTTTTTCATTTTGGGGATAACTCTGATTGTAAGGTTGTCCTTCCCTATTCATATTAAGCCAAAATCTGCCCTCTTTCCCCCAGCCCATAATTTTCCTCCATTATTCATAATTCTACCTTCTAGAGGAAATAGATCAGTTCTTCTAACACCTCCTAATGATTGTGAAAATAACAATAAAGTCCTCCCTAAATCTTGACTAGGCTAAATACTTCTAATTACTTTAATTCATCCTTGACTTGGTTTCTAGTCATCTTCTAGATGTGATCCAGCTCATCAACAGTCTTCCTAAAATATATTACCCAAAACTGGATGGTATTTTAGATAATCTAGACCAGAACAGAGGACGATATCTTTCTCATTCTTGTCTCCACTAGGGTGTATATATGGGTGTAGGTGTTTCCACACATATCTTTTCATACAAGCAAGTATTTTTCTAAATGTGTATCTCTGAAAGTAGAATATGTGCCTTTTTTTGTGAATGTTTCTTTTTGTATGGGACTCTCTGAATGTGCCCTATGTTTTTTTATGAATGTATGTATGACTTTGTCTTTTTGTGATTGCATGGAGATCTCTACATATGTCTGAATGAGTATATATGTCTGTGTATGAAAAGAACGAGTTTCAAGTAACCTCTCATCCAGTCTGCTCTCTCTCTTTTTACAGATGCCTGTGTGTTCCTACTTCCTGAAAGGAATCTGCAATAATAGCAACTGCCCATACAGCCACGTGTATGTGTCAAAGAAGGCAGAGGTCTGCGTGGACTTCCTCAAAGGCTACTGTCCCATGGGAGAAAAGGTAACCTGCTAAATGGGAGGTTTAGTCATCTTTACCCTGGTGCCATGGACATCCAGTAAGACACATTACACTGTACAGTACTCTGTCTTATATATTGGTCTCTCTGTTATAAAGGCATTTCCCTTAGACTGTGACCTCCTAAAGAGCAGATCTTTGGGTTAAAAATAGTGTGCTTTGCTTTATGCTTCCAAAATCATTTCATACTGAGTCCTGCCACAACCTGGGAATTTTTGCCTTTGTTTTCATGATTTAAGACCCAGAGAGGAGAAGTAAAAGTTTAACTTGTCAAAAAGTCAGTTATTTAGAAATAGTGGTGACAGAAGGGGAGTCAGTGAGTATAAATTCTCTTTTAAGAGATATAGCTGTTTACAGTTCCACATAGTTTCTCTCTCTCTCTCTCTCTCTCTCTCTCTCACACACACACACACACACACACACACACACACACACACACGCATACACATACTGTGCCTGGTTCTCCTGGGCCCCTGCCACATTCTTCTTTGTATCATACTTAATTCTGTATATGTTACTGATAAATCATTGTGATATATCACAAGACTGTCTTCTCCTTGAGGACAGGGACTATATCATATTTCTTGTTTGTCTTCCCAGAATTGCTGAGCATGGACTCTGTCATAGAAAATCAAACTAAATTAAACTGAACCATAAAGTAAACACCCTAGGTGACGTTAGAGCCTGAGAAATTCAAAATTAGAGGGCTGACTTATGCTTTTTGCAGGCTGATAATAGATATGGGATCTTTTAGCAAGGAAGGTGTGACTAGGTGACCCAGTCCTTTACAATGTGAAATGTTCTCAACTGATCGGTTCCTTCCCACTTTCTGTTCCTAAGCATCCCTATCCCTGTTCGGCTTACATTGCTGAAAGCTGTATTTCAGGGGGTGGAATAAGAGACAGACTCATCAAATGGTATAAGAGAAAGAGCATTGGCCTTACCAGATTAAAGTCCTGGCTTTGCCCCTTTTCTTTGCAAATTCCTTCCCCTATCTGGGTTTTGGTTCCTTCCTCTTTTAAGTGAAGGGGTTAGGTTGAGTGGTCCCTAAAAAGCTCTTCAAGCTCTTACAGTTTGGAATTTTATGAATAATAGAATTTTTAAAAGTTGGATATATGACCTTAGAAATCATCTCAGGTATACAATTTTCATATAACATAGAGAGGATGGTGACTTACTCAAGGACAAACAGAGGTCTGGTATGCAACCCTGCCTCAGGCAAAATTAAGTCCTAAATTAGGTTCTCTGGCTCCACTAAGCATGACCCTTTGCCAAATGGGATATGTGTATGCTCCAAGGGACTCCTAAAACCACAGGACCCCTGAACTGGAAGAGACTTGAAGAGAACTCTGATTTTTTTTTTTTTTTTAAGAAATTTCATTGGCACAATGGATAGTGTTTTGGACCTGGAATCAGGAAGACTTGAGACCTTAGACATAAACCAACTGCATGACGTCATACAAGTCACTTAATATCTGTTTGACTCAGTTTCCTCAGCTGTAAAGTGAGGGTGATTGTGTTGTGAAGTGAAGAGAAGTGAGATGACATTTGTACAAGTGCTTAGCATAGGCTAAGCACCACCTAGAAGGTACTACATAAAGGTTTGTTCACTTCTCTACCCTTACCTCCACTCCAGTTCTCTTTACTTTTACAGCATCCCTGAGAAGTGTGCCACCCAACATTCATAGTACTGGGCAACTCATTACCTCCCTCCTCACAGCAGTCACCTGTCTTATTGTGGGACAGCACTCTAAATGTTATAATATTCTTCTTCCCACTCTGGAATCCTCTTCATCACCATATTAGTCTCACCTCTCTGCACTATTGATAACAATTACAGGTTTCCTGAATTACAGCTCCTCCTGAGCAGCTCTCACTTCTGAGACTAGTGCATCCCCCAGTGTTCTCTGTAGAAAACAAAGGCTCCTGAGGGTTAATGGACAGGGAATGGTCCAGCAGCCTTCTTCAGAGCCACCTCTTCCAGGTAGTTTTTGTGTCTGAAAACTTTTTTTTCTTTCTGGTTTTTGTGGGACAGTAGAGTTAAATGACTTGCCCAAGGTCTCACAGTTAATATATATCAAGTGTCTGAGACCAGACCTCCTGACGTCCAGTGTCAGTGCCCTATCCACTGTGCCACCTAACTGCCCCCAGAAGGGGGGCGGGGGGGGACAAAGGCTACATTACCAGTATTTCCAGGTGGTCTGCCATCCAAAAACTAACCAGGCCTGACCCTGCTTAGCTTCTGAGATCAGATGAGATCGGACATGTTCAGGGTAATATGGCTGTAGACTCTTACAACTCTTAAGGCCTCTCCTAGACTAGTTTACAATCCATGATACACAGAGTCAAAGAATGTGACTAATAAGTCACACATATAAAGTACTACAAAGTTTACAAAAAACTTTCTTTGTAATAATCCTATGAGATAAATAATGCAGTTATTATCATCCCATATTATAGGTGAGAAAACAGACCCAGAGAAGTGGAGGTCACATAGGTAGGAATTAACAGAGTTAAGAGATAGCCTCAGATCCTCTGACTCCAAATCCTGTGCTCTTCCTAATGAATTATTTTCCATCCCACTGTTAAATGGAGGTTATCTAGTCCTTGAGAATAGGATTTAAAGCTGGATGTGACCTTAGGTAAAATCAAGTCCAAAACATCTTATTTTATAGATGAAGAAATAGAATAATTCATCCATGCTCCCACACCAAGTTAAGTGATGGAGCTTGGATTCAAGCCAAGGACTTCTGATTCCATATTCAGTGCCCTTATGATTACCATGATATATGCCCATCAGTCTAAAAGGCATCTTCCAGGAAGTAAAACCTATAATGTCTTAGGGTAGAACAACATAGAATTCTGCTCTTCTCAAGAAAAGAGACTCCATGGGAAGAATGAGGAGGAAAGGTAAAAGGATGTGGGCTCCAGTATTAGAACCTAGCACCTAGACCATTAGTGTGAAGGTGAAAGCATTCGACCAATCAAGAAGCATTAAGTTCCTGCTCTTTGCCAGTCACTGTGAGTACAGAGATAAAAAGAAACAGTGCCTGCTCTCAGGGGGTTTACCAGAAAGATGAAGCAGGATATGAAGATAATTATGAGATCATTGAATTTAGTTTTTCATTGAATTATGTTTGCTAGATAATTTAATATTCAACCTTCAAGTGAAGTCAGAGATTTTAGTGTCCTGGAAAGTAGAGGGAAGGTTCCATAGAGTCTCAGCAAGGTGAAACAAGATTAATAGATCTCACCAAATAAATGAATTTTTGTTCATACCTGTGAGTCTTGTCTGCTTGTGCTTTGTTTCTTTCTGCTAAATAAATTAAGGTTTGCTCCCCTGACCAAGTGGGACCAGAGAATCTGATGGCAGAGAAAAACCAGTGATAGTGTGAACAAAGCTAAGTGGATTTCACTCTTCATATCCTGAGTCATCTCTTATTTCACCGCTACTGTAGGTAGTCATGAGATTATCCAGTATAGCTGGGTAGTATGAGGGACAAGGAGTATTTTTGCCAAGACTTGTAAAAAAAGTGTGCAAATGTTTGCATTTCTGCTAGTATCATCTAATATTTCTATGTGTGCAAAGTGCAGATTGATCTCTATTCTTGAAGAGAAGTAAAGTGGAAAAGACTAGAACAATACAAGATATATTATTTGAGAGAACTGAATTTTCCTTCAAAGAAAAGAAGAAATGCTTAAAATAGAAAGTAAAGAAGGAAACTTAGCAGAAGAGAACTTTCTCTTATGCTAGAAGATTGCACGTGAAATAATGTGGCAAAGAGAAAAGAGGAGAAAAGGATAACCAAACATTAAGAACTGTGTGGTTTGGGGCTTTTCCTTAGAATCATGGAAAACTGGGCCTTCTCTGGAGGAAATAACTTCTTGCCCTAACTTCCTAAAAGGAAAGAGGCTATGAATCCATTGGTTCTTTCAGGTGACAGATAATACAGTCTTCCAAAAAGAAAAAGAGAGAAGAGTGGTAGGTAACTACTAACTAAAGGGACTTGAAGCTCTTTGTTACCTGTCATAAACAAAAGCAAGATCTGCTGTCTTCCTAAGGCATATATTCTGGACAAACAACGAGAATAAACATGGCATCAAGGTCAGCAACCACACTGATGCTAAAATCTTTGACTTGTAAAAACTACAACCTAAGACCAAAGTGGAGGGAGTTGTTTGCAGGTGATCATTGCAACTTATGTGTAACAAATTATGGATCTATCCTATTTGCTTGTACTAATTTTGGTCTTACAATACCAAGAAAAAATAGGTGCTCCATCAACCAGCAGCACACCATCTATTTGTGGAAACATTGGTAACAGCAGTTGTAGAAGTTTTGAATACTTAGCTTGTCAGTGTACTTTCCAAGAGGTATATTTTGATAATATGGATGAGACACACTTTGCCAGAACTGGCTCAATGTTTGGGAGGTTCTGAAGGAAAGAGTGGAAGAGGAGAGGCATTAGACTGACTATCAAATTGAAGTACTATAGAATCATTGTATTGACCTTATTGTGATAAACCTATGAAATCTGGACAGTCTACCAGCACCATGTAAGAAAACTGAATCACTTCCATTTGAATTGTCTTAAGAAGATTCTGAAGATCATCCAGAAGGACAAAGATACCAGACACTGAGGCCCTTTCTTGAATTAAGCTGCCAAGCATTCAAACTCTTCTACAGAGAGCACAAGTCCAGTGGCCTATCCATGTTGTTTGAATGCCACATGCATGATTGCCAAAAAGACTATTTTATAGAGAATTCACATGAGGCAAGTGCTCACCTAGAAGTCAGAAAAAAAAGTGATACAAGGACACTTTTCAGTCTCTCTTAAGAACTTAAGAATTGATTATGCAATTTGGAGACATTGGCAAAGGACCGACCACCCATCATGATGTGACCTTATCAGAGAAGGTGCTATGCTCAATAAGCAAAGCAGAATTGTAGTCATTCAAAAAAAAAATGTGAAATAGGGGCGGCTAGGTGGTGCAGTGGATAGAGCACCGGCCCTGGAGTCAGGAGTACCTGAGTTCAAATCCGGCCTCAGACACTTAATAATTACCTAGCTGTGTGGCCTTGGGCAAGCCACTTAACCCCATTTGCCTTGCAAAAACCTAAAAAAAAAAATGTGAAATGCACAAATTAAGAGAATTTACCCCAAATGCTCATGGCCTATTTGTACCTGACCTATTGAAGAGCATTCTGAGCTCATATTGGTCTGATTAGGCACAGATACACAGAAATTTGACCCTAAAATAGTGATGTCATTTTGGTCCTCTTTGAAAATAAATGACACCAACCAACCAACCAACCAATCAGCCATTCTGGACAAGATAAAGAAACTCCAGAGACTTTTCAAACCTCTAAGTGATTCATGTGTAACTCAGAGGTTCTTGTAGAAGAAGTATGGAAAGCTCACTAAACCAAAAGTTAAAGCCTTGGAGACATAGTGATAATCACTACTACTTATTAATGATTGGAACTTCAAAAGTAATAGATCTGGAAGGTTAATAACAAGCTAAGAAGAATGTGTCTGAGAATGAAATTTGGATTGTCTAAACTATGGCTCAAAGTGTAGAAATGAGTGACTTTTATGGTAAGAAGTGGTATACACCTAACAAGGACCATTGAGAATATATTTGTTCCATGTCTTTATAAAGAAGGCTTTAAACTGTAAAGAGAAAGAGGGGGAAAAAATTGTCCATGTAAATTTGATAATCCTGCTATCAATAGAGAATAGCAGTACAAAATAAGAGAAAGATTAACAGAAAATGAGAGCACTAATTCATAGGAGAAACTATACAACTAGAAATATAATTTATCACCTCAGTTATAGACATATAGACATATATGTAATAAATAGAATGAACTAAATATCCCCATGGAAAGAGGCAAATTCATCTTCATTGTTTTCACTTAGACATGCTGAAATGAGACTTGTTATTGGAATGTAAAGTTGAAATAATAATATCTGTCCTCACCATGCTGGTATAAGGAACAAATGAAATGGTAGCTAGGTGGCAAAGTAGACAGAGTACAGGATGCATGGAGTTAGAAAGACCTGAGTTTGAAGCCTAAATAAATACTTTGGACACACTAATTGTTTGACCCTGGGCAAGTCACTTAACGTGTTTGTTTGCCTTGATTTGGTCATCTGTAAAATGAGAACAATAATATCCCCTTTTTAAAAAAATTGTCGTGAAGATTGAATGAATTAACATAATTCACTTTGCAAATCTTAAATTTATATAAATTTGAGGCAGCGAGGTGGCACTGGCCCTGGAGACAGGAGAACCTGAGTTCAAATCCAGCCTCAGATGTATATTACCTAGCTGGGAGACCTTGGGCAAGTCACTTAACCCCATTGCCTCCCCCCCCCAAAAAAAATTATTTATATTTACTTCATACAAAAAAGTATACTATATAAATGCTAGATATTGTTTCAGAAATTTTAAGGTGTTATGTATCATTATACCCTAATTTAAAAAATTTAAGCAGTAGAGTATATCTTTTTTTTTTTTAAATGTGTTGCTTCATTAAGGAAGATAAGGGAAGAATTACCATGAGAGCATTTGGTAAAGACATAGAAACAGGTATTATTTTGTAGAAGTAAACAACACATCATTTGGACAGAAGGAAGAGCTGGGACAAAATTTGGGGAAAACATTACAACCCTGGCATATTACTCTATATTTGCTACTATATTGATGTAACATTTCAACTCTCCAGACTTATACCAAAGCAGCAGTAATTCATAAATTTGGGACCTGCATTGCTGATAAAGTCATCCATATAGAAACATTTAAGTGTCTTATATATTCCAGGCACTGTGTTTGGCATTGAGGAAAGAAATACGAAAATAAGAGTCTTTGTTCTTAAGGAATTTGCATTCTAACACACATGTGGGGAGGCATGGCCAGGGAAGGGAACTAAGGCCTAAGTCGTAAGGCCTAGCAGTGGAGCCATATTGTTTTGGCCTTTCAATTACCAGTAGTAATAATGATTTAATTGTTGTTCCCTAAACAAGAAAAATATCAAACAAAGGGACCAAACAATTCTTTTGGACCTAATTCAGATCAACCAGGAGAAATTGATCATCTATGGGATAGCTAGGTGGTGCAGTGGTTAGAGCACCAGCCCTGGAGTCAGGAGTACCTGAGTTCAAATCCAGCCTCAGACACTTAACTAGCTATGTGGCCTTGGGCAAGCCACTTAACCCCATTTGTCTTGCAAAAAAAAAAAAACCCTAAAAAAATTAAAAAAGAAATTGATTACCTAAGTAGAAACAACAGCAACTTGGGGGCAAGTGACCACTCAATCAATCAAAGAATTGAAGGAAAAGTAAAGCTAGGAATTAGTCTAACATGTATACCTTAGATTCGAATACAGATAAAAAAAGATATAATAGTCTAGTATTTTGCAGGGCAAGTCCATAATGTGTCAGAAGTTGTTCTATCTGAAGACATGAATATAGCAATAAGGAAAAAGGGGCAAGCTATCTAAAGGAATTAATTCTGACATAGAGGAAACCTATGAAAAATCTCAGATTTAAGGGATACATAAAGATAATACCAAGTTATTAAAGATGAATACAGGAAAGCAAGGGTGGTCCTTTAAGAATTGAGTCAGGAACATTAAGTCTAAAAAAGATCACTTGAAGGAACTCTGAGTTAGTTTGTTCATCTTTTAAATCAGGACCTTGGAATAGATGATCTCTGAGGGCCCTTCCATTTCTGACTATCCTTAAGTTCAAGTCAGTCAGTGGACAGTGAGTATTTTTAAGAACCTTTTTTGTGCCAGGCTCTTTGCATACAAATATGCCACAGTAAATTGCATTAAGAGAGGCATCATGTGTAAAATAAGGGAAGCATTAAGTTCCCTGCCTTCTACTTTTGGCTATGTCTGGAGTACTTGGCAGTTCTGAACCAAATTTTAAGACACAAATAAGCTAGATTGTGGTTGTGACCATAAATAAGTGGCCAGAAAGGTGAAACAAGAAGATACAGCAGATGAGAATTTGTAGAAAGAGCAGTGAATGTGTAGTTTCTTAGAGAATATATGATGGGAGTGAAGGAGGAAAAGGGAAAGATGCTCAAATGATCCATGTCATAAACATTTTTGTGACCTGCCCTGTGGATGGAGGGATTAGCTTGTTCTGTTTTGGTAGGTAGTGGAGTTCCTTTCACATGAGAGCTCTTCAATCAGAACCTACATTGGGAGTGGGAGGGGGAGAGATTTTGTAGAAGGTGTCCTTGGTTAAGCATTTATTAAGCACTTATTTTAAGATAGCTAATAAGAGCTCTTTACAAATTATCCCAGTTGAGCCTCAGGACAACCTTGTGAGTTAGATTATCCTCTATAAAATGGGAATCATTATCCCCGGTTTAGGGGATTGTTGAAGAAACTGAGGCAGATAGAAGTTAATCAATTTGCCTAGGTTTAGCTTGTAAAGTGTCTAAGGCTAGATTTCAGCTCACATTACCTTGACTCTTGGTCCATTGATCTATTCACTACATGACCTACCTCGTTAGATGGTTAATTGTGGATTACATCAAGGGTTCTTTTTTGTTTTGTGGACCCTCTTCTCAGAAAAATTATTTTAAATGTATAAAATATATTGAATAACAAAGAAAGTTGAATATTTTAAAATATCAAAAAATTAAAATAATTTCACAAACCCTAGTTTAAGAATATCAGAATTTAATACACCCTAAAGGACCCATAGATCTTAGAGTCAGTGATTTTGCTGATGATAAGTACCCATCAAAATTAGCATCAACCTGACAAACATGATGACTGACTTGGTCCAGTAAAAACTAGTCAGTGGTATCTGGAAAGAATCTATCCTCTCATTGATTCAGGGAAGAGAATATCCCATGATAAAGAAGAATTAGAAGCTGTGTGATCTGAGTTTCCCTCTAATCTCCCAAGGTAACCCTCTTTTTTAGAGCAGAGTGACCCATTACCTTAGTCCCATTGCCTGAACCGCAGGATGCAGTACCTGGCACTCACCCAACCTTAGATCTCAGTTCCAAAACTTAATCTTAGATTCAACTTTTAGTCTTCAATCCTAACCAGAGCTTTAGTCTCCCTCACCCCAGCCCTCATTCCTGACTGCCAGCACTTACCCCATGTCTTAACCTAGAGCTCTATGATGTCCTCTATCTGTAAAAGATCTCCAGCAATCAGTTTGACAATAATCAGAACCACAGGCAAAGTGGCTTTTTTTCTTTTAATCACAATCTCTGAGAAACCATTTGGGATTCAGAGCCAATTTAACATTTTGTTAGTCCTGGATGCCTGCCCATGGGAAGTATTCCTTATGAGCTTTAAAGCCTCAAACAAGGCTTATAACAATGACACCCAAACACCAAACCATACTCAACAGGACTTGTCCCATCAAAGCTCTCAAAAATTATCTGGGGTAGGATTTGGGGAGTTGGAGAGTAGGGAACTGATCCTATAGTCTAGCCAAACCTCTCACTCTTGGGCAGGCAGGGCTCATGTGTTGACTGTGATTTGCTCCTCACAATGTTGTTTATGCCTGTAATTACTGTATTCTGCTGCCTCTCCTGCCAGCCCTGCTATGCTCACCTGTCATCTATGAAGGACTATTGTTATAAGAAATTTCCTACAGCTGAATAAACCAGACTTCTTTTCCTTCTTAATTAACCAGTCTGTTTCACTTTTACATGGAGGAATATAACAAATACAAAGCAATTTAACATCTCCCTTTCCCTCTTTTCCTTTTTCCCCATCATAATTCCCCACATACTGTAAAGTGGGCACTGAATACCTAGAGCCCTACTAAGTGAATTCCCTTTATTTTTTCCCAGCCCAAGATCACAACTGATTAGGAGGAGTTGCTCCTCTGTGAACCAAACCTTTTCATGATGTAAATCTTGGTTTTCACCCACATTCCCCAAACATCTGGTCCAACATACTTTGGTTATGCCTGGGACTTGGGACTACTAAATCTTTCCTCTGCCCTTCAGGTTTGAGGCTCAAGCATATTACTCAGACTGATTACTTGTTACCTGGTGCCTCTTTTCCTTTCTGACTGACCCAGGTGAAAGCTCCTGTCACTTTTCATCTAGGATATTCCAGTACAGCAGTTGGCATCATGCAGGGACCCGATTTAACCAGTCAGTGCCAAATTGCTTGAGACTTTATTGTGTGCCTGCCTCTGGGCTGTCAGATACTCTCTTTTGAATGTCCTAACCTCAGAAATCTTATGGATTGGTTGGAGAAATAAGTCCCACCAACGCTGAAGATTTAGGAAAAACGTACAAGCAAGCAGAATATAGTCACATGAGCTTGGGCAAGTCACTTTACCCTTCTGGATCTCAGCTTCCTCAACTGTAAAATGAAACAGCTAAATTAAGTAATCTGTAAGATTCCTTCCAATTCTAGAATTTTTTGACTCCAAATCTTGGATTATGTAATTCTAACATCAGTGACCCTGAGAGTTACAAGAAAAAAAAAGACCAGTGAGCTGGAATAAGAGATTTCATGGGAGAAGAGAGGCTGTGAAATAGTCCTTGAAGGATAAATAGCTTGAATAAGAAAGGGATATATAGTTATATAGATAGATAGATAGATATAAATAATATGTATGTATGTGTATATATGTATATATATGTGTGTGTGTATATATATATATATATAGTGACCTAAAGAATTTAATACAAAGAGGAAAATATATCTTTAGTGTCATTGAGATTGTAATATGACAATCAGGTAGAATAACTGTTTCAAAAGGAATGGATTAGATTAAAATTCAAGGAAGCTTTAAGGGTGGACATGAAAAGGGAAGGGCATCACATAGTCTGACCAAGGAAGAATGACTTGATGTATTGAAAATGGTCCAGAATTATATTTAGTTCCGTAAATTCATCTCACAGGTCATTTACTCCAACCTCTTCATTTGATGAAAAAATTTAGGCCCAGGAAAGTTAAATGATTTGCCCAAGGTTACATCAGTATCATAACTGGAGCTTATATTCAAATATAGGTCCTCTGATTGTAGATTTACCACTCTTTCATTTCACCATTCTTCCTTCATGAGACAAAATAACCATTATGCCTTATAATTTGTAAATGTTAAGAAAAAAACACCAGATAAAGTCTGACACATATACTAAAAAAAAAGATAATAGATCAGCAGTAGAACAGATAGAATCCTATGACCTGAGTCATAGGACCTGTGGAAAGTAATTTTCAAAGGGTTGGGAGGTTCTCTAAAAACAAAATTCTTATGCTATAATTACATTTAGGAAGAAAAAAGACAAGTCTCTAAAGAGATCAGTCTGATTGCAGAGGGAATTCCTTGGCAACCACAGCCTTAGACAAGAAATAGAAGCAAGGACAAATAATTGAAGATGAATAAAAGGAGTGGCATAACCTATAAGGCTATTGGTCAGAATGAGATGAGATTGACAATAAAAACAACCACATGACAAAGAAGACAATTACAGGATAGATCCATTACTCTGTGAGGTACCGTGATATCTGATAACTGGAAAAAGATGGAACTACTCTTTTGCTTTCATTTCCTATTCCAAGAGAAATGAGCTTCAAATAAGAATGACTGAACAAAAATGATATCAGTAAGTTGAAACTACAAATAAGTGGGGAGGTAGCAAGAGAATACCTGACTACCCACAATGGGTTTAACCATATCCCAGAGTACTAGAAGTATTGGGGGAAGTGATTGCTAGACTGATCTGTGAAAATCAGAGCTGTTAGAAATAGCAAGTACACTGGCTTGCCATAGTTAGGATTCAAAGAACTGGCACAGTGTGTTGAATCTAGGAATAAAAGATAAAGTCTAGAATTGTGATTCCTTTTGTTTAGGGAATGCATAAATAAGGAAACTTGTAGTGTCAATACAAGTTGATCCCTTCTTGTTTTAAAGAGTTGCCTGGAATGTTGAAGGCTTAAGTGACTTGTTCAGGTCATCCAGCCAGAATGTATCAGAAGTGGGGCTTTATGTCATTTTAACTTAACTGTTATTGAAACCAACTAATGAAATTGCAGGGTAACATAATGAAATATATGTGGGACATAGAAAGATTCATGATTAGTGTGTTCCAAAGGACTTGTCATTGAGACACTTCCAGCAAGAGATGTGAAGCCTAAGTTCAGATTAAAACTTACATTTTTCACTTTATTATTTTTGCAACATGGCTAATAATTGAAATATCCTTTGCATGAGTTTACATATATAATTAATATCCTATTGCTTTTCTTTGCAGTGGGTAAGGGAGGGAGTGAAAGGAAAGAGAATTCAGAACCCAACATTTTTTTTTAGGTTTTTTGCAAGGCAAATGGGGTTAAGTGGCTCGCCCAAGGCCACATAGCTAGGTATTTATTAAGTGTCTGAGACCAGATTTGAACCCAGGTACTCCTGACTCCAGGGCTGGTGCTTTATCCATTGCGCCACCTAGCCACCCTGAGAACCCAACATTTTTAAAAAATGAATGTTAAAAATTAATTTATGTTTCAAAAAAAGATTCATGATTGGACTAAATAAAGATATAGGAAGGACATGATAACAGCCTTCAAATATCTGAAGTGCTGACATGTTAGGAGAGCCACCTTTTTGGGTCCTCCAAGAAGAATGAATTAAGATTACAGAGAAGCACATTTAAGTTCAAAGAAAGAAAAATCTCTTAAATTATCTCAAAATAAAACTTCTCTTGGAGAACATACAATTCATCAGGTGTTCTGATTGCATATTTCAGGTAACACTTGAACTGGATAAACTCTAAAATCTTCTCTAGCTTGAGACTTTAATTTCCACAAAGTTTAATTTGTGGCTGGTAGCCAACCAGAACTTGCTTTATTTCCCAGAAGCCCAAACTGAAGGGGTCTTTGGATCTAAATTGTGTGTTCCATCCATTTGTAATCAAGCAATTCATTTCCTCCCTAGCCAAATAAAAGCCCTTTCCCCTCTTTCTAATAATCCCATTTCTGCTCAAGGCACCACCTTTTGTTCAACTACACAGATTCAAAATCTCATAGGCCTCCTTGACTCCTTACTCTCACCCACATAACCAATCATTTGCCAGATCTTTTCAATTCCACTACCACAATATCTCTGTACTCAGACACCAATCCTATTCATTATCTCTTGTTGCATTATTTTAAATTGCCTCCTAATTGGTCTCCCTGCCTCAAGTCTCTTGCTTCTCCTTTCTGTCCTTTACATTACTACCAACTTGATGGTTGGTTATGGTTATGGTCCTTGTCCATTATCGAAGAAGACCAAAATGACATCACTTTGTTTGAGCCAAATTACAATGTGTCCATCTGTGGCTGATCAGCCTAATATGAGTCGGAATGCTCTACCAGAGTTCTGTTACAACTAGGGTGGTTACTCTAAACTTAAATATATCACATTTCCTTCGAGCTGCTTCAATCCTGCCCTTCTCATAGTGTGACTTGAGCTCAATACCAACTTGACACGTATCACAGGGCTGATCTTGTTGCTTATCTGCTCAACAAGTTCCATTGACTTCCAATTGCCTTCTAGGA
The DNA here is from genome assembly GCF_037893015.1 of Macrotis lagotis. Lineage (NCBI taxonomy): Eukaryota > Metazoa > Chordata > Mammalia > Peramelemorphia > Peramelidae > Macrotis > Macrotis lagotis. The sequence continues at coordinate 618,323,966 of NC_133666.1, read as the reverse complement.
TCAAAAAGAAACTCTCCTATTTGACATTTTTCATTATCAGGTAGAGCCTTCCTTTACAGACTCAGTGAACATTGCTCTCTCAAACATGATCTTTAATGTACCCATATAGGTAATCATAAGGGCTGTCCAGGATGAAGGAGATATTTCAGGAACAGTAAGAGCAAGATCCTAAAAAACCTCCTAAATATATGCTATGACCTCTCTCTTCTAAGGTTTTGATAGGGAAGGGTAAATCTATAAAGCCTTAGAAGATAATGGAATCATAATAATAAGCAGAATTTTTTACAATGAACAAATCACTTTTGAATCCAGTTACCTACTGTGAATTGATGGGGACATTGAACTGGAGCAGATAAAATAGCATTTTAGATAATGAGTGGTCTTAATCCAGCTTGATTCAGACTAGTCCAATGATTATTTGATTAGAATTGGAATGAAATAAGACACATATAGCATTTAACAAAATGAAGTTCACTCAGCAATAGCATAGGGAATATATTCAGCAAAGACACAGTTCATTTGCAGATGACTCCTCTTTTGTCCTCATTGGCCATGATGGTGAACCTAATTAGTTGATATCTTGACTTACAGGACTTTGGGATGTCTATCTGAAGAGTACCATGCACTGGTCTTTGTGTGGACAACCAGGAACCTCTGGCAACAATTTGAACCTAAATTCCCCTAGAACAATTAAGCATCAAGGATAGTTTTATTGCCATTGGGGGGGGGGGGTCGCAGAGAGAACCTAATTGTCAGGGATCTTTAAATATATTGGAGTCATATGTGGTGAATTTGTAAGCTGTTTCAACTGGATTAATTGTCTACATCGCTCCTACTCTTAAGTGGTAGAGTGGATATGGCTCATCTGGGCTCTGAATACAGTAACTGACCTAGAAAAGAGCAGGGATCAGCAAATTGAGAAAGTATGTGTCTATATGCTTTCAGCTCAGTCCACAGTTTTTATATAACTAGGTGAATGCACAAATATGATGTACTAAAGCCATTGTCAAGGTTCATTCCAGAGTTGGTAGTTGGTGTCCAGGTGAGGCTAGGAAAGACAATAATTTATCTGGACCCTCAGATGTTGCCTAAGAGTGACTTCCCATTTCCCTTCTTTTAATGTGGCTAATAGGCAACAAACAGGTTGCCTGACTAAATGCCAGACCCATAGGAATCATCCAGTAAGGTGAAATGAATAAGAGATAAGAAGTGTGGTTGATAACTTTCTGCTGAGGAGTACTAAAACAGCTTTTTGCTGATTTGATAACATCATATCTTTCTGGAGCATATATCCAGAATGTGACAGAGAGCTTCCCAATCCTTATTAAAATGAGTGACTACTACCATCTTCTGATTCATAAGGACACAAAAAAATTCTTCCAGAAAGAACCTAGTTAACAGTAATAAAGATTTCTTGGCAAAAATCTTGGATCTTAAGGGGTACAAATATCTTCATCACTGTTGCTGTTGATAGTAAGGACTTGGGGGGGGGAGTAGAGAGGGTGGAAATGCATAATTGGGAAGTAAACAATTGGGTAGGGAGATGATGTCTTGAGAATGGGATTTAGATTTCTGGATCTTGACAGATCTTGTTTTAAAATATAAGAAGAAACAGTTCCCTGTACAGTGATGAAATAAGCCAAGGTCTAGCAGGAGTATATTTGTCTGGAGTCTTTCCTTTTCAATCCAAAGGGCTTTAAATTGAAAGGCAAGCAAAAAGAGGATAAAACTACCCATTTATATTTACCAAGTTAGATAGTGAGACCGGTGACTTAATTCAACCCTCCCTTACTTAAGTCTAATTCACATTCATCTCTTAGCATCACACCCCTGTTGTCATGGTCCTCTTCGAGAAAGAAGGAAAAAAGACTAATTCATACCTTACAAAATAGGAGGAATAGCTAGAATAGCAAGCAGCTAGGTGGAGCAGTGGATAGAGCACCAAGCCTGGAGTCAGAAAAACCTAAGTTCAAATCTAGCTTCAGACACTTTACTAACTGTGTATCTCTGGGCAAGTCACTTCATTCACCCGGTTTGCTTCAGTTTCCTCATTTGTAAATGAACTGGAAAAGGAAATGGCAAACCACTTGAGTATCTTTGCCAAGAAAACCACAAATGGGTTTACAAAAAGTCAGACGTGATTTTGCAACAGCATAATAGGAAGACTGTATTGTAGACATACCCCCAAATTCACAGGGGACAAAATCCAAATCTGTGACTTCAGTACAGAGAGACAATTTTGAAATCATATGTATCACAGGGCTGTGATGAGACCCATGACTTTAGTAAGACTTAGAATAAGAATTTTTTTTAGGTTTTTTTTGCAAGGCAGTGGGGTTAAGTGGCTTGCCCAAGGCCACACAGCTAGATAATTATTAAGTGTCTGAGGCCGGATTTGAACTCAGGTACTCCTGACTCCAGGGCCGGTGCTTTATCCACTGTACCACCTAGCCACCCCCAATTAAGAATTTTTGATGGAGAGGACAGAAAGCCTAGCACAGTTTGATGTGAATCATAAATTTGAGGTGACAAAAATTTCAAAAGGCTCAGCTGAAGGTTAGGTAGTCTCCTATGGACTAAAATTCTACAAAGAAAACAGACTTTGGAGGGATGGGAAGCTCTAAAGGATGACACAGAGAAATAATGACAATGAGGAGAAAGGTTGGAGGGCAAAAAGTTGGAGACAGTAGAGTCTGTTTATTATTCAGGTGATATTTAGTGAATATTTGGAAAAAGAAGCTGTAATCACAAAAAGAGCCAATTTCATCAGAAACATGCCAAGCTAATTTTTTTATATAATTACATAGAATTAAGCTGGAAGGGGGTCTGAGAAGTTTTCTCTTCAAACTCTCATGTTATAGATGAAGAAAGCATCTTGCCTAAGATCACATAGAGAATAAGCACCAGAGGTAGAATCTGAATTTTGTCTTGTCACACCTGAGCAAACAAGTACTCTTTCCACTGTACTACTACACTGCATCTTAGACTGTTAAATCAGTTCAGTGATATACTCTAGATAGAATTTATCTAGATTATTTTTTTGCTAAAGCAAAGAATGTGATCAAGTATCTCATATTCTTATGTAAAGATGGATTATATATAATTTCTTCATTCAGAAATGGAGAGATATGAGCTACATGATAGTATAAATAGATGAACTTAGACCTTATTGGATGGATGCACCCAAAGTAGTAGTCCTTAATAGTTAGGAGGAGTCTTCAAGTGGAGGGGTCCAGAGATTTCTGACCTGATGCTATTTAACCATTTTATCAGTGATTTGGATAAAGGCTTAGATGGCATACTTATCAAATTTGCAGGTGACAGAGTTGGAAGGACAGTTAACACTTGTGTAAGTCAACATCCATAAAGATACTATCCAACTTCGTGGTTGAATACTGACCTGAATCTAATAAGATAAAATTCATATGATCTTAAACTTGGAATCAAAAAATAAACTTATCAAGAATAAGATTGTTAAATCATGACTAAAGGCAGTTCGGCAGAAAATGACCTGGGAATTTTAGAAGACTAATGTATTATTTACCCAAATTATAAGAGGCAAAGCTTCCAGGACTAGGAAGCTACTGTCCTCTGCTTTGTTTAGACTATATTAGGAATATTGTATCTAATTCTGGATACTACATTTTAGGAAAGCCATTAAAAAAAGTGGAGTGTTGGGAAGAGGACAATAAAAATGGTGAAGAGCCTCAAAGTCATATGTCATATAGCATTATCAGAAGATCAATGAGAAGACTTTGGGATTTCTTACCTGGAGAGAACTAGATTCAGGAAGCTCAAAAATAATTGTCTTCAAGTATTTGAAAAGTATAAAAGAAGGACTAAATTTGTTCTGCTTGATCCCAAAGGGCATACTAAGAGCAAGGGTAGATGCTACAAAGAGACCAATATCAGCTTAACATAAGTGGGAACTTGACTAACAGTTGGAAAAAGTAAAATGTCCTCAATAGGCACTGTCTGACATCTGTTGAAAGATAGACTTGTTATAAAGATGAAGAGGATTCTTATTCAGGTGTAAATTAGAATACATTGTTTTCTAGATTCCTTATAACTATGAGATTCTATAGACTATTCCCCAGGCCTGGGAGGGGATAGGCCCATGTATTTGGTCCTAGAGAATTCTTTCTCCTCACTTCTTTCTCCTGTCTTTCAAGAGAATAGCTAAGTCAGGTGAGCTAATGAGCAAGGGAAGTAAGATTCAACCATCCATCTAGTAATGAACCAACATAGCTACTTGTTATACTTTGCCCTGTTTTAGGCTCACAAAAGACATAAGGACAAAACATGATTACTGTCCTTGGAGATCTCATTCTGTGGCAGAAATAAAAGTCATACACATGTAACAATTAGTGAATAATGGAAGATTTTGTGTGTGTGTGTGTGTGTGTGTGTGTGTGTGTGTGTGTATAAAACCAATGCACTGGGGATCCTGAATTTATACATAAAACCAATGCACTGGGGATCCTGAATTCTTTGGATAAAGGCTTAGCCACACACTTGTTACAATATTTCTCTTATGTAAGGAACCAGCTTAGGTAAATTTAAAAAGGTTCATTCCCCAGCTTGGCCTTAGGTTCATGAATTTTCCAGCAGTAGCAATTTCCAAGATATTCTACTAAAATCATAGAGGGGTTGAGTGCTGCGTTAATCAAAGGAGTAACAACAATGATTACTCACAGTCTTTGAATAGCTCACAGATACATGAATGAGGATGGGATCTGACCTGTTTTCATTGGTGATGGGAGACTCCAGTGAGGAACTTCCTTTACCAGTGTACTGTTTGACAATTTCTCTTCAACTCACAGTTTTAGAGAGTTGTCTAAGGCACTGAGCCGTTAAGTGACTTACTTGGGTTCACAAAGTCGAGATTGTTTCAGGCAAGATATAAATCGAGGTCTTCCTGGCTCAAAGTCCGCTCTCTCTTCACTGTACCAAGCTTGTCACATTCATGCCTGCACAAATACAATATGTGAAAAGTCAATACAGTTTTAAGTTTTAGTGGCTTAAATATGTTTTTATTGAGATGTGTGGGTGTGTGTCTTTCTGGACAGGGTATGTCAGTAGTGTTAGTATGGTATTTAATCTGGCTTAAAATTTAGGGGGAGGGTATGTATGTCTGGTCTTTGTATAAGCTGCCTTAAAACTGTTACAGAGACTTTTGGCACACACTTGGACAGGCATATACATATCTAAAGATACAATCCTATATATAAGTTCTATACATGGTTATGAAGGCAGTTAATGTGGTATAGCAGATAGATCAAATTCTTTTAACACATAGTAGCTGGGCTCCTACAGGAAAGTCATTTAACCTCACAGATTATATCATCTATAAAATAAAGATAAGATCTGTAGTACCTATCTCACAAGGTTTTGTGATGCTCAAATGAAATTATTTATGCAAAATGTTTTGCAAAACTTAGAGTACCCTATAAATCTAATTTAGCATTATCATTATATAGTTATCTGTGTTGTGCTGTATGCTCATACGTCTTAGAAGTTTTCAGCTGCCCCACAGCATATTTTTGGAAAGACAGAGTGAAAGGAGAGAGAAAATATAATAGATGGTAGTGGGGAGGAATGGATGGTGGGAATTACAATCAGCAACAGCAACTGGAAAAATATGGAAGTAATTTCTATAATGGACTTAAAATAAAGAATGTGATTCACCAGAGACAGAGCTGATGGTATCGGAACACAGACTGTGCATTTTTTTCTCTTTCTTTCACTTTATTTCTCATGAAGTTTTATATTTTTGTTGGGGAGGGGGTATTATGTTTACCCTTAAACAAGAATATTTTAGTAATGTGTAAATAAATTAAAGAAAATAAAAACAAGTCTTAGAAGTTTTAAGGTCAGAGAGAGGCTTCAGCAAATATATGGAATCTCCTTCAGACACTCTAACCTTCCAGTTACATATTCACTGTCCTGTTACACCTCAGCCACACACAAAGATGGTCATGCCCTTGATCTTGCCATCACCCAAAATGCATAATATCCATGTTCATGAACTCTGAAATTCCCTTATTAGATCACAATTCCAGGCTGTTCCTCAGTCACACTGTATTCTCTGATCTCAGTTCTCTCCCAGGTCATCACTTTTACAGTAGCTAGGCTCTCCTTTCCTCATCTTGACCCTTGTCAATTAAAATCCACGATGAAGGACCAAAACAATACTTTGCTATGTATCCTTTACATAGCTGCTTGTACATTGTTATTTGCTTGTTCTCTTTTGGCTTTCTTTATATCCACACTGCTTTGCACAGTGCCTGGTACATCGGAGCTGCAACACACTTCCAGCTAATTGTGTAGTAAGAACAGTATGTCCAGAAAATAGAAAATATTCTTATAGATGAATTTGTACTTGGATCTTCCTTATTCCAGATCCAGGATTCTCCCCTGTACCATCTTAAGTACCATAGAGATGAGTCTCTACATTTCCTAGGTAGTGAAGTAGCTTGAACCTGGGCTTGGAATCAGGAAGGCTCATCTTCCTGAGTTCAGTCTAGTCTCAGACACTTCACACTATTTGCCTCAGTTTCCTCTTTTGTAAAATGAGCTGGGGTAGGAAAAGGCAAACCACTTAAGTATCTTTACCAAGAAAACCCCAAATGAAGTTATGAAGAATTAGACGCTGCTGAAAAAACTGAATACCATCACCACCATAGGATTGTTTTGAGAAAAGTAGTCTATGAAATATAATGCCACTATTTTTCTTCTTTATTATAAGATATTGTTTTATAGATGTAGATCTGAAAGGGATGCTAGAAGAGCACCTAGTCCAATCCCTACATTTAACAGAAGAACTAACTGAAGCAGAGAAATTCAGTAACTTAGCAAATTTGAACCCAGTGCTCTGAGCTTTTTTCCGCACTATTTCTCAGTGTACCTGTAAAGATCTGATTGTTTTAGAAGTGGAAAGGTGTACGTAGCAGGCAGAGCACCTCACTTCTTTTCAATGACCTGGTACCAACGAAAAGGTCATTCATTTCTGTTCAGCAGACATTTATTGAGTGCCCACAAAATACCTTCCCTCAAGGAGTTGCTTCTTGAGCCAAGCCTGTAGGTTCCAAGTAGTAAAGATGGAGAGCATAAGAGGCACAGATAAAAACCTGGGCAATGAATTTTATGAAGGAAGGAAGTTTGGGGAACAGTTTGATTAGAATATTGTGAGTAAGGGGGGGTGTGACCCTAACTGGTCTTCATGAAAAAGGCCAGAGCCTTGATTTCTAAGGGCTTTAATGTCATTGTTAGTGTTCTGTCCCAGAGGCAATTCAAAACCACTGAAGCTTACTGAGGCTTCCTGAGAAGTTTGTTAGCTATGTGGAGGATGACTTGGAAAGGGGAGAGACTAAAGGTAAAGAGATTGATTTAACTGTTATTGCAAATGTCTGGATCAAGAATTGAGAGACTCACCAAGTGCACAATGTGTAAGTAGAGGGAAGAGGATGGATGTTAAGTTGCATAGAAGAGGTGACCCCCCCCCCCCAAAAAAATTAAAACTTCAGTAGATCCAGTAGCTGAGACCAGCTTTAGCTGAAAAGCCACCAGTTGATCCACACCTTACTAGCTATTATCCCATATGTCTCCCTTTTGTAGCTAAATTCTTTGCAGAGCCTATCTGTATCCTCTTATTTCTTCTGAACTCCCTGCAGGCTGGTTTCCAGCCTTGTGATTCATTTGAAACAGCTCTCTCCAAAGTTACTAATGATCCCTTAAATGCCAAATCTAATGGCCTTTTTCCTCAATCCTCATCTTTCTTGACCTCTCTGCTACCGTTGACATTATTGATTATCCTCTTTTCCTTGATACTTCCTTCTTTCTGAGTTAACATTACTCTGCTGGATCCTAGTTCTCCTATCTATTTAACTGCTCTTTCTTTATCCAAGTCACACGTTGATCTCCCAAAAGCTTGGTCTTGGGACCTCTTCTGTTCTCCCTCAAAGCTATTTCACTCTGTGATCTCATCAGCTCCATTAGATTCAGTTATCTCTATAAAGATATTCTCAGATCTCTTTGCCAGGCTAAACCTCACTCCTGATCTCCAGTCTTACGTCTCCAACTGTCTATCAGATATCCCAAACTAGATGTCCTATAAGTATGTCCAAAACTGAACTCATTATCTTTTCCCAAATCCTTCCCTCTTCCTCATTTCCTATCCTTGCATTCATCCAGGCTCATGAGCTCATGAGCTCTGTCATTCTTGTTCCAGTCTATTGCCAAAACCTGTTGATTTTTGCAAGGCAATGGGGTTAAGTGGCTTGACCATGGCCACACAGCTAGGTAATTATTAAGTGTCTAAGGCCAGATTTGAACTCAGGTACTCCTGACTCCAGGGCCGGTGCTCTATCCACTGTGCCACCTAGCTACACCACTTTCATATCTTTTACAATCTCTATCACCACCAAAATCCCTCAATTATTGGAGTAGTCTTGCCTCAACTCTTTCTTCTCCTTCCACTCAGCTGTCAAAATAATCTTCACAAATGACAGGTCTATTTCACCTTGCTGCATCACCCCTTTACCCCTTTTAGGATCATATCTGAAATTTTCTCTTGCTTTAAACCCTATCAAAACCTGACCCCATCTTACTCCCTTCCACATCCTCTGCAATTTAGTGACACTGCTCTCCTGACTGTTCCTTGCACATAATACTCCATCTCTGGACTATAGGCATTTTCATTGGCACCCATACCTGTAATTCTCTCCTTCCTTATCTTTACTTCCTGACTTCCCTAACCTCTTTCAAGTTCCTGATAAAGGCCTATCTCTTGCCAAAAGTCATTTTTTGTCATTCTTAATCTTAGTGCCTTTCCTCTTAAATTTACCCTGCATGTATCTTACTTGCATACTGCCTCCCCAACTTGATGATGAGTTCTTGAGATCAGAGATTGGATTTTTTGTTTTCTGAATGTTCTTTGTATCCCTAGTACTTATCACAGTGCCTGGCATTACTTATGTACATATATATACATATATATATATATATATATATATATATTATTTGTTGATTTACTGATTTACTTTAGCAGAGGGTGTCTTGAATTTGCAGAGAAGAGGTGGGGCATGGGGGAAGATAAAGAGAAGATGATGTTAGATTGTGAGAATCTTGAAAGCCAGTTTGAGAGGATTCCTTCACTATGGTAGGGAGCCTATGAAGGTTCTTGAGCAGGATAAAATCCTCTTAACCTAATATCCTGCTCATCAGGCTTAGGGATATAGAGATGGAGGGATGGTGAATGAGGGGTGGGATTAGCTAATCCAGCCTCGGGAAGCAAAGAGGCAGAGATTTGGTTGAGGGAGTTGTTTGACCTGCAAACCAAACAAGGTAACTGGTATTTACTGAGAGAGAAAAAAAAACACCATGAAGCTATGGACAGTTATTTTAAAATATTCCAATTTGGATGAAAATATAAAAGAGATATTTAGAATATTTATTCTATTAGTAGAAGTGCTTACTGCGTCACTTTCAGTGTGTCAAAAAAGCATTCTCTTACACATGATGGATAGCAGCTTGTAATTATATATGGGAGGAAATTGCTGAACAGGCCATATTTAACTTGGGAGGAGAAGTAGCAGTCTGGGCCTTTGAGGGTTAATTTTATTCTCTAAATAATATAAAAAGTGCTGAGTCCATACCTTTTGCCTGAAGTAGAAGTCTTCAAATGGGCCCCAGAGAGTTTATAATATTCTACTGAATCAAGTGAAATTGTTAACCTTGCTTCATAAAGCGATGGCTTGTTAAAGATGCGTGGTCCCTTTTCTGGTGAATAATTTAGGATAGGAGTAAATCTCAGATCATTCAGTGTTTCTGTGTCCAAGCTGCCGACCCACCATCTGCCTTTATCACTGGGGGAGAAGGGAGCTTAGCAGCCTGTCCTGGGGTAGTTGAACTAACCTACTCCCCTCCCCAGTCCCTTGTTGGCTGTGTAGACTTTAATGCCTAGTTCCAGTGTCCACTTTGGTGCCCTCCCCCACACTGTGCTCCAGTGAAGAGATTCTCCCTGATTTTATTATAACCTTATAAGCGAAATCCATTATGATTTATAATTTATCATGTACTGTTGCCAGGGGCTCATCTTAAGTACTTTTTAGAATTTCTTCCAGGACTTTGGGGAAGACAAAGCCCAACCTTTGGCCAACCAGTGGGCCTTGGCCAGAGAAGGCCCCTCCCTGCTGCCCCCAAATGAAAGTGATGAGTTTTAAATGAAAATTCTCCTCATTGTTCTACCAGCAGGAGTGTCCATCTTGTGTTGTTATTAATAATGAATAAGGAGAAGTGACGGTAAGAGTGTTCTTGTTCTCCAGCACTCCCTTCTAGGTTCCCGATGAAGCAAGTATTCAGAAGCCAGGAGTCTCAGAAATGGAGTCATGTAAAAAAAGATAGCACAGTCATATAATACTTTTACCTTTTTCCTCATTTTTTTCCTTTCTTGTCAGCTCAGCTTCCTTTGAAGGAAGACAAATCTGAAATTATTGCCCCCTTTTAAAGTTTGGGAAACTGAGGTTCAAAGAGTTCTTGCGTTTGGTGTCATGGTGAGTCAGTGGCAGAGCCCTGACCTTCTAGTTGTTGTCCACAGCTATCACAGGGAGACTTGGCACGCTAAAAGCACTAGGAGCATTTAACTGGTGTTAGAAAAGGAGTCCCTGGACTGTTGGTCAGGAAGCTAACATTCTGTCTGCCCTTCATCCCAGACCATAATACCATAGGGTATATACTTAGGACATGCTGGAATTGTCCAAGAAGAGGAACTCAGAATCATTTGTTTTCCCTTTATATCCTCAGAACCTAGCAAGTACATATATAAAATAAAATAAAAAACCTTATTTATAAAATGTTCTATCAATGCTAGCTGTTATTTTTGGCAGGGCAGTCTTCTTTCCAAAGGGTAGAACTGGTTTTCTAGACTTGCCCCTAGGTCCTTGTAAGTTGGGGAGGCAGTGAGTGAAAAGACCTGGATTTGGATTTCAGCTTGGCCATTTATTTCTTGGTAGTCTTGAGCATATCATCCTCTCCCTAAATTAAAAACTCATTTTGACTTTGTCCCACAGTACCTGGTGCATAATAGGCACTTAACAAATGCAGATCAATTCTACGCTATGGTTTCTTCTTCTGTAAAATGAGGACCTTGAATGAGCTGACCTTTACAGCCAATACTAAATCTAAATCCTGTGATCTCTTTTGCCAGCTGTTGGCTTTGGCTCTTGTAAGGAATCTTATTGACCATAGGAACTATTTCATTTTTGTCTTTGGATAGGTTTCACGTTATACGTAATAGGTGCCTAATAAATGCTGGTTGAATACCACATTTCACAGGTCTCCCAGACTGTCAAATAAAATCTACCTCTTCATGTGGGTTGAGATCTAGTAAATGACAGGCAACTCTTTCTTGTTGCCATGGCCTTCTACCTTCAGTGTGCTTAGACAGGTTAAAGGGAACAGCATTATGATTTTTCAAGTCCCTGTGGATTGAAAGAAACATAGAGTAATATGTTAGCAGATACTAGTTCAGTTCAATAAACTTTTAAGTACCTACTTAAACTTTGTGAGACTGCAAAGTGGCTCAGTGGACAAGCAGTGGGCCTCGAGTCAGGAAGAGCAAAGTTCAGATTTGCCCTCAGCAAATCACCTAAGCTTTTTCTGTCTCAATTTCCTCGTTTTAAAATGGGGATATTAATAACACCTACCTCCCAGTGCTTTGGTGCAGATGAAGTGGAAAATAAAAATCTCAAAGCACTTTGCAAAATCTACATTCAAGACATTGTGCTAGACACTACATTGATGAAGACAAAAGTAGAACAGTTGCTGTCTTCAAGGACCTTACATTCAAAAAAGTATCAGAGACAAAAGAAGCAAAATAACAAAAGAGAACTGGAATATCCTGATAGTCTGATTTCCTAGGTATCTAAGGAAGTAATTATTTGGAACAACTATTGGTCCCCCTCTTCTTGTGATCCCAGGGTTTAACATAGCTCTGTTGGCAAGGTGAGACTACCCCAAGAGAAGTCATGGGCTCATCCCTTTCTATAAGTGCAGCTCCTTTATTAGAACATGTGCTACTTACTGCAAAAGTACAGCTCTACTGATAGACTAACCCAGTAGGGAATCCTGTTACAGAATTATTCTTTTATCCTTGTACTTAACTTCCCTCTCTTGTAGCCTACCATTCCACCTAGCCTTTATTCTAACTGATAAAATAAATCATCAGACTTTTAGATTAGTACCCACTGTGTTGTATGGGACCCCTTGAGCTCAAATAAGAGACCATAAGAATAATCCCTTCTACGATATTGACAGCACTTGGTCATTCCCCCTTTGATTGATTGTCTCTGATTGATGGCAAATGCATTACTTTCCTACACTATACTGATCTACTTTGAGATAGCTAGGACTTCAGGCAATTCTCCTTTATTGTGACCTGATATCTCTCTCTCCCTGTAACTCATCCCACTGCCATCCCTCCCAATTGATCCAAATTCTATCCTTTGAGGCTAAACAAAAGTCTAATTCTTCATTTCCATGACAGTCTTTATAGTATCACTTCAAGTCCCTTCTAGCTCAAAATTCAGGAATTTGCATAATGTACCTATTTGCATATTCACAATTCTGTCAATAAAGTCTCTGCTTCAAGACCTCCACTATTTACAAAGGAAGCCTACCCACTTTTGATGGTTCAGATTGTCAAGAAGTTTTTTTTAAAAAGTTAAGATCTATCCCTTTTAATTCTTTCCCTTTAGTTCCTATTTGAAGTAGTTCAGTACAGTGGAAGAGCAAAGTGGATTTAGAAACAGATGAGTGGGAAATACTCATAAGGAAACTATAAGGAAAGAAAGATATTCTCAAATGGAGGATGGGGAATCTTACATTGGGTACAATCTATAGAATTTTAATACTCAAGAGAGACCTGTTTCAGAAGAAGGTAAATCAGAGATTCTACTGAGGAGCAACTGTTACCCAAAAGAGTTGAGGGTATAGAGCCAGAAAACCTTCATGACTATGGGAGGAAAGGATCAGGAGGAGAAAAGGAAAGTAATGAACTGTAATCAAGGGCATAAGGAAATTCCTTCCATGGAGTAACACTTCTACCTTTTAACTTCCTCTAAAAAGTAGTATTTTCTGAGAGTGAGTACAACAGAAAGGGATGGTGGGTCACCAGAGGACTAATCTACAAAGTGGCAACATAGAAATGGTTTAGAACAGGAAATTCAAAATAGGTGCCTCAGAAGCTTTAATTCTATGAACAAGACCAAAACTAGTAAAGGAATAAGTAAGTGACATAAATCAAAGAACAAAATCCTAGAAAAGACTAAAGGGAATGGAAAATTATGAAAAAGAAAAATCACTTTTTAGAAAAATCCACAGAAAATGAAATTTTAAAACTATTAACAAAGAAAATTGAATGAGAGGAAAGGAAGAGGAATTTTACTTTACTGCTTAACTAAAAGGGAAGAGAAGAATCAACTAAAAGGAAATATTAAATAGATCTGGGTTGTAGTGCTGGATGTGCTACTGATTAGCTCTATGACCTTGGGCAAGTGCCTTCCCTCTTAGAATCTCAGCTGATAACCCCTGGTCCTTGTCTTCTTATGAATATTTACCCCCTCCCCACCTGGGTGACTATCCTGAGATGGGAGTTACAATAACAACACAACCTACAAAAACATAATGTTTTAAATACCTCTTATGTTCTGGAAACTGTTTTCATAGGCAGTCCCCACTGTCAAGGAGCATGCATTCTACTGGTAGTAAATACCACGTGCACAGATAAGTAAATACAAAGTCATTGGAGAGGAGAATCACTGGTGTTGTGAGAATCAGGAAAAACCTCCAGTAGGAAGGGACGTTTGAGCTGATTATTGAAGGGAGTAAGGGATCTCAAGAAGCAAAAATGAAGGAGAAAAACGTGCTAAGAAGGGAGCAGTCATGTCCTATCGGGCTTGGGGAACACCAAGTAAACCAGATTGGCTGACATATGGGAACTCCTAAGGAAGGTCTCTTGGAATCCCTGATTGGGAAATTCTTAATCTGAAGGAGCCCGCAAAAGTATGCTCAAATAATTAAGAGAAGAACCAGAAGAGAGCCTTGTCATTTAGCTCAAGGAGAAACTTGTTTCTAGGAGGGAGAGTGTGGTCAACAAGTTCAGAAGTTATAATAAGGTTAAGGAGGGTGAAGACTGAGAAAAGGCTGGATCATTTTTCAATTAAGAAATTATTGATAATCACAAAGAAACCATTTGGAAGAGAGGAGCTTCAGAAGCCCAACTTTGAGGAGTGGGTGTGATATGACAAAGAGGAGGTAACAAATGTAGATGATTTTTTATAGAAGTTTGTGAAAAGGAAGAGAAATTATAAGACAGTTTGAGGGAATCACTTGAAACCAAGTGAAAATTTTTTAAGGAGGAAATGTTGTGAATATATATTTTAGATAGTAGAGAAGGCAGCAGTACAGAAAGGGATTTGGGAATCTGGAGGTTTAAGTAGAGGGCTTGGCCTTAACAAGGAGAAGAACATCTTTTCCTGCAAGGTTAAAGAAGGAGAGATGAGATTTAATGAATTAGGGCCATCAAGTCTGAAATGAGACCCTCTCCTTAGAGTGAGAAAGTGATAAGGGAGGCCCGAGGAGAGACAAAAAGATTTGAATCAGATACTGAGGAGGGTTGCAGGGAGTCTGATCAAGGAAGAGTAAATGAGTTATCATGGAGCAGTGTGGAACCAGTAAGGGCAGCTAGGTGGCGCAGTGGATAAAACACTGCTTTTGGAGTCAGGAGGATGGGAGTTCAAATCCACCCTCAGACACATGACAACTACTAGCTATGTGACCTTGGGCAAGTTACTTAACCCTGACTGCCTCGCATCCAAGGCCATCTCCAGTCAGTCATCCTGATTCCCATCTCACCACTGGACCCAGATGACTTCAGAGGAGGCAATCAGGCTGGTGACTTAGCACAGCACCCCTTCACTCAAATCCAATTCACATGCATTATCATGGCATCATCTCCCTGATGTCATGGTCTTCTGAAAGAACAAAGGGCAAACCACAAAAACCTAATAAGTAATCAAACAAAATTATTATGATAAATACACTAGTATTTATTTCTCTTACCTAGAGTCTGCACAGTCATAAAATTTAATTAGAGGATTAAGGGGGGGGCGGGGAAGAGGATTAAGAGACCTTAGAGATCATCCAAACACCCCCATTATTTTATAGATAAGAAAATTGGGCATTGGCTTCTCTTATTCACTTGTTAAAACTTTTAAGACTTCTGACAAGTAATAAAAGATTAATATAATAGTGTGACATGCTCCTGTAAAATCAGAATGAGGAATGTTAGCCCTCAGAATGAACTGAGGCTTTTGAGAGAAGTCATGATTTTTTTTATTTTTTATTTTATTTATCATTTTATTTTTTTATTTTCTCTGTTAAGAGAAAATGATGACTCAAAGGTTGAGTGGGATAGGACTGTTTACTTGGGATGGGTGACAACAGAGCAGCTCAGCACTTAATTTCTGTTTTCTCTGCCACGGAGAATAATCTTATACTGGAAATGACCCAAGGTAAAAAAAGGACATGTAAGAGAGCATCTTGCTGCCCTTGATGAATTCAAGTCACCTGACCCAAATAAATTCTAGTTCAGGGTGAATACACAATTGTTGGGCCATTACCACTTACTTATATTTGAAAGACCTTGGAAAATGGAAGCTTCACCACAAAATTGGAGAAGGGCAAATATTGATCAAGTTTTCAAAAAAGGGAAGAAAAGTGTGTGCAGAGTCTATAGGCAGCTGGTCACAAAGTAAATAGAACAGTAGACTTAGAGTCAGGAAGACCTGAGTTCAGATTCTCAAACATTTACTGGCTATGTGTGACTCTGGGCAAGTCATTTAATCACTATTTGTCTCATTTTCTTCATCTGTAAAATGGATAATAATAGCACCCACCTTATATTTGTTGTAAGGATAGAAGGAGGTAATATTTGTTTATTATTATATAAGGCTGGCTTCAACTCCTTGGAAAATTCTAGAATAAACTAAATCAACAAATATCTATTAAGCAGCTATGTGCCAGGCATTAAAAGTATGATTGGTAAACATCTAGAAAGGAAAGCAGTGATTACAAAGAGTCAGCTTGACTGCACTAACATTAGGTCCTGCCTAACTTCATTATCTTTTTAGATGAGGTAATACTATGGAAATAATGTAACTGGGTTTTTAGGAAAGATTCTAATGAAATATCTTGTACTATGCTTGTAGAAATGATATGGATTAAATAATAATATAATCACAGACTTGGTGTCACCATGGCAGGAGATCTTCAGCAGAAGACCCTAGGGATCTGTGTTCTGGGCCCTGTGCTGTTTTAACATTTTTGTCAGTGAAAATACTCATCATTTTTACTTATTTATTTTTGAAGTTTACAATTTTTCCCCTAATCTCGCTTCCTCCCCTCCAGGTAGTCTGATGGTCTTTACATTGCTTACATGCTTTTCAAAAAAAAAATAAAATATAAAAGATGACAAAATTATATAATAAGATAACACTTTCTTAATTAAAGGTAATAGTCTTTATTCAAACTCCACAATTCTTTCTCTGGATACAGATGCTATTCTCCATCACAGATATCCCAGAATTGTCACACTGATGGAATGAGCAAGTCCATTAAGATTGATCATCAATCCCATGTTGCTGTTATGGTGTGCAATGCTCTTCCGGTTCTGCTCATCTCGCTCAGCATCAGTTCATGAAAATCCTTCCAAGGCTTCTCTGAATTCCCATCCCTCCTGGTTTCTAATAGAATTTTATTGTATAAATTATACAATTTATATATACCACAATTTGTTCAGCCATTCCCCAATTGATGGACAGAATGCTCATCATTTCTGCAGCTAACTCAAAGCTAAGGGGATAGCTAACACAGAATGAGCAAGTGAGCATCCAAAAGAATCATGACAGACTAGAGCACTGGATTGAATCTTAAGATTACAGCTATGTTCTATATTTGAAGGATTCTGGAGAAAGGATTTGATTTGTTCAATTTGACCCCAAAGGATAAACTCAGAAGCAATGGGTAGAAGTGGCAAATGGGCTAAGTAAGGCTTGATAACAAGAAAAACTCCTAACAATTATAGGTATACTCACCTTTTTTGTCACCAATGCTTACCACAGTGCCTGACCCCTAGGAGACACTTAAAAATATTTGTTCATTGAAATCATTAATAATGAGAGAAATACAAATTAAAGCAACTCAGAGACACCACTCACAAGCATCAGACTGATAGAATTGATTTTAAAAAAAAGGAAAGGGACAGCTAGGTGGTGCAGTGGATAGAACATCTGCCATGGAGTCATGAGGACCTGAGTTCAAATGCAGCCTCAGACACTTAATGATTGCCTAGCTGTGTGACCTTGGATATGTCACTTAACCCCATTGCCTTAAATAAATAAATAACTTTTTTGAAAGGAAGGTTAGAAAGAGCTATGGAAAAACAAGTACATGAGTGTATTCTTGGTAGAGCTATAAATTGACCCAGCCATTCTGGGAAGCAATATGGAGCTCTAATTCTACAGCTTTAAGCAACACATGCCCTCACTTTCAGTAGGTCTATACCCAAAAAGAGATTAAAGACAGAGGAAAAGAATCTGTATGTACAAAAAATATTTATAGCAGCTTTTTAAATGGTGGTAAAGAATTGGAAACTCGGGGGTGGGGGCATCAGTTGAGAAATAAACAAGATATGTGATGAAATTTAAGATTAGAGTTGGAAATGACAGCATGTGCTTTTAGGAAAAACCCAGGAAGACTTGCATGAACAGATACAGAATGAAATGAGAATCAGGAGAATAATTTATATAATAAAAAGACTTAGGAAACTGAAAGCGAGACTTTGAAAGACTTAGGAATACTGATCTATACAGTGGAGCTAACCATAATTCCAGAGAACTCATGATGAAACATCATATCTACTTCCAGATAAAGAATTGAAGCACTCTGAAGCACTGCACATTGAATCATTTCTGGCAAAAGCAGAAATAGTTTGATTAGACATTATTTGTAAGGGGTTTTGTTTTTCTTGCTTTCTCAATGGGTAGAGTAGGGAAATGGGGGAATAAGGTATAGGAGACTAAGACTGAAGAAGGAAAATGTGTTATTAAAACATAAAGAGTCAGAAAAAGTGTGTTTCACATGTTTTTAAGAAACCATCAAGGGGGGCAGCTAGGTGTCACAGTGAATAGAGCACTGGCCCTGGAGTCAGGTGGACCTGAGTTCAAATTTGGCCTCAGCCACTTAATTACCTAGCTGTATGACCTTGGATAAATACTTAACCCCCACTGCCTTGCAACCCCCCCCCAAAAAAAAGAGAGAAGAGAGAGAGAGAGGAGAGAGAAGAAACCATCAGCAAGTACAATCTCCTCACCTAAGGATTTAGTAATGTCAGACTTGAATAGCTAAATCCAGTCTGGAGTTTCCAGTACTGCCCTTTAGTGCCACCTAAAGCTTTAGAGAAGTGAAGCTTCTCAGAAATGTTTCCTTCCCCACAGACCTCTAGTTCAAGAGAGAAAACTTAAGGGGAAAGACAGGTATGTAGCTGCTTTGCTATATAAGAAAATCTGTCCCAGCTGTTTCCTTGTTCAGAGGCAACCTGAGCTATTTGATGGGAGCTCTTATTTGGACTGGATAAAACAATCTCTTGGAGAAGGAATAACTGACTTGGCTTGGTTATATGACCAGAAATAATCATCTAGTACTCTAACCTGATTATTTTCATTAAAAGATAGCATTCATAGGCCACCTCAAAAGTGAGAGAACAGGTATTTCTTAATTATTCACTATGTGCCAGGCACGTGGTATAAAGATACAAAGAAAGGGGAAAAATATGACCTTTGCCCTCCAGAAGCTCCCAGTCTACTGGGCTAGACAATTTAAAAATTAACTGTCATATTTGTCTGTCTGTGTCTCTCTCTCCCCATATACATATATGTGTGTGTGTGTGTGTGTGTGTGTGTGTGTGTTTATATATAAGCTAAATGAGTACAAATGGAAGACAATCTTAGAAGATAGTAACAACAGAAGGTGGGATTTGAGTTAAGTCTTTAAAGAAGCCAGGAGTTGAGAGAAAGAACAGTGAGAAGGCACAGTCGGCAGATAATGCAATGTGATGTATACAAGGAAGCCAGTGTAGCTGGAGAAGAGCAAAGTGTAAAGAAACTGAAAAAGTAGAAAGAAATCAGATGCAAAGGGCTTTAAATTCTAAAGGTAACAAGGAACCACTGGAGTTTATTGAGTTGGGGAGTGGGGCAAACAGTAGGATTCCTTCTTGTGGAGGTCTTCAAGCAGAAGCTGAATGGTTGCCTATTAGATGACCCAAAGTGGGGATGAATTCATTTCATGTTTGGGTTGGATTAAATTGTTGATGAGTTCCCTTCAAACTCTCAAATTCTTTTGATTTTTTTCCATCAACAAAGCATTTATTAAGCACCTACTACTATGTCTGGGCACTGTACTAATAATACAAATAACAGTGAAAAACAGTCCCTGCTCTCAGGGAGCTTACAGTCTAATGGGGGAGCCAACAGGAAAACTACTATGGGCATTCAAGATAGGCGTAGGATAAATTGGAAATAATCAGTGGAGGGGAGTTAAGAGGGGGCAGGAAATGTTTCTTGTAATAGGTGAGATTTTAACTAGGATTTCAAGGAAGCCAAGGAAAGAGAGTAAGGAAGAGAGTTCCATGCATGGAGCAGAGCCTTTGAAAATGTCTGGAGTTGGGAGATGAAGTTTCTTGTTTGAGGAAAAGTAAGGCCAATGAGCATCAGTAGGACAAAGAGGCAAATGATCCTAGGGCAGAAGATAATGTAAAGTTGAATACTTTAACTATAGCATGAGATTCGGAAGAGAAGAAAAGGCATAGACACTGGGTGATCCCTGGGTGGTCAGGAAGAACTAGGAGGTTTGGAGGTTCCATGAGAATACAAAATAGATTTAGGAAGGGGAATATACAGGGAAAGGTGAAAGGATGAGAGTATGGCCAGAGGAATTTCAGAATTCTAGTTCCTACTAGTTAAACACTTATGAATAATGATGAAATACCTATATGTCCAGGTAGAATGAAAGTACTGATCACAGGAGTTAAGATAGATTATTTGGGGAACAAGTTTACTTGAGAGGATCAAATCACCAAGAATCATGACAGAAGTTGGGGTGGAAAGGAAGCAGAATGATCTGTGGCTGCATGTTAAGCATAAAATTAGGCTCTTAAGAACAAAGAAACAGTCTTTTATCTAATTTAAGAAATCTATGGTTAATAAAAAAAATAGGAAAAAAATCTGATTTTTGAACATTTAGAAGGAATTATCTTGCAGAATATAAAGCCAGTGGTGTCAATCTTAGGTAGAAATGGGACTACTAAACCATGCACAAAGATCCTGCAGGTCACTTGACTTAGAAAACCACACATGTTTTTATATTTTTATGCATGTATATATGTAGTATATTTATAGATTGAAGTATATAAACATATTTTTATTAATGTGTCAGCTTATGACTATCAGGAAACTACCTTTTAACCTAGTTCAAACTGCATCGGGATTGTTGTTGGTTATATGTTTGATACCTTTGGTCTAAAGCACTACATACTTGGCTCTTAACTTTTTTTTATTTCTTCAAACCTGCTATTTTTATGGGATATTCTGCTTCTCACAATGTTTTAACAATCCTGTGTACTCATATTTTGAATAGAATTATGCAGCTTGAGAGTCCTGAGGACATAATTCAAAAGTACTTCCTTCGAAACTTGAAATCAGCTAGAGTGACATCCCTGATAATTGATCATCCAGTTTCCACTTGAATACTACCCATGATGGGTCACTCACCACTTCCTGTAGCCTCCCATTATGCTTTTATTTTTTTTTTATTTTTATGTTTTTGGATTTTTGCAAGGCAAATTCTAACCTGGGTTTCCTGACTATAAAAACAGTGCTCTTTCCATTATGCTAAACTGCCTTTCCATAATTGGACTTTCAGAATGTAGCATTCTGGTATAGGATGATATCGGATGAACAAAAGGGGAAATGGGCTGATTGATTAGGAAGCTATTACAAAAATCCCTTGGGCAGTTGCAGAGACCAATTCAGATCAGAAAGGATAGGAAACAACCATCATAATTGACCTTCAGGAACTCCTACTTTGAGTGAGGTATCTTTCTGACTCTAATGCCCAATATCAAGGTATTATTGTAGCTCTATATCCCCTGCCTTATACCCTATCACTTAATCATTAAACCATCATCAGAGGTAGCCTGCTCTAGCTTCCCCTTCTTTTTTCCCTTAGCCACTACTTAAGATCCTTTCTGGAAATGCAGTGGGGTACAGAGCGAGGTCTCCAGAATGTAGGTTATTTTATTCTATTCTAAGAGATAGTTGGAGGTTGGAATTGTACTGAACTGATCCAGACAGAGGTGAAGAGAAAAGAACTTAGAACTGAGGAGCATCTTTCATTTCCCCAGCAAAGACAATTGCTAAGTTGTGGGAATATCTGTGCTTGCTATGTTGGTATCCCATAATATTCACAGGGTTACCCACATTTCCTTACATAGAACCCCAGCATGGTCCATGTTGAACTTAAGTGCAGGAGATTGATTGGCAAGTGTGATTCCTAAAAGAGGAAGGGTGGTGATGGTGGTGATGGTTTAGGCAAGAATTAATCTCTAGTTTTTTGACTCTTAATAGGCAAGACCCATGCTATGTGCCTTCTTATGCTACCAGTAAATAAACAGGGTGCCTATGGACTCCAACAGTCCAGTTGTTGACAAAGTTAATTCATCTATAAAGGTTGAAATAAATAGTCATAAATGTAGGAATGTCAAATGTCCTTTGATGATTCAAGCAAGCAAAGCATCAGGTCCACTGAAATATCAGATATGAGGATGAGCTGCTAATTATAATCCACCAATGGACTAATCTCAAAAAAATCAATACGGCCTGGAAATAAAGTACATGGGCCAAGAAGAAGCAGCCACCTTTTACGTCGCCCTGACATTAGGAATTAGATCATGCCACATACCTTGGCCAGGCCACATAAGATGACTAAAGAAAACTAGATTAGAATCAACTTGTGATCTCTCCTGGATTCAATTATCATCTCTATACTGGTGATTCTCACATCTATTTGTCCGTTTCTAGCTTCTCTCCTGACCTCCAGTCTTACATCTCCAGCTGCCCATTAGATGTCTCAAACTTAATATTTCCTAGACTCAACATATCCAAAAATGAAACCCCTCCCCTTCCAAACTTCTTGGTTACTGTCTAGGACTATCTTCCTAGCCTCCCAGGCTCATACTCTGGCTTTCTCCTCAGTTCTTCATTAAATCTCACCCACCCCCACCTCCATATATACTCTGTGGCCAAGCCTTCTTGGTTTTGCCTTCATGACATCTCTCCTCTGACACAGCCAACATCCTAGTGTAATGATGGCACTGTGCTCAAGACTTTACCCTTATCTTCTGATCTTTACAACAACCCTGGAAGGTCGATACTATTAATACCCACATTTTACAGATGAGAAAACCAAGGCAAACCAAGGGTAAGTGACTTGGCCAGTTACCCAGCTAGTATGTGTCTGAGGCTTCCAGGTCTTCCTGCCTCCAGGCCCACCATTCCTCTCTCCAGCTTCACCAAACAATATCCTTCCTCATCTCTGACTCCTAGTTTCCCCAAATTCCAGTTTAAATCCCTCCTTCTCATGAGGCTTTTCCAATTCTCTCAATTATAGCCTGTATATATAGATTTTTGAAAAATAGTTGTTTGCATATTGTCCTTCCAAATAGATTATGATCTCCTCAAGGGCAGAGATCCCAAGCATTTAGTACATTGTCTAGAATATAGTAGGTACTTAATAAATATTTATTGTCTGACTGATTGATAAAGCATAAAGACCATCATCACTGGCCAGACAACTTCACCAGCACTACAATTTAGCACCTTGTTTCTACAGGATTCTGAGCCTTTAACTCTTCTAATAATTGAAACCGTTTCTATAATCCTTGATAGTTTACTAAGAGCTTTCTTTACAATGTAAATTTCACAGATAAAGAGGCTGAAATTCAGAAGTTGAGTGACTTACCTAAAGAAAGACTATAATCCAGGGCTTCTGCCTCCAAAGTCCATACTACATTATTGCTGTAACTGCAATCCTCAGTATTTCTAATGAGCCCTGGGGCAGGTAGTGGGCTGTGAAGATTCTTTTTTCTTTTTTTTTTTTTTTAGGGTTTGTTTTGTATTTTTTTTGTGAGGCATTGGGGTTAAGTGGCTTGCCCAAGGCCTCACAGCTAGGTAATTATTAAGTGTCTGAGGCCAGATTTGAACTCAGGTACTCCTGACTGCAGGGCTGGTGCTCTATCCACTGTGCCACCTAACTGCCCCTGAAGATTCTTTGTCTGGACATCTGGTGGCAGTAAGGATAACAGGATGTAAAAGTGCTCTATCCACTGCACCACCTAGCCGCCCCAATTCTTGTGTTTCTTGATGACATCTTTTTGAAGCATGACACTTAAACTTGTGGGGAAATCATATTCTACTGAAGACAGGGACTAAAGTTGTCCACCTAGCTCTCAATGATCTGCCCTGAACTAAAGATGTAGGGATATGGTGCTGAATGTAAAACCGCCAATAGATGAAACCCAAAGAACCAAAAGACCCTTGATACTCTGCAGAACAGACAAAATGATTAAAAGCAAATTTACCTTCCTGTGTAATAGTTTTGCTCAGGTGAACCTCAAAATTAATTTTTTTGACCAAGACTATACCCTCTGAAGGGGAGGAGAGAGAGAGCCAATTTATACAGAACAACCTGAGATAACTTTGTCAGTTATCCCTAGCTAAATTCTATGACATTTATTAAACATATAGTTTGTGATCACCACGAACCAGCTTATCTAAAACCAAAATATTCCAAACCAATTTCCTCTTACATAATCATATAATTTCAGAATCAGAAAAGATCTTAGGCATAATCTATTCTTCAAATAAATTAGGGGAATAATGTAAATAGTATCTTGATAATTGCAAAAAATTTAGTTATCACATTTTTATGGAAAAGTACTGAAAAATATGGTCTGGATATTCATCAAAATTTGAATAATGATACTTGAAAAGTATGATCTACATCAACTCAAGGGGGAGTGTTTGGTGATGTTCAGCAGGCTCAGTCTGTAGGTATGTTACATTCAACATTTGTGTCAGTGACTTGGATAAAGGGATCAGCTGCTTGAGTTCAGGCAGGGAGATGCATAATATGGGTAAATCCTAGTTCTTTTTGCATACTGTATCTTTTGACCACTTATATATTGTGTTATATCTTACTAGATTTGTATCAGTTCCCTATAGATTTTGGATTTCAGAATCTTATCAGAGATGTTTGAGGCAAAGGAATTTTTATTCCCCAGTTCATATTTTTTTCTTTTTACTCTTAGCTATGTTGATACATATTATCCGTGCATAAACTCATAAATTTATTTAATCAATATTTTCTGTTTAATCTTTTATAATCTATTCTATCTCTTGTAGAGTCAATGAATTCTTCTCCCAGTTATAGTTATAGAAGATACAATCCATAATATAGGTGTCACCTCATAATTTTTATGATGCAATATTTGCAGATTACTTAGCTATTTGGAATTTATTCTAGTATGTGGTATGAGGTTCTATACTATAGTACATGTGAAAAAAAATTGAAGTTTAACTGAACAGGAAACTCAAAGTGAGTCAACTGTATGACATTACAACTAAAAAGGCTAAGGTAATCTTAATAGATTTTATAGAATCTTTAATAGATTGCTTTAACAGAGACCTAATATTTAGAGTGAGTCAAGTGATAGACCCATTGAAAGAAAAGAGCCAGTCCAAAAGAAGGAAACAAGACTTCAGTGATAGGATTTTGGAACCATGTCTTCAGAGGATTGTTTGTGAAGGATATAATAGAAGCACTTTAGCCTCTGTGCCTGGAAATTCTGCTATTGTAAGTTTAAAATATTTCTGATGTCAGCAACCCATAAGGTCTGAGATAGGAATTCTAAAAAAATACTACTTTCCCTAGTGTAGGGCAGAGGTGGGATTAGGAGGATTTGTTACTTATTTATTAGATTATTATTTATTAACACCTCATTTATTTGACATCCAAACGAAATCTGAGAATGGGCCTGGGTATCTCCCATTTTTCCTTCCCCATTACATTGACTGGCTCAGCCACCTAACATGTTCATCCCCTAACAAAGCCACTTTGTAGCAGAAAGAGTGTGGAACTTGGAAGACCTGGGTTTATATCCTTACTCTAACACTTAACTAACTGTGTGACTTTGATCTCTAAGCTTCAGTCTCCTTCCTTATTAAATGGGAATAATCCTCTGTGGTAGTTGATAAGGAAAGCACTTTGTAAACCTTGAAGCACTACAGAAGCACTGCAGAAAGTCTGCTGTTGTACAGAAAAGGGAAATTTCCAGTTATTGTTGTTATTAATGCATCCAAGCTAAACTCTACCACAAAGTCATAAATGAAGCTCTGATGTTCTGAATGTAACATCGTTTATTGTTTTAACTGCCCTATTTGCATCATTTCACCTGATATCACCATTTCCTGGAATCAGCTAAGAACCCATTGTGCCCACATAGGTTTCTGGTCCAGAGCTTGCTGGGTAAGCATCTGCCTGCCCACTCATTCAGTCAGTAATGGAGCCGCTCTCCTCACTAGCCTTGCCGTTGTCATTGCTCATTGGTGCAGCCTCTAGCTCTCTCACCAGTTTGGGAGTTCAGTTGGAGCTGTAACTTCTGTGAGTTTCTGGATTTTCTTCTCCAAAAGCACTTCCCATTGGTGGGCTGGGTCTGGTGAGCTCCACCATGCACACTCCACTGATGGATGGGGATGGCACTTCCTTTGATAGCTCTTTTATAGTCCAGTGCAGCTGTATGAAAACCAGCCACAAAGGGAGCTTAATTTTGTTTCTCTTTAATTTTGGCTTTGTATAACAGATGTTTTCCGGGCGCTATATTAGCTGCTTAATTTGTTTCTTCTATAATGTGAAGCAGATATCCTCAGTCAACAAACTGATTAGTAAGTGAATTCTTTCTTTAAAAAAAAAATAAAATAAAATCCATACTGGCTGGGTTTACATGCATTAAGCGCTTCTGACTACACTGGGCCTTGGGCTCCAGATTATCTGCTGAGTTTTAGCTGGATCTGTCTGCTCCAAATGTTGTTATCTGTGATGTCTTGGAAGTACTAAAGGAGAAGAGATATATTGGCTTCTTCTAGGACCTCACATTTAAAGGGGTTGGGGGATAGGAAAGGAAGATCTCTGACAGGAATTCAATCTGGGAGACCCTATGAGAAAAGCCCTTCCGGTTCCAAAACACTAAACTGATCTCTCATGGAGAACATACTGCCCACCTTAGGCCATAAAGGGAAAGAATTGGGATTGATCTCTGGGACTCTAGATGACTCCCTAAGGAAGAAAGACCACAGTGCATCAGACATTCATCCCTAGGGAGTACTGAGTATGAGAGAGAGAGAAGACAAGACAAGACAACCTTTGCCCTCAGGAGCTCCTAGGGGTAGACAGAAGGCCTTGGCCTTCCTGAAGTGTGCCATTTGAAGGAGGAAACATAGAGCCTACTTTTGAGGGTCTGAGAGGCTCTACCCTGCAGTTCTATGACAAGAAATGAAATTTATAAAGAGCCTTTCAAGCCAGACTGAGGAATGTCTGCTTTATTTGGAATATAACAGAACCCTGAGAGTTTTGGAGTAGGAAAGGCAGATGAACATAATGGCATTTTCAGTGGCCAAAGTGGGAGATTACAGAGACAAAGAGATGGGTCAGGCTGCTGTTGTAGTACAGACCAGAGGTGTTAAGGGGCTGAACCAAAGTGGAAGCAGTGGGAATAACTAGGGAGGGAAGAGATGCAAAAGGCCTTATAGACTTTGAATCAATAGGACTCTCTATGTCATTGATCTGAAAAGTTAATAGAAAGCTTGAAATCAAGATTTCAAGAGTACATGACTGGGGCAGTGATGGTACATACCATCAGTATAAGTGAACAGCAAAAGGGTCAGGAGCTTGGGTTTGAACTTGGATAATATAGAAAGCAAAGATGCTAGACTTGGCATTACTTAGGTTCATTGTGGTATAATGGAAAGAGCACTGAACTTCATAATTCTGGCTCCAGTGCAGAGTAGTTTTATTGTTACTTTACTTTATCTCCTTGTTAGATTGTGAGCTCCTTGAGAGCAGGGACCTTATCTAAACTTTGTGTCTTCCCCATCCCTTAATGTAAGGCTCTTTACACAGCAAATACTTAAGACATGTTCTTTGTCTTGTAGTTCTGGGTTCCACTTAACTTCTCAGAGCCTCAGTTTTCTCCTGTCCAAAAAAAGGGAATTATAATAGTAATATTTTGGTATTAGAGGGAAAAAAGGGATATGAGAAAAATCAATGTAAATGTTTTCCATATCTCTTGCAACTGCTCAAATCAGAAGGAGATAAGGTTCTCAGCTAATCATGGACTGATATTGGAAGGAGAGTAGTCCTAGTGTAGATACCAGTCCTTCCTTTGTCAGTGTGTGCCCAAGGAGGAATCTTAAGACTCCACCTTTGGGCCTCAATTTTTCCATTAGTCAAATGGATACAACTGTACTGTTGTGCAGTACAGCATCTTCTTCACAGAGATGTTGTGATGTTCAAGAGAGTCAACATGAAAGAATAGTTCAAATCTTGGCTCTAACAAATACCAGCCATGTTATTCTGATCAGGACATTTTCCATCTTTTAGCCTCAATTTCCTTAACTGACTTTCAAAGAAGTTAAGTAATTTACATAGTTAATGCTGTGAGACTTGCTGTAATGTAATGATTTAAGGATCACTGTTCTAATCCTTACAAGCTCCCTCTCTTAGGTATTTGTCTTGTATTCTAGTTTCCTCTTTTAAATAAACTATGCTTCACATAGGAAATACTTAAGAAATGTTTGTAGTATTGAATTTTAGAATAATACTTCTTTCTACCCACCCCATTGGGCTGTGTGTGGAAAGTTTTTTGTAAATCTTAAAGCACTTTAGAAATGGGAATTATAATGGAAGGACAAAGACTTCATTAAAAAATAATCCATTCACTGAATGTGAACCCTCGTAGTATGAGAATTGTTGTAATGGAGGGACAAAGACTTAGTAAAACTGTAAAAATCCCATCCATCAAACTGTCAGCTAACTCTAGGAATATCCAAAGAACTATTTTCTGAACTGCTATCTCGGGCCATGGGGAATGCAAGAAGTTACTTTTGCCCATGACCCTAGGAACCCAATGTTCCTAACCTTCAGACAGGATGAAAGTTATTCTCTTGGCTATGTGGCATGGCTGTGATAATTTAAAAAGGAAAGATTCTAGGTTAATATGGGGTAGTGACATAGCAAGAGTACCAGAGCCAGAAAATTTGGAGAGCTGATAACCTGAGTTCAGTAGGACAGGATGGTTCCTTGGTCATATTCTTAAGCTATGTCAAAGATATCCCTAACCCCAAGGTTAGTCACAGAGCTGGGAGTGAAGACCTATGAACCAGCCAAACTCTACCCTATGCCCAAATCCTTCACAGAAAGAAAATCTTTTTTCTTGGTATTTCCAAGACTTCTTTTCATTGTGTTCTCAGTAAAATTTTAGGCCACCAGTACCCCAGTTCCCACTGCTCCTCCCTATACAAGACATAGCATCAGTTCACCCACAGTTGTGTCCTGTGTAACTTGGTAATCTCAGGAAGGGCTCCTAATCTAATCTGACAGACTAGACATAAACGTGGACAACAAACAAGAGAACATTACCTATTGGCCTGACTGTGCAGTACAAACATTAAAGACTCTAGAAGTACATGGAGAAGGGAGTTCTGGTCAATTTGGTGGAAAGACAGGCACAGTGCTAAAGGTCTCCTCATCTTCCCCTCATATATGATATGAAACAAACCTTTTAACAGAAATCTGATCTACAAAACCCAGAAAGAAAAGCCAGGAGAGGAACATCCACTCAGGATCTGTCTTCTGAGATCGTGGGTGAGTCCAGGCACAGAGGGCAGACTCTGCTGGAGCCCTGGACCAGTGAGACTGGGAGCCTGGATCAGTCTCAATTAACCTGGTTAGTGGCAGGGCAGGAGCCTGATGGCCTGAGCTCCAGACTGTCTCAATCAGGTCACAGGGGCTCAGGCCAATTAGGGAGCAGAGGCATTGGTTGTGGCACTGTCTGGAGCTTGCAGGCAGGGTTGGAGGAAGAGTTCTGGTGCGGGAGAGCTGCCGACATCAATCTTGGGTTCCTCTGATCCGAGGAACTCGGTCTGTACCTTCATTTCAGCCGAAGCCTCTTCCCAGAACAAACACAATTACAACCCACCTTACCCCCCAGGCTAAGGTTTGAGCAGCAGAACCAGCTCAGCTGTGAATAAGGAGAGTGATTACCTCACCTCAGGGTAGAGCCCATGTTGATCAAAGATAAAAGTATTCAGCAGCTTCAAGCACTCCCTCCAGGCCAAGGGAGCCAGGGCCTCAATCAAGGTCACAGCCACTCCAGAGAAAGCAACCATCACCTCCTACTGGCCAGCTGGAGATATTACACTCAGTAAGCAAAATCTCTAGCACCACCTACTGGATAGATGGAGAGTTTACACTCAGTGTGTAAAGTCTCTAGGAATCCCAACACCAAACCTCTGTGAACCAGCCCCTTGCCAACACAAGGTCTTAGGAAAATGAAGAAAGGCCAGCGCAAAGGAGGGTCCATAGAAAAAATCTTGGAAGGAAAAGACACTAGAACCTCTGAGGAGAATATAACTGGCTCTCCAGCACAGAAAGACTTCCTTGAAGAAATAAGGAAGGAGTTTAAAAAACAATTGGAAAATTTGGAAGAGAAAATTAACACCTTTCAACAAGGAAACAATTCCCTCAAAACCTCAATTAGTCAAATGGAAAACTCTTACAAAAATAGAATTGACCAATTGGAAAAGGAATTGCAAAAGGTAAATGAAGAAAATTCTTCTCTTAAAAAAAGAATGGAGTCTGTGGAAACTAATGACTTCATGAGACAGCACGAGTCTTTAAACAAAACCAAAAAAAAATAGAAGAAAATTTAAAATACCTCATCAGCAAAACCACTGACCTCAAGAATAGATCGAGGAGAGGCAACCTGAGAATTATAGGCCTTCCTTGAAAACATTGAAGAGGGAAAAAAAAAAAACCTGGACTTAATATTACAGGATTTAGTGATGGAAAATGTCCTGATATCATGGAACCAGAGGGCAAAATAGTTATTGAAAGAATACATCAATCCCCTCCAGAAAGAGATCCTAAAATGAAAACACCAAGGAATGTTGTGGCCAAGTTCCAGAACTATCAGATAAAAGAGAAGATCTTACAAGCAGCCAGAAAGAAGCAATTTAAATACCAAGGAGCCACAGTAAGGATTACACAGGACCTGGCTGCATCAACATTAAGGGATCAGATCAAAAGGCCCGGAATGAGATATTCCGAAGAGCAAGGGAGCTTGGAATGCAGCCAAGAATCCACTATCCGGCAAAACTGAGCCTTCTCTTCCAGAGGAAAAGATGGTCATTTCATGAAATGGGAGACTTCCAACAATTCCTGATGAAAAGATCAGAGCTAAACAGAAAATTAAGACATCAAACAGGAGGTTCAAGAGACACATGAAAAGGTTAAAAGGGGGGGTAAAGAAAAAAAATTGCTATCCAATAATATGAAATTACCTATATCCCAGCATGGGAAAAAGATTCTTAAAACTCTTGAGAATTGTAACTCTATTAGAGAGAATATACTTAGCCAGAAGTGATGGACACTCATGACTTAGCCATGAGATTGCTATCCAATGGGAAGAAACTGGCTATATCCCTATTTGGGAGAAAGGCTCTAATAACGCTCAAGAATTGTAACTCTATTTAGAATTAGAGAAAATATACTTAGCCAGAAGTGATGGATACTCATGATTTTCTGTGATTCAGATAGAATGATTTAAAAACATTACCTTCTTAAAAAGGAGGATAGGAAAGAGAAATGAGGATGGAGGGGATTGATTGGGGTAGATCTCATTACATAAAGAGGTACAAAAGACCTATTGTAATAGAGGGGAAGAAGGGAGAAGATAAGAAACACCTGAATCTTGCTCTCATTAGACTTGGCTTAAAGTTAATTTACACACACACACTCAATTGACTTAAACATTTTACCTTTCAAGTATTAAAAGGGGAAAAGAGGTGGGGGATGGAGACAGGGATGGGGAGAAAAGGGGGAACTAACAGAAGGAAGAGAGGGAAAAAGGGAAAGGGGAAAGAAAGGGGAGGGGGTGGATATAGGAAGTCAAACACTGAAGGTGGTGGTATTCAGAAACAAAATACTGGGGAATATGGATAATATAGAAAAGGAGGGAAAATACAATCAGAGGGAAGATAGCATGGAGGGCAATAAAGAGTTAGTAATTATAATTTTGAATGTGAATGGGTTGAACTCTCCCTTAAAACATAAGCAAATAGCAGAGTGTATTAGAAACCAGGATCCTACAATATGCTGCTTACAAAAAACTCATTTGAAGTAGAGAGATACATATAGAGTAAACGTAAAAGGTTGCAGCAAGATATATGTTGCTTCAACTGAAGTGAAAAAAGCAGGGGTAGCAATCCATATCTCAGACAAAGCAGCTGCAAAAATTGATAGCTTTAAAAGAGATAAGGAAGGAAACTATATCCTCCTAAAAGGTACCATAGACAATAAAGTAATTTCAATACTAAATATGTATGTACCCAATGGTACAGCTTACAGGTTCTTAGAGGAGAAGTTGAAAGAGATACAGGAAGACATAGACAGCAAAACTCTCATGGTGGGAGACCTCAACCTCCCACTCTCAGATTTAGATAAATCTAATCATAAAATAAACAAGAAAGAAGTTTAGGAGGTAAATAGACTGTTAGGAAAACCTAGACATGATAGACGTATGGAGGAAACCAGAGAAAGAATTGTGGAATTTGAACAAAGAACAAAGACTATTACCTTCAATTTAGAAAAAAAAACTTATTGTGTAATTTGACTATCTCTTTTACTTTAATTTTCTTCCTTAAGGATATGATTACTCTCTCATCATATTCAATTTGGATCAATGTATACCATGGAAACAAAGTATAGACTGGCAAATTGCCTTCTGTGGGGAGTTGGGGAAGGGAAGCAAGATTGGGGGAGGAAATTGTAAAACTCAAAATAAATAAAATCTTTGGGGGAAAAAACAGAATCTAAAAAAATACATGGAGAAGACTAATCACTGGGAAATGAAATATTTCAGGAGGACCTCCCAGAATGGTGATATAGCATTTAATGGCTAATTAAACAGAATATGTGAAGGAGCTTGCATGGGTTATTGGTCTTTCTAACCATTGCAGGTCCCCAGAATTGTAACTTTTGCTTGGATCAGAGATCCAGAGGACCTTGCCCTTGACAAGCTTAATCCACCGCTAATTTCTAAAGCTTCCTCATGCCTATGAAGCATAAAGTCTCCAACTTTCTGGCCCCTCGGTTTGCTTTGCACCCTTTATTCTCTAATTAGCTACACCTAATTCCTAATTACCTTCCCTCCCCTTTCTTCTACTGCTATCAGTATATCTTGGTTCCAGATTTGACCTCTTCTCAATTCAGTCTATGGAATCATGAATTTAGAATTTATTTTAATTCATTCTCATTTTACAGATGAGGAAACTGAGGCCCATCAAGAGGTGGTGATTACCCTAAGTTCTGAGTAGCAAAGCTAGTATTCTAACTCAGTCTTATTCCCAGTCATTGTTCTTTCCTCTGCAGTTCAATTCAGTTGATTCAACTGGCATTTGTTAAATACCTGGTATTCATGTACCATGGGATCTATAGTAATAGATTCCAGTGATAAAGAGGATAAAACAATACCTCCTCTCCCACCAAGGAGATATTATAGTCTAGCAGAGATAATACAGCCAGTACACAGAGATGGGGCGTGGGGGGGATAATCAAAGGAGACTATAAAGAAAAGAAATTTAGGAGAAAAAAAACTTCATCTGGTAAGATCAGGGAAGAGGAGTTGTGAAGCAAAAGGAAAAGTTCATCAAGCAGAGATGGGAAGAAGATAAAGAGAATTCTGATTTTCACTGACATTATGTTATGTTACCATGGGAAGTCTTACAGCAGTGTTGGATATAAACTTTCACCCAAAAAGAAGTGTGGTATAGCAGGAAAAGGTTAGAATTCTTGTCCTAACCCTGTTACACACAATTCTTCACATCTTGGGCAGATCACTTCTCTCTGGTCTTGAACTAGATGACCTCTAAAAACTCTTCCATCTATAACATAATGTAATATAATTGAGCCCCAGTACTCTGTCCCCAAAGTTCATCAGAGATACTACCCTTTCATTCTAGGTACTAAAGAGACATTGTTTTGCTTGTTTTATACAGAGATCCCTCTCTGTATGGGCTGTACAGATAGTTCCCTGAAGCCTGGAAGGGCACACCCACGAGGTGATCAGAGTTGCCTCAGTAGAGGGTTGGCTTAGCACTCAACCAGCTCTGTTTTCTTCTTTGCCTAAGCCCTTTAGGCTGACATGGTTTCTCCTTTTTTGGGAGCCACCTGCCAGTTGGCATGGGGCCGAGCCTGGGTATAATTAGCTACCCTGTGACAGGTGGATGGTTTCGGGTGAGCCAGGCCTTGGCTCAACCCTAAGCACTCAATCCAGTATTGCCCCCGGCCTCAGTCGACCTGGCCCCCCTCCTTCCCTTTCTGTCCCCTCCTATTGGGCCTCCCTGCTTACTGAAAGGAGTAAGCTGAGAATCAACACTTTTACCTCCCTTTCTTCAGGTATGGACAGTCCAAAGTGGTCAGAGACCCAGGCTGTTGTCACTAGGCCCTCCAGGAGTACTGGGAGAGCATATTAATCAAAGCTTAGTGGAATATTCCCATGAAAGTTTTCTCAGATTCTACTCTGGAATCCTAGGATTTAGAGTTAGAAAAAACCATAGAAACTATTAAGCCCAGTTCTCTTACTTTACAGACTAGAAAACAGTCCTACAAAGGTCATAAGATAAACTTTAGAACAAGAAGATGTCTCTAAAAACTGCCTGGAACCCAGAAAAGGAACAGTGTCATAGGGACCTCCTCCCACCTCTTTATCAGGCTTCGAAAGAGCATTAGGGTCAGGAGAAAGTGAACTTATCCCCAGGGCTGATGGGAGGGATTAGCAGCTCATAACTGGCTATGTTCTGTGCTGGCTGGAAGGAGGGAGGGAGTGAACAAGTGATCTGGGAAAGCTTCCCTCTCAGAGCCTGGTGATTGACACAGTGTGGGCCAGGGCAGCCCCCAGGACCAGCCAATGCCATCCCCTTCAGGCCCCCAGAGCTGGGAATCCCCAAATACAGAGAGGAGTGCCAAGGACAGCTCTGCCCACTGAGCCAGAAGGCACCAGGCTTTTTCCCTTAGCTCCCTTTCCCGGCCAGTTCTCACCCCTAGCACTGCTATCAGCACCATTAATTCTAACTACTGCTGGAGAGATGGGGAAGAGGCCTGCCCTGTAAGAGGCTGGCAGCAGCCAGACCTGACTCTCCCAAGCAGCCTGGACTCCTGCACACATTGGTGTGTGTGTGTGTGTGTGTGTGTGTGTGTGTGTGTGTGATTATGTATTATTTATTACAATTATGATGTTTATATTTATATAAACATATATTTATATAAATACATATTTATATATTTATATGGCACTATACCAAATGATAAAGTTACAGGAGATCCTCTACCCTCAAGGTCTAATGGGGGCGACAAGAAGCAAACAGACAAGTAAGTCATATACAGTATACATAAAAAAATAATTCACAGAGGGACTGAGTATAGATGCCTGTTGAAGATGCGATCTTAGTTGGGACTTAAAGAAAGCTAGGGAAGCCAGGAAGGGGAGGGGAGGAAGGAAAGCATTGGAGGCCTGGAGGCCCCAGAGAATTGCCTGAAACTGAGGCATGGCGGGTCTTGTTGGGGGAAGAGGATTGAAAAAAGGCAACCTGGAAGCCAGGATCACTACAACAAAGTGGGGAGGAACTGAAGGACAAAATAATCAGGAAGTTTGAATGCCAAACAGCATTTTGTAGTTGGGCCTGGAGGTGATAGGGAGCCACTGGAGTTAATTGAGTAGGAGGGTGATGGGCCCCTCCAACTGCATTTTAGGGAAAACGTATCTGTGACTGAATGGAGAGCAGGTTTGAGTAAAGAGAGTCCTGATGAAGACAGAACTACCTGCAGGGAGATAGGGGTTCAAATTCCATTAGAGACATTGTGGTTGGATAAGCACTGACTTTGGAAGCAGAGGACATGAATTTGAACAATTCTGCCTCTCATACCACCTTTTCTATCCCTGACAACCTGTGTGACCTTGAGCAGGTTCCCTTTACCTGTCTGGTCTTCAGTTTCCTCATGCTTGACTTTCCTCAGGCTCTATCTATCAAAGAGGACCAAAGTTTAGACTTTTTCATGGTCAGATGAGAGAGAAAAGGGAATAAGAGAAGGCTTAGACAAATTTGAGGGCATCTTTTGGAAATAACTCCTGCTAAATCCTCCCCATTTTTCCCACCCCTTCAGGTCATAGTAAATTCTCTCCTGATGTCTTCCCCACGGTGCAGATTAACCTTGGGACTTAATACTCTATGGTTCTTCAAGAATGAAGAATTTCTGCAGCTCACTCATTCATTCAGCAGATTTTTATTGAGGTTCTACTACATATAGAGTCCTAGACCAGGCAGTGAGACAGGCACAAAGCAGAAATAAGGGTGTTTTCTAAGAGAAGGCTCCTTAACTTATCCAAATGTATTCATGGAATACATTGTCTAGTAGAGGGGTGCCTTTCCTTCTACAAATATGTATTAAGAGATTCCTGGAGACCTGTGCCAAGTAAGTGGGGCTATGCGAAATAAGACATAGTTCCTGCCCTTGTGGAGCTCTTAGTCTAGCAAGGGGATTCATTAATTCAATAAACATTTACTAGGACCCTCCTAGTATGCATAGGTCACTGAGGAAGTTACAGAGTTTAAATAACACATGGTCCCTGCTCATGTGTAGCTCACAATCTGTTGGGGAGTTAAGATACACAGATATACTATAAAAATATTAAATATTACATGAAAAATGTATTAAGCACTAAAAAGAATTTTGTGAGGCCTGAGAATAAAGTCTTACAAACCAGGGAGCTCAGAGGAAACTTCTCCCAGAGGTATTTGAATGCCAAGTGGTATCCTGGAGTGGAGCAAATAGAAGGAATGAGTAGGGTTAAGAGTTTCATAAGTCCATGTCCATGAGGACTTCAGACATGTGCATTCTAGCTCCTACCATTTCCTCCGACTTCCTCAGCATTGTCTTGCCTCACCCCTTTCTCTTTGTCATTGTCCTAATTCATTTTCTGCTGTTGTTTTCCATAGTGCAAGAAAAAGCATATGCTCCTGTGTCCAGACTTTTCCCGGAAGGGGAGCTGCCCCCGAGGCCTGCAGTGCCAGCTGCTTCACCGTCCCAGGAAGCGCCTCAGCAGGCGCTCTGCTCCTCCACAGACCTCAGACACCAACGACTCCCCCACCAAGTGGAGGAGATTGCGGAGTGCTGGCTCCAGGTAAAAAGGGGGGTTGTCAGAGCAGTGCTCAACTCAGGAGAACAGGGCCCTATGACCAGCCCCTTCTGCAAGCAGAAGTAGTAGGGCCCAGGGTCCCTGAGGAAGTTTGAATACTTGATCAGCATACTGAAAACCAGGAGCTTTAAGACCATCTTGAATCTGTCACTTTTTTTGTAACAATAACCTAAGATATTTCCTCTGAGACACTGCAAAATCAAGAGAATAATTCTTATACTCCCTGCCTATCGGGTTTTTATTTTTTTTAAATTTAGTAAATTTTAAAGTCACTTCAGAAAATTGAGTTATTATCTACTACAGTCCCCTCATTTTACAGATGAGACAGATCTAAGGTCTAGAGAAGTAGAGAAGGAATTTATTTAAAATCATTTGGTAAATCATTAGCAGAATTGCTGGGGTTAGATATCCAGAAGAACTTCCTAGCAGAGCTTACTATTACCTTGATGAAAACTGCCAACAGAGAATTATAATGGTATTAATCCTCTGGATACTCAGGGGATTTTCTAGGCTAGGGACAAAGTCACATAGAAATGGATCTCTGAAGGTTGCAGATTGATTTTGAGGGGTTTTTTTGGGGGGTGGGGGGTATTTGTTTGTGCAAGGCAATGGGGTTAAGTGACTTGCCCAGGGTTAAGTGACTTGCCCAAGGTCACATAGCTGGGTCTGAGGTCAGATTTGAACTTGGGTCCTCCTGACTCCAGGGACCGTGCTCTATCCACTATGCCACCTAGCCACCCCCAGATTGACTTTGAAAACCACAAATGAGCATTATCTATGTTGCATTGTATTTATTTTGTCAGGCAGCTAGGTGGTTGAGTGGATAGAGCCCTGGTTTGGAGTCAGACTTGACTACACATCTGACTTTAGATTGCTGGTTGTGTGACCTTAGGCAAATCACTCAACCCCTGTTTACTTTAATCCACTGGAGAAGGAAATGGCAAACCACTCCTGTATCTTTGCCAAGAAAACCACATGGACAGTATGGTCTAGAGATCACAAAGAGTCAGACACCATTGAATGACTGAACCAAATGACTCTTTTATTTTATTTTGTTTATTAAATATTTCCCAATTATATTTTAATATTTTAACTTCAGTACTCAGGAGGTTTGGTCCTTGAATTTGACACCTCTCAGAGAGTGGCAAAAGCATGGACTAAACAAAGAGACATCGTGTCAGAGACTAGATTCAAATTTCAATTCTGTCACTAGCTTTACTAGATCAAATGAGGTAACATGTCCAGCACTTTACAAATAAAGCATTATATAAATTCTAGTTATTATTATTACTATTGTTATTTTAATTAATACCTTATGAAATTGGATAAAATTTAAAAATATTATTGATATATTTTGGTTTCATGTCATATAAATTTCTTCTTGTATCCCATCCTTTTTCCTTTTGCCAGAGAACAATCCCTTATAACAAAGATTTTAAAAAGAAAGAAAGAAATGAGAAAGAAGGAAGGGGGAGGGGAGAGAATCAGCAAAATTGATAAATAAATTGGAAAAATCTGATATATGTAGGGATGCAGCCTGATACATTTTTTTTCCTTCTTTGGACTTCAATTTCCTCCATTTATAAAAGTAGTATATTAGACTCAATTATTTCTGGGGCCCTTTACTAATTTAAATCTTCTGACCTTTGGAGGCATAACTTTTCTTCCCATGATTGGACCATGAAAGAGACTATCCCTAAACCCTGTCTGAATCTGTAGAGCTGCCTGAGCCTTGTATTCAGTGGAAAGCAACCCAACTGAGTGCCTTGGACTGATCTCTAGGCTTGTTCAGAGCGAGTAGAGCCCAAATCCTCCTGATGATCAAGGGAGAGGTGAATGAGCAGGTACTTCAAGCAGTTCAGTGGAGCTTTCCTGGTTTTCTTGCTGCCTTTTCCCACCTTGTACCCGAGATTGCCTTCCTTACCATTCCCTGATCCCAAGAAACTAATCCTTTGAGCCCTCATTTATAGATGAATGGAAAACCTGGAGCCTTGGGCTCAAATTTGACTGTACCACTTAACTGGACTCATCAAGTCACTTTGCCTCTCTGTATCTCAGTTTCCTCATCTGTAAAATGTTGCTCTGGCGCAGCTAGGTTATTCAGTGGATAGAGCATCAGCTCTGAGTCAGAAGAACCAAAGTTCAAATCTAGCCTCAGACACTTAATAAATATCTAGCCATAGGACCTTGGGCAAGTCATTGAAACACACTGCCTTGGAAAAACAAAAACAAAAAATGTTGCCCTTTAAGGTCCCTTCCAGCCAGAGGTGAGTCAACATTCTAGAGCTGGATCCTCTCCTACAAGCTCTTCCTTCCTCTACTTTCTCCTTCCTCAGAGAGGAGTAATGACTTTAGCTGGAAAAAATAAGAACTCTAACATTCATTTGGAACTTGAATATGCTTGCCTT
Source organism: Macrotis lagotis (assembly GCF_037893015.1). NCBI lineage: Eukaryota > Metazoa > Chordata > Mammalia > Peramelemorphia > Peramelidae > Macrotis > Macrotis lagotis. The sequence continues at coordinate 618,284,858 of NC_133666.1, read as the reverse complement.
ACATTAGCTGTAGGCACTGGTGGGTTTTAAGCACTCTCTCTATTTTGTCAATGAGGAGCCTGAGGTTCAAAGAGATCAGTCATGGGTCCACTCTCCCAAGTGCTCATATGTAGATGAAATTTCATGCACTGCTTTCACCAAGGGAGCAAAGGGTTAGGATGACTGCTCCCAGAAGCACTTACTCAAGATCATAGCTGCTCCAAGAGGCATTATTGATGAATGCCCAGTCACAAGGAAGCTGGCCCTCACTCTTGAGTGTTAACCACCTCTGTTCCTAGCTAGAGTTGACTACTGTTTTTGCTTAAACTTGTGCCAACAAGTCTGACTTGGAAATTAGAAAGTGCTAGATTTTGGAACCAACCCCTTTGCCTACTATAAACCTGTGCCAGGTCACTCTCTGGACCAAGTTGAGGTAAGGAATAGTGAAATAGGTTTCACATCCTTACACCTTGGAGTCATACTATAAACATCCCCCTTTCTACTACATACCCACGATCCAGAAACATTGCCTTCCTCTGAATACGTTTTCTCATTTACTTAAGGTGATTACAGTCCCTGCGCTGTCCCTTTCCCAAGGCTATTGTAAAAATGAATGTGAAAACATTTTGGAAACTATAGTATGGAATATACATTTAAAGACAGTGATGGTAGTGGTGACTCTCCTTTAAAATAGCCCTGCAAGATAAAATCTGGATTCATTATTTTGTCATTTAAAGTCCATAGGGCTCTGGTACTAACCTACATACAGTACCTTTCTACTTTTAAGTCCCATTGTTCCTTAAATCTACTTCATTTGTCTCTAGCCAAAATAAACTACTTTTTATTTCACAAAGATATATTAGTCTTTCTCATCTCCAAACCAATGTCCATACTACTTCCCTACAGGGTCTTCTTCCATGTCTCCATCCTTCAAATAAATTCTAACTCAGTTGCTGTTTTTTTTTTCATTCAGTTTACTTAATAACTGTATACTGAGTACATCCATTAAAAGCCTCCTCCAAAATATAAGGGAACCTGGCTTCAAAAACTGCCATCAAAAGCAAAAGCTCTGACTAGGTCTTCTAAACTAAAAAGGCTTAATGATGGATAGTGTATTCACCATCCAAGTATCAGCCTAGCAAAGCATAGAAAAGTTCTTCAGTAAGTTGACCACTGGGGAGTGAGTTTTTCAGCCACAACAGACATTAAAAGTCTATAATCTTCATGAAAACTCTTCATCATCATGAATTCAGAAGAACCTAGATCAAAGAAAACATGAATCTAGAGCGAACAGGGGAGGCTTTGAACATCAGCATCAAAGTCTTTTTCTTTAGTTTGGGAACTCCGTGTAGTTAAGGATGAGGTTAGGAAAAAGAGCATAATTTGGAGATTGGGAATAAGAGACAGCCAGGAGGTGCAGTGGATAGAGTGCTCAATCCAGAATCAGGAAGACTCTTCTTCATGAGTTCAATCCAGCCTCATACCCTTACTATCTGTAAGTTACTTCACCCTGTTTGCCTCAATTCCTCATCTGTAGAATGAACTGGAGAAGAAAATGGCAATCCAAACTCTGCCCTAACAAAGTGACTTGATGACTAACCCCTCACAAAACAACAACAAATGAGAGATACAAAAATCACAAGATCAAGGTAAAGAGAAACTAATGAAGTATTTGGGGGGCAGAAAACTTGAAATCAACTCTTTACTCTCTTTGAGGTCTTGTTTTTCTCTGAATCTTTTTTCTTTTTAAATGAGGGATGTAGGATTAAGGGTCTTCCAAGTTCTGAATCTTCCTGAAAGAAAAGGAATATGGAGATTTCCCAAAGCCATCTGAAAGGCAAGAAAAGAAGGATCTTTTTTTTTTAGGTTTTTTCCAAGGCAATGGGGTTAAGTGGCTTGCCCAAGACCACACAGCTAGGTCATCATTAAGTGTCTGAGACCGGATTTGAACCCAGGTACTCCTGACTCCAAGGCCAGTGCTTTATCTACTATGCCACCTAGCCTCCTGAAAAGAAGGATCTTGATTTTATTTCACTCTTCCCAGGCCTTGTCCTCATTGCTCACTGCACTGTTTTCTCCACAGGAAGTTCACATCTCCGAAGTCACAGACCAAGAATACCTCCAGTTCCTCCTCCTCTTCTTTCCTGTCATCATCAACATCTTCCTCCTCAGCATCATCAGATGTAGAGGAGCTACAGGAAGGGAACATGGAGGCATCAGGTTCCAGGAACCTCTCCAAGCTGCCCTCCTACATCTCTTTGCAGTCTTCATCTAGCCCTCGGGGCCACTCGGCTTCCCGAGCACGTAGGAAGAGCCCAGCCAAAGAGGAGACGGGTAGGACTTGGGGTACCCAGGGTAGTTGTGGAACACACCATGAATTCCCTCCTCCCTAGCTGTGGTGTCCCTCCCTCCCCCATCTCCCATTTCTGACTTTGTCCTCAACACAACTTCCATACTTCTCATAAAAGTGCCTAACTGAAGACGGGGATATCTACCTTCTTTCTACCCATAAGCAGGAATGTGGTGGTCAGGCTCTGGGATATGGGACTGAGATTTCAACTACTAATATTTCACTGTGCACTGAAAACTGTGCCTGATACTTTCTAAGATACAAAAGTTAGCTAAGTCTTGGCCCTGCCCTCATGGAGTTTACCATTTAGTGGTGGGATAGATGACTGATAAAATATAACAAGGTAAACAATAAGAGTCATAGAGTGGGAATTATCAAAATCCTATAGAGATTCGAAGGAAGGAGAATGCTTCTAGTGAGGAGCTCCCACAAAATAGATATTGTCTCCTCCTCAGAGCAGGGGCTCCCTGGGGGCAGGGAAGGTCTGTGTTTACAGTTCAGGTAAGCAGAGGTAACAGTGATGTCTTCCCCTCTCAGACCTTAATGACCTACTTGCCCAGTGTCAGTTACTTTCTCTGTTCAAGTCTTTTAGTCTTGTCCTTAGGAATCTCAAGATTGGAGGGAGAGAGAGAGACCCTGTCCTTTGGTTCCTTTCAAAAGGGAAGAGAGAGAGAGAGATCAGCTCTCTTCCTGATCCAGGGGGTCCTCAGCTTCCATTTCTCAGAATGGAAAGCAGAAGTGCACACACTTTTTCATTCAGTTAAGCAGACTTTCTCTTCAGACCTTTGCATGGAAAATAGGTAGGGAGATTGAAAAGGCTGGGGGGAGACTTCTAGGATGAAATAGATTATTAGGTAAGTAATCTCTGCCCAGGGTAGTACTGCTGGGGGAAGGGAGTAAAGAGAACTACATAATTATTAGCAAGTCTTCTTGATCATTTATTCAAATATTCAACAAACTCAGTAATACGTGCTATGTGCCAGGCCTTGTGCCAAACTCTGAAGGCAAAGCAAAAATTTATAAGGTCTAGTCTCTGCCCTCAAGGAACTTAAGAGTCCAAACATAGCTTGTAGTACAAAGCAGGCTGGGGGCTTAGGAGCAAGAGTGCTGGGCCTGGAGTCAGGCCTCAGACACTTACTAACTGGGTGATTGTGGGCAAATCACTCACTTAACTTTCTTTGTCTCAGTCTTTTCTGGAGAAGGAAATGTCAAACTGCTTCAGTGTTTTTGCCAAGAAAACCCCATGGGCAGTATTGGTATGTGGTGGTCCCACAGGGTCATGAAGAGTCAGAATCAATTAAATGACTGAACAACAATAGTACAAAGCTGCCTATGAAAAGGGAGAGGCATAGGGGGTTGTTGGATCCCAAACTTCTAGCGGGGCTCCATGAGGGCAAGGGCTATGTCTACCCCTTAGACCGGGGAATCTCTGAAAGCAAGGCCTTATTTCTAGTATTTGAATAGATGTGAAGGGAAAGGGTTGATAGAGACTAGTTAATTGAGAGGAGGGGAAGAGAACTTTGTGCTGATGCCCATAGATTTTAGGACTGGATTCAGGCAAAGCTCTCTAGAGGGGCCTATAGCTAGGAAACCAGACTTCTCTACCTAGGGGTGTCCCTGCTGAAGGTACTAGAAGAGCAGCCAAGTCTTCCACAGGACTGGAAGTCTATTCCTAAGGGTTGGACATCTAGAGCTCAACCCTGGTAAGAACTCCAAGGATCTAGCCCAATCTGAAGGATCCCTGTGACCCACCTCCCTTTGGCTCCAATGCTGCTCAGCTTCCCTGGCCAGGGCCCTGCCTGGATGCCCTGGAATTCCCAGCCTAATAGCCCCATCTGGCCTTCTCTCTTGGGGAATTAATTCTGTTATGTTCAATACATATTTATTGAGGTCCTACTATGTGATTTGTGTATTGCCCTTTGTCCAGGGCAATAGGAGGCAGCATGATGTAGTGGAAGGTGAACTTGAGTCAGAGGACCTGGGTTTGAACCCACTGCTTCTTACTGCCTACCTTACTGTGGCAAATCACATAACCTCTCTGGGCCTCAGTTTCCTCATCTGTAAAATGAGATTGGACTAGATGATTTCTAAGGTCCTATCCAGTCCTAAATCCTATGATCCTATGAAAGATGAAGAATGACAGCCACTGCCCTGCGGGAGTTTACAGTCTAATAGGGAAGATATAACATGTATACAAGTAAGTATATACAAGGTAGGGACAAAGTACCATGAAAAACTTGAGATGGGAGAATTCTTTTTTACACAGGAGATGAAAGAAGGCTTCATGGAAGATGTGGCACCTGATTAGGGCCTTGAAGGAATGCTAGAACCTTCCTTTAAGGAGACTGAGGTTAGAGGAGACCATTTCAAACTTGGGGGCAAAAACAACTGAGAGTGAACTTGCTTAGAGACATGAATGTGGGTGTGTCTGTGCAGGTATTGCATGTGCTAATCATAGGTATGTCTGTCTACACATGTGTGAGGGAGAGAGGGGTTGTACACATGTGCACTTATTCTCTGGAGTAATGGAACTGAGGGAGGAGTGAGCATCTTCTCATGTGACAACTGAGAGACTTGGACTGGTATGGCTGATTGTAAGCAGTGGCCTTGAGAGGAGAAAGTGGCACCAAAGGAGGAGGCTAGAAGGGCTCAGGTGCTGTCCTATGTGTGTCTCTCCTCGGGTGAGCCCCTAGACCAGGGAGCAGGGGCGTGGGTGGGCCGGGCACAGCAGGTAGCAAGCGTTTCCATATTTCACCTTCCCATTAAGCCGCCCATGTGCTCTGTGCGCTAATCGTACCCAGCCGCACCAACGCCAGCCATTCCAGGCGAGGGCTAATTTAATTAGAAAGCACCCATTTTAGTTAATTTGTTCGAGAAGATCACTGAAAACTCCTGGAGAGAACAGATGTTTCCCTCTCCCCCGATGAACATTTGGGGCTTGGTAAATGGCTCCACTCAGCCTTGTTTAGGAGAGAAAGGAGGATTTTATGGCCGCAAACGACCCTTTCTGTAAACATTTTACAGCTCTCTGCACGTTTGAGTGACGATAAACCCCGAGCAACTCGGCGGGCTGCAAATTTGCGACCATACGGCTATCATTTTATTGTCATATTTCACGGTCGTAACGTTAATGGAAGATGCTCGCTACAGCCTTTTTTAACAGCTCCGCTGAGCACGCTCAAACACTCGCTTTGGCAAATTCAGGCAGAGGGGCGGCTGCCTCTAGTTTGTTTACAGCCTCTGCTTCTGGAGGGCGAACTTTTTGGAGGCTCTGCCACCTATTTTCTTGTCCTCCGCTTCACTCACTAGACCCCTCTCCTCTTCCCCGTCCCCAGCCCAGAGAATCAGGTCAGCAGACCTGCCAGGTATTCACTTGTGACCCTAATCACCTTTCATTTTCTGGGCCTCAGTTTCCCACTGTGTAAAATGAAGGGGTTGGACTTGATTATCTTTAAAGCCTCTTCAAACTATAAACCCTGCGATCCTAGAGCGCTTTTTACCTGCTGAGGAGGCAGTGCTGTCTGCTCATGGGACCCAAGGGCCACTGTACAGCTGCCTCCATCTGGATGAGGCTGTAGCCCCTAAGTCTTATCCTAAAAGGAACCCAGCCCAATCCTTCAGGGATACCTTTCCTCCCTTCTGGCTGTTCAAACCCCTGGCTGTGTGTATGGAGGGACAGGCACTCTAGGAGTGGAGATGGGGGACTCTTCCTCAAGGGTCCTTTCCCAGGAGGCAAAAAGGGAACTGATTTAAGGAAAGTGTGGGACAATAAGAAAAATACAGAATGTAAAGCCAGTCGGCTTGGGTTAAAATCCTGGCTCTGTTACTTGTCACTTTCTGACCCTGGGCACAGCCTGTCACTTCTTGGACCTCAGTTTCCTCTTCTCTAAAATGATGAAGTACAGCCAGATGATCTCTAAGGTTTCATCCAATCCCTTGGTCTTATGGCCTGTCTTTCTCTGTCTCTGTCTCTGTCTCTGTCTCTGTGTCTCTCTGTCTCTGTCTGTCTGTTTCTCTCTCTCTCTCTCTCTCCCACCCTCCCACCTTCCCCCTCTTTCTCTCCCCCTCCCCCCTTTTTCTCTCCCCTCCCCTACTCTCTTGCTCCCTCCCTTACCCTCCTCCTCTTTTCTCTCCCCCTTTCTCCTCATAAGCCAGCATGGGAGTGGTGAAGGAGGATGACTGTGGATCTGAAGATACCCCACCTTTTGGTTCCCCCCCCCCTTCCCTTTAGATTTAGATTCAGAGGGCTTAGGTTCAAATCTCCACTCTGCTGCTTACAAACTATGAAACATTAAACAAGTTCCTTCCCCTTTCTGGACATCTGTTCCTCCAGAGAGGACTTTGAGCTGTCATCTTAGGGAGAGAACAGAGCAAAGGATCTGACAAATGGGGAAACTGAGTCCCGTGGGGACTTGCTGACAGAAGTCATACTTCTGTCTCTCATCTGTCTGCTCCCCTAGGGAGTGTCCACATGCACCCAGAGGTCTGTCTAGAAGATAAGGACTTGAACCCCCTCCTGACCCTCTTCAGGTGCCCTCATCCTCAAGAAGAAGCCAATAGGAGATAGTCAAGTCTTGATCAATTGGCTCCCAGGGCACTTTTATTCTTTTTAGGGGTGGGGGGAGATGGGTGTGGGAGGGTAGGTAGGATTTTGCTAAAAGAAATCCCTCTAGCCCATGATCCAGCACCAGAAAAAAACAGAAGGTGGGGCTAGGAGAGGCAGTGTTTCTGGGAAATGTATGTAATAATGAGGACTGTCCCAGGACACTCACTTCAGGGTGCCTTGGGATTCAGTATAGCCTTGCTCCCCTGCTAACAGGGATAGATTATTTTAGACCACCATCACCTCAGGAAAAAGGAAGAGCTTCTCTTCCAGAGATGGGTTCCAAGACAGTAGGTGGAGAAGCAGGTCAGAAGGTATTTGGGGGAGCCTTTTTTGGCCAGCTTTGAAGGACTTCACTGGGGTGGAGGGAAGCCTTTGCGTGAGTCGCCCTGTAGGTGAGCTGTTGACACAGGGTTCTAAGTCACTGTGGGTGGGGAAGAATAAGGTGCAGAGAGCCGGAAGGGGCGCGGTGAGTGCCCCAGTAGACTGGAGCAGGAGCCAGCTGACCCGTGGGCCTCGATAGGCGGACGGGCCAAGGGGGCCGTTGACTCTCGGTTATCTGCTTCGCAGGTTATCTGTGGCGAACATTTGAGCCCAAGTTGCCTCCCCGCCTCCGTTCCGCGCACTCTCACCGCCCGGCCCCCGTGGGCCTGGGGGAGGCAGACTCAATGGAACCCCAGCCTGAGCCACGAAGTATTAGGAGGGTAAATCTGCTGCTTTAAAAAAAAATGTTGCCCTGGGTTGCACCCCAGAATCCCATGGGAATGACTTTGGGATAGAACATGTGCTGGTTTGGATTATCTGCAGCATCTTTCTCCTGGGATAATAGGGAGTTGGAAGCATAGCCCTCAACAGTGATCAGTGACTTCTACTAGGCAGGGACTCTTGTCTGCTAGGCAGGATCGTCTTGTTCCTTGTCCTTTTCCACCTTCATCCCCACCATGAGTTCAGTATAAAATTTATTTTTTCCTTATTCCCCAATGCTTTAAATCCCTCAACATTATGAGAGAAAGAAATTGGTTTTTAGAAAAAGGGGGGAAATAATGAGGGAATGGGTAAAGAAGAATACAAGAGACCCTAATAGGTTGTTCATCAGGGACATGAAGCCCCTATATCCTCCCTTCTCTATTTCTCTGTTCCATTGTCCAACTATGCCCTTTGACTGTGTTCCATACTCCATACCCTGGAGAGAAAGTATCTGTTCCCCTAGGCTTGTAACCAGGACCCCAGGAATCTCAGCTCCAAGAGCTAGGTATACATAAAATAGGGACTAAAGTTCTTGGACAAGGTTCCCACATTACCACAGGGAACCTCACAAAGTTGAATCAAAAACTTTGTTTATACTCCCCATATTTAATAGAGGCTTAAAAAGATTTTTTTAAGCTTTAAAAATTTTAATGTTTTTAAATTTTAAATTTAAATACAGGGAAAAACTACCTTTCTCTTTTATGCAAAGTGGGTGAACTTGTAAGAGTCTTCAAAATTACCTCTGTTATAATTGCAACCAATAAGGTGAGGTTGCTAATCCCTTTCACCAATATATCGGCCAGCAGCCCCATGTCCAACTTCACCCAATAAAACTTTCCCTATAATGGAATAGACATCTTAGAAACTCAGATGTGGTCACTGTCTCTGCCCCCTCAGTGACCTTTTAACTTTTAAGACAACTTGAATCAGCATCATGACCTTGGAATGTTATGGGAAGCAAAATCCACCCCTTTTGTCTTCTGCCTGAACCCCCATAAAGGGTCATCACTTAAAAGTCTGATTTTGCCAGAGAGACAGCTGTGGTGGGCTGGAAAATACCCTGAATCTAGAGTGGCAAGAGATAGGCCTCAGCCCTCATTGTCGCTGACTCTCATTGTGACCCTAAGCAAAACCTGTTTCTTCTGTGGACTTCAGTTACCCATCTGTAAAATGAAGAAACTATTCAAAGATTTCCAAGGATCCTTCCCATTCTGATTGGAGTCTCTTATCAGGGTAGAAAAGACCAATGTAAGAAATCCAGTAAACATTAACTGAGTTCCTGTCACATGGGACACTGTGCTATGTACTAGTCTCACCAAGATCATGGTTATATCACTGAGGGGATTCTTGTTTAGGAAGTTAGATGACTCTCCAGTGCCTTTCAACTCTGAAATTCCATAAGGTTCATGTAGGAACAGAAAAAGTGAAAAGTTTGAATGCAGAACATATCATCCATGATGTTAAAAGTGATTTATCTGAAAAGGGTGAAAAAAATTTCCTCCTATCAGACAACTTCTCACAGAGCTCTCACACAAGCCTTTCTCTAGAGCACTCTCCAACTCATTACTTTTTTTCTATTCCTAGTGAGAGTAACTACTCTCTGCCAGATGAAAGAAAAAGAGAATGAGAGTGAGTGAGTTTCTGATTGTTCCCACATGAAGGAGGAATCTGACAACCATTTAGTTGGGAAACATTTTCTGACCTCTACAGGCAGTATTGAGAGACACAGAAGGTATTAGGGTAGTGGAAGGCATTTGAACCTTTGATTGGCAGGCAGAGCTCACCTCCATCATTTAGACTTTAGAGCTTTTAAAAACAAGAGGGAGAAGATATGGAGGGGTATATTTGGAAATATATATATGAGAAAAAGATTTCCCAACACAAATTTAACATCCACAAATAGGCATCCTTAGAGGTCTTAAAGTAGACACTAGTTGATAGGATTCCTCTTCAGGCACAAGTTAGACTAGATGAGTTTCCTCTGAATTCTGAACTCTTCTGAGTCTGTATAATTCACTTGCAAAAAAAGGGCTTTTTCATTTCTTAACTTCTCATTTTGGAAAATTCCTATTTGCCAATGAAATGGATACCCCTTCCCTACTTACACACACACACACACACACACACACACACACACACACACACAACTGTGAACTAGCTTAACTTTCTTTGTCCCTGTACATCTTTTCAGTCTGTGCCCTGCTTTTAGTCATGCCATCAAAGAGAAAGCTTCCTAGTTTTTCTGATCCTCCCAGGTAGCTGCCTCCAGGGCCTGTGCCATTGACTTTTCCCAACATAGCACAGATCCTTTCTCAAAGTCAGAGTCTTGAAGTTTATTTTCTACCAAAACCTTAAGCTTGTTACTACCACTCCTCCATCTGGACATGATTTTACAGTGTGACACTTTCAAACATTTGGGGCTCCAAATTTCCAGTCAAGAGCTCCTTTGACTACCTGATAACTGACACATACCAAATTTTTATTCTCTCTTCTAAAACAGTGAGACTCACAGAAGCTAGTGAAGTCCATGAGGCTATTCATTCTAATTCTGGTGGCTCCAAGCTGCTGGAGTTTTGAGTGATCTATGTCTGTATCTGGTTAAGTTTTTCATCTCCTTTCTGTCAGTTGTCTAGTCTTGACTTTCATTATATCTTCCTTGAGCAGCCTTTCTCCTTCTGCTTTTCAATTTCTAACTTAATGCAGGCTTGGAAACCAGATCATAGGATTTGGAGCTGGAAGGGACCCAAGATTCTATAGGATCTTGAGCAAGTCATTGATCCTTTTTGACCCTCAGTTTCCTCATCTATGCAAAAAGAAGCTTTTTCTTTAGGGTTCTTTCCAGCTCTAATTGTTATGATTCTCAAATCTGAACTGCAGAGAAGGAAACTGATGCCCACAACAGGAAAGGAATTTATCCAAGATGGGGCATGTAGTAAGAGGTAAAACCAGAATTCAAATCCCAGCCTTGTTACTCCAAATTCACTGCTTTGGTCCTATCATAATTATGTGTGGTCCAAGAATCAATAGACTGGAGTTCAGGGGCTTTTTTGGTAGAAATTATTTATTGATATTAATATAAACTATCTTTATACTGTATGTAAACTTTTAGTGACTAAGATTCAGAGCCTAAGGAAGCAGAGTTTAGAATCTAAACCAGGGCAAATTGGTGGAACCATTGAACCTAGAAGCTTTCAATTATTTCTGTGTTCATAGTGAACTGAAGTTAATGGGTAGTGTGAGTTTTGAGAGAGAATTCATAGATTCTTTAAGTTTAGACTCAGAAGGATTCTTAGAAACCATTTTGTCTATGTTCCCTCCCTTATTTTACAAATGACAATGAAACCCAGAGTGAGGGAAATTGATTTGTAGCAGGAAAAATGGGCAATCTGCTGCTACTGCTAGAAAGGGACTGATTGGAGTCAAGTAGACTGGCTCCAAAGGTAATGGGCACCACTGGTCTAGAAGGGACCACACTTATGATCTCAGAATCACAGAGAAAGGAACCAAGCTCTACCACAGAGTAGAAACCTCTTCAGAAGTGCTGGTTACAGTGGAAGTGACAATGGCCCCAAGTTGGACCTTTTTGTGGCCTAGCTGCAAGTACCATTGGGAAAGGACTCAGCCCCAAGAACATAGCACTTCTGGGCTTTGATGTTTGCTTCCTTTCTCTCCATTTCCTAACCAAAGTTGATTTCAATTGATCTCTGGGAGACCAATATAAGGCAGCCTAATCCCATGAAAAAAGTCTACTTGAATCAAAAGACCAAGCATAAGTCTCATCTGGGCCACTTATTGCTGTCTGACCTTGGGCAAATCACCTTACTTCTGAGTTTCAATGTCCTTATCAATAAAATGGGAATAATAATACTTGCCCTTCCTCACTCCTAGGAGTCTTGTGATAATTAAATGAGATTTAGAAAGCAATTTGAAAACCTTGAAGCACCACAGAAATATAATTAATTTAGAGAAATTTGCTCATGATTTGAACAAGAATACCCAGGATCTCAGGATCTCAGAAGCCCTGGAGACTAGATATGAGAAGGACAGCAGATCTGGGCCTTTTGGAGAAGGGAGAAATAAGCATAAATGCATATTATCACTCATTTCTATAGTACTTCTTCATGGTTTTGATTGGTCTCTTTCCCTTTCTGCCTGGGGTTTTCTCCAACTGCTCAAGATAGAATCTCCTAAATGAAGGAAAGGGAAAGGGAAAAAGCAGTCATTTGTGACTTTTATGACTTTGTTTTGGAGGTAACCTGAAATCTTTATTGTTTCCTTCTCAGGTCTCACATAGGGGCTAGGAAATGGGACCCCTAGCTAACTGAGGAGTTGTTATTCAGACTTGGGAAGAAGTGATATTTTATCATAACTCTCCTTCTGCCTCTAGAGTTTCAAGATCAGCTTTAAAATGGTGGGAAAAAGTAAAAGTAAAAAGTAAAAGAGATCCCTGAGGGGCCAGGGCTACAACTGTGATCATTTCCACCATACTTATAACATTCAGTGACTCTAGGGTTGATTTTGTATTAGCAGCAGGCAAAGGGAAGGAAAATCTCTGCTGGTTTTGATGTCTGGTGATTCACCAGAGGTGAATATCATACCTTCCAGCCAGGAGTTTGTATTTGAGCCAGTTCTACTTTGCTTTCAGTGGTACCATTGTCATACCAGCTCATCACTTTTTTAGAACCACAGTGCTATGGAGAAAAAATCACCAAATTAATCCACAGATAAAGCTTTTAAGAAGCTAAAGTATCTTGTATTTTCCTTCTTATCTTCTTTGACTCTTAAATTGTTGTATCTCTGAGATAGTCAAGATTGTTGGAAACATAGGAATGAGCAAGGTTGTAAAGAGTTTTAAATGCCAAAAGTCTTGATTTCTGATCCTGGAGGTAAAAAGGAGCCACTGGATTTTATTGAGCAGGGGAATGACATGGTTATTACCTGTACTTCAGGTAAAATCACTTTGATAACAGAGTGAAGGATATATTGAAGTGAGGAGGGGTTTGAGGCAGGAAGAAGGCTCTTAGAAAGGTATGACAATATGCATGCAAGAGATGTTGTAGAGAAAGAACTTACACGATACAATTGTGGGATGAAGGAAAAAGCGAATAACACCCAGGTTAAGAACCTAGGTAGCCAAAAGAATGATAATCATCAGTTATCAAGTGTAATAGAGAAATTCTGAAGAGAAGAAGATTTGGGAGACGTACAGGTTGGTAATGTTTGGTTATGTTGATTTTGAGATGCTGATGGGACTTATGTTTTGAAATGTCCAACAGATAGATGGTGATGTGAAACTGGTGCTTAAGAGGGAATCATCTGTACAGAAATGATAATTCAAGTCAGAGAAGGTGATGAGGTCACCAAGTGATAGTCGAGAGAGAAAAGAGAAGAGGGCTTTTGACAGAGCCTTGGGGAGACACATGGATGAAGCTAGCAAAAGAGAAAGGGCAGCCAGGTGGGCAGGGTCATCCAAGACATAGGGAGAGTGGAACCAGGAAGGAGCAAGAGTTAACAGTGTCACATGCTGCAGAGGCCAAGAAGGATGAGCATTAGGAAAGTGACCATCTTAACTCCAGGTTTGCAGTTAAGGAATCATTGATAACTTTGAATGGATTGAAAAAGTCAGAACCCAGAAACTTATGACCCAGAGTGGTTAAGTAAATCATATCTAGTATGAAAGGCCAGATTTGGATTTGGGTCTTCCTAATCCCAAATTCAATATTCCATCCACCATACAATACTGCTTTTCATAAATCATATAGCTGCCACTTTCACTGGAATTTGAATAGCTGGACAGCAGTTCATATGATAAAGGTCTGGGGATTTTAATGAACTAAAAGCTCATCTCTCAGCAGTTTGACATGGATGCCCCAAAAGTTCATGTGACTTTTAGCTACACTATAAGAGTAAGGGAATGGGATTGTCTTGATATCTGCTGCATCCGGAATATGGGAAAAATATTCAGGAGACTTGGGGTAAGTTTGACAGAAGTGGTATTTAGAATATTAATATTTGGGGGCAGCTAGGTGGCGCAGTGGATAGAGCACCAGCCCTGGAGTCTGGAGGACCTGAGTTCAAATTCAACCTCAAATACAATAATTAACTTAGCTGTGTGACCTTGGGCAAGTCACTTAACCCAATTGCCTTGCAAAAACAAACAAAAAAGAATATTAATCTTTGAAAAGGCAAAGGAATCATCCAAGTATAGTCCTGTTCTGTACCTTAATCTATCTTACCAAGGTTCAATTAGTTGACGAATTTGAAGGGACAGAAATGTTGGGAGAAAGTGACTATGACATCTTGCTTATATGTGACTAAAAAGGTAAGGTCTGGTGTGATCTGAGGAGTATAGTGTATTTTATACTTATGAAAGTTCAAAAGAAAAATCAAAATGATCCCATGGTCTGAAATATAAAAGGGTAGTCAGCTCACAAGGAAGCAAAAGTGCTTGGGAATAAAATTCTGCTAATGCAGTGGTGAATGGTTCCTGTACAAAACAAAAGTGGCTCGCTTAGCTTCATTCTGAGCTCTCTAATAAGCCCAGATTTTAATAAGAACATGTACAAAAAGATGAAAGCAAGATTAGCTAACTAAAGGGATAAAGAATGTTGAGGTCCTGTGAGAACAGTGTCGGGAAGGCAAGCTCAGAGCCAATGAATGTATGCCAAGGAACTGTTTCTGTCTTATTTGGGCAGCCACCATATATAGCTGCTCGCTCACATGGAGCTTACAGATCCCTAAAATTCCTAAATCTTTTTCAGACAAACTTTGGGAACCATCCCTTCCCTTATCTTGTCCTTGTGACATGGATTTTTTTTTAAAGTATGACTTTACCTTTTACATACTGAATTTCATCTTATCATCAAGTATGCACACACATATGATGGAAGTTTATAAAAATTCATAAAAATCAGCTGCACATGTATTCACTCATATAGCACTTTAGATTTTCAAGACACTTTTATATATATTATCTTATTTGAAACAACAACTATGGAATAGATAGGAGCAAATGTTATCCTCATTTTACAGATGGAAACTGAGGCATTAATATATGCAATATATTAATCAGCAAATACTTGTTAAGTGCTTACTCTGTGTCAGTTGCTGTCCTAAGGGCTAGAGATCCATATACACAAAAAGTGAAACAATCTACATTCGTGTGTGTGTGTGTGTGTGTGTGTGTGTGTGTGTGTGTATCAGAACAAGATATAGAGCTGATAGAGGGTATCTTTGGTGGGAATTTACTCTAGCAGTCAAGGAATCCAAGAAAGTCCTCCCAGAGAAAGAGGCATGTGAACTGAGTCTTCAAGTTAGAAATTCTAAGAGTTAGAAGTTGGAAAGGGGACAATTCAGAGAATGGAGGATAGCAAGGAGACCAGTATGTAAGATAGTAAGAGTCCCCAGAGGAGCATGGGGTCTAAAGAGGAGAGAGAGCATTCTGGATCTTGAATGGTGGGAAAGAGCTGAAGAGGAAAACATGGGGTAGGAAGACCAGGGATCATGGGGTTAGGGAACAGCATGGGCAAGAGTTAAAAGATGGGAACTAGAATCATAGGATTTTACAGTCAGCAAAAACTAAGTTACATCTGTAGGATCAACCTTTCAGAGTAGGTGATTTGTCCAGTTACACCTAGTTAATGACAAAGCTTAGATTTGAACCCAGGTCTTTAAATTCAAATCCAGTTGTTTTCTCTCTTTACCACAATGACAGATCAAGGAACTTGTCTGAGGATGATGAGTTACTGGTTTTACCAAGAAATCATTTGTTGTGAGAAATCAAGTGATGTGGACATAAAGAAAAGATAATCCCTGCCTGAAGGGGGTTGCAGCCATGGACAGATAGGACGCCTATAGGATAAATCAGAAAGAATCACTAGGGGCAAAGCACTGGGAAAGGGTCCCTAGAGAAAGGGGGATTTTAACTGGGTCTTGAAGGAAACCTGGGGAACCAGGAGGTGGCAATAAGGAGAGCATTCCAAGCATGCAGGACAGCCGGAGGAAATGCCTGGAATCAGGAGAACAGGGACTAGTGAGGAGGCCAGTATCACTGGATCAAAGAGGTTGGCGGTGTGGGAGAGGGGCATTAAGAGATTAAGGTACTTAACCCCATTGCCTTGAAAAATCTAAACAAAAAAGATTAAGGTGTAAGGTGTAAGAAAACTGGAAAGGGGTGTGGAGGAAGGCAAAGGTGATCGGATATGAAGGACTTTGAATTCCAAACAGCTAATTTATTCAATGAATAGAGTCCTGGACCTGAACTCAGGAAGTCCTGAGTTCAGATTCTGCCTCAGGTACTTCCTTAGTTCTGTGATCCTGGCAAGTCACTTCACCTCTTTGCCTCAGTTTCTTCATCCATAAAGCAAGGATAATAATAGCACCTACCTGCTGGGGTTGTTGTGAGGCTCAAATGAGAGCACTGTAAAAGTGTTCATCATGGTTAATACTGTCCTGCATTCTTCTAGACTTTTGGTATATATCTGCCCAAATAGTCAGGGACTTGCAAATGTAGGCATCAGTGGGAGGTTGGCAGGGGAGGATTGTACCTTCTCTTCTTCCTCCTGTCTTCTAAACAATATCTGAAAGTAGACTCTCTATCCATACACACACCAGGCCCCCCCACAATTCTCCTTTCTTTCTCTCCTTACCTTTCCCTAAGCTGCCACTTCTTTTAGGAGCTGAATTTACCCTCTGTATAAGGAATTTTACTTTGAAAATATATCTAGAAACAAAGTCTGGCATCACCATGCCTTGTCTGGCAGCTGTGTTCCCAGGTGTGACCTAGTGTCTGTGTGTACACATTTGTATTTATAACTCTGCATGCAAACTCTTCAGACGCCCACCCAAACTCCTTTTGATGTACTTTGACTTTATCCTGTGATCTTCCTTTTTCTCCTCCCCCTGACTGTGCTCCCAGGAATGCTCCTCCCCCCAAAACTAGAGGGGGAATATAGCTAAACTGAACCCCAGAAACATATAAACTGTAGAGCCATGGACAAGGTTGTTGGCTAATTAACCCCTGCTCCTTTCCTGGGTTCCAGAAAGTTCCTTTTTGATGGGATCTGTGATGTAGTAGAAAGAAGGATGGAATTTGTATTTTGTGACCACATGCAAGTCATTTTACCCTTCTCACTCTCAGTTTACTTGTCTGTAAAATGAGAGAGTTTTTTTAAAGCTTGCTTTGGCCCTTTCTACCTGAAGACCTGAATTTCAGTCCTAACTCTTCCATGGCCTCCCTCTCTAGTTTCAGCCTGGTCCCTCTGCAGACTTTTTTGTCTTTTTCCTATATTCTCATTTAAACACAAAGGTACACATAGAATTCTGTTGTAGTCTTGCTCCATGACCTCAGAAAGTTCACAGTCTAGGAAAGGGATAAAACAGGTATACACAACTACAGCACCTCTGTACGTGTGCTTCTATGCATGCAAACAATGTGCGGTGAGAATAACTAGAGGGGGGTCAAGCCCAGGGCTGAAGAGAATGAGGACTCAGTGAAAGGGGGCAAGTGCCTACTCTGAGAACCAGAGAACTCTGTGATATCCCAGAATATGAAAATCTAGGGTCTGATAGGGGAGGATGGTCCATGTAAAGAGTAATCCAAAACATAATCAAGAATCTCTGAGTTACATGGAATCTTAGAGACCACTCCTGTCCTGTCCAGAGACCTGTCCATAAATCCTTTCTACAGGTTATGGTGACCATTCAGCTTCCCAGAGCTGACTATCTACTCCTAACTCTATTAAGGTGAAACTTTTACTTCAAACAAGTCTAAGTTTGCCTCTTCTAGTTCTGTCCTCGGTGACCAAGCAGGGGTCCCATTCTCTAGGTTGACTTCAATGCTTGATGTCATGTTTCACATCCCCTGAGTCTTCTCTTCTTTAGGATAAATAACCATATATCTCAAGGCCATCTCCGCCTTTCTTTGAACACTCTTTGGTTTATCCAAAGTCTTGCTAAAGCATGATACCTAAAACTGAACACATCATGCAAAGATAGTCTTGGGAAAAGCACAGTAGGACCGCCTTCTCTCTTACCTCGCTATTCAATACAAGCCAAGATCACATTCACGTTCTTGGATGCCAGAGCACAAGCTAACCCGGATCTTTCTCAACTTGAATCTGGTCACATTTTTTACCTGCTCAAACTTGGGAACCTAATTTTTTGCACCCTGATGTAAGACTTTTACATTTGAATCAGTTCAACAAGCATTTATTTGTAAGTGCCTTTTGTGTGATTTGCTAGGCACTTAGCAATAAATGCTTGTTGAACTAAGGAAACAGACTCCTCTTCATGAGTTCAAATCCAGCCTCAAACCCAATTAGCTGTGTGACCCTGGGCAGATTACTTCAGCCTGTTTACCTCAGTTTTCTCATCTGTGAAATGATCTGGGGAAGGAAATAGCAAATCACTCCAACTTCTTTGCCAGGAAAACCCCAAATGGAGTTATAAAGAGATGGACATGACTAAAAAACAACTGAACAGTAGAAAATTGTATGATTGATGCTGGGGTTGCAGAGCAAAAATGAGCAAGTTACTCTGCCCAAAGAGCTTCTGGAATTTGGGTTCACTAGATTGAGCCCAGATTGCAACCTGGGAGGATCTTTTGGAATGCTCACTTGTCATCCATTGTATTAGCTATCCCTCCCAACTTTGTCATTAACAGATTTGATAAACATACTACTTGGGCCTTTATCCAAAACATTGGTAAAATTAATAAACAGCTTAGGGCCAAACACAAGCCCCAGGAATACATCGATCAGTCAGCAAACATTTGTGAATTGCCCAATATTCTGCTGGGCACTGGGAATAGAAAGATAAAATGAGAGTCCTTGCCTTCTGGGAGTTTATGTTCTGCCAGAGGTGACATATATGTGTGTAAAGACAGACAGGGGTGGGGGGTTGTATGTGTGTGCACACACACATACACACACACACATACTTGCACAAAATATATAAGGCAATTTGGGAGGTGATCTAGTGGGAGGGATGAGGACAGCTTTGTTATAGAAAGTGTCTTGAGCTAAAGTTTGAAGAAAAGGAGGCATTCTAAGATGGGAAGATTGGGAAGAAGGTCATAAAAGGTAAAAGGAAGACCAGAGCCAAAAGATGGGAGGATCGCCAAGAAAGGAAGTGTGGCTGAACCATAAATGCACTGATGGAAGTGATTTTATAATAAGCCTGGAAAGGTAACTTGGGACCATATATTAAAGGACTTTAAATGGTAAACAGAAGACTTTGTATTTTGACCTGGAACTACTAGAGATTATTAAGCACAGGAATGATGGTATTAACTTAGGTAAATTTTCTTTACCTTTTAGTAAAATCATTTTAGTATTTGTGTGCTGGATGAATTGGGAAAAGGGTTGTTTGAAGGCAGAAAAACTAGTTAAGAAGTTCTTTTAATAGTCCAGACAAAGAGGCAGCTAGGGGATAATGCAGTGGATAGAGCACCCCTGGAGTCAGGAGGACCTGGGTTCTAATTTGGCCTTAAGTACATAATAATTACCTGGCTGTGTAACCTTGGGCAAGTCACTTATCCCCATTGCCTTAAATAATTTAAAAAAAAACTAAGAAAAGAAAGAATGGATTTGTAGCAAAAGGAAATGTTTTCTGCTTTTTGAGATGCCTATCTGTTCAAAATTTCCAGTAGTCAGTAGGAGATAAAAGTTTGAAGCTCTGGAGAGAGAATAAGACTAGATCTACATAAAGATGATAATTGAGCCATTAGAAACTGATGAGATTAACAAATGAGATAGTATAGAGAGGGAAAAAAAAGGAGTCTCCAGGATGGTGTCTAGGGAGACAGTGGAGGATGAACCAGCAAAGGAGACTGAGAAGCAGTGCCCTAGGAGAGGCAGCATCACTCCTCCTCCCAGACCACCAGTCCTGCTGCCAGCCTAGCTGAAACAGCAAGACACCCGAGGGAAAGACAGAAAGCAGTGTCACCGCCACTTGAACCATCATTTCCCCTCCTATCTTGATAGAAACAGCCCAGCATCCTGAACCCAAGAGCATATGGGATAGCAGTGTTTCCAGCCACTTGCAACCATCATCCTGAGAAGCAATCTCTGTGGAGATGTAGCCTTGCAACTGCCTTTGCAGGTGCTACAGTTACAGCTATTGAAGACCCCCAAATGAAAATCCTCGGCACTGTCAAGTGGTTCAACATCAGAAACTATTGTGATTTTGCAAGTGAAAGTGACTTAATTGGGAAAAAATTACCATTTTATTTGCTACTCTAAGAACCACAAGATCTTTACATCTGACTTGTAGCTGAAACTTTCCAATTTGCTTGGATATGAGCTCCTTGAGAACAGCAAATGTCTTGCTCTTCTATTTGTGTTTCCTTCCCTTAGCACATTATTCTGAACAAATAAACACTTAATAGATGCTAATAAATGAGCTAGTCATTCAAAAGGAGTAATCAGATGGATAAAAGAACTAGGAGAGGGGCAGCTAGGTGGCATAGTGGATAAAGCACTGGCCCTGGAGTCAGGAGTACCTGGGTTCAAATCCAGTCTTAGACACTTAATAATTACCTAGCTGTGTGGCCTTGGGCAAGCCACTTAACTCCATTTGCCTTGCAAAAAAAAAAAAAAAACCTAAAAAAAATTAGGAGAAAGCAGTACCTTAAAAGCTGAAAGAAGAGAGGTTATCCAGGATGAGAAGGAGTAGTCATGAGTGACAAATTTGCAGAAAGGTCATCACATTTAGCAGCAAAGAGGTCATTGGTATCCTTGGAAAAAGCAAATGTAAGTTGAATAGTTTATGGAATTTCAGGGTAGAAAGCAGCTTCAGTAGCCTGATATAAAGCATAACTGAAGGATCTCTACTACCATGTTACCAATAAATAGTTCTAGCTTTTCTTGAAGATTTCCAGTGACACAGAACCCACTACTTTGAGAGGCATCTCATTTTACATTTGGATGGTTGAGATTATAAGGAAGTTTTGTATTATATCAAACTTAAATTTGCCTCTTTATGCTTCTACTCATTGATCCTACTTATACCTTCTGAAACCAAATGCAAATTTAATCCTATTTTTAGGTAAAATCAAACTTATTTTGTAAATTGTTATGTAATCTCTGAAGTCTTTAAGTTTTTACATTTTTACATCACAACTTTGTAATGGGTAAAAGATTTTCTAGATTCTTTTTTTGCAGTATTCTATATATCCAGTGAAATGGCCATTACTAAACAGACTAGAAGATTCTGTGTCATAATCTGAGTACATGGTTGGGAAGAAGACCTCTCTACTGTTGCTTTCTTGTGAACAAGAATTTCCTCAGTTCTTCTCAGCAGGATGTCACCAAATGCCATTAATCCACTTCTAACTCCTCTCACCTAACAGTACTGGTAACTCCACAGAATGTTACCTTGACAAGTAATCAGGTGCTTCCTCTTCAGAGTCTCCTGCTCTTTGGGAAGAGCCTTTACAAAAAGCGTTCAATAATTCTTCCTCTTTTTCTCCTCTCTTTGACATTCTTCCACCCTCCAACGTCTGGAAGCAAGACAAAAATTCTCTTCCACCTCTTCAGATCCATTTTGTTCTTAGATAAGTCGATGATGATGCTGATGATGTTTGTCCTTCATTCTCAAAGAAGGCCATGACTCCAGGGAGGTGATGCCATGACAAGCTCATGAATTGGATTTGAGTGAAGGGGTGCTGTACCAAGTCACCAGTCTCACTTCCTCCTCCAGAGCCATCTGGGTCCAGTGGCCAGATATGGATCAGTATATCTAGAGATGGCCCTGAATGGGAGGCAATCAGGGTGAAGTGACTTGCCCAAGAACAGCTAGTGAATATCAGCTGTCTGAGGCTGTATTCACACGCTCATCCTTCTGACTCCAAGGCCAATGCTCTATTCACTTCACCACCTAGTTGCCCTAGATAACATGCAAAGTACTCTGAGAGATCAGAAAGAGGAAAGATGATTTCTGATGGGGAGATGAATAAGGGCTGCTCAGACAAGAGGAATCATTGGAGCTGCACCTTTGAGAGAAGATATCAGAGAATTGGAACATATGGAGCTGGCAGCAAAGCTGTTCTGGAGCTAGTGGACAGCAAGTACATGGTAGAAGAGGATGGGGTCGTGGCTAGTTGAGGAAATATTAGAAGCCAGAGGCCACCGGAATACATTTAAAGGGAAGCTGGGAGCAATTATATGGCTTTGAGTGCCAGACTAGCCTGGGCTTTAGAATCACAACAATTGATATTTCTGTAGTTTTCCGACATTACAAAGCATTTTACAGACACAATCTCATTGGTGTTGTGTTATATTGTTTTATTTTGTTTGGGTCTGTCTCCATGATACCAGTAAAGAGAACAGGGAAGGAATCCCCTTCCAAAGTAGATGCGGCCTTGTGGGGTCTTTGAGAATTTTGCTGGGGGGAATGAAAGACTTAAATATCTTACCCATCATCAAATAGTGAGAGAGTGTATGTGTCTGTGAGTCTGTGTATCTGTGTGCCTGTGTGTCTCTGAGTTCTTCCTCTGTGATGCCATGCTGTCTCTCACAGTAGCTCCAAGAGGATGAGACATGGTCTTTGCCCTCTAGTAACTGGTCATCTGTTTTGGGAGCCGAGACATGAAAAACCAAAGCTAGCAATGTCTTATTTTTCTGCAACTTTACACTTCCATGGAAAACAGATGCTGCCTTAGACTACACTAATGGGAGGGGAGTTCTAGGGGTAGGAATATAACAATACTACTGACTCAGCTGTGATCAGATAAGCCCAGAGTTTTGTATCTAGTTCTAAGTACCATGTTTTAGAAAGGGCATTGACAAAATGAGTCTATCTAGAGAAGAACAACCTGAACTAGAGTGAGACAATGAACTAGAAAACTATGCCCAAAAGTTGTGCACATTGAGTAAGGCAGTCTGATATAATAGAAAGGAGCACTAGATTTGGAAACAGGTGGTTGACTTAGTAGCTGGGTGACCCTGAGTAAGTCACTTAATCTCTCTGAGCTTGTAAAATGAAGGAGTTGGAGAAAGGAAATTAACTTGTTAGGAGGCAAGTTTCTGAACTAGGATGGGAATCAAAGATTTACTCCCTTCCAGGATTTCTTACAGCTATCCCCAGGATTCCCTTCCACTAGCCCCCATAAAACTGATTTTGTTTTCATTTCTTGGGAAATATTCTCTGACCCAGCCCTCCAGTTTTCCAGTCCTCTCTCTCAGCCTCACAGGCCTTATTGCATAGAGTGTCTTCTCCTTAAACCTTAATTTTATATGATGCCAGCAGAGTAAGAATCTAACAGGTCCTATGAAGCTGGAAAGACTTTGAGTATAGGCTTGCCATGCCTAAAATATGGAAAGGATCATCACCAGAACATTAGCTTCTGAGGATGAGCATGGCTCACCTCTCTAGGCCCTAGTTTCCTCATCTATTATAATCCTCCTTATGCCAGTCTTGCAAAGTTTTAGTGAGAAAAGCATTTTGTTAAACCTTAAAGCACAGTAGAAATGTAAGTAGTTATTGTTATTGCTAAATAGGTGGAGTTTAGAGTATTGATGGAACCATTCTGAAGAGGAGGAATGTGGAATTGGTTTGAGGGGAAACAAAGGAGGGAACTGGCTCCAGGTGTTCTCCCCCAGTCAAAAGCTTCCTCCTGTCTCAGTTCTGTAGTCCTGTGGTCAGCCTGGGAAACTGTGTTCAACTCTAGTCCTTCGGATTCCAGATTGTCTAACTGTATTGTTCTATGTACAAACATTATCATTCACACTCTTTCCCTTAATTACTGGGAAAAAACCTATTTGAAAAATTGTAATCTCTGACCAAAAGAAGGAAGGGAAAAGAAGAGGACAAGAAAACTTGGCAAGGAGTTGGTGTCCCCTCGAGACCTGGCTCAAGCCAATATCAGGGGAAGAGATACAGAAAAGATATATATCCAGGGCTTGGGGGCCAGAGAATAATGATCAAGGAAAGCAAAGTGAACTCTGTCTGGTCTCCTACCTTTCTGACTTCCTGTTTCCTCAAAAGCCCCCCCCCCCTTTTTGGCCAATTTCTTTGAACCAGTATCTGGAGGAAGAGATTAGGACTTGACCTGACACCTCACCTCAGCAGAGTGATTGTCAAAATTGTTGGATGCCGATCCAGTCTTAACAGCATTAATTAAATACCTATGCTTCATGTTGGTGATAGAGAGCCAAAAATGAAGTCGTTTTTATTCCAAGAGACCTAAAATTCTACTAGGTGGATACAACATAAACAGATGTAAAGTCAGAGTTAATTCCAGATTGAAAAGATGAAAATAACAGGTGGGGAATTTGGATAGTAGGAACATTCGGAGCTTTAAAGAAAACTGCAGACTTAAAATGCAACCTTGGCCTGGGAGAATTAAACCTTAACAGGGGCAGAAACTCTCTGATTCTCCCCTGTTCATCTCCTCTGAGGCATAATTTCAACAAGCATTGTAGTCTGTTACATGGAGTAGAATGACTGAATGAATGGCTCCCTTGAGTCCACAAGAGAGGAAAATAATCTGGCAGAGATTAGATTATCAGCACTGCACCTTAGACCTGACCTGAGGCTCCCTGGAGAGAGATCATGTCTAATCCCCATCCTACTGGAACCCACAATGCCCAGTTATGGATTTTGCTCACTTAAGGGCTCAGACCACCAATGAGGGACCACTCTATATGTCTTGCCCTCCCCTCAGGCTCCCATCCCTACCTCACCTCTTCTGAGCTGATCTGATTTCCTTCTATTTGAGACCTAACCCAGAAAAGAACTGTGAAGGTGGCAGGGAGGGAAGCTTGTTTACAACCGCACCCCTGATCTCCCTGTCTTCAGCTGGGGGGGGGGGGGGGAGGAAGGACAAGAATGTACAGCTGGAAGTCCCAGGCCGGGCCAGCTTGGGAACAGGGTAACGTGATCCCTGACGGCAGAGGGGCAGGGAGGAGAGCGTCATCCACAGGATTCCAGGGATGCCAGACATGGGAGCAAGCATTACAGAGAGTAATGGGGAAGGAGCCTGTTTTCCCAAGAAAAGAGAAGTCCTGGAAACTCACAGCCCTCATAGAATCCTAGACTCTTAATTGGCAGAGATGTTCCAAAGCACCTCATACAAACCCTACTGAGCAGAAATCCTGTCCAACTGCTGCTTACAAGACATTTGATGACAGGGAAATCTACTTTGGGATTCACTCGGATTATTGGAATGTTTTTCAATCTAGCAAACTGATAAATTGCCTGCAACTTTTTCCAAGTGTTCCTAATTTTGCCTTCTAAGGCCAAGTAGAATGAACCTAAATCCCTTTTCCACATGACAGTCCCTATAAATGATTAAAGAGAATCCATCATGTGCTGTTCTTTGTCCTGTTCTCTGAGTCTTTACTCCTTCAAGTTAAATGTACTAATTCCTTCAATCAATCCTCATAGAATCTAGTTTCTAGTCTTCTCATCTTAGTCAGCCTCTTCTGGACCTTTCATTCCCAACAGAATGTCTAAAGTTACAGAATTTCAGAGCTGGAAGGGCTCTTGGGGGCAAGTTAGTTCAACTCAACACGCCTCCCCACCAAAAAACACTCCTCTGACATACCAAACAAATGGCATCTGACCTTTGCCTAAAGGTGTCCAAGGAGGGGTCACTCCTTCCTCCTTTGGAATGGCTCTGTCTGTGCTTCTATCCATTTGTCCTAGTTCTGAATCCTGGAGCCAACCAGAACAAATCTAATTCATCCTATTCTCTTTAACTATCCCGTTCTTTTAGGGGGATCCTCAAACATGGACCTGAATGAAGATCTTCACTATTCTGGTTTCCCTTTGGGGTCTTCCTGATTTATAGGGACCAGAACTGACCACAGAACTGAGGATAGTTGTAGAACCTTTCTTAATCTTGGAAACTATGCTTTTTTTAAACACTTAAAAATTTAATATTCTTTGTTTTTAATATGACTTTCATTCCCAAGTACATCCTCCTCCCTACCCCTACCCAGTAATCTATGCTTTGTAATCAAAAGTAAAGAAGAAAAATCAACCAACAGTTCACTGAGTAATCCATATACCAGTAGTCACCCCACCTCTGCAAAAGAGAGGAAGATGCATCTTTTAAGCATTTTTCTAGGGCTGATCTTGATGACCATTATTGCAAAGCATTTAGTTCTTCCCAATTACTCTCTTGTAGCCTGTGTGTATATTGTTTTCCTAGTCTCACTTATTTCACCCAATCCTCAGCTCTTAAGTCTTTGAATGCTTTTTTTAAATTCTTTATAGTCATCAGTTCTCATGATACAGTAATCTTCAGTTATATTCGTTTACCACATTTTTTTCAGTGCTCCAGTTGATGAGCATTTAGTTTGTTTACAGATGTTTGTTACCATTTCTGTTATGTTTTGATATTAATATGGAAACGTTTTTTTCGGTCTTTGACCTCCTTGAGGCCTGGTGGTAGGATCTCAGTGCTAAAAGCTGTGGACATTTTAACCTTTTTCTTAAGCTTTTCCAAGTGACTGGATCAATCCATAGTTCTACCAACAATGTGCCTGTCCTTCATTAAATGATGTTGTAGCCTATGATCATGTTAGACTTTCTAGCTGCTATATGACAATAGAGTATACTAGACTTCCAAATCCTTTTCAAATAGCTGCCTATCTCTTCCTGTATGTACCCACTTGGTAAGACTTTTACACTTTTTCCTCATTAAATTTCATTTGCTTTGATTCTGCCCAAGTGTCCTAAACTTTTCTGTTTTAAACTCTCAATCCTGATTTAAACTCTCCCTCCTTGAATCCTGATTGTCATCTTTTGTGCTAGCTGACCTCCCCACTTTATATCATTTGCAGATTTGATAAGAATTATGTCTTTACCTAAATCATTTATTAAAAATCTAGCCTACTCTGAGGACCTGGATTCATATATTTTCCTCTTTCACTCTATGTATGACCTTAGGCAAGACACAGCCTTTCAGGTTTTTTAAGTTTACTTTTCTGTAAAATGAGGAAGGTTGGACTAGTTGGCAGCAAGGTATCGTCTAGCTCCAAATCCATGATTCTTTGATTCAGTGTCAATTAAAAACACCCAGATCTCTTCACTGGAAATCTTCCAAATTGACATTGAGCTCTGAAAGATGAGTCTTGAAGTCCAGTTATTCAAGCCAGTTCTGAGTTCATCCAGTTGTACTTCATCTAACCCACATTTATTCAACTTCTCCACAACACTAGCATGAGATGCTTTGCAGAAATCTAGGTAAACCATCCCCACACTTTCCCTGCTCTACCTGTTTAGTCAAAAAGGAAAGGATATAACTTTGATATGTGCATTCTTGCCAAATCCATGTTGCCTCTTTGTGGTTATTGCTTCCTTTTTTAAATGTTCACTAACCATCTCTTTAATAATTCATTTAGAATTTTGTCAGGAATTAGAATCAAGCATTTTGGTCTATTGTACATTCCACTGTCATTTTTAAAAAACTGATCCATGTTTCCCCTTCTCCAGTTCTGCATGTCTTCCATTCTCCAAGTCTTTCAGAGATCTCTGCCAGTGTCTTAGCAATCACATCTGTTTAACCTTTCAGTACTTGAGAACATTGGAAGTTCTCCCAACAACCAGTGCAAATGATAAGGCCAAGAATTTAGGTTAGACAAGAGGATCGTGATGATTACTAGGACCAGGTTGCCAGATATTGACCATCTAAAATTCAGGACAGGATAAAGCATTTCTTTACTTAGTGTGGTATGGAGATACAGGACTCCTTAAAGTTCCTTCCAGCTCTCAGGTAAATCCTTCAGGATGTTTCCATTCTGCTATGACAGCCCTGTTGATGCATGCCTGTGGCCTGAGGGAGGAGACATGGTCCCTGTCCTCATGCTCCCCAGTCCCCGCCCCTGGAGTCTTTTGTTCTAGGGTTAAAGTAGCAAGTAGACAAGAAATAGTCCACTGACTCTTTCTATGACCCTGAATGACCAAAATACAGGAGGTCAGATCCACACAGAGCCATGAACAGGAACAGCGAGGAGTTCCTGGTGGAGAAAGGGATGGGTAGCTGAGTTGGGTTTGGTAGCTTGAGGAGGATGTCGGGGAATGGCAGGAGCAGGAGATGGAAAGCAAGGAGGGTGGGACTGAGTAGGGATAGCTGGAGAACCTATACCTGTTCTCACTCCAGACCATCTTCCTCTCTTGCCTTATTCCCTCAGGGAAGCCGCTGCAGATCAAGCCTCGACTCTGAATTGCCCAGGGCCCGGCCCAGGAGACGGCGGCGCCCCTCAGGAAGCCCAGCAGCCCGGCCCCAGACTGGTGCCTACCTCAAGGCCCCACAGGCCAGAAACTGCTGTCAATGCCGCTGCCGATGCCGTTGCCACTGCCAAAAGAAGGGTTGGGGTCGGTGCCAGGGCCCCCGCCCTGCCAGCGCTCGCCGGGTCATCAACTCCTCAACTTCCTCAAGGAGCTGGTGGGCAATTTCCCCACTTGACTTTTAGCCTTTTCTTATTTAAAGAGTGACCAGGGCCTTCTCTTCTCCCACTTCCCTTTCCTCACTTTTTCTTCACTACATTATCTTCCTTCCTTTCTTTACCCTGAGTTGGGTCTGAGGGCATAGGTCAGCACAGCCATGCCCCTGAAGCAGGGATCAAGGCCACCTGACAACATACCTCCTTTCCCTTGTTCTAAGACCCTTCATCCCATCCCCTAGAACCCCAGTTCTCTCCAGCCCAACAGCTGTGAATAGAGTCTGGGGATCTGATTCCTTATAGGTAGAGCACTCTAGATGGACCCTCCTCACACTTACTTGGCACAGGGTAAGAAGAAGGGGTACATGGGGCTTTTGGGGAATGGAGGTCCTCTTTCCTAGTATATTAGATTCTATAGCAACAGAGAAGTCACAGGGGCTCCTGGAGGTAGAAGTCTCTCCTTCCCAGCCCCAAGCTCTCCACAAGTGCAGTAGGTCACAGTGTGACTGGCAGGGCTCTCAGCAGCAGCCAGCAGTGCCCCCTTCCCCTCCCCTTCTCTCTCCTAAATCTCCAGCTCTTTCCCTTCTGTCTTCCTCTCCTCTGATCTCTCTTTGATCTCCCTTCTTCCCCTTCTCCTCTCTTCCTGTGACCTCTTTTCTTCACCTACTTGTATATGTGAGAATGTAATCTGCTCTGTGGCTCTGAAAGATATAACCAACCTTTCTTGAGCCCCTCCAAGTGACTCCATGGAGCACAGCCCCCAAGAGAGGAGGACCCCACAAGTGTGTCCTCACCCCTATGCCCGTCACCGCCACCACAGTCCAACTGCTGGCCTGGCTGCCCTGGCCTCTTTTTGGCGTTTTATGTTCAGCAATAAAAGTTCCTGTGTCTCATCCACTGGTCTCGCATCTCACTGCACATCGCACCCTGCCTCTTGCAAGGACAGCCCCTGACCTACACAGCCTTACAGATGTGCCCAGGCATGCCTGCAGCTTCGGGCCAGGTAGTCAGGCAGAGGGGATGCCAGGCAGACTAAAAGGCAGGACCCCTTTCCCAGGCCTACAGAATTATGTCTCAGGAACTAGAAACTGCAGAGCTATAACCCCATTTCTCTTTGAATATTGCCCAGATAGGGCCAGGCCTGGGTGCCATCCACTCCCTAGGCTGTCTACCCTCCCTTTGTCCCCTTGAATTCTGTGACTAGACTGGAGAGATTAGCCCCTCGTAGCTAAATGCTTTGGGGGATCATGTGTTAGGGGCATGGTTTTACAGAGATCTACATCTTTCACCAGGAGTATCCCACATAGAACACCAGCTCCCTCTCGACCATGAAAGTATCTGTGGTGGGGAGAGGCTGGCAGGGTCCCTGGTCCAACTGCCTCTGGGGGCACATTGAACATCAGCTGCCTGCCAGGGTCTGATTCCAGGAGCCAGAGATCTCCTGGGGAATCCTACCTCGGCCCCCTCCAAGGAGTCATCTCAGGAGAATGGGCAGCAAGCCCAGAACCCGAGCCTGCCCCTCACCAGTGCCAGTTTACAAGTGGTCCTTCTCAGGAGCCAGCCTGCCAAGGTGGGGCAGATCCCAACTGTGGGGAGCCCTGGTCTAAGGGGATGCCTTGGAGAGAGTCAGAAAACCTAGTCTCAAGCCTGGGCTCTTCCACTCGTGACCAGTGCAGCCTCGAGCAAGACGCTTAGCTGCTTGAGACCTTGGTTTCCCCACTTGTAAAATGGTCTAGATTCACAATTCCATAACGACTAGTGAGCAAAGTTTTGACCCTCTGGAACTTTGCCTAAAGCACTGAATCTAAAGGATGCCAATTTGCCCAAAAGAGAAGACAAATGGGGGCTCCAACGTCTTGGGGGCCTCCCATTCAAGTTCAGGTCTGGCACAGCTTCTAAATGTCTCCCTTTTGGATATCGCCTTAACCAGAAACACTTAAATTCAAAATGTCTGAATCATAGCCCACTCTTTATTTTCCTTCATTCTCCAAATATTTGTCAAAACTTGTAGATTCGACCTCCACAACTTCTCCCCAATCCACCACTCAGGCCCACTGCCCTCACTCAAGTCCTTATCACCTCTCATGTAGACAATTCTAAAGCCACTGAGTTGAGCTCCCAGCTTCAGGACTCTCCTTCCTACAACACCTCCACCCGAAAGCAGAGCTCTGGCCACGTTACTTCTCCACTGCCTCGAGACTTACAAGCTACTCGGTTTTCCACAACAAAGGTGCAGTGACCTACAATACCACCAAACCAGATTAAAATATAATTGGAAAATGCTTGACCAAATAAATAAAAACAATAAAAATACAGGTAACATTCATGTGAATTCTCTAAGTCTCACCTGCAGGGATCCCCTTTAGAGGCCCTGTTTGCAGGGTTTAGCCACTGGCTATTCTCTCAACCTTGAATTTCCTCCTCTATCTTCACACATCAATCTGTCACCAGTACTTAAAATGCAGTCTCTCTCCTCATTTCCACCTTTTAGGACCCCCTCCCCCTGTTAACTGTAAGGCTCCCAACAGCTCTTACTGACCCCACCACTACTTCATTGTCAGCGAGCTCTACCTTACCAAATTATCAGGTTTTATCTAAAGGAGAGTAAATTCTGTAAAGATTTAGGGCAAACATAGCCCCTTTAGGATTTTGATCTATCTTCAAAGAGATTAGTAACATAACTAAGCAGGTCCCAGAGTCAATGACCTTACCCTCCAGTCATAACTTGCCTCTCAGAGAAACTTAGTTTAAATACTAGGAAACCCCAAACCTACAAAGCTATCTGGTAATTATTAGGAAAGTTGCCTTTCCTTACTAACAGTACCATCTTCAAAGATCCTAACTTGGGGAATATGCTGAAGTTTCCCTAAGCTAGGTTAAGGTGTCCAACCAAGGGACCTAGTTCTATTCCATTAGGAATTAAAAGAGAAGATTCATCTCCCTGAGTTCAAATGTGGCTTCAGATGCAAACTAGCTGTATGACCTTGGGCAAGTCACTTCACCCTGTTTGCTTCAGTTCCTCATCTGTAAAATGAACTGGGGAAACAGAAAACCACTCCAGTATCTTTGACCAAAAAAACCCATATGGGGTCACAAAAAGTTGGATACAACCCAACAACAGTATTACTGAGATTGAAATGAATCTCAGTAGTTATAAAGCAACATGATATAGAATAGGGGATAAATGTAAAGTGAGTCCAGAAAATCAAGTGCCATATATAATTGCTATCATATTTCTTGCCTTATCATTGGGTGAGCAGAAAAGAAAGAATTTGAAACTCAAAAATAAATTTTAATGAATGTAAAAATAAATACATTTTTAAAGGAAAAATATCAAGTGCTGTCTAGGTGCAAGTTGGAAGAGGCATATTTAGACATTAATAAAAATAAAGTTTCATGTAGGTTCCATATATGTCAATCCTTGTCACATGGCAGCTAGCAAGTTTTCTGGGATCTTTTTAGTTTTAAACCAGATCCATGAATTCATTTATATTAGAAACCTCTAGTAAGGAATATCCCTCTACCAATGCATATTGACGTTTTCTCAGATGTATAGTCTGAAAGTTTCCTGGGACAAGGAGGGGTGAAGTCATTGCTTTGGGGTCATAGCCTCTGATCATTCTCTATCCACTAATAGCATCCAAACTGTTTCTCAATGACTGCTTTAATAGAAATTACCTCCAGAATGAGGTATACTTATCTTGAAGAAAGGAAAATGGGGGGGGGGGAGTAGAAGGGGGTACAAATGAGGAACAGTTGAGTCATTCAATTATCATTTGAAAGAGAAATTAAGTTTTTTCTGTTTGTTCCTTGTCCTGCTTTTTGGAGTCAATGAATGAGCAGAAGACAGCTATACTGGGAAATATTTAACAATGGGGGGGGGCAAGATATATATATATATATATATATATCCCTGACACATTTTAAAATTTAATCTACATTAACATTTTTTCATCACTCTAAGTCTAGATAATCAACAAAATAGTAAATCGTCTTGTTTGCTCATTTTTGATGTAGGAATGCTCACCCTGAAAATTTAACAACTGGCTCTGCTGTGACCTCCCTCTGATATACTCCTGGGTAATATGAAGGAATGATTTACGAAATGACCATTTGAGCTGTCCAAAAGTGGAATGGCTTTCTATTTCGGCAGTAATGGAAACCTCCATGCAAGAAGTTAGATGGATGGTCACTTGTTGGGAGGGCAGTAAAGGGAATTTTTTGTTCAGCTTTGGACTAACATTAATGATCCTTGAGGTCTCTTTGAGGTTCCATGTCTCACTGAGCTTCAAGGATTCTGTAGTTCTAACATTTTAAGGCAACTAGAAGGATGGAAGGTCGTGAGTTCAATTCCTCTGAGAGAACCAGAGATTTTTGGCTTGGAGAAAAGATGACCCAGGGAGGTTCTGATGGCTGCCTTCAAGTATCTGAAGGCCTGTCAAGTGAAACAGATATTAGACTCACTTTCTTTGGCCCCAGAGAACAGAAAGAGGAACAACTGGTGAAAATTGGCAAAAGGGCAAGTTTAGACTTGATATTAGGAAAAGCTTCCCAATGATTAGAACTGCCCCAGTGTCTTCAAGAAAAGGTTTCATGACCATTTGTGGCCTATATTATACTTAGGTTGCATCGTGGGCAGAGTCTGACAAACCAGTCCAATAGCTCAGGTTCAAAATGAGATATTCATAGTCCCATCTAAAAACCATCGGATAGTTTCCTTAACCAAGGCAAGGAAAGCCTAGTCCAGTGAGAATGTTAATTCAATTGAATGCATTTGCCTGCATTTGTGGTAGTCATACTGGTTTACTGGTTAGAAACCTAAGGGAGAAGTCAGACTGTTCTGTGTCTATGCAGGAAGTTTTATCAATGTTTGAGTCAAGTAAGTCTCAAAGATGCCTTTGGTGTTTTTTTTTTAGATACACTTTTTGTGGGGGAGTTGCAAGGCAATGAGGTTAAGTGACTTGCCCAAGGTCACACAGGTAATTATTAAATCTCTTAGGTCAAATCTGAACTCAGGTCCTTCTGATTCCAGGGCCAGTGCTGTACCCACTGTGCCACCTAGCCGCCCCCTTGGATACTCTTTTTTTTTAGGTTTTTGCAAGGCAAACGGCGTTAAGTGGCTTGCCCAAGGCCATACAGCTAGGTAATTAGTAAGTGTCTGAGGCCAGATTTGAACCCAGGTACTCCTGACTCCAGGGCCAGTGCTCTATCCACTGCGCCACCTAGCTGCCCCAACATAATGTATTTTAAATAATACTTTGTTTTTCCCCAATTACATGCTAAAACAATTTTAACTTTATTTTAAGTTTGAGTTTTAAATTCTAACCCTCCCCCCTTCCTGAGATGGCAAGCAATCTGAAATATTCACATGCAATCATAAAATATTAAAGTATTTCTGTATAGTCATTTTGTTCAAGAATACCAGAGAGAGAGAGAGAGAGAGAGAGAAGAAGAAGAAGAAGAAGAAGAAGAAGAAGAAGAAGAAGAAGAAGAAGAAGGAGGAGGAGGAGGAGGAGGAGGAGGAGGAGGAGGAAGGAAGGAAGGAAAAATATGTTTTAATCTGTATTCAGGCAATATCAATTCTTTCTCTGGAGGTGGAATGTTTCTTCATGAGTCCTTTAGGATTGTCTTGAATCACTGTATTGCTAACAATAGTTGTCATTCCTAATATGGAAATATGTTTAACATGATTGTGAAGGAGGGAGGAAGAAAATTTTGCAAAAATTAATGTTAAAAACTTTCTAAGTACAATTGGGAAAAAGTTTTAAAAATATCTAATAAAATAGTTATTCATGGTTCTTTATCATATAATATTGCTATTAACTGTGTTCTACATTCTCCTGGTTCTGCTTAGTTTGCATTAGTTCATTTAATTCTTTCCAGAAAAATTCCAGGTTTTTCTGAAGTCATCCTGCTTATCATTTCTTATAGTCCAATAATACTCCATCACAGTCAACTACCACAATTTGTTCAGACATCTCCAATTGATGGATTACCCCTCAATTTTCAATTCTTAGCCACCACAAAAAACTACTATAAATATTTTTGTACAAGTAGGCCTCCCCCCCCATCTTTTTTTAATATCTTTAGAATAAAGACATAGCAATAGTATTCCTGGCTCAAAGAGTATGCACAGTTTTATAGCCCTTTAAGCATCATTCCAAATTGCTCTCCAGAATGGTTGTATCAGTTCACAACTCCATCAAACAGTGCATTAGTGTCCAACTTTTCCCATATCCCCTCCAACATTCATCATCTCATTTTTTGTCATATTAGCCAATCATATTGTGAGGTCATACCTCAGAGCTATTTTATAATATGCAGTTCTCTAATCAATAATGATTCCTAAATCATTAAAATTATTATATGAAAATACTCTAGTATTTTTATATGACTATAGATAGCTTTGATTTCTTTGTCTGAAAACTGCCTGTCATATCCTTTGATCATTTATCAATAGAAAAATTACATGTATTCCTAAAAATTTGACTCAGTTCTCTACATATCTATAGCCCAAATATATTTTTTAAAATGGGAGAGGGGGTTGGAGGAAAAGCTACTTGTACAAAAAATTTATAGCAGCTCTTTTGTGGTGACTAAGAATTGAAAACTGAGGGGATGCCCATCATGAAGCCTTTACTTGCCGCAAATTCCCCCCCAGTTTTTCTGCTTTCCTAAAATTTTTGCATTGGTTTTCTTTGTACAAAAAATGTTTTAATTTTATATAATCAAAATTATGTATTTTACATTTTATAATGCTTTCTATATTTTATTTGGTACTAAATTCTTTCCTTGTATCTGACAGGCAAATTATTTTATGCTCTCCTAATTTTCTTATGGCATCACCTTTTATCTGTAAATCCTATATCTTATCTTGTATTCTTAAGGAGTGTGCTGTCCCTAATCTGCAAAATTGGCACCTTCTAGTGCTTTTGTTTCCCTGTAAAAGAATCCTGAACTGACAAGTCTCAAGTTTCTAATTGTAAAAGTTATAGGTAGAACATAGGTCACCCTTACTTTCTATGTACATATATGCATATGTATATATATATATATATATATATATAATATACATACACACACATAGGGCATACTACAAAAAGATTTTAATGTGATATTAGGTTTTTTCTTTTTTTTTACATCGCTATCCCTTTACCACGACTCCAATCTCCTCCGCAGGAGCCACCCTGATAAGAAATGAGTGCAATAAGACAAATCAATGCAATGACCATGTCTGAAAACTATTTTTCCTTTGTGCCTATCATCTGTATCTTCTGCTGAGGAGTGTATTTTACTATCAGTAATCTGAAGTCATAATTAGTTGCTACATTGATCAGAGGTCAGCAATTTTTCCGTTATTTTCCTTTACTCCATTGTGGACATTGTGTAAAATGTTCTTTGCTGCTCTTCAATTCAGAGAAATCTTCCCAAGTTTCTCTGAAATCTTTATGTTCATTATTTTCATGGCACAATAACATTGCGTCACATTCACACACCACTATCTGCTTAGCCATTCCCATGGCACCGCTTTGCTTATGGTTTGCAAGAAGGGATCAGAGAATTCACACACGATGACTTTATGAGAGAGTCTCTCTCCTTTTTTTGCCTTTGTCATGGTTCTTTGCCTTGTCATGGTTAGTATAAAAAGTAATACAGGGGCGGCTAGGTGGTGCAGTGGATAAAGCACCAGCCCTGGAGTCAGGAGTACCTGGGTTCGCATCCAGTCTCAGACACTTAATA
Source organism: Macrotis lagotis (assembly GCF_037893015.1). Lineage (NCBI taxonomy): Eukaryota > Metazoa > Chordata > Mammalia > Peramelemorphia > Peramelidae > Macrotis > Macrotis lagotis. Next base: position 618,249,046 of record NC_133666.1, on the reverse strand, counting down.
ATTACCTAGCTGTGTGGCCTTGGGCAAGCCACTTAACCCTGTTTGCCTTGCAAAAAAAAAAAAGCCTAAAAAATGTTAAAAAGTAATACAAATGATAACACACTTAAGTAGTTCTCTGGGTTACAAGAGGGTCAGAGTTAGGATTCAAAAGCAGCTCTTCACCTTTCTGGTAGACATGTTTCCCCACAACACTGAGTGTGGTTTCATTCTGTGTTTTCTATTCAGTGGACCAGGGTGTTCTGGGCAGCCCATGTCCTGCCTGAAGGATGCTGTTCAGTGATGGATCAGAAAAGGGTGTTGGGGCATGATTGATGGAAATCTTGAGGAGAGCCCAACCCAGCCTGGCAATGTCACAAGGTGCTAGCCACCTAATTCAATATACTGACTATAAGGAAAACACCTCTATAGTTTGAAAATACTGTAAATAAGACTCTTAACAAACTGTATTACTTGACTTAGGTCTGTCTAGACAGAGCTTCACTCTGGGGAAAAGGAAAATTTCTCATTGAACAGTACAGAATAACCTTTCAGAAGAGGTTTAAAGTATTGACTTCTGAATTGTACGAGACATAGGGTCTCCCCAAATACCCCCTCTCCATATATACATCATTTTTCTTTACACTCCCACAAATAATTAGAGCTTCATTTAAGATAGAAACTCCTATGCTAGAAAACTAATATGGTTGAAACCAGTAGACTTAACAATCTTTCATATCATAGAATAAACCACTTCAATATCAATCAATTAATAAAGTTAATTTTGTGGCAGTACTCCCCCTGGGCTACACAAATGGAGAGCACTTCATCTTGGTTCACATGGAGGACTTGGGAGGCTTTGAAGGCAAGAGAGAGCTGTTAACTTTGTATTTTCTGGAGGCAGTGAAAACCACTTCCACTACCCCCTTTCAAACACCTGCCCTTAGGAGCTAGCCACTGAACTAGAGCCTCATCTCCTAAAGATAGGACAAAGAGATCTTATAAGTAAATGGGATACCAGGACAGATATCTTGAAGAGGCCTGCCTAGTTCATCCTTGGGCAGCACAGTGGATGCATTGGTATTGGAGGTACTTGGTAATTAAGAATCCTGAGAGCCTGGGTTCAAATCCTGACTCAGACATTACTAGAGTATATCATCCTGGGCAAGTCACTTACTCTCTGTACTACATTTTCCTCATCTACAAAATAAGGGTTGGGTAGGGTGGAGTTTGAACCTTTGAAGTGTCATTCCAGCTCCGAATTTATGATCCTGGGGAGGTTACCATGAGCTTAATCAAAAAAGAACAGGTTACATTACTTTATGAAATAAATGGGTTCCTGAAGAATCTGAATGCATTTGACCTAGATTCAAATCCTGCCTCAGACACATATTAAATTGTGTGATCCTGGGCAAATCTCTTGACATTTCTGTGTCTCAGTTCCCTCAATTATAAAATAAGGAGGCTAAACTTTATGATAGCTAAGACCTCTTCTATCTCCTGAGCTATAATCCCAGGGCTGCAGCCCCTAAACCATTAGGGACTTTCCCTTTCTTCCTCTCTTCCTCTCCCTTTTCCGTCCTCTCATTGCCCCCATATTTTTCCTGTTTCTCTCTCCTTTCTGTATTCCTATTTTTTTTTTTTGCCATTTACAAACCCACTTTTTCACCCACTCTGAGGCTGCTGTTACTCCTCCCTGGGTCTGCAATGTTAAAAAAGGTATCAAAGAATCCAGAGCTAAAAGAACTTTCTCCTCCCTTGTAGGGGACAAACGGAAGAGCCAGACAGTGATCTGCTCAAGATCACAATAAATGGAAATATCTTCTGCTTTGGGGAAGAACCAGGACCCAGTTCTCTAGACTCTGTCCACACCGTCCATGGGATTTTCTTGGCAAAGACCCTGGTGTAGTTTTCCATTTCCTCATTTAGTTGATTCATTGACTTAAATAAAGTTATTATGAAAGGGAACTAGACCAGTTAACATCTGGGAGGATTAGAAAGTCCTCTCCTGAGGAGGAAGACAGAAATTCTCAGAGTTCTCAGAAATTCTCAGTACTGTTCCTGACATGGGGGCGCAGAGGCCTAGGGTGTACAGGGAACAGCTAGTACAAAAGTCCACTTTCCCTGGAGTGGAAGAGTGCATGTCCTGGAAGCTTTAACCTTTACATATCCAGAACTATTGCTCTGGTTTCACACCTTCCTCCGTCCTCAGCCCACGAGTCAATCTTTCAGGAAGATATCAACTAGAATTCACTTCATTCTCTACACCCTCAGCAGCCAGGCTTGCCTTCCAATTCTGGAACCATGGCCAAATCAGCTGTTCTCATTCATGGAAGGGGTGACCCTATTAACTTTGAGGATCAAAGGGCTCCGCTCCCCTTGGTCACCACTTTTCTATGCACATCTCACCCGCCTCCCCACCCTACCCCCATTTAGAATGTAAATTCCTTGGAGACAGAAACTGTCTTTACTTTTTCATGGTATCCCCATAGCAACTTCTTAATAACTACTTTTTTCTTCATTCATTTTTTCATTCATTTATTCATTCATTCATGAAGAGGAGTAATAGGAAAGATGACTGAAAGATAGATGAGAGCCAGATTGTAGGGGGGTTCTAAATTCCAAGCTGAAGACTTTCTATTTTATACTAAAATAGTATAATGCAACCAAAGCTTGGAGCTTGGAGCAACATGATCATATTCATGTTTTAGCAATATAAATTTGGTGGCTCTGTGGAAGCTGGATCAGTGAGAAGAGGGACAGAAAGTAGAGAAACCAATCAGAAAATTGTTTCATTAGTCTAAGCTGATAAAGGTCTGAACTTGAGTAATGGTTACTTGAGTAGAAAGAAGAGGGGTAGACCCTAGGGAAGTTAAGGCAAGAATTGATGAGACATAGTAAATGGATGGATTAGAGGAGAGAGAGAGAGAGAGAGAGAGAGAGAGAGAGAGAGAGAGAGAGAGAGAGAGAGAGCACACCTTGAAATATGCCACCCCTGTAATACAAAGGGGCAGGATAATGATCCAACAAAGGAGACTAAAAAGGATCATTCAGGGAAGAGCTTTTTATTACAACTTTTATACACATCATGGGGGGGGGGGCTGCAGGGGAGGCTGGGTAGCAGTTCTGGAAACGAAAGTGTTCATTTCTGGAAATGAAAGGGTTAAAACCTCCAGTACCTGCATTCTCAATACAATCAAATTATTCTATTAGTTGTTCTCAGTATAAGGCTACTTTATCTCCCACCTCCAAACCTTTGTATCAACTGTACATCTCACCCTATCAGGAATATTCTTCTTCCTCATTTCTAATTCAATCACTTCATAGCAGTCAAGGGAGGAGACAGTATCCAGGAGAGTCAACAATGTGGAAAGCTGAAGAAAAGAAGCAGGGAATTCAGACTGAGAAAAAGAGATTGTTGATAAGCACGGAAAGAGCAGTTTCTATGCATGGAAGGATCCATCAATCAACTGACATTTAAAGCATACCTCTGTTGTGTTTGGCATCACTGCCTGCCAAGGAGGTTCAAAGAAACAGGAGATAAAACCTCTGCTTACAGAGAGTAGTTCGTTCATCCCCAACATTTTCTCATTGTGGCCATAAATTAGATAATAGAATTGCCAGAATTAAGAAAGCAGGTAGCATCTATATTCCAGTGCATTTTATTTATTTATATTTATTTATTTTGCAAGTCTAATGGGGTTAAAGTGGCTTGCCCAAGGCCACACAGCTAGGTAATTATTAAGTGTCTGAAGCCGGATTTGAACTCAGGTCCCCCCTGACTCCAGGGTGAATGCTCTATCCACTGCATCATTTAGTTGCCCTGAGTGCCTTCATTTTAAAGAGAAGGAAAGAGAGGCATGACTTGCTCAACATTCCTCAGCCTCCCCAAAGGACAGGGGTTACTTCGGACTTCAAACCCAGTGAGTTTCCCATAGTATCAAACTGCCCATCTCTAACATTGTGAGGCTCTGTGACCCTTAGACTTAAAAGAAAACAAAATGAAGTAGGTTTTCTTTTGTAAGTCATTGAAACTTAGGCCTAGCAGATCCCCAAATGGCCCTGGGTTCCATGTCTTCTCAACCCTCCTCTTCCTCTTCCCCCTCAGGGTCCACTCTTGTCCTACTTCTCCTGAGACCCGCCCAGTAGTGGTGACTGGCCATTCGGATCTTACCTCCTACTGTTTCAAACCAAGAACTCTTCCTGTTACTACCTGATAAGACCCCCCCCATAACCCTAATTTAGGAACTAATGATCTATTTAGAAAAGTGCATGGAACAATTAGGGAAGAGTACCAATGGTGTGTGTAATTAAGTACTAAACTGTGTAATCGAGATTATAAGTACAGAAGGAAGAGGGGGAATGGAGGTAAGAAGTAGGATTTGGAGAAGTGGTTGAACCAGGGGAAGACCACTCCAAAGGAATGGCACCTAGCAATGGCAAAAGGCATGACATGGGAATGGACGTAGTATGTTGCTGCCATGTGGTGTTACATTTTTGAGACATCAGAATAATGACATCTTAACAAAGACTCCTTGTTTAGAAAACCAAGAAGCAAGACCATAGGCATGTGGGAACCAGGAACTGATCTCTACTCAATGTTTTTCAAACTGGGGGGACCCATTCTCTAGAAGGAAATATTCCCAGGAGATGGTGATTAAAAGCTTAAACACCCCCAAAAGACTCTTTGGTACCAAATGACTTCAAGGTGATCTTAATGACTGATGGGGCAACTGTGGTCACATAATCTTGCAGTCATTAGATGGAAAAGTCTAAGGCTCATGGAGGTCTAGATTCAGGTCTGGAGGAGATTTCAGTTCAACCTCATTAATTTGAAACACAAGGGATGAGCAAAGCAAGCTCTGAATTGAGCACATTTGAATTATCCGATATTTAATTAAAGAACAACGGGGTGTCTGGTGGTCCAGGAAACTGTGATTGCTGTGATTGTGCTACATGGAGTAAATGGGTTTTGGCTGACTGAAGTTTTGCAGGATTGTATTTAGTTTGGGACCCATAGATGAAATGAGATTGAGGGAATATGACGAAGGTCCAGAGAAGAACCACTAAAATGACTGGAAATTTAAGATTCCCATTCAATAAAACTTAGTGAGCATTTACAAAGACAAGAGTAAGAGGAGAAGACAGAGGGAGAAATGAACAATAGTTTTTAGTACAGAAGAATTCTGGTAGGGATAAGGGTGGAGGGACAGAAGCAGAGTTCTCTGGGCAACCAGCTAGTCTTTGGGAAAAGAGTTTAAAATGCTGAGAAAATGATTTAAATTTCGCATTGCAATACTGGATGAACTCTAATTCTAATTATTGAACATTTGGACAAGCCCAAAGTGGATTTTTTTTTCCTGCAGATTGTTCAGACTGTTTGGTCCTGAATATTAGATTTTGGGAGATAGGATATGTGGCATAGAAGAGTTTTGCCACTCTTTGAATTCTGACACCACATCTAAGGTGCCTTTCTGCTCTGCTCCCTTCTCCTCTTTGATGGAGAAGATCCCAAATTTTCCCTCTCCCCCTTTCCCTCCTTTTTCAGATCCTTCTTATGTGTTATCTTCCCCCAACAGAATATAAGTTCTCTGAGGGCAAAATTTGTCTTTTGGGGAGAGGGATGTATTATTTTCCCTAGAGCTTAGCACACTGCCTGGAATGGCACATAGTAGGAGCTTCATAGTGCTTGCTGACTTGATTCCCTCCCCCCCCCACATCAGATCAGGGCCAGGAGAACTATTGGAGGAATGCTCTAGACTTCTTGTCTTAGTGGAGGTTGGTGAGATTGTAGGTAGGGAGAGCATGTGAGGATCATGAGTTGGACAGGTTCTGATCTGCATATCTCAAGACCTGACAGCAGGCCACAGAGGTACACAATCTTAGAAGTTATAAAAGAATATATAGTCTACCCTCCTTTACACCATCCCTAGGGGAACAGTAAATTCCATTAATGAAAAAGTAGAAACTTATCCCCTTTCTGTGATGTTCCAGGAACAAGCAGCTAGGTTATCTAGTGAATAGATCAATGGACTTGGAGCCAGAAAGATGGAAGTTCAAATCCTGCTATGACCTTGGACAAAACCCTTAACTTTCTTAGCCTCAGTTTCTTCATCTGTAAAGTAAGATGTATAAGAGAACCTACTGCTCCTTCCCCAAGCAGCTGTGAGGATCATATGTAAAACACTTGACAAAACCTCAAGTGCCAAACAACCCATTCCTGACAAAGAATCTCATATCTAACTTCAGAAACAATTAGCTTTCTAGCCTTTGATTGAAAAATATTCTGACAGAGTGAGGAAGGGGAAAGAGACTGTAACTCACCACAGGCAACTGATTCCATTTTCTAATAAGTCTCTCTAATTAGTAGGAAGTTGTCCATGTATTAGTCCTTTCCTCCCAATCACTGCTGATAAAAGAACAAAGCACTTTTAGTGGGGGAGGGACATTATCCCCCAAATGAAACAGCCCTTGCCCTCCAGGAGCCTCCATAATATTGAGGGGGGGGACCAAATTGGAGTGTGAAAGCAAGGTAGAGATATGTGCCCAAGTAAGTAAACAGAGTAATTTGAGGAGGGAGAGAAGATGAGGAAAGATAAAGTTGTATGTGTGAAGGCCAGGTTTCATGGAGAACAGCACACCTGAGGTTAGATAGGAATCAAGATAAGGTTTCTGAGAAGCAGTGATAGGGACAGAGAACATTCCAGCTGTGGAGACATAGCTGTGTGAAGGCACTGACAGGAAAGAATGAGCACCCCATCTGGGGGAAAGGGAATCATTCATTGGGCTAGAACTGAGAGTTCATCTTGAGGAGAGAAGTGGGAGCTATATTGGGGAAAGTTTCAAACCCCAGAAGAGGGTCCTTGCGTTTTTATAATAGAGCCAATAGGGGTCACTGAAGGAAAAAAATAGGCTTTGATGAGTTAAAGTTTCTCCTTACAGTATGTGTGTGTGTGTGTGTGTGTGTGTGTGTGTGTGTGTGTACATTCTTTTCAATTAACACAGTTTCTCTCCCCCTTCTGCCTCCTTCCCCAATTAAAAGAGAGAGGAAGAGAAAGGGTGGAAAGAGGGAAGAAGGAAGGAAGGAAGGAAGGAAGGAAGGAAGGAAGGAAGGAGGGAGGGAGGGAAGGAGAAAGGAAGGAAGAATAAAGGAGAAAGGAAAGAGGAGGAAGGAAGGAAAGAGAAAAGAAAAAGGAAAGAGGAAAGAAGGAAGGAGAAAGGAAAGAGAAAGGAAGGAAGAAAGGAAGGAAAGAAGGAAGGAGAAAGGAAGGAAGGAAGGAGAAAAGAAGGAAGAAGGAAGGAAGGAAGGAGGGAAGGAGAGAGGAAGACAAAATCCTTGTAACAGTCATACAATATGGATTCCCACATTGGCCTATGTCTCATACCACATCTTAAGCTAGAATGTTTCTTCATTGCTCCTTTGGAATCAATTGGCCATTGCATTGATCAGAGTTCTTAAGACTTTGTTTACCTTTACAATGCTGTCATCCTATAAATTGTTCTCCTCACTTCCCTCTGCATCAGTTCATTCAAGTCTTCCCTGGTTCTTCTAAAATTGTCCCCTTTGTCATTTCTTACAGCACAATGAAATACCAGATAGGCATTCCCTTTGAAAGTTTTTGCCACTATAAAAAGAACTGAGATTCTCTCTCTCTCTCTCTCTCTCTCTCTCTCTCTCTCTCTCTCTCTCTCTCTCTCTCTGGTGTGTATGTGTATGGTTATATAGATTCTGATCCCTCCCCAAACCCCATGTCATCATGCCACTTCCTTTCTTGTTCCAAGTTATATCTCAGCAAGCACTGTACTGATGTTTTCCAATTCTAACTTCTCTGTATCTGTTGTCTTCCCCTGTTAAGAACATGAGCTCTTTCCATCAAATGTAAAATGACTGAATAAATTATGGTATGTGAATGTAGCAGAATACAATTGAGCTGTAAGAAATGACAAAAGGAAAAGTCTAAATGTAACCTTGGAAGATTTGTATGAACTGAGGCAGAGGAAAATGAATAGAATCAGGAGAACAATTTATAGGATGACAGCAATACCAAAGAACAAATAAATTGGTAAGCCATCAGAACTCAAATCAATACTATAAAACATCCATGATTCCGGAGGACTCAAATAAAAGAAATCTACCTCCTGACAAAAAAAGACTAAATATGAAGAAGACACATTTTTGGATGGGTCGATATAGGATTTGTTTTCTTAATTATGCATCTTTCTTTTTAAAAGGATTTCCTATTTCTTATCTTGAGGGGAGAGGTATGGAAAGAGAGAATTGATTTTTATTCATTAATAATTCTTAAAAAATAATGTAAGCAAGGGCTTACAAAGAATTGAGAGCAGGGACTATTTTCATATTTGCACTTAAGTCTTTTGCATGGCATCTATTCATATAATAAATTAGAAAGAGAAGAACTGAGGCCAATAAAGGGGCTAATATAATTGTTCAAGTACTGAGAAGCAACAAGAACCTGAATTAGGTAGGATCTGTGTTGAGTGGAGAAAAAAGGATAGATGGGAGGTGTCATGGTGGCAGAATGAACTAGGCTGGCTATTGGAAGTGAAAGTGTCAGAGCAAAGTGAAGAAGTAAAAGCAAAGAATAAAGGGTGCCTTCGAGGATGGGAACCCTGGCATTGAGAAGGATGGCAGTATCCTAGAGGGGAAATAGATTTAGAGAGAGAGAGAGTTATGATTTCTATTTTGAATAAGTTGAGCTTGAGGTACTAATGAGTCATCTGAGTAGATTATTAGAGCACGTAGCTTCTGATCTGGGACTGAAGTTGAGGAGAAAAATTAGGGCCAAGAGAATAGATATGCAAATAAGAAAAGAGAAGAAATATGTTTATGGAAGGGGGAGAGAAAGACACAGAGAGAGGAAGAAAGAGAGGAAGAGACAGAAATAGAAACTGAGAAACACAGATTGAGAGACACAGAGACAGAGACAAAAGCAGAGAAAGTAAGAGAGTCAGAGAAAGAGAGAACCTGGCTAAGAAGATCTTTGGAGAGGGACACCTAACTATTAGAGTGCCTCTGAATAGAATAGATTCTTCCTTCAATCAGAAGTTAGATGATCACCAGAGACTTACTAGCTGTGACCCTGGGAAACTCACTTAATCCTCATTGCCTCCCATCTGGAGCATCTCCGGTTGTCTTGATTCATATCTGGCTACTGGTCCCAGATGGTTCTGGAGAAGAAAGTGAAGCTGGTGACCTAAAACAGCATCCCCTCACTCAAATCCAATTCATATACTTGTCATGTCATCACCTCTCTGATGTCATGGTCTTCTTTGAGAATGAAGGACAAACATTATCATCGGATGATCACCTCTCAGGTATATTACAGCATGCATTCTTTCTCCAGTATAAGTTGGACTAGAATTGTCACTGAGGTCCCTTCAAGCTCTCAAAATGTGTGATTCTTTGGTGTTTTGACATGAGGAGTAGGGGAAAAAAGAGGAAGTGGGATGGACTTCATTTATTCATTAAACCAGGTCAATTCTGTCCTCTGAGACCAAAACAAGGATAATCTCTCCTCTATATGACATTTTCAAATATTTCAAGACAGATATTATGTGCTCCTTCCTCCACTTCTGTTTCCTATTATCTCTCCTCACCCTAGACAGTTTTTTAATGCAGCCTAAGGATACCATTAGTTCAATTATCTATAGCAGCACTTTTTGTAGAAGCAAAGGTTTGAAAATTGAGGGGATGTCCATCAACTGGGGAATGACTGTACAAGTTATGGTATAAGACTGTTCTATAAGAAATTAAGACTGATCAGACTTTAGAGAAGCATGAAAAGAATTACATGAACTGATGCTGAGTGAAGTGAGCAGAACCAAGAAAACATTGTACACATTAACAATAACATTGTGATGGCTATCTACAATGAAGAATGCCATCCTGAGAAAGAATTGTGAAGTTTAAACAAAGACCAGCAAGTGGTGCAGTGGATAGAGCACCGGCCCTGGAGTCAGGAGTACCTGAGTTCAAATCTGGCCTCAGACACTTAATAATTACCTAGCTGTGTGGCCTTGGGCAAGCCACTTAACCCCATTGTCTTGCAAAAAAAAAAAAAAAACCTAAAAAAAATAAAGTAAGAAAGCAAAAAAAGAAACCCAATAACATTGTGAGATGATCAATTAAGTTAGATGCAGCTCCTCTCAGCAGTTCAGATATCAAGATCAACCTTGAGAGACCTTCTATGGACAATGCTATCCACATCTAGAGGAAAAAACTATGGAGGTTGAATGCACACTAATTTCACTTTTTAAAAACTTCTTTTATGTTTTTCCTTCCTTTCTCATGGTTTTTTCTTTCCCCTTAGTTCTAAATCCTCTTTAACAACATGGCTAATATGTAACTATGTTAAACATAAACGTACATATATAACTTTTACCAGACTATTCACTGCCATGGGGAGGGAGGAGGGAAGGGAGGATGATTAAAAAAATGTGGGACTAATAAATTTGCAAATGGATAAAGATTGAAAATTACCACTGCATGTAATTAGAAAAATAAAATAAAATTTCAATTAAAAAATGATACTATTAGCTTTTTTAGCCTCCAAAAAGTCAGTTGGTTAGAACCAAAAGGGACTTTCAAAGTGGTCTAGTCCAACATCCTTCTTGTATGTAAGAGAAAAAAGAGGCTCAGCAAAGGTACTTGCCCAAGGACTCATGTCATCTACTTAATGACAGAACCTGGACTAAAGAAATTATTCTAGGAGATCAATCTCTGAGGGACACTTAATCCATTGCCAACTGGGAAAATCTATGGAACTAGCAAATTAGATTGGACAGGACAATATGTGCTGGACTACTTTCTGCTCAATTTAAACCCCCAATCATTTCCATTATAATCCCCTTAAAATCCTAGAACTAATCACCTTTTTGATCCTCTCTCACATTTTCCTTGCCAATCCTTACCTTAGATAAAACCTCATGTTTCCTAAACCTTTTCACTGTACCGATATGCCTCCTATAGATTAATAACTCCTAAATTAAAAGGAATTTTTTATTAATTTGCATTTTAAAGGCAAAAAGAGATAAATCCTAGCAAAAGAAACTTTCATTAGAGATGTGCAAGTCAAAGTTTCTGAGATGTATCACAAGTTTAGATCAGATCTGGTCCAGTCTTCTGCATATGAAGTTGGCCTTGCAGAGGTGTGAAACCAAGTTTTGATTTACTCACTCTCTCACAAGCAAGGGGAATTTTGGCCAAATGCAGATCACTCTTCCCAACACTGCCTGAAAACTTTGAGTAGTATAAGGTAGCTCATTTGAGCCTCCTGGTGGGAGCCTAGTTAGAGACTCTTCAGGATTACACCCTTCATACCCTCCAAGAGTTCATAGGAGTCTTGGCAAGAAATTGAGGTAATGAGCATCGAAAAAGATTCTGTGTCTGGACTCCAGCTTACACACATATTTATACCTCTTGCTATGCTTAGGATCCAGTGTACAAATAGTTGGTGTAGTTGTCTCTCTGCCTCAAAGGATCAGCTCCTCAGTTCTCCATTATGATTTTTTTTTTGTATCCTGAAGATATTTCCCCATTCAGTCATTGATTCATTTACTTTCCCTAACAAGGTGAGTGGCTTGGAGAATAAGCAAAATAGATTTTAAGTGGTGAGAAGAGAGATGCAACATAGAGTAAATGAAGAAGTGGTTAGAGAGCATCTACTTGCAGTCAATGAGTTCAGATCCTCAGACCCAGACAAACATCTTGTGGTCCTGAAAGAAGTGGTAGATATAAGTATACTGGCCAGTGACCTTGAAGGAATGGTACCCAACAAGGGAAATGGAAGACATTTATTAAGTTTTCATTCTATGGCAGACACTTTGTAAATACCTCTTTTATTATTTTATTTTATTTTTTTAGGTTTTTGCAAGGCAAACGCAGTTAAGTGGCTTGCCCAAGGCCACACAGCTAGGTAATTATTAAGTGTCTGAGACCGGATTTGAACCCAGGTACTCCTCACTCCAGGGCCGGTGCTTTATCCACTGCGCCACCTAGTCGCCCCACAAATACCTCTTTTAATCCTAATAATCCCTACAAGGTAGGTACTGTTATTATCCCCGTTATACAGTTGAGGAATTTGAGGCAAACAGAAGTTGTCACTTGTACAGGATTACACAGCTAGTTACTGTCTGAGACTGGATTTGGAATTCAAGTCTTCCTGACTTCAGGTCCAGTGTTCAATCCATTGTGCCATCTAACTGCCCCAGCAGAACAAGAAAGCCATCTAATTTAGAGGTGAACAAATTTCTCCATTTTTCAAATAATAAATTCTTCAAATTTTCATCCACAATTCCTAGAAAAGTTCTATGTTGGATCATTAAAGAAACATTTGTGAACAACAAAAGAAGAATGTAATCCCTATGTGTTTTCACAAAGGACTCACTAAATTATTCCAGATTAGGCCAATTTCCTTTTGTGGTCAGGATTTTATTTTTGTTGTTTTTTTTAAACTCTGGAAATGTTATTTTGCTTAGATGTGAGTGTTGCATTTGACTGTCTTCACGAGACCAATCCTCCTTTATTCTTGGAACTTTGCCAACAGATCCCATTGTAGTTATTTCTCCATTTTTCTTATTAGAATGTAAATTCTGGGGGTGGCCAGGTGTCGTAGTGGATAAAGCACCGGCCCTGGAGTCAGGAGTACCCGCGTTCAAATTTGGTCTCAGACAC